>NW_027649778.1:8667041-9259541 GCF_965287045.1 Carcharhinus amblyrhynchos
TTCTCTCCTCTCCTGGCTTGTTTGATTTAGTTCGAGTCAATACGCCCCCCCCCCCCTCTCTCCAGCGTGTCTCTTTGTCCTCCCTCCTTCTCACATCCTAAGCCCCTTTCACATCAGGAGAGCCTTCCCAGACTCTCTGACTTGGCAACTTGGAACAAACCAAACTAAAGACACGTGTCGAGAAAAGGAACAGCCCCTCCTTCCTGTACAGGGTCAACACACACTCAGAACCCTGCAGGCAACGAGGAAACAGAGAGAGAGAAAGGAAGGAGAGAAGGAGAGAGAGAAAAACGGGGGAAGAGATAGAAGAGAGACAGAGGGAGAGAGAAAAGACAGTAAAAAAAAGAGACAGAGAGAAAGAAAGAGAGAGGGAGGGGGTTAGAGAGAGAGAGAGACACAGAGAGTTAGAGAGATGAGGGCCTAGAGAGAGAAAGAGAGACAAGGGTTAGAGACAGAGAGAGACAGAGGGCTAGAGAGAGAGAGACACACACAGAGAGTTAGAGAGGAGAGGACACACAGAGGGTTAGAGAGGGACAGAGGTCTAGAGAAAGGTGAGAGACATAGCAGAGAGAGAAAGAGACAGGGTAAGAGAGAGAAAGAGACAGAGACGTACAGAAAGACAGAGAGGGTAAAAAAGACAGATACAGAGGGAAGAGAGTGAGAGAGAAGAGCCACAGAGAAACAGAGAGAAAGAGACAAAGATACAGAGAAAGAGAGAGGGAGAGGGAAAGAGCCAGAGAGACGCAGAAAGAGAAAGAGACAGACATAGTGAAATAGAGAGAAAGAGACAGAGATACAGAGAAAGAAAGAGATACAGAGATACAGAGAGGTGAGAGACACAAAAAGGAGACACAAAATCAGATCCTAAAGAGAGAGAGTGAGGCACAGAGAAAGAACGGTAGAAAATAAAGGGAGAACAAGAAAAACAGGCAGAAAGAGACAAACAGGCAACAAAGAAAGAGCAGCAGGGGAGAGGGAGGTAACAGAGCAAGAGGCGGTCACACTCCAATGAGTCCTCAGTTTTCCTGTTAATAATAACATTCCTTGACAGAATGAACCCGTTCCATCAAGGGTACTCTCATCCTTCTGGTCTTTTCTGTTCAAATGCCAAGAGTGGCATTGCACCCTCAGTGCCTAGACTTCAAGCCTCCATTCAAACCCTATCAGGCCCTGTCATTTTGCACAATGTACTCTGACTTTGGCTGCTGTGACGCCCGTGCGGATTCCGCTATTGCCAGAAGATACCAGCACCTCCCTCGGCTATTTTCATCACCTCGGAATTTCCATCTGTGCAAAGTATATCCAGGAACTCCTGTGTCAGGTGAGGGGGTTCTAAACGATCTGGGGAGGGGGTGCTGGGTGGGGGGTGGCGGGGGGGAGGGGTTCCGTTTAAGAGTTTGGGATTGGGAACTCCGATGAGGGGATGGAATGGAGATTCATGGGGAACTTGATTGTCATTTTGGGATTGGGTGTTTGCAGTTGTTAGTTTCCAGCTGGACTGAATTCTGAATTGGAATTCAGATTTGGGGTGGCAATTAAAGATTTCTGATTGGAATCAGGGATTTTGGTTTGGGAATGGGATTTTGGATTAGGATTTGGGAATTCTAATTGAGAATGAGATTTCACATTGACAATTGGAATTTTTATTTTAGGTGTTGATTGGAATTAGGGATTTCTGATTAGGCCTGAGAATTGAGAATTCTATGATTCTAGGATTTTATGATTCTAATGCAATTTTGGATTAGGATTTGGGGAATTCTAATTGAGAATGGGAGTTTGGATTAGGATTTGGGAATTCTAATTGAGAATGAGATTTCACATTGACAACTGGAATTTTTTTTTAGGTGTTGACTGGAATGAGGGATTTCTGATTAGGCCTGAGAATTGAGAATTCTATCATTTTAGGATTCTATGATTCTAATGCAAATTTGGATTATGATCTGGGAATTATAATTAAGAATGGGATTTTGGATTGACAATTGGAATTTTGAATAGAGCTTGGAATGAGGAATTTCTGATTGCGTCCTGAGATTTTGGATGCAAGATTACTGACTGTGATTGGAAAGTTTCAATTGGGAATGAAGGTGGAGGGGAAGGTGTCAGGCAGATAAGTGGAGTTGAGGCCACACAATCAGACCAACCACGATCTTATTGAACGGTGGAGAAGACTCAATGGGCCGAATGGCCTACTGCTGCCTCTAATTCTCGTCCGCTTGTAACACTTCTACCCATCCCCCACTCCTGAAGGTGATGACTCCTCCTGGCGATAGGTGAAAGGGTGACCCCTGCTGGTTGCCCAATTGGCAATTTGGAATGTCTGCGGGTGACAGATCAGCCTTGATCTCATTGAACGGCGGAGCAGGCTTGAGGGGCTGAATGGTCTTCTCCTGTTGCTAGGTCTGATGTCCAACTCTCCACTACCCTGCCTGATTTCCTTTAGTGCCCCTCTTGTGGGACATGGGCATGGCTGGCTGGGCCAACATTCATTGGCCAACCTTAATTGCCCTTGGAGGGCAGTTGAGAGTCAACCACATTGGCCGTGACTCCGGACTCACATGGAGGCCAGACCATGTAGTTTCCTCAACGTATTTTCCATGTCTGCGGGAGAGTGCAGTTTGAATAGAAGGATACCTAGCAGACATTGACTCAGCCTTCCTTCCCCAGAGTTAACCGGCCTTCCCAGGCACAGGCAAAACTGGCTTTTTCCACAAGACTGTGAGGGAAGCAGTGTAACATTTTTGAGGGATGGGGGTGGGTTTGATGGAATCATTAGCCACTGCTTTGGAAATGAATCATTTTAACCGTAAACAAAAAAGATTAACCCTTCAGGGGTTGTTGCAAGGTTGATTGAAAAGAAACAAGAAAGGAGCAGCACAGTGGGTTAGCACTGCTGCCTCACAGCGCCAGGGTCCTGAGTTCGATTCCCGGCTCGGGTCGCTGCCTCTGCACATTCTCCCCGTGTCTGTGTTGGTTTCCTCCTTCCATACTCCAAAGACGTGCAGGTTCGATCGATTGGCCATGCTAAATTGCCTCTTAGTGTCAGATAAGGTAAATGCTAGACAGTTAGGGTTATGGGAATAGGGCCCGGATGGGATTGTGGTTGGTGCAGACTCGATGGGTCGAATGGCCTCCTTCCGCACTGTAGGGATTCTATAATATCACAGCTCGAAAAACTGGGGGCACCAAAAATGTTTGTTAAACTCAAAAAACACAGCAACTGTACAGAGATACTGTTTATTCAGCAGGGTAAGGATTGCTCACTGTGTAACTGTACAGAGTCACTGTTTATTCAGCAGGGTAAGGATCGCTCACTGTGTAACTGTACAGAGTCACTGTTTATTCAGCAGGGTAAGGATCGCTCACTGTGTAACTGTACAGAGTCACTGTTTATTCAGCAGGGTAAGGATCGCTCACTGTGTAACTGTACAGAGTCACTGTTTATTCAGCAGGGTAAGGATCGCTCACTGTGTAACTGTACAGAGTCACTGTTTATTCAGCAGGGTAAGGATCGCTCACTGTGTAACTGTACAGAGTCACTGTTTATTCAGCAGGGTAAGGATCGCTCACTGTGTAACTGTACAGAGTCACTGTTTATTCAGCAGGGTAAGGATCGCTCACTGTGTAACTGTACAGAGTCACTGTTTATGGTAGGTGACGCTACGAGGTCTAAAGTTAAGGATAGGGTACAGGTAAGGGAAGAGGCCGAGGATGTCCCAATTGGTGGCGTTACGGCAAATAGGGTCCAGGTGAAGGCTGGGATGAAAGCGCTTTATCTGAATGCACGAAGCATTCGGAATAAAGTGGATGAGCTGGTGGCGCAGATCGACACAAATGGATACGATCTGGTGGCCATTACAGAGATGTGGCTGCAAGGTGACAGGGACTGGGAGATGAATGTACAGGGCTATCAAGTGTTTAGGAAGGATAGGCAGGAGGAAAGAGGGGGTGGCGTAGCTCTGCTGATTAAGGATAGCATCAAGGTGGTAGCAAGGGATGATATCGGAGCCAAAGAGCAGAACGTGGAATCGTTGTGGGTGGAGATTAGGAACAGCAAAGGGAGGAAGACGCTGGTGGGTGTCGTCTATAGGCCCCCGAATAATGATCTGGAGGTGGGGCGGGCTGTTAACACGCAAATAAGTGCAGCGTGCAGGAATGGAACGGCAGTAGTTATGGGAGATTTCAATCTACATATTGATTGGTCGACCCATGTTGGACGAGGTGGGCTCGAGGAGGAGATCTTGGAATGCTGCCGGGATAATTTCCTTGAACAGTGTGTGTTGGAGCCGGCGAGGGAGCGAGCTATCTTGGATCTGGTGCTATGTAATGAGGCGGGTAGAATTAGGGACCTTGCGGTGAAGGATCCTCTTGGAGAGAGTGATCATTGTATGGTGGAGTTTCTGGTGCAGATGGAGGAGGAGAAAGTGGGTTCCCGGACACGTGTCCTTTGTTTGAATAGAGGGGAGTATGGTAGGATGAGAGAAGAATTGGCAAATGTGGACTGGGGGAGCGCGTTGGAAGGTAGGTCTGCTGAGGAGCAGTGGAGGATCTTTAAGGAGATCTTTCTTGGTGCTCAGCAGAAATTTATTCCGATGGTTAAAAAGGACAGTAGGAAGAGAGGTAATAAGCCGTGGATAACGAAGGAGGTGAAGGAAAGTGTTAAATTAAAAGCGGAGGAATTTAGAGTAGCTAAGAGCAGTGGGCGAGAAGAGGATTGGGAAAGGTTTAAATGTCAACAAAGATTGACAAAGAAGTTGATAAAGGAGGGTAGGAGAAGCTATGAGGCTGGGCTAGCACTTAATATAAAAAAGGATAGCAAGAGTTTTTATAAATATATAAAAAGGAAGAGGCTGGCTAGGGTGAACGTTGGTCCTTTAGAGGATGAGAAAGGGGAGCTAGTGGTAGGGGATGGGGATATGGCTAAGGTCTTGAATAACTTTTTTGTTTCTGTCTTCACAGAGGAGGACGTGAACAATTTGCCGGGTGTTAGAGATGGAAAGGTGGTAGGAATGGAGGGTCTTAATGACATTACTGTTACTAGAGAGGTGGTGCTCGACAGACTAGAGGGGCTGATTGTGGACAAGTCCCCAGGACCGGATGGAATGCATCCGAGGGTTCTGAAAGAAATGGCGGAGGTTATAGTGGATGCCTTGGTGGTTATTTTCCAGACGTCGCTGGATTCCGGGGAAGTGCCGGAAGATTGGAAAACGGCTAATGTTACGCCGTTGTTTAAAAAGGGTGCCAGGCAAAAGGCGGGGAATTATAGGCCAGTTAGTTTAACGTCTGTGGTAGGTAAAATGTTAGAATCCGTCATTAAGGAGGAAATTGCGAGGCATCTTGAAGGGAATTGCTTGATAGGGCGGACGCAACACGGTTTCATTAAAGGGAAGTCGTGTCTGACAAATTTACTGGAGTTCTATGAGGATGTGTCTAGGGCAGTGGATAGAGGAGAGCCGGTGGATGTGGTCTTTCTGGATTTTCAGAAGGCGTTTGACAAGGTACCTCACAAGAGGTTATTGCAGAAGGTCAGGGGACATGGAGTTGGGGGTAGGGTGTTAGCGTGGATAGAGGATTGGTTGTCAAATAGGAGGCAGAGAGTGGGGGTCAATGGGTGCTATTCGGATTGGCGGTTGGTGACTAGTGGGGTGCCCCAGGGGTCGGTGCTGGGGCCTCAGCTATTTACCATTTATATAGATGATCTGGAGGAGGGAACCGAGTGCAGGGTGTCGAAATTTGCTGATGACACCAAGATTGGGGGAAAGGCAAATTGTGCGGAGGGTGTGGAGAGTCTGCAGAAGGATCTAGATAGGCTGGGCGAATGGGCCAGGAAATGGCAAATGGAATTTAATGTTGGCAAGTGTGAGGTGGTCCACTTTGGTAGGAAGAATGGTAGGAAGGACTATTACTTACGTGGCGAAAAACTGCAGCAGGCGACGGTGCAGAGGGACCTCGGGGTCCTTGTGCATGAGTCGCAAAAACCCAGCTTGCAGGTGCAGCAGGTGGTCAGGAAGGCGAATGGGATGCTGGCCTTCATAGCGAGGGGGATTGAATATAAAAGTAGGGAGGTCTTGCTGCAGCTGTATAGGGCATTGGTGAGGCCGCAGCTGGAGTACTGTGTGCAGTTTTGGTCGCCGCACCTGCGCAAGGATATTTTGGCCCTGGAGGGAGTGCAGAGGAGGTTTACTAGGCTGATACCGGAGTTGAGGGGATTGAGCTATGAGGAGAGGCTGAATAAACTAGGCTTGTACTCGTTAGAGTTTAGAAGAATGAGGGGAGATCTCATTGAGACGTATAAGATGATGAATGGGATGGATAGGATAGAGGTGGAGAGATTCTTCCCGCTCAAAAAAGACAGTAGGACTAGGGGGCACAGCCTCAAGATAAAGGGGAGGCGGTTTAGAACGGAGTTGAGGAGGAACTTCTTCACTCAAAGGGTGGTGAATCTCTGGAATTCTCTGCCCGTTGAAGTGGTGGAGGCTGCCTCGCTAAATATTTTTAAGAAGCGGGTTGATGGGTTCTTGATAAGAGAGGGGATTAAGGGTTATGGGGAGAGGGCGGGAAAGTGGAACTGAGCCACAACAGATCAGCCATGATCTTATTGAATGGCGGGGCAGGCTCGAAGGGCTAGATGGCCTACTCCTGCTCCTATTTCTTATGTTCTTATGTTCTTATTCAGCAGGGTAAGGATCGCTCACTGTGTAACTGTACAGAGTCACTGTTTATTCAGCAGGGTAAGGATCGCTCACTGTGTAACTGTACAGAGTCAGTGTTTATTCAGCAGGGTAAGGATGGCTCACTGTGTAACTGTACAGAGTCACTTTCCCACAGTCCAAAGATGTGTAGGTTGGGTGAGTTGGCTGTGCTAAATTGCCCTTTGGTGTCCCAAGGTGTGCAGGTTAAATGAGGGGGGGAAATACGCAGGGTTACGGGGATCACGAGCAGACTGGGGACGGAGGGATACAAACGAATGGTCTAGTTGGACCAATGAGCGGCACGGGCTTGGAGGGCCGCAGGGTCGTAACGCAGTGGTGCCGTAACCAATATATTTCCCCTCAGCGAACATCCCATCGAGCAGGGTCACTTTCACACTGCGTGGGATCTTCCTGTGCCACCATTTTTCCACAACGGCTACCTCGGAAGAAGCCGCGAATCGCGTTCGGATATCCTGAGGCGCTAAATAAACGCCAACCTATTCTTTCTCCCCTTGCTCAGAGGTGCTCCCCATTTGCCGCTCACTTGTACGACGCCGAGGATGCCAACACCCCGGTCCGGTTGTTGCCGGGACTCTGCGGCGATTACTGCACCGAGTTCTGGAAGCGGTGCCGCTCGGCGCTCAGCCTCCTGACCGGCGACCAGCGGACCACGAGACTGGAGTCGGACCGGGAGAAGTTCTGCGGCTACTTGGAGCTGAAGGACCCCGAATACTGTTACCCCAACGTCCTGTCCAGCAACCGCCTCAACACCAACCTGGGGGCGGTGCGCGAGGACCCCAAGGGCTGCCTGCAACTCTGCCTGAAAGAGGTGGCCAACCGTCTGCGCAACCCGGTGGCCATGTTGCACGCCAGCGACGGCACCCACCGCTTCTTCATAGCCGAGCAGGTGGGCCTGGTCTGGGCCTACCTGGCCAACGGGTCAAAGGTCAGCCGGCCCTTTCTCAATCTGACCGAGACCGTGCTGACCTCCCCCTGGTTGGGGGACGAGAGGGGCTTCCTGGGCCTGGCCTTCCACCCCAACTTCAAGAGGAACGGGAAGGCCTACGTTTATTACTCCATTTTCTCCAGGAAGGCCGAGCGAATCCGTATCAGCGAGTTCCACCTGCTGCCTAGCAACATGAACGCCCTGGACCCCACGTCAGAAAGGTCAGAGGGCAGAGACTCTTAAAGCAATAGTCTGCGTGTAAAAGACCCACATTTAAATGGACAAAAATCCCCAATGCAATGATCTCCCCTTCCAAGTATTTGATTTATTTTCTTCTAATTGGTTCCACACACACTGACTCTCACTGGGGTACAGGTCCCACAGACACTGACTCTCACTGGGGTACAGGTCCCACACACACTGACTCTCACTGGGGTACAGGTCCCACACACACTGACTCTCACTGGGGTACGGGTCCCACACACACTGACTCTCGCTGGGGTACGGGTTCCACACACACTGACTCTCACTGGGGTACGGGTCCCACACACACACTGACTCTCACTGGGGTACGGGTCCCACACACACTGACTCTCACTGGGGTACGGGTCCCACACACACTGACTCTCACTGGGGTACGGCTCCCACACACACTGACTCTCACTGGGGTACGGGTCCCACACACACACTGACTCTCACTGGGGTACGGGTCCCACACACACTGACTCTCACTGGGGTACGGGTCCCACACACACTGACTCTCACTGGGGTACGGGGTCCCACACACACACTGACTCTCACTGGGGTACGGGTCCCACACACACTGACTCTCACTGGGCTACATGTCCCACACACACTGACTCTCACTGGGGTACGGGTCCCACACACACTGACTCTCACTGGGGTACGGGTCCCACACACACTGACTCTCACTGGGCTACATGTCCCACACACACTGACTCTCACTGGGGTACGGGTCCCACACACACTGACTCTCACTGGGGTACGGGTCCCACACACACTGACTCTCACTGGGGTACGGGTCCCACACACACTGACTCTCACTGGGGTACGGGTCCCACACACACTGACTCTCACTGGGGTACGGGTCCCACACACACTGACTCTCACTGGGGTACGGCTCCCACACACACACTGACTCTCACTGGGGTACGGCTCCCACACACACACTGACTCTCACTGGGGTACGGGTCCCACACACACACTGACTCTCACTGGGGTACGGCTCCCACACACACACTGACTCTCACTGGGGTACGGCTCCCACACACACACTGACTCTCACTGGGGTACGGCTCCCACATACACACTGACTCTCACTGGGGTACGGGTCCCACACACACTGACTCTCACTGGGGTACGGGTCCCACACACACTGACTCTCACTGGGGTACGGGTCCCACACACACTGACTCTCACTGGGGTACGGGTCCCACACACACTGACTCTCACTGGGGTACGGGTTCCACACACACTGACTCTCACTGGGGTACGGGTTCCACACACACTGACTCTCACTGGGGTACGGGTCCCGCACACACTGACTCTCACTGGGGTACGGCTCTCACACACACTGACTCTCACTGGGGTACGGGTCCCACACACACTGACTCTCACTGGGGTACAGGTCCCACACACACTGACTCTCACTGGGGTACGGGTTCCACACACACTGACTCTCACTGGGGTACGGGTCCCACACACACTGACTCTCCCTGGGGTACGGGTCCCACACACACTGACTCTCACTGGGGTACGGCTCCCACACACACACTGACTCTCACTGGGGTACGGGTCCCACACACACTGACTCTCACTGGGGTACGGCTCCCACACACACACTGACTCTCACTGGGGTACGGCTCCCACACACACACTGACTCTCACTGGGGTACGGGTCCCACACACACACTGACTCTCACTGGGGTACGGCTCCCACACACACACTGACTCTCACTGGGGTACGGCTCCCACACACACACTGACTCTCACTGGGGTACGGCTCCCACACACACACTGACTCTCACTGGGGTACGGCTCCCACACACACACTGACTCTCACTGGGGTACGGGTCCCACACACACTGACTCTCACTGGGGTACAGGTTCCACACACACTGACTCTCACTGGGGTACGGGTCCCACACACACACTGACTCTCACTGGGGTACGGCTCCCACACACACACTGACTCTCAGTGGGGTACGGGTCCCACACACACTGACTCTCACTGGGGTACGGGTCCCACACACACTGACTCTCAGTGGGGTACGGGTCCCACACACACTGACTCTCACTGGGCTACAGGTCCCACACACACTGACTCTCACTGGGGTACGGGTCCCACACACACTGACTCTCACTGGGGTAAAGGTCCCCACACACAATGACTCTCACTGGGGTACGGGTCCCACACACACTGACTCTCACTGGGGTAAAGGTCCCCACACACAATGACTCTCACTGGGGTACGGGTCCCACACACACTGACTCTCACTGGGGTAAAGGTCCCCACACACAATGACTCTCACTGGGGTACGGGTCCCACACACACTGACTCTCACTGGGGTTCATGGTTAACATTTGCCCCTTTTTGACCTTCTGTTGATCATATTAATCCAGAAACCCCTTCAATGACAGAATGTCCAGGATGGAACATTGTAAACTGTGATATTCCTCCCCATTCGGATTGGCTCAGCGTTTTAGCACATTTGCTGTTAATTTCCTCTCAGAGTAGTTCAAATGAATCTAACAGAATCTTTCCCTGGACAGGGTTATCCTGGAGATTGTGGAACCTGCTTCCAATCACAATGGGGGACAGCTGCTGTTTGGGATAGATGGATATCTCTATATCTTCACCGGAGATGGAGGGAGAGCAGGAGATCCATTCGGGAAGTTTGGAAATGCCCAGAATAAGTAGGTTTCATACTCTACTTGTGTGAGAATGTGTGTGTGTGAGAGAGAGAGAGGATGTGAGAGTGTGTGTGTGTGTGTGTGTGTGTGTGAAAGAGAGAACGTGAAGACAGAATGTGCGTGTGAGAGAGAGAAAGAGAGACTGTTTGTGTGTGTATGTGTGTGAGTGTTTGTGAGAGACAGAAAGAGAGAGTGTGTGTATGTGAGAGAGAATGTGAGAGAGAGTGTGTGTGTGTGTCTGTGTGTGTGTGTGAGAGAGAGTGTGTGTGTGTGTGTCTGTGTGTGTGTGTGAGTGAGAGAGAGAGTGTGTGTGTGTGTGAACGTTTGTGAGACAGAGAAAGAGCGAGAGTGTGTGTGTGTGCGCGCGTGTGTGTGTGAGAGAGTGTGTGTGTGAGAGAGTGTGCGTGTGTGTGAGAGACAGAGTATGCAAGTGTGTGAGAGACAGAGTGTGTGTGTGTGTGTGTGTGTGAGACTGTGAGAGAGAGAGAGTGGGTGTGTGTGTGTGTGTGTGAGAGAGAGATATGTGAAAGTTGTGTGTGAGTGTGAGAGAGTGTGCTTGTGAGAGTGAGGGAGATTTGTATGAGAGAATGTAAGAGTGTGTGTGAGAGAGTGGTGAGAGAGTGAATGGGCGTGTGTATGTGTAACGAGTATATGAGAGAGCATTGGGAGAGAATGTAAGAGAGAGAGTGGGTGAGAGAGTGTGTGAGAGAATCAGAGAGTGCATGGGTGTGCAAGAGAGTATGTGGGAGAGTGAGAATGAGTTTGTGAGTGTGCGAAAGAGCGTATGAGGGTGTGAGCGAGTATGAACGTGTGAGAGAGAGTGAGAGTGTATGGGACAGTGAGAGTGTGTTCAGGAGAGCATTTATGTGAGAGAGAGTTTGAGTGTGAAAGAGAGAGTGCATGTGAGAGATTGCTTGGGAGTGTGTGAAAGAGAGAGTTGGTGAGAGAAAGTATGTGTGAGAGACTGTGGGTGTGAAAAAGAGAGAGTGTGAGACAGAGTGTGAGAGAGTGTGAATGTGAGGAGAGAATGAGAGTGTGTGAGAGTGAGAGAAAGTGTGAGAAATAATATGAGAGAGAGTGTGAGAGAGTGTGAAAGAAATAGTGTGTGTATGAGGAGAGCGTGTGAGAGAGAGAGAGTGTGAGTGTGTCTGCGTTAACTGAAGGAAGCTATGGTGGAACACAATTTGGCAGCCTGTCTTTTTCCACATTTATTAATTTGTGGAATTTGTCATATTTGACATGAGCTTAGCCCGTGTTTTGGAGTAGTCACACCCTTTTAGACTGCTGGGAGGTTTTACCATGTGAACCACCATGTAGCATTCTGCTGCCTGAGATCATAGGAACAGGAGGAGGCCATTCAGCCCCACGAGCCCATTCAGTCAGATCATGGCCGATCTCCATCTTAACTATTACCCATAACCATTCATACTGAACAAAACTCAGACATTACCAATTAACCCCTCCAACCTCAGGTACTTTTTTACAGGGTTGGAGAGAGTGGCAAGTTTCCATATGGGACAGAATGGGGTGGGCAGATAGAGTTTAATGCAGACAAGAGTGAGGTATTGCACTTTGGAAGGACAAACCAAGGTAGAACATTCAAGATAAATGGTAGGACACTGAAGAGTGCAGAAGGACAGAGGGAACTGGGAATACAGGTACAAAATTCCCTAAAAGTGACGTCACAGGTAGATAGGGTCATAAAGAGTGCTTTTGGGACATTGGCCTTTCTAAATCAAAGTATTGAGTATGGAATGTTATGGTGAGGTTGTATAAGGCATTGGTGAGGCCGAATTTAGAGTATTGTGTACAGTTTTGGTCACCTAGTTACAGGAAGGATTAAATAAGGTTGAAAGAGTGCAGAGAAGGTTCACAAGGATGTTGTCGGGACTTGAGAAACTGAGTTACAGAGAGAGATTGAATAGGTTAGGACTTTATTCATAAGAACATAAGAACATAAGAAATAGGAGCAGGAGTAGGCCATCTAGCCCTTCGAGCCTGCCCTGCCATTCAATAAGATCATGGCTGATCTGTCGTGTCTCAGTTCCACATTCCCGCCCTCTCCCCATAACCCTTAATCCCCTTGCTCATCAAAAACCCATCAACCCGCGTCTTAAAAATATTTAGCGAGGCAGCCTCCACCACTTCAACGGGCAGAGAATTCCAGAGATTCACCACCCTTTGAGTGAGGAAGTTCCTCCTCAACTCCGTTCTAAACCGCCTCCCCTTTATCTTGAGGCTGTGCCCCCTAGTCCTACTGTCCTTTCTGAGCAGGAAGAGTCTCTCCACCTCTATCCTATCCATCCCATTCATCATCTTATACGTCTCAATGAGATCTCCCCTCATTCTTCTAAACTCTAGGGGTTAATAGGTGCTTTGAAAGGTAGCAGCACTAATGGAAAGGGTACCATTTACAATGGCAGCATGAAAGGAGCATGGGAAGGAAGATGGTCAGCAGCTTAGTGAGCTTTGGGTTAAGGGAAGAGAAACCGTGAAGTGTCTTGGGGATGATGAGATCAATAGTGGCGAAGAGGGAGATAGGAGGGAAACTAGAGAAAGAAAGGTCCAAGGCTAGTGGAGCAGATGGGGGATGATCACGGGGGTGGAGGGGGAGCACAGGCAGGGGAGGCAGGTGGGCAGGGGAGGCAGGTGGGCAGGGGAGGGAGGCAGGCAAGGGAGGGGAGGTGTACGGGTAGGGAGTAGCAGCAAAGGCAGCAGAGTGAATTTGAGAGTGGCTAAGAACAAAGCTCACGGAAACAACTGGCTTCAGAGAAAATAAGTCATATGTTATTTTCTGCCTCCCGGGTGCTCATGGTTAGTTTTGGAAGAGGAGACTGAGGCTCCAGAGCTGGGAAATAATGCCAGAACTAGAGCTTTGCATCAAATATGCTAAAGGGTTTGTTCTTTGAGCCAAAGGGAGCAAAGGAAGGGCCCTTAAGTAAGGAAATAGCTAGGTTTTGCTGTGAACGAGTGTCTCAAAGGCACAAATGAGGGGATAATTGAGAAAATCAACACCTCTGCGATGACTGGAAGGCCAAAGGTTAGGCAGTTGAGAGATTGAAAGTGCGGTTGTAAATAATCAAGTGAGGAAACAGACAGAAGTGAAATTGGATGTGTGTCAAGAAGGATGCAAGTGGTGAGGGACAAAAGGAAGTGGTCAGTGATGGCCCTGCCTGCAATCAAAAGCACGAAATACAGGGGCCATGGGAAATGTTGGCTTTCAGTCTGACTGAGCTCATCTGAAAGAGATATTTAGATTAAGAGCAAAAGTAAGTCATTTGGTGCTTGAAGAACACTGTGCCATTCAATAAAATCATGGCTGATTGGATTGTGATCCCAGCCGGGATTCTGGAGCGTAGAAGAATGAGGGGAGATTTGATAGAGGTGTATATAAAATTATGATGGGTATAGATAGAGTGAATGCAAGCAGGCTTTTTCCACTGAGGCTAGGGGAGAAAAAACTAGAGGACATGGGTTAAGGGTGAAGGGGGAAAAGTTTAAAGGGAATATTAGGGAGGGGTTCTTCACACAGAGAGTGGTGGGAGTATGGAATGAGCTGCCAGCTGAAGTAGTAAATGCTTTTAACATTTAACTTTTAACATTTAAGACAATCTTGGACAGTTACATGGATGAGAGGGGTGTGGAGGGATATGATCCAGGTGTAGGTCAGTGGGACTAGGCAGAAAAATGGTTCGGCACAGACAAGAAGGGCCAAAAGGCCTGGTTCTGTGCTGTAATGTTCTATGGTTCTAAAATGTCCTGACATTGTACCCAAAGCTCTCATTTGAACCATTTACATATCCACCACGACATCAACATCAGGTCTCTCTTGCTATCTCCCCGATTATCTCAGTCTTTGCTTTTCTTCCTCCCAATTCTGCTTCCCTCTCTCTCTCTCTCTCTCCTTCTCTTATACCGGCCTTGGGTCACTGTCTGTGTGGAGTCTGCACGTTCTCCCCGTGTCTGTGTGGTTTCCTCTGGGTGCTCCTGTTTCCTCCCACACTCCAAAGAGTGCAGGTTAGGTGCACTGGTCATGATAAATTGTCTCTTAGTGTCCAAAGATGTGCAGGTTAGATGGATTGGTCATCTAAAACTGCCCCTTAGTGTCCAAAGGTATGCAGGTTAGGTGGATTGGACTTGCTAAATTGTCCCTTAGTGTCCAAAGATGTGCAGGTTAGGTGGATTGGCCATGATAAATTGCCCCTTAGTGTCCAAAGATGTGCAGGTTAGGTGGATTGGCTATGCTAAATTGCGTCTTAGTATCCAAAGATGTGCAGGTTAGGTGGATTGGACTTGCTAAATTGTCCCTTAGTGTCCAAAGATGTGCAGGTTAGGTGGATTGGCCATGTTAAATTGCGTCTTAGTATCCAAAGATGTGCAGGTTAGGTGGATTGGCCATGATAAATTGCCCCTTAGTGTCCAAAGATGTGCAGGTTAGGTGGATTGGCTATGCTAAGTTGCGTCTTAGTATCCAAAGATGTGCAGGTTAGGTGGATTGGCCGTGATAAATTGCCCCTTAGTGTCCAAAGATGTGCAGGTTAGGTGGATTGGTGATGCTAAATTGCATCTTAGTATCCAAAGATGCGCAGGTCAGGTGGATTGGCCATGCTAAATTGCCACTTAGGCCGCAATTTTACCGGCATGCCCTCCTGTTTCCGTAGCCGGGTGAGGCTCAGAGAATGGCATTCTCCGTTGGCTTTGGGCGGGATGGTACCAACCTTGAGTGGACATTCTGGTAAAACTCTTCCCTCAATGTCCAAAGGTGTGCGAGGGTTGGGGGATTAGTGGCGACAGGGACAGGGCCTGGGCCTGGGTGGGATGCTCTGTTGGAGAGTCGGTGCATGCCCAATAGGCCAAATGGCCTCTTTCTGCACTAGGGATTCTATGATTCTCTCAGTTAAAGTTCTTAATCATTGGAGGATACTGAATCCTGATGACCTTAGGATTAAAATGATTATAAATTTAACTAATTAATGAGAATTTAAATTCCGGTAACTGCCAAGGTGGGATTTGAACCCTTGACCCTAAGCCAGCGCCTAAGGCTAGGCCACCATTGTCCAGCACCCCCTCTGACTGCTACAGGGGAGCTCGTAATGGATGATAAAAATGCCAATTTTTCTCACGGAGATACAAACCCCCTGTTCGCTCGATTTCCCTCCCTCTGTTGTCGATGTTCCGTGTGGTGGGAGACGGAGAGTGCGAGAGGTGCCAGTAAAGACAGCAGTAGAACTGTTGATGGGGGTGCGTTGGGGGGGAGGATGGGAGGAAGAGGTGGGGGCGTTCAGGCTGCAGGTTTCAAATGGAAAGTCTTCGTGAGAGACTTGGCAAAAACAGCAGAGAAAAATAAATCTTCCCAGCCAAAGTTGGAGACAGAGTCTGAAATCGCTTGGGAGTTTGCCACTGGGTGCCTCGTTGGAGGGGTAAATCTGACAAGTACCACACCCCCCCCCCCGGCCCTCGTTTGTCACTCCCCAAAGGCCAACTGCAATTAGCCACCATGGTAACGAGGCCTAAAGGCTTGGTCTGACTAGGCCTCAGGCTGAGAGTCTCGGAAAGCATAACGAGCCTCGACTTTTAAAGTTTTAAGGTTTATTTCTTAGTGTCACAGATAGGCTCATGTTAACACTGCAATGAAGTTACTGTGAAAATCCCCTAGCTGCCAGACTCTGCGGCCTGTTCGTGTACACCGAGGGAGAACTTAGCATGGCCAATCCACCTGAACAGTATGTCTTTGGGCTGTGTGAAGAAGTTGGAGCGTCTTGAAGAAACCCACGCAGGCACGGGGAGAATGTGCAGGCTCTGCACAGACAGTGACCCGAGCCGGGAATCGAACCCGGGTCCCTGGCACTGTGAGGCAGCAGCACTAACCATTGTGCCATCGTGCTGCCCCAGTGTAATATTACCTCAAGGCAATCCCTCAGACCATCCATGCCAGCCCCCGGCCTTATTTTGCCCCCAGTTTCTGACCAAACTTTGGCACGTTGGCAGACAGCCCTGCCAAGTGTAATTCCCTGGACACATTTGTCCTTTAACCCACTCCACCGATCATCATTGCTGTTTAATTCAGCAAAATCTCGGCTCGCTACCTCAGCAGTCACGCACGGCCGGCACTGATTATTGCTTGTGGGACTCCAAGGCCTCTCTCAGGCAATCACAATCCTGAACCCTTTCACCTTCCCACCTTCAGTGCCGGAGAACTGGGCCAAGTGCCACTCGGAAAGGGTGCCAAGGCTAACATTGAACTCACCCGCTCTGCAGCCAGCTCACCCAGTGTGAAGGAACTTACATCATTCATTATTTACATTGTCACACGTCCCATTTATTCCCAGCTTTTCTCAAGAATTCCCAGCACTTTCTCCATTTCTAATGAGTTTTATGTCTGTCCATTTTTTTATAGGTGCACCATCTCCCACTGAACCTCCCAGGACAGATACAGCACGGGGTTAGATACAGAGTAAAGCTCCCTCTACACTGTCCCCCCATCAAACACTCCCAGGACAGGTACAGCACGGGGTTAGATACAGAGTAAAGCTCCCTCTACACTGTTCCCCAGCAAACACTCCCAGGACAGGTACAGCACGGGGTTAGATACAGAGTAAAGCTCCCTCTACACTGTCTCCCATCAAACACTCCCAGGACAGGTACAGCACGGGGTTAGATACAGAGTAAAGCTCCCTCTACACTGTCCCCATCAAACACTCCCAGGACAGGTACAGCACAGGGTTAGATACAGAGTAAAGCTCCCTCTATACTGTCCCCCCATCAAACACTCCCAGGACAGGTACAGCACGGGGTTAGATACAGAGTAAAGCTCCCTCTACACTGTCCCCATCAAACACTCCCTGCAAAACCATGGGTGGCACGGTAGCACAGTAGTTAGCACTGCTGCTTCACAGCTCCAGGGTCCTGGCTTCGATTCCCAGCTCAGGTCAATGTCTGTGTGGAGTTTGCACATTCTCCTCATGTCTACGTGGGTTTCCTCCGGTTTCCTCCCACAGTCCAAAGATGTGCAGGTTCGGTTGATTGGCTATGCTAAGAAATTGCCCCTTAGTATCCAGGGACGTGTAGGTTAGAGGGATTAGTGGGTATAACATCTGGGGATAGGGCCTGGGTGGGATTGTGTTTGGTGCAGACTCGATGGGCCGAAAGGCCTCTTTCTGCACTGTGAGGTTCTATGGTCATAAGATGTAGAAACAGAATTAGGCCATTCGGCCCATTGAGTCTGCTCCACCATTCGATCATGGCTGATATGTTTCTCAATCCCACTCTCCCGCCTTTTCCCCACAACATTTGATCCCCTTAACAATCAAGAGCCTCTCTCTCTCTGTCTTAAATACACTCAGTGACCCGGCCTCCTCTGTGGCAATGAATTACACAGATTCCCCAGCTTCTGGCTGAACAAATCCCTCCCCATTTCTGTTCTAAAAGGCCATCCCTTCACTCTGAGGCTGTGCCCTCGGATTCCGACTAATGGAAACATCTTCCCTGTGCCCACTCTATCCAGGCCTTTCAGTATTCTGTAAGTTTCACAACCTTTGTGGATGGCACAGTGGTTAGCACTGCTGCCTCACGGTGCCAGGGACCCAGGTTCGATTCCCGGCTTGGGTCACTGTCTTGGCAGAATTCCTGTGACTGCATGGGTTTCCTCCGGGCGCTCCGGTTTCCTTTCACAGTCCGAAAGATGTGTGGGTTCAGTGCATGGCCGTGTTAAATTCTTCCTCAGTGTACCCGAACAGGAGCCAGAGTGTGGCAACTAGTGGATTTTCACAGTAACTTCAATGCAGCGTTAATATAAGCCTACTTGCGCCATACCCCTCACACCCTCCACCTGATTTGATTTATTATTGTCACGCTGTATTAATATACAGTGAAAAGTATTGTTTCTTGCACGCTATACAGACAAAGAATACTGTTCATAGAGAAGGGAAGGAGAGAGTGCAGAATGTAGTGTTACAGTCATAGCTAGGTTGTAGAGAAAGATCAACTTAATGCGAGGTAGGTCCATTCAAAAGTCTGACAGCAGCAGGGAAGAAGCTGCTCTTGAGTAGGTTGGTACGTGACCTCAGACTTTTGTATCTTTTTCCCAGCAGAAGAAGGTGGAAGAGACAATGTCCCAGGGGAGAGTGGGGTCCTTAATTATGCTGACTGCTTTCCTGAGGCAGTGGGAAGTGTAGACAGAGTCAGTGGATGGGAGGCTGGTTTGCGTGATGGATTGGGCTTTATTCATAGAACATTACAGCGCAGTACAGGCCCTTCGGCCCTCGATGTTGCGCCGACCAGTGGAACCAATCTAATGATCCTCTAACCTAAACTATTCCAATATTACCCATATGTCTATCCAATGACCATTTGAATGCTCTTAAAGTTGGCGAGTCCACTACTGCTGCAGGCAGGGCATTCCACGCCCTTACTACCCTCTGAGTAAAGATTTCATGACCCTTTTGTAGTTCCTTGCAGTCTTGGGCAGAACAGGAGCCCATACCAAGCTGTGATACACCTGGAAAGAATGCTTTCTATGGTGGGTCTGCAGAAGTTGGCGGGTGTCTTCAGTCACAGGGGGCTGTGTTAAACCAATCCCCCCTCCCCCAGGTCACATGGGGAAGAGTGAGTTGTTCACTGGTCTAATGTGTTTCTCCATCCAACCCCTGCCTCCCCTCCACCCCCACCCACCCACACCCCCCCTCCCCCACCCTCACCCGCCCATCGCCCACACAGGTCCTCCCTGCTGGGTAAGGTGCTGCGCGTCGATGTGGACCACAATGACCACGGGCCCCCCTACCGGATCCCAGCCAGCAACCCGTTCGTGAGGGAGAGAGGCGCCCGGCCCGAGGTCTACGCCTACGGGGTGCGGAACATGTGGCGGTGTTCGGTGGACCGCGGCGACTCGGTGACGGGCGCCGGGCGGGGGCGCCTGTTCTGCGGCGACGTGGGTCAGAACAAGTTCGAGGAGGTGGACCTCATCCAGAGAGGGGGCAACTACGGCTGGAGGGCGAAAGAGGGCTTCTCCTGCTATGACAAGAAGCTGTGCGCCAACTCATCGCTAAGTGAGTCACATTTCTACTAGAGACTGGCTTTCCCCCATCACCCTCCCAATATGAATATTGACCCCGTTGGGTGATCAGGGTTTGGGGAATCTTTGCAACGTTATCAACCAACGAGTCAAGAGGGAAGTAGGTTTGGTTTCATTGGTCAGAACATTGAGAAAACGCAAAGAAATCCCGCAACACCAGCTTGAAGTCCAACAAGTTTATTTGTAGCAAATGCCACAAGCTTTCGGAACAGGCCACTCCCAGAACTCCCAGCCACCTGACGAAGGGACAGCCTGTTCTGAAAGCTTGTGGCATTTGCTACAAATAAACTTGTTGGACTTTAAGCTGGTGTTGTGGGATTTCTTTCTGTTTTACCCCAGTCCAACGCCGGCATCTCCACATCAGAACATTGAGTCCAAGAGTTGGGACATCTTGTTGAAGTTGTACAAGTCATTGGTAAGGCCACACTTGGAATACTGTGTTTAGTTCTGGTCACCCTATTATAGAAAGGATATTATTAAACCAGAAAAGATTTACTAGGATGTTACCGGGACTTGATGGTCTGAGTTATAAGGAGAGGCTGGATAGGCTGGGACTTTTTTCCTCTGGAGCGTAGGAGGCTGAGGGTTGATCTTATAGAGGTCTATAAGATAATGAGGGGTACAGATCAGCTAGAGAGTCAATATCTTTTTCCAAGGGTAGGGGAGTCTAAAACTAGAGGGCATAGGTTTAAGGTGAGAGGGGAGAGATATAAAAGGGTCCAGAGGAGCAATTTTTTCACACAGAGGGTGGTGAGTGTTCAGAACAAGCTGCTAGAGGCAGTAGTAGAAGCGGGTACAATTTTGTCTTTTAAAAAGCATTTAGACAGTTATGAGTAAGATGGCTATAGAGGGATATGGGCCAAATGTGGGCAATTGGGATTAGCTTAGTGGTTAAAAAAGGGATGGTATGGACAAGTTGGGCCGAAGGGCCTGTATTTATGCTGTTGACTTGGAAATATTGACAGCCAATGACTTGAAAGGGAAGGAGGAACTTGGCAATATTGACAGCACTGTCAACCAATGAGTCAGTAAGAAGCCTCATTACACCAGGTTAAAGTCCAACAGGTTTATTTGGTAGCACAAGCCACTAGCTTTTGAAGCGCTGCTCCTATAAGAACATAAGAAATAGGAGCAGGAGTAAGCCATCTAGCCCTTCAAGCCTGCCCCGCCATTCAATAAGATCATGGCTGATCTGAAGTGGATCAGTTCCACTTACCCACCTGCTCCCCATAACCCTTAATTCCCTTATTGATCAGAAATCTATCTACCCGTGACTTAAACCCGTGCTCCTGCATCAGGTGAGTGGGATTCCTGTTCACAAACAGGGCATATAAAGTCACAAACTCAATTTACAAAATAATGGTTGGAATGTGAGTCTTTACAGGTAATCAAGCCTTAAAGGCGCAGACAATGTGAGTGGAGAGAGGGTTATGCACAGGTTAGAGAGATGTGTATTGTCTCCAGACAGGACAGTTAGTGAGATTTTGCAAGCCCCAGGCTTGGGGGTTACAGAGTGTGTGACATGAACCCAAGATCTCGGCTGAGGCCGTCCTCATGTGTGTGGAACTTGGCTATCAGTCTCTGCTCAGCGACTCCCCAGTGCAGACGCTACCACAACAGATGAATGAACACCGCTCAACAATCACCAGGCATGTGTGTCCTCTTCCTGTTGGGGAACACTTCAGTGGTCATGGCCTCTGACCTTTGGGTAGGCGTTCTCCAAGGCGGCCTTCACGACACACGGCGACACAGAGTCACTGAGCAGTGACTGGTAGCCTGGAGGAAACCCACTCAGACACAGGGAGAATGTGCAAACTCCACAATTTAGCAGCTGGAAGGATTGTGTACAGACAGAGCCTCACAGCGCTCACGGTAAAGACGGAAAGATTCCACAAGCTGATTTAGCAGCACCCTGGACCCTCAGGATAGGTTTCCCTCCCTCCTGCTCCCACCTCCCACATCAGCAACATATTTTCCTGGGTTGAACAATTTCTGCGCACAAATTCAACGTCTGCCGGTTAATTAATGTCAAAATCATTTGCATTTCGCTCGAGAATTTAGTTTGCTTTCTGTCTCAAGGCACGGCAGCACAGTTATTAGCACTGCTGTCCCACAGCATCAGGGACCCCTGGTTCGATTCCGGGCTTGGGTCACTGTCTGTATGGAGTCTGCATGTTCTCCTCGTGTCTGCGTGGGTTTCCTCCGGGCACTCCTGTTTCCTCCCACACGCCAAAGATGTGCCAGTTAGGTTGATTGGCCAAGCTAAAATGACCCTAGTTTTGGGGGGATGAGCAGGATAAATATGTGGGGTTACGGGGATAGGATGGGATTGGTGGTGCAGGCTCAATGGGCCAAATGGCCTCCTTCTGTACTGTCGGGATTCTATGGTTCTATTCTATGATTTAAGCCCTACCTTCCTCACCACTCCTTCTTACACACTGCTTGCTCACTTGTCTCCAGACTGTTCCTTGGTGAGTCAAGATAACACAGCGCAGTTACAGAGGGAATTCCAGGATTTCAGAGAATCATAGAATGGCCAATCCGCCATGCTAAATTCCAAAAAGGAATCATCTGGACTTGAAACGTTGTCTCTATTCTCTGTCCTCAGACCTGCTGAGATTTTCCAGCATTTTACTGTTTCAGATTCCAGCATCCACAGTATTTTGATCGAATGGCGGAGCTTGCTCGGAAGGCTGAATTTGCCTACTCCTGCTCCTAATTCCAATGTTCCTTTGTTCCCAGATAACAACATAAGAAATAGGAGCAGGAGTAGGCCATCTAGCCCCTCAAGCCTGCCCCGCCATTCAATAAGATCATGGCTGATCTGAAGTGGATCAGTTCCACTTTCCCGCTCTCTCCCCATAACCCTTAATCCCCTTGTCTGTCAAAAACCTATCTACCCGTGACTTAAATATATTTGGCGAGGCAGCCTCCACCACTTCAACGGGCAGAGAATTCCAGAGATTCACCACCCTTTGAGTGAAGAAGTTCCTCCTCAACTGCATTCTAAACTGCACCCCCCCTTATCTTGAGGCTGTGCCCTCAAGTCCTGCTATCCTTTCTAAGCTGGAAGAATCTCTCTACCTCTATCCTATCCATCCCTTTCATTATCTTACACGTCTCTATAAGATCACTCCAACGAGAACAGACCCAGTCTCTCTTCATAGTCCAACCACCTCGTCTCTGGTATCAGCCTAGTGAACCTCCTCTGCACTCCCTCCAAGGCCAAAATATCCTTGCGCAAGTGCGGTGACCAAAACTGCACACAGTACTCCAGCTGCGGCCTCACCAGTGCCCTGTACAGTTGCAGCAAGACCTCCCTACTTTTATATTCTATCCCCCTCGCTATAAAGGCCAGCATACCATTCGCCTTCTTGATCACCTGCTGTACCTGCAGACTGGGTTTTTGCCACTTTTATCTTTTATTCCTATGTTTGCTTGTGTTCCAGATGATATCTTGCCGATATTTGCATACTCCCACAGGTTGGGCAGGTCTGTGACGGGCGGTTACATCTACCGAGGCTGTGAGATGCCCAACCTCAACGGACTCTATATCTTCGGAGACTTCATGAGTGGGTAGGTGCCTTCCTCGGTCGCGAGGGTGACCTCTGGTGCGGCAACAGTGCTGTGAGGCGCATATACCTTTAAGGAGGCATTTCTTAAATAGCTTGTCCACTGCTGTCCAGCCCCCGGACAGGAGAACATAGCTGCCATCCCACCAGACAGACGGCTCCGCGTTCCCTCTCTTAATCACCATCATTTGTATTTTGACAAATAAAGAACCACATTATTGGTTCACCAACCCTCGCCGTGTGAACGTTTGTGCTAAAGGTTTGATTTCGGTGACACAGTGGTTAGCACCGCTGCCTCACAGCGCCAGGGATCTGGGTTCGATTCCCAGCCCGGGTCACTGTCTGTGCGGAGTCTGCACATTCTCACCGTGACTGCGTGGGTTCCCTCCGGGTGCTCCAGTTTCCTCCCACAGTCCGAAAGATGTGTGGGTTAGGGTACACTGGCCATGCTAAATTCTCCCTCGGTGTACCGGAACAGGCGTCGGAGTGTGGCGACTAGGGGATTTTCACAGAAACTTCATTGTAGTGTTAACGTAAGCCTACTTGTGACTAATAAACTTTACGATTTAATTTGATTTATTATTGTCACATATATTGGGATACAGTGAAAAGTGTCGTTTCTTGCACGCTATGCAGATAAAGCATACCATTCATAGAGAAGGAAAGGAGAGAGTGCAGAATGCAGTGTTACAGTCGCAGCGAGGGTGTAGAGAAAGATCAAGTTAATGCAAGGTGGGTCCATTCAAAAGTCTGACAGCAGCAGGGAAGAAGCTGTTCTTGAGTCGGTTGGTACGTGACTTTAGTATCTTTTTCCCGACGGAAGAAGGTGGAAGAGAGAATGTCTGGTGGCAACCTGCATTTATGTAGCACCTTTATGCAGTAAAATGTCCCAAGATACTTCTCCACAGAAGACCATAAGAAATAGGAACAGGAGTAGGCTGTTCGGCCCCTCGAGCCTACTCCACCTTTCAATAAGATCATGGCAGTTCCAACATTGCTCACGCCCACTCTCCTGCCTTCTCCCCGTAACCCTCGATTCCCTTACTGATCAATAATCTTATCTCAGCTTTCAATATATACAAGGACTCTGCTTCCACAGCTCTCCGTAGCAAAGACTCACAACCCTATGAGAAAAGAAATTCCTCCTCAGCTCAGTCTTAAATTGGCTCTCCCTTCATTCTGAGACCATGCCCTCTGATCCTAGACGCCCCCATGAGGGTGAAACATCGTCTCAGCATTTACCCTGTCAAGCCCCCTACAAATCCAATAAGTTTCAATGAGATCACCTCTCATTCTTAGCAGCGTAGAGGATCAGAAGGACCTTGGGTTCATAGGACTCTTAAATCGGCCTCGCAGGTAGAGGATGTGGTTAAGAGGGCGTATGGTGTACTGGCCTTCATTAATCAAGGGATTGAGTTTCGGAGTCGGGAGGTAATGTAGCAGCTTTATAAGACCCTAGTCAGACCTCTCTTGGAGTACTGTGCGCAGGTCTGGTTGCCTCATTACAGGAAGGATGTGGAAGCTATTGAAAAGGCTCAGAGGAGATTTACAAGGAAGTTGCCTGGATTGGGTGGCATGCCTTATGAGGATAGGTCAAGGGAGCTTGGTCTCTTCTCCTTAGAGAGACAAAGGATGAGAGGTGACCTGATAGAGGTGTGTAAGACGTTGTGAGGTATAGATTGGATGGATTCTCAGAGGCTTTTTCCAAGGGCTGAAATGGTTGCTATGAGAGGACACAGGTTTAGGGTGCTAGGGAGCAGGTACAGAGGAGATGTCAGGGGTAAGTTTTTCACTCAGAGGATGGTAGGTGAGTGGAATCGACTGCCGTCGGTGGTGGTGGAGGCAAATTCAATTGGGTCTTTCAAGAGACTTCTGGATGAGTACATGGGACTTAATAGAATTGAGGGTTACAGGTAAGCCTAGTAGGTAGGGATATCATTGGTGCAACTTGTTTGCCGAAGGGCCTGTTTGTGCTGTAGTTTTTCTACGTTCTATTCTTCTACATTCCAATAAGTACAGTGCTAACCTGTTTAACCTTTCCTGGGAAGACAATCCCTCCACACCCCAGTGAACCTTGTCTGAACTGCGTCCAGTGAAATAATATCTTTCCTCGAAGAAGGGGAACAAAGCTTCTCTCAGTGCTTCAGTATGACGCAATGTTTGAGTTCAGAGAGTACAATGATACAATCCCTACAGTGCAGAAGGAGGACTTTTGGCCCAGTGAGTCTGCCTCGACTCTCCGACAGAGTATCTTACCCTGCCCTATACCCACACATTTCGCATGGCCAATCCACCTACCACACATCTTTGGATGCTAAGGGGATTTTAACATAGCCAATCCACCTAACCTACACATCTTTGGACATTAAGGGGCAATTTAGCATGGCCAATCACCTAACCTGCACATCTTTGGATACTAAGGGGCAATTTAGCATGGCCAATCCATCTAACCTGCACACCTTTGGACGCTAAGGAACAATTTAGCATGCCCAATCCACTTAACCTACACAACGTTGGATACCAAGGGGTAATTTAGCATGGCCAATCCACCTAACCTACACATCTTTGGACACTAAGGGGCAATTTAGCATGGCCAATCTACTTAACTTACACATCTTTGGACACTAAGGGGCAATTTAGCATGGCCAATCCACCTAACCTGCACATCTTTGGACACTAAGAGGCAATTTAGCATGGCCAATCCACCTAACCTGCACATCTTTGGACACTAAGGGGCAATTTAGCATGGCCAATCTACTTAAACTACACGTCTTTGGACACTAAGGGGCAGTTTAGCATGGCCAATCCACTTAAACTACACGTC
This sequence comes from Carcharhinus amblyrhynchos, assembly GCF_965287045.1. NCBI lineage: Eukaryota > Metazoa > Chordata > Chondrichthyes > Carcharhiniformes > Carcharhinidae > Carcharhinus > Carcharhinus amblyrhynchos. The sequence continues at coordinate 8,693,077 of NW_027649778.1, forward strand.
TTTGGACACTAAGGGGCAGTTTAGCATGGCCAATCTACTTAAACTACACGTCTTTGGACACTAAGGGGCAGTTTAGCATGGCTAATCCACCAAACCTACATATCTTTGGACTGTTTTTCTAGATAATTATTTGCCCCTTTTCTTCCCTGTGCGGGCCTGAAGAGGGAGCAGGTGGTGGTGGCACCCTCTGGGACATTTTAGGCCATCCCAGTCCAGTGGGCACCATGGGGTGTTGGGGTGAAGGCGGGGAGGGGGGAAGCGGGAGGGAGTGGGGGGTGTCGGGCGGGAATGGGGGTGGTAGTGGGGGGTCGATGGTGGGCTAGAGTTTTCGTCAGACCCTTCCAAATTTAACTTGATCAGTTTCCTCTCAAAATAAGAAGCTGTCCTGAAGCAGCCTCTTCAATTTAATCAAAGTATAACGGAACATTGAGAGGTCGGTGTGCAGGCGATGTACAGATGATTCTCCCGTGTTTGTCTTCCAGCCGCCTAATGGCCCTGAAGGAGAATCCGCGCACTGGCCGCTGGAATTATCACGAGATCTGCATGGGGCAGGGGCAAGTGTGTAACTTTCCCAGACTCATCAATAACTACTATCAGTATATCATCTCCTTCGCTGAGGACGAGGCAGGTAACCTTCCTCACTCCACACCACCGTCTGGGGGAATGCAAGGCCTTTCAAGCTGCAAGAGGGAGAATGTCCGGGCAGTGGGCCCAGGCAGTGGGTCCAGGCAGTGGATCCAGGCAGTGGGTCCACGCAGTGGGTCCAGGCAGTGGATCCAGGCAGTGGGTCCACGCAGTGGGCCCGGGCAGTGGGCCCAGGCAGTGGGTCCAGGCAGTGGATCCAGGCAGTGGGTCCAGGCAGTGGGTCCAGGCAGTGGGTCCAGGCAGTGGGTCCGGGCAGTGGGCCCGGGCAGTGGGTCCAGGCAGTGGGTCCAGGCAGTGGGTCCAGGCAGTGGGTCCAGGCAGTGGGTCCAGGCAGTGGGTCCAGGCAGTGGATCCAGGCAGTGGGTCCACGCAGTGGGTCCGGGCAGTGGGTCCGGGCAGTGGGTCCGGGCAGTGGGCCCGGGCAGTGGGTCCGGGCAGTGGGTCCAGGCAGTGGGTCCAGGCAGTGGGTCCAGGCAGTGGGTCCAGGCAGTGGGTCCAGGCAGTGGGTCCACGCAGTGGGTCCAGGCAGTGGGTCCAGGCAGTGGGTCCGGGCAGTGGGCCCGGGCAGTGGGTCCAGGCAGTGGGTCCAGGCAGTGGGTCCAGGCAGTGGGTCCAGGCAGTGGGTCCAGGCAGTGGGTCCGGGCAGTGGGCCCGGGCAGTGGGTCCGGGCAGTGGGTCCGGGCAGTGGGTCCGGGCAGTGGGTCCGGGCAGTGGGTCCGGGCAGTGGGCCCGGGCAGTGGGTCCGGGCAGTGGGCCCGGGCAGTGGGTCCAGGCAGTGGGTCCAGGCAGTGGGTCCAGGCAGTGGGTCCAGGCAGTGGGTCCAGGCAGTGGGCCCAGGCAGTGGGTCCAGGCAGTGGGCCCGGGCAGTGGGTCCAGGCAGTGGGCCCGGGCAGTGGGTCCAGGCAGTGGGTCCAGGCAGTGGGTCCAGGCAGTGGGTCCAGGCAGTGGGTCCAGGCAGTGAGCTCAGGCAGTGGGTCCGGGCAGTGAGCTCAGGCAGTGGGTCCGGGCAGTGGGGCCAGGCAGTGGGTCCAGGCAGTGGGTCCAGGCAGTGGGTCCGGGCAGTGGGTCCAGGCAGTGGGTCCAGGCAGTGGGTCCGGGCAGTGGGTCCAGGCAGTGGGTCCGGGCAGTGGGTCCAGGCAGTGGGTCCAGGCAGTGGGCCCGGGCAGTGGGTCCAGGCAGTGGGCCCGGGCAGTGGGTCCAGGCAGTGGATCCAGGCAGTGGGTCCAGGCAGTGGGTCCGGGCAGTGGGTCCAGGCAGTGGGTCCAGGCAGTGGGTCCAGGCAGTGGGTCCAGGCAGTGGATCCAGGCAGTGGGTCCGGGCAGTGGGTCCAAGCATTGGGACTAGGCACTGGGGCCAGGCAGTGGGCCCAGGCATTGGGCCCAGGCAGTGGGGCCAGGCAGTAGGTCCAGGCAGTGAGCTCAGGCAGTGGGGCAAGGCAGTGGGTCCAGGCAGTGGGGCCAGGCAGTGGGCCCAGGCAGTGAGCTCAGGCAGTGGGTCCGGGCAGTGGGCCCAGGCAGTGAGCTCAGGCAGTGGGTCCGGGCAGTGGGCCCAGGCAGTGGGCCCAGGCAGTGGGGCCAGGCAGTGGGGCCAGGCAGTGGGTCCAGGCAGTGAGCTCAGGCAGTGGGCCCGGGCAGTGGGTCCAGGCAGTGGGTCCAGGCAGTGGGTCCAGGCAGTGGGCCCAGACAGTGGATCCAGGCAGTGGGTCCAGGCAGTGGGCCCAGGCAGTGGGTCCAGGCAGTGGGCCCAGGCAGTGGGGCCAGGCAGTGAGCTCAGGCATTGGGCCCAGGCAGTGGGCCCAGACAGTGGATCCAGGCAGTGGGTCCAAGCATTGGGACTAGGCACTGGGGCCAGGCAGTGGGCCCAGGCATTGGGCCCAGGCAGTGGGCCCAGGCAGTGGGCCCAGGCAGTGGGGCCAGGCAGTGGGTCCAGGCAGTGAGCTCAGGCAGTGGGGCAAGGCAGTGGGTCCAGGCAGTGAGCTCAGGCAGTGGGCCCAGACAGTGGATCCAGGCAGTGGGGCAAGGCAGTGGGTCCAAGCATTGGGACTAGGCACTGGGGCCAGGCAGTGGGCCCAGGCATTGGGACTAGGCACTGGGGCCAGGCAGTGGGCCCAGGCAGTGGGCCCAGGCAGCGGGGCCAGGCAGTGGGGCCAGGCAGTGGGGCCAGGCAGTGGGGCCAGGCAGTGGGCCCAGGCAGTGGGGCCAGGCAGTGAGCTCAGGCAGTGGGCCCAGACAGTGGATCCAGGCAGTGGGGCAAGGCAGTGGGTCCAAGCATTGGGACTAGGCACTGGGGCCAGGCAGTGGGTCCAGACGCTGGGCCCAGGCACTGGGGCCAGGCAGTGGAGCAAGGCAGTGGGCCCAAAGAGTGGGGTCAGACAGTGAGTCCAGGCACTGGATCCAGGCAGTGAACCCAGACAGTAGGCCTGGACAGTGGGCCCAGGCAGTGGGCCGAGACAATGGGCCCAGAAAGTAGGGCCCAGACAGTAGGGCCCAGACCATAGCATCCAGGTAGTGGGCTCAGACAGTGGGTTCAGACAGGGGACCCGGGCAGCGGGCCCAGACAATCAATCCAAAAATGTGATGGTTAGGTGGATTCGCCAGGCTAAATTGCCCCTTAGTGTCAGGGGGTTAGCAGGGTAAATGCATGAGGTTACGGGGATGGGGCTGTGTGGGATTGTGGCAGGTGCAGAGTTGATAGGCCGAATGGCCTTCTTCTGCACTGTATGGATTGTATGATATATTATTACTTCTATGGCTTACAAGAGGGAATTGAATATTTATCTGAAATGTAAACATTTGCAGGGCTAGCAGGAACTGGTAGGGTAGTAAGATAGAGCATAGACGCAATGAGACGAATGGTCTCCTTTTCCATGGTCACCATTCTGTGATCCTGCAATTGAAGTCCACATCACCAACTGCATTCACAGCATTAAACTACAGGCAGTGGTGAGCACTGTTGCCTCACAGCACCAGGGACCCGGGTTCAATTCTGGCCTCGGGTCACTGTCTGTGAGGAGACTGCATGTTCTCCCCGTGTCTGCGTGGGTTTCCTCCGGGTGTTCCGGTTTCCTCCCACACTCCAAAGATGTGCAGGTTAGGTGGATTGGCCATGCTAAATTGCCCCTTAGTATCCAAAGATGTGTAGGTTAGGTGGATTGGCCATGCTAAATTGCCCCTTAGTGTCCAAAGATGTGTAGGTTAGGTGGATTGGCCATGCTAAATTGCCCCTTACTGTCCAAAAATGTGTAGTTTAGATGGATTGGCCATGCTAAATTGCCCCTTACTGTCCAAAAATGTGTAGTTTAGATGGATTGGCCATGCTAAATCACCCCTTAGTGTCCAAAGATGTGTAGTTTAGATGGATTAGCCAGGATAAACATATGGGGATAGGGATGGGGGAGAGGGTGTGGCTAAGGCAGAGTGTCAGAGAGTTGGTGCAGACTTGATGGGCTGAATGGCCTCTTCTGCCATTATATGATTCACTATTGGAGTGAGGTCACATGAAGAGAAAGGTGAACTCAGCTGCTCCGTCTCGCTGCAGGTGAACTCTACTTCATGTCCAGCGGAAATCCCAGTGCCTACATGCCCGCGGGAACCGTGTACAAACTAATCGACCCATCACGGTAAGGATCAAACTACCCTTCAGTATTCTAATCACCGTTTTGGAGAGAAACGTGGCAGGCAGGCTGAAGTGTCAAGTTCTAGACTGTTCACCTGTCTGTATCTGTGTTGCATCACAGAATCCAGAGATTGACAAGGACTGTAATTCCATTAACAGCCTGACTGGGAATAAAACCCCGAGCTAAATTCCAATCAGAGATTCACACTAGAGAGGAGATCCCTGGTGCTGTGAGGCAGCAGTGCTAACCACTGTGCCATCACGTTGCCCTGAGGGTCATAGATTGAGAATAAGGAGGTAAACCTTTTAGAACTGAGGTGAGGAGAAATTTCTTCACCCAGAGAATGGCACAGTGGTTAGCACGGCTGCCTCACGACGCCAGGGACCCAGGTTCGATTCCCGGCTTGGGTCACTGTCTGTGCTGAGTCTGCACATTCTCCCCGTGTCTGCATGGGTTTCCTCCGGGTGCTCTGGTTTCCTCCCACAGCCCAAAAGACCTGCCAGTTAGGCCATGCTAAATTCTCCGTCAGGGTACCCAAACAGAGTGTGGTGACGAGGAGATTTTCACAGTAACTTCATTGCAGCATTAATGTCAGCCGAATTGTGACACTAATAAATAAACTTTAACTAAAAAAAACTCCTGATAAGACAACCCGCTCTTTCCAGTTATCAGCTTTAAAACTGCGATTGATGGATTCTTGATAACTGGAAGTTTTAAAGGGTTTGGGAGTGAAAGGTGAGGATCAGGCGGTAGCTCACAGATGAGGGAGGGGCAGGAATCGAGGGGCTGAAGGGTCTTATCCTCTTGCTTGGACTCTTGAGCTGAGGCTGGTGCTGCCCTCCAGTGGCCAGTTTAGGACATGCATCTGGAAGAAAGAACCCAAAGAAAAGATTTAACTGGCTGGGTGAAGTGACACTTTGTGAATTTTATCCCAGTTAGCACGCAGGGGTTTAGTTTCAATCAGTTCCCCAGGCAGATAGAAACACAGAACCCATACAGTGCAGAAGGAGGCACGGTAGCCTCTGAGGGGGTTGAGCTATGAGGAGAGGCTGAATAAACTAGGCTTGTACTCGTTAGAGTTTAGAAGAATGAGGGGAGATCTCATTGAGACGTATAAGATGATGAATGGGATGGATAGGATAGAGGTGGAGAGACTCTTCCCGCTCAGAAAGGACAGTAGGACTAGGGGGCACAGCCTCAAGATAAAGGGGGGGCGGTTTAGAACGGAGTTGAGGAGGAACTTCTTCACTCAAAGGGTGGTGAATCTCTGGAATTCTCTGCCCGTTGAAGTGGTGGAGGCTGCCTCGCTAAATATTTTTAAGACGCGGGTTGATGGGTTTTTGATAAGCGAGGGGTTTAAGGGTTATGGGGAGAGGGCGGGAATGTGGAACTGAGCCACGACAGATCAGCCATGATCTTATTGCATGGTGGGGCAGGCTCAAGGGGCTGGATGGCCTACTCCTGCTCCTATTTCTTATGTTCTTATGTTCTCATGTAGCACAGTGGGTTAGCACTGCTGCTTCACAGCTCTAGGGTCCTGGGTTCGATTCCTGGCTCGGGTCACTGTCTGTGTGGTGTTTGCACATTCTCCTCGTGTCTGCGTGGGTTTACTCCGGGTACTCCGGTTTCCTCCCACAGTCCAAAGATGTGCGGGCTAGGTTGATTGGCCATGCTAAGAAATTGAACATAAGAACATAAGAACATAAGAAATAGGAGCAGGAGTAGGCCATCTAGCCCTTCGAGCCTGCCCCGCCATTCAATAAGATCATGGCTGATCTGTCGTGGCTCAGTTCCACTTTCCCGCCCTCTCCCCATAACCCTTAATCCCTTCTCTTATCAAAAACCCATCAACCCGCTTCTTAAAAATATTTAGCGAGGCAGCCTCCACCACTTCAACGGGCAGAGAATTCCAGAGATTCACCACCCTTTGAGTGAAGAAGTTCCTCCTCAACTCCGTTCTAAACCGCCTCCCCTTTATCTTGAGGCTGTGCCCCCTAGTCCTACTGTCTTTTTTGAGCGGGAAGAGTCTCTCCACCTCTATCCTATCCATCCCATTCATCATCTTATACGTCTCAATGAGATCTCCCCTCATTCTTCTAAACTCTAACGAGTACAAGCCTAGTTTATTCAGCCTCTCCTCATAGCTCAATCCCCTCAACTCCGGTATCAGCCTAGTAAACCTCCTCTGCACTCCCTCCAGGGCCAAAATATCCTTGCGCAGGTGCGGCGCCCAAAACTGCACACAGTACTCCAGCTGCGGCCTCACCAATGCCCTATACAGCTGCAGCAAGACCTCCCTACTTTTATATTCAATCCCCCTCGCTATGAAGGCCAGCATCCCATTCGCCTTCCTGACCACCTGCTGCACCTGCAAGCTGGGTTTTTGCGATTCATGCACAAGGACCCCGAGGTCCCTCTGCACCGTCGCCTGCTGCAGTTTTTCGCCACGTAAGTAATAGTCCTTCCTACCATTCTTCCTACCAAAGTGGACCACCTCACACTTGCCAACATTAAATTCCATTTGCCATTTCCTGGCCCATTCGCCCAGCCTATCTAGATCCTTCTGCAGACTCTCTGCCCCTTAGTGTCCAGAGATGTGTAGGTTAGAGGAATTAGTGGGTATAATATGTAGGGATATGGGGGCAGGGCCTGGGTGGGATTGTGTTCGGCGCAGACTCGATGGGCCGAAGGGCCTCTTTCTGCACTGTTGGGTTCTATGGTTCTAAATTGCCCCTTAGTGTCAGGGGATTAGCAGGGTAAGTCCCAATTTAACGTGAATTCGGATATAATGCAATGAATCATTGGGTTTTTTTTGCCTTTTTAAGAAATAAACTGTTGTTTTGTTTATTAAAAAGCTTCACTAAAATTTAATTTGTGTTTTAATTTCTACCTTAACAACAACGATTTATTCACGGAATTCTTTAATTAAAAGATAATTTACCTGCCAGATGGTAAACATGCAAAAAAAATGGGTCAAACAGGGGTGTTTTAGGATGTTAGGTCAACATTGGGTCAATTTGAACGCTGATTTTCTTGAACCCTGATTTAGCACGACCCTGCCTTTTTCACAATAACATTTTATGGACCCCAACCATCGCGTTATAACAGGGCTGCATTGTATGTGGGGCCACGGGGATAGGACCTGGGCGGGATTCTTGTTGGGCCAAGTGGCTTTCTTCTGCACTGTGGCGTCTATGAGGCCATTCAGCCCATCAATCCTGCACTGACAACAATCCCACCCTATCCCTGCCACCCCATATATTTACGCTGCTAGTCCTCTTGACACTAAGAGATAATGTAGCATGCTCAATCCAGCTAAATGACACATCTTTCAGACTGTGGGAGGAAACTGGAGCACCTGGAGGAAACCCACGCAGGCATGGGGAGAACGTGCAAACTCCACGCAGACAGTCACCTGAGGCTGGAATCGAACCCAGGTCCCTGGCGCTGTGAGGCAGCAGTGCTAACCACTGTGCCGCCGTGCCTTGCGTGGAGTCAGGGCCGATACGACAGGCCGAATGGCCTCTGTCTGTGCCGGAAGCAGTCGCTGATTCGCGGTTCCTTTAACACGGCCGTGGGTTTCGCTGTGAGGTTCCGTCCGGTCCGACTCCTTTCCAAACTGTCAAAACACGACTCCAGGAAACTCCGCTGACATGGCCCACGGGACGTCCCGCGGTGCCTGACGGCCAATGAAACGCCCTTTCTGAAGCAACGTCACTGTTGGAGCGCGCGAAATGCGGCGACCAAATTTGTGCACAGCAAGATCCCAGAAGCAGGGCAGTGACAGTGTCAGGTTCTCCGGTCGATAAGAAGGGTTGGCGTGTCGCCGGAAAAAAAGACACGCACTGTCGTATCTTTTTATCTTGCACCCAGCAGGACAGATGCCAGAATGCCAAATTTCAAAGTGTTATAATGCCTGAGGGGGGGGGGCGGTGGGGGAAAGAGGATGCTGATTGGTTGGCGGGTTGGCTCCGATTGGTCTCGGTGTTGCCAATGACCAGAGAAATGGGAGTCTGCATAAGTGATCGTAAAGTCAGGGATTCGTAACAGCGCAGATAGAGACCATTGGGCCCATCATGTCCATGCTAGCTCTGTGCACTCAGTTCTATTCGCTCCCTGTCGTCCCGAGGGTTTGCCCCTCTCAAGCGCCTGTCCGATTTTCTGTGTAAACCATTCGATCATTTTCACTTTATTGATAATAACATTCGCCGCGTGTGGGGCTCACCGTACAGGCTTGAGGCAGCACGATGGTTAGCACTGCTGCCTCACAGCGCCAGGGACCCAGCTTCGATTCCTGGCTCGGGTCACTGCCTGTGTGGAGTTTGCACATTCTCCCCGTGTCTGCGTGGGTTTCCTCCGGGTGCTCCGGTTTCCTCCCACTGTCTGAAAGTCGTGCTGGGTTAGTGTGCATTGACCCAAACAGGCGCCGGAGTGTGGCGACTAGGGGGGGAGTTTCACAATAACGCCATTGCAGTAAGCCTTACTTGTGACTAATAAATCAACTTTAACTTTTTAAAATCCCCACCCAAGATCAACAGACTTTCCCATGGTCTGCCAATCGCCCACTCAGATTCCCGTGCCAGAATTCTGGCCTTAATTTGTTACACGTTGAATTATAGATCTAAACAAGAGCGATAAATGTCATTCCTTAGTCACTTCTCTCGTTCTCTCACAGGAATGTCCGGGTGCTCCGGTTTCCTCCCACATTCCCAAAAATGTACTTTTTAGGCTGATTGGTGTCAATAAATTGTCCCTGAATTGGGCCTCCCTTAATATAATTCCCTAAATTTGCACCCCCTTTATTGTGGAGCCCACTAGAGGTAAACAAAAACGTTAACAATCGAAGAAAGACTTGAATAAGGCACTCACTGAGTGTTAAAATGGGCAGCACGGATATGTAGGGCCGAAGGGCCTGTTTCCTGTGCTGTTCTTTGCTCTTGAATATAACTCCTTGCCCCTTGGACGTTTGTACAGCTGCTGTTTTAATGGTCCGTTCCCACTAATTTTGTCTACAATTTTATTATCCCTCGAGTTACGTTCAGCTTTTGCTTCTTAATCCTAACGTCATCCGTTGTTACCCTGTGACCACCCTCCTGGTTTTCTTTGTGTTTCAGGCGTGCACCGCCAGGGAAATGTCACTTTAAACCCAAGCCCGTGACCGTCAAGGGGAAATTGCTTCGTTTTCGACCCAAAGAGAGTGAGTCTGCTTCTGTCTCCATGTTTATCTCAAAGCTGGAGTTTGTCAAAGGCCTTGCTCACCTTCCACACTTCCTGACAGTGTCACAATTATTCCCTGTCATATCTTAAGTATAATGCTTTTGCTGGAGCATATTAACACTTCTCAATTTGCATTGTCCCACTTTACACTGTCTGGCTTTACACTGTTGCACTTTGCATTGTCTTGCTTTGTACTGTCCCACTTTACACTATCTTACTTTACACTGTCGCTCTTTGCCCTGTCTCGTTTTACCCTGTCCCTCTTTACACCATTGCACTTTGCACTGTCTCGATTTGCATTGTCTCACTTTACACTATTGTGCTTTGCACTGTCTCGTTTTACACAGTCGTGCTTTGCACTGTTCCTCTTTTACACTGTCACTCTTTGTACTGTCTCGTTTACACTGTCCCACTTTGCACAGTCGTGCTTTGCACTGTCATGCATTGCCAGGCTGACATACTGGTTAGCCCTGCTGCCTCACAGCACCAGGGACCCGGGTTCAATTCCTGGCTTGGGTCACTGTCTATGCAGAGTCTGCACGTTCTCCCCATGTCTGCGTGGGTTTCCTCCGGGTGCTCCAGTTTCTTTCCACAGTCTGAAAGATGTGCTGGTTAGGTGAATTGGCCATGCTTAATTCGCCCTCAGTGTACCCGAACAAGTGCCAAAATGTGACGACTAGGGGATTTTCACAGTAAGTTAATTGCAGTGTGAATGTAAGCCTACACTAATAAATAAACTTTAGCTGCATTGTCACATTTACACCTTACACCCTAGCTACGACTGTAACACTATATTCTGCACCCTCTCCTTTACTTCTCCCCTTTGTACTCTTTGAATGGTATGTTTTGTCTATATTTATTATTACTGTATCCCATGGAATCATAGAATCAGTGCAGAAGGAGGCCATTCAGCCCATCGAATCTGCACCGATCACAATTCCACCTAGGTCTGTGGGAGTTTGCACATTCTCCCCGTGCTTGCGTGAGTTTCCTCCAGGTGCTCCGGTTTCCTCCCACACCCCAAAAACGTGCTTTTAGACTGATTGGTGTTAACAAATTGTTCCTAAATTAGACCTCCCTTAATCTGGCGCACATTTAATTCTCTAAATTTGCACCCCCTTTATTGTGGAGTCCAAGAGGCGTAGACAAAAGTTGTAGGTGAAGAAGGATTGGAATGAGGCCCTCACTGGATGTTAAAATGGACAGCACGGGCTTGTAGGGCCAAAGGGCCTGTTTCCTGTGCTGTGTTGTTCTTTGTTCTTAGGCCCTATTCTCACAACCCCACCTAGTTACCCTGCTAACCCCCCTGATACTAGGGTCAATTTATCACAGCCAATCAACCTAACCCGCGCATCTTTCAACTGTGGGAGGAAACCCATGCAGACACGAGGAGAATGTGCAAACTCCACACAGATAGTGACCCGAGGCCGGAATTGAACCCGGGTCATAAGAACATAAGAACATAAGAAATAGGAGCAGGAGCAGGCCATCTAGCCCTTCGAGCCTGCCCCGCCATTCAATAAGATCATGGCTGATCTGTCGTGGCTCAGTTCCACATTCCCGCCCTCTCCCCATAACCCTTAATCCCCTCTCTTATCAAGAACCCATCAACCCGCGTCTTAAAAATATTTAGCGAGGCAGCCTCCACCACTTCAACGGGCAGAGAATTCCAGAGATTCACCACCCTTTGAGTGAAGAAATTCCTCCTCAACTCCGTTCTAAACCGTCCCCCCTTTTATCTTGAGGCTGTGCCCCCTAGTCCTACTATCCTTTCTGAGCGGGAAGAGTCTCTCCACCTCTATCCTATCCATCCCATTCATCATCTTATACGTCTCAATGAGATCTCCCCTCATTCTTCTAAACTCTAACGAGTACAAGCCTAATTTATTCAGCCTCTCCTCATAGCTCAACCCCCTCAACTCCGGCATCAGCCTAGTAAACCTCCTCTGCACTCCCTCCAAGGCCAAAATATCCTTGCGTAAGTACGGCGCCCAAAACTGCACACAGTACTCCAGCTGCGGCCTCACCAATGCCCTATACAGCCGCAGCAAGACCTCCCTACTTTTATATTCAATCCCCCTCGCTATGAAGCCTCAGGGTCCCTGAGGCGCATGTAAATCAAGTTTACACTGTCACACTTTCTTGAAGAGAACAAAGTAAAATGACAGCAGATCTGGATGGTAGAGGTACAGAATGTGAGACAAGGAACCTTATTGCGGATCGATACAGGGAGCCTGTGTGAATGTAGCTTGGGGGGAGAGTTACAGTGCCAGCACTGTCTGTGTACACTGGGAGCTATGGCATGGGGTCAAGTGTCCAGAGGTTATGGGAGTGAAATTAGTGGAAATGAACCTGAATCCACTCCATTTGTCTCCGCAGAACTCATCTTCGAATCTGAGACCACCACCGTTGCCCCGACCACCGTCCGACCCAAGCCAACCAGGGCCCCAACGCAGAGGCCAAAGGTCGTAAGGGGTCAAGGGGTTCAGAAAGAGAAAGCTCGGCATACCACCGCTGCCCCGCGGACATCCACCTTGAGCTGGCACTGGGAGGTCCCGAGTACGGTGGGGAACCGCGTGTCGCGCCCCGCCAAGACCACGCCGCCACCCAAAAGCCAACGGCCGCAGACGGCGCTGCCAAAACCGCCAACCAAGGGCGACAGGGCCCGGCCGAAAGAGGGGCGGCCGCTGGGCAGCAAGAAGAAGAAGAAGGGCAGCCGGGGCTCGGCGAGCAGCGGGCGCAAGGGTCAAGGGTCGAAGCCAGGCAAGGGGAAGCGCATCAAGCTGAGGGACGGGGCGGTGCGGCTGGCCGGGAAGAGGGGGCGGCCCGGAGTAGGGAGGGTGGAGGTCTACGTTGGCGGGGAGTGGGGCACGGTGTGCGATGACTCGTGGGACTCCAAAGCGGCGGGGGTGGTGTGCCGTCAGCTGGGCTACCCGGGGGCCATCAGGGCCGCCAGGAAGGCGGAGTTCGGGGCGGGGGGCAACCTGCGGATTCTGTTGGATGACGTGCAGTGTGGGGGGGAGGAGAGGAATCTGCTGCGGTGCCGGCACGGGCCGATTGGGGAACACAACTGCTCCCACGAGGAGGACGCGGGCGCCGTCTGCAGCAAACAGCCCCAATAAACTTTTACTTTCACTCCAGGTTAACGACTCTTGTTTTAAATTGCTAACCCTGCTGAATTGAAGCGCTGAGCCCCAAAACGTGGACCCTCCGCCCCAGATGCCATGCCCACCACATTCTTGCTTCGAAAGGCCCCCCCCCCCCCGAAGAGTAACTGGCCCTCGAAACGCACGAGTTCCGTTATTTTGCTCCCAATCATCCACCTCACTAGCTGCCCTTCCGTGGCATTGCGCTAATCCAAGTGCGGTGGGCTGAACGGCGAGGGAGATAATTACAGCAGGGCCTCCCCAAGGTAGCTCACTCCTTTCATCAGTTGTGCCCTCAGTGTAAACTCTTGCAGCACAGGGTGAGGCCATTCAGCCCATTGTGCTCTGCCAGGGTTGTTTATTGAGCTGTCCAATCGGATCTGTTGCCCTGCTCTGTCCAATTAGGATCTATTATGATCAGGGAAGACTATATCACACTGAGTGCATATTACCGAAGGATGTAACACACTGAGTGTATATTACAAAAAAGATATATCACATAGTGTATATTACAGGAAGGATATATCACACGGAGTATATCTCAGGTAGGATACGTTATACTAAGTATATAACTGCATATTACAAGAAGTGCATATCACACTGAATGTATATTACCGGAAGGATATATCACACCATGTGTATATTACAGGAAGTGTATACCACACTGGGTATACCACAGGTAGGATAAATCATAGTGTATGTTACAAGAAGGATATATCCCATGGTCTATATTACAGGAAGTGTATATTACACTGAGTATATATTACAGGCAGTGGATATCACACAGTGTATATCACATAGTGTATATCACACAGTGTACTTTACAGGCAGTATGTATCACACAGTGTACATTAAGAGAGTATATATCACACAGTGTACCTTACAGACGGTGTACGTCATGCAGTGAAAAATACAGGCAATGTATATCACAGCGTACATTACAGGCAGTGTATATCACACACTGTGTATCACAATGTACATTGCAGGTAGTGTATATCACACAGCATATATCACATAGTGTACATTACAGGCAGTGTATATTACACTGTATATCACAGTGTATATTGCAGGCAGTGTATATCACACAGTGTATGTCACATAGTGTACATTGTAGGCAGTATATATCACACAGTGTACATGACAGGCAGTGTATATCATACAGTGTATATCACAGTGTACATTACAGGCAGTGTATACCACACTGTACATGACAGGCAGTGTATATCACAGTGTACATTACAGGCAGTGTATACCACACTGTACATGACAGGCAGTGTATATCACACAGTGTATATCACAGTGTACATTACAATCAGTGTATATTACAGTGTACATTGCAGGCAGTGCATATCAACATGTACATTGCAGGCAGTGTATATCACACAGTGTACATTACAGTCAGCGTATATCACATTGTACATTGCAGGCAGTGTATATCACACAGTGTACATGACAGGCAGTGTGTATCACACAGTACATATCACACGGTGTACAATACAGGAAGACAATGTTACATTCTGTTTAAGATTACCGGAAAGGTGAGGTTTTAAAGGCGTTGTCCTCCCTGCCATTGGAGCAGGTATCTCTGCCTGTGACACAGGGCGGAAACTCGGTTCATGGGGAGGTTTGGAGATTGAAGGGTGGATCCCCGGGGAGCGGTGGGGGGAATCGGAGAGGGGGAGAGATGGCGAAGTGTGGGTGTCCCTGGCTGCTGCTGGCCGCCTTCTACCTGTGCTACCTGCTGCTGGGGGCGGTCATAGTGTCTCTAATCGAGCAGCCCCATGAGCGGAGGCTGAGGGCGGAGATGCAGCTCCTCAAGTCCCAGCTCCTCAACAGCAGCAGCTCGTGTCTGGCCGAGTCCGAGCTGGAACATTTCTTGGCGAGAGTGCTGGAAGCGGACAGATATGGAGTCTCAATCCTCAGCAACGCTTCCCACAAGATCAACTGGGATTTTGCCTCCTCTTTCTTCTTTGCCAGCACCCTGATCACCACTGTGGGTGAGAGATGTGTAATGTGGGGGGGGGGTGGGGGGGGGGGGGTATATAGTTGCAATAGTTCTTAAAAAAAACTTCCAAGATCTGAAAAATGTTTATCAATATTTGAAAAAAAAGTTTATCAGAAAGTTGTTCAACATTTTGAAAAGTCTTTCAATGTTTGAAAATAGTCTGTCAAAAGTTTTTTTAAAGTTTATTTGTTGGTCAGAAGTAAAGCTTACATTAACTCTGCAATTAAGTTATTGTGAAATTTCCCAAGCTGCCACACTCCGTGGCACCTCTTTGGGTCAATGCACCGAACTGACGCATCTTTCAGACGGTGGGAGAAAACCCACGCAGACATGGGGAGAATGTGCAGACTCCACACAGACAGTGACCCAAGCCGGGAGTCGAACCCGGGTCCCTGGCGCTGTGAAGCAGCAGTGCTAACCACTGTGCTGCCCATGTTGTTCAACGTTGTAAAAGTTTTTCAATATTTGAAAAGTTTGCCAAAAGTGTTTTTATTAGTCACAAGTAAGTCTAACATTAACGCTGTAACTAAGTTACTATGAAATTCCCCTAGTCACCACAGTCTGTTCGAGGCGATGCACCCTAACCAGTGTGTCTTTTGGACTGTGGGAGGAGACCGGGGAACCCTGAAGAAACTCACGCAGACACGGGGGGGGGTACAATGTGCAAACTCCACACAGACAGTGACCCAAGCTGGGAATTGAACCCAGGTCTCTGGTGCTGTGAGGCAGCAGTGCTAACCACTGTGCCGCCCATGTTGTTCAAAGTTTTTCAATATTTGATGGTTTATTAAACATCGTTAAAGTTTTATTTATTACTGTCACAAGTAGGGTCAATGTAACACTGCAGTGGAGTTACTGTGAAAATCCCCTGGGTGGCACAGTGGTTAGCACTGCTGCCTCGCAGCGACAGAGATCTGGGTTCGATTCCTGTCTTGGGTCACTGTCTGTGTGGCGTTTGCACGTTCTCCCTGTGTCTGTGTGGGTTTCCTCCACGTGCTCTGGTTTCCTCCCACAGTCAGAAAGACGTGCTGGCTAGGTGCTAAATTCTCCTTCTGTGTTTCCGAGCAGGTGGCGGAGTGTGGCGACTAGGGGATTTTCTCAGTAACTTCATCGTAATGTTAATGTAAGCCTACTTCTGACAAATAAATAAATTTTAAATTTTAGTCGCCACACTACAGCGCCTGTTCCGGTTCACTGAGGGAGAATTTAGCCCGGCCAATGCACCCTAACCAGCCTGTCATTTGGAGTGTGGGAGGAAATTGGAGGACCTGGAGGAAAACCCACGCAGACACAGGGAGAATGTGCAAACTCCACACGGACAGTGACCCAAGCCGGGAATCGAACCCAGGCCCCTGGCACTGCGAGGCAGCAGTGCCAACCAGTTTGTTGCCAAAGTTGAACTTTCTAAAAAAGTTCTTTGGTATTTGAAAAAGTGTATCAAAAGTTGTTGTTGAACATTTGAAAGAAAAACTTTCTTTTAATATTTGATGATCGAAAGTTGCTCAGCATTTGAAAAAAAAAGGTTTTTAAGCTTTTTTCAGTGTTTAAAAGGGTTTATTTCAAGTTTTTCAGCATTTCTGGGGAAGGAAAAAACTTTTTGAAAAATTCCTCAGTGTTTGGAGGGCAGGGTGGTCAAGGCATTTTGGAAGTTTTTGCATTATTTGAAACTTAAGCTCCCAAAAGTTTTCTTCCAACTGTTAACGTATGTCTGGACAATGTATATATTTTCCCCCTTTCAATAACGGGTCTTTTTTACCTTCTGGAACACGGATGGTGCTCGTAGATTCAGTATTAACTTTGAAAAGGAGTCAGCGATATGGCTGAGAAGGAACCACGTGAATGGGCCTGGGATATTGGATAGCTCGATAAATGCCATATGGCATCGTTCACCTGCTTTTGGCAATGGAAAAGCCCAGAGGAACTGCTGTAACCATTGAATCCCTACAACGCAGAGGGAGGCCATTCAGCCCCTTAAGTCTGCACTGACCTTAATGTAGGAAGTGTGCCTAGAAATGAAAGTAATTCAGTTCAGGTCTTGGGCTGGAGGGAAGTGGTGGGGTGGGGGAGCAGTGGGAAGGAGAAATATTTCCATCAACAGCCCCCTTTAAACTGGGGCACTCCTCTCCGTGAATTAAGCAGTAGTAACTGTAGGTCCTAACCCCTCCAGCCTCTCCAGTACATGTGCATGTGTGTGTGCCTACATATATATGTATGTGTGTGTGTGTGTGTGTGCATACTTGTGCCTGTGTATGTGTGCGTGTGCACATCTATGTGTATATTTGTGTGTGTGTGTGTACCCGTGTTTGTGTATGCATGCATGTATATGTTTCTGTGTCTGTGTGCGCGTACATTTGCATATATATGTGTGTGTGTCCATGTGTATGTGTGTCTGTGTGTGTATCTGCTTGCATCTTTATGTATGTGTGAGTGTCTGTATGTGCATGTGTATGTGTGGCTGTGTGTGCATGTATATGTGTGTACATATCTGTGAGTGCATGTATATGTGTGTGTATGTGTGTGTCTGTGCGTGCATGTCTTTGTGTGTGTCTGTGCGTGCATGTATACGTATGTGTCTGTGTGCTTTTGTTTGTGTTTGTGCATATATGTATGTGTGTTTGTGCATGCATGTGTGTATGTCTGTGCATTTGTGTGTGTGTCTGTGCATGCATGCATATGTGTGTGTCTGTGTGCGCGCGTGTGTCTGTGCGTGTCTGTGTGCGCGCGTGTCTGTGCGCGCATGTCTGTGCGTGCCCGTGTGTGCGTGTGCGTGCTTGTGCATGTGTGAGTCTGTGTGTACATGTGCATATATGTGCGTGCGTGTGTCTCTGTGGGGCAGTTGTTGAGCAGTGGCAGTGTCTGTCACTCAGATTAGACATTGGACTGCTTGCATTTTTTTCTGAATGAGTCGTGTCTGTAAGGGCGTGTCTGGGAGCCGGGAACAATCCGCTCTACGTTCTCTGCAATTGCCACATAGTTCAGTGTTGAGACAGCAAAGCTGGGACCCGGCCTACGCGTACATTCCTGGCCTCACTCAGGCTGAACAGGAACTGTCACGGTCAGGGCAAGGGTTACGTATTAGCGTTGTCAGCTCACCAGGATAGTCGAGGGCGCTGCAGGCATTTAAACCGTAATTGGTGATTACAGAGAAATTTGCGCAAAAAGGCCTCAGACAATTAGACAGGGTGCAGCCACACCCATACCATCAGTCTCGTCATAGCACAGTGTATATTCACTACACTGGTTCCTGGGGTAAGCATATTGCTCCAGTGAGGTGAGCTTGAATCCTGCTCAATAATTATCCCTCCATGATCAGCGCTTAAAAAAAATGAACGATTTGCTGTCAGTGGCAGCTTGCTGTGCACCAGTTGGCTGTCAAGCTTCTTACAATACAACCACTGACCACACCTCAGAAAGTACCCCATTGGCTGCAGAGCACACTGGAATGTCCCAGCTTAGGACAGGCGCTACGTCAATTCAACATCTTGCATATTTTCTTTCCCTGCTCAATAACGTCGAGCGCAGCTATCCCGCAGTGCCAGGGACCCGGGTTCAATTCCAACCTCGGGTCATTCTCTGTGTGGAGCTTGCACGTTCTCCCTGTGTCTGCATGGGTTTCCTCCGGTTGTGCCGGTTTCCACCACTGTAAAGATGTGCAGGTCAGGTGGATTGGCCCTGCTAAATTACCCCTTAGTGTCCAAAGATGTGCAGGTTAGAGGGATTGGCAATGCTAAGTTGCTCCTTTGTCTCCGAAGATGTGTAGGTTAGATGGATTGGTGATGCTAAATTGCCCCTTAGTGTCCAAAGATGTGCAGGTTAGGTGGATTGGCCATGCTAAATTGCCCCTTAGTGTCCAAAGATGTGCAGGTTAGGTGGATTGGCCATGCTAAATTGCCCCTTAGTGTCCAAAGATGTGCAGGTTAGAGGGATTGGCAATGCTAAGTTGCTCCTTTGTCTCCAAAGATGTGTAGGTTAGGTGGATTGGCTATGCTAAATTGCCCCTTAGTGTCCAAAGATGTGCAGGTTAGGTGGATTGGCCATGCTAAATTGCCCCTTAGTGTCCAAAGATGTGCAGGTTAGAGGGATTGGCAATGCTAAGTTGCTCCTTTGTCTCCAAAGATGTGTAGGTTAGGTGGATTGGCTATGCTAAATTGCCCCTTAGTGTCCAAAGATGTGCAGGTTAGGTGGATTGGCCATGCTAAATTGCCCCTTAGTGTCCAAAGATGTGCAGGTTAGAGGGATTGGCAATGCTAAGTTGCTCCTTTGTCTCCAAAGATGTGTAGGTTAGGTGGATTGGCTATGCTAAATTGCCCCTTAGTGTCCAAAGATGTGCAGGTTAGGTGGATTGGCCATGCTAAATTGCTCCCTAGTCTCCAAAGATGTGCAGGTTAGGTGGATTGGCCATGCTAAATTGCCCCTTAGTGTCCAAAGATGTGCAGGTTAGGTGGATTGGCCATGCTAAATTGCTCCCTAGTCTCCAAAGATGTGCAGGTTAGGTGGATTGGCTACGTTAAATTCCCCCTTAGTGTCAGGGGGATTAACAGGGTAAATATGTGGGGATATGGCCGGGGTGGGATTGTGGTCGATGCAGGCTCGATGGGCCAAATGGCCTCCTGCACTGTAGAGTTCCCGTGATTCTAATTTTGATGAAATTTTCTCCTCCGCAGGTTACGGCCACACCACTCCCGTCTCCGACGGGGGAAAGATTTTCTCCATCTTGTTTGCGCTGCTGGGGGTTCCGCTGACAATGTTGGTCCTGTCGGTGATTGTTCAGCGGCTGATGGTGGTTGTGGCATACCGCCCGATCACTCTGTGCCAGGAGCGGCTGGGCTATACCGAGAAGGAGGTCACGCGGTTCCACTTTCTGCTGTTGCTGCTGACGGTTCTGCTCACCTTCTTCCTGATCCCCGCGGCTGTCTTCAGCACCATCGAGCGTGGATGGTCCTTCCTGGATGCTTTTTACTTCTGCTTCATCTCCCTCACCACCATCGGCCTGGGTGACTACGTACCCAGCGAGCAGGACAACCAGCCGCTCCGCCCGCTCTACAAGGTCTCCATCACCGGTCAGTAACCGTTCACCGCCAGCTTCATAACGGGTCTAAACATCACAAAAATATCTCTCTCCCTCCACCCCCCACTCCGTCTCCTCCATCCCTCCTCCTCCTCCCCGCCCATTCCCTCTTCCCTCCCCCCCCTCCCCCCCTCCCCCCCTCCCCCCCCACTCCCCTCCCTCCCTCCCTCCCCTCCCTCCCCTCCCTCCCCTCCCTCCCCTCCCTCCCCTCCCCTCCCTCCCCCTCCCTCTCCCTCCCCCTCCCTCCCCCTCCCTCCCCCTCCCTCCCCTCCCTCCCCTCCATCCCCTCCACGCCCTCCATCCCCTACTCTCCTCCCACTTCCATCCCCGCCCTATTCCCCTCTCCCTCCTCCCCTCCTCCTCCTCCGCCTCCCTTCCCTCCCCCTCCATCCCCTCTCCCTCCCCTCTCCTTCCCCTCCTCCTCCCTCTCCCTCCCCTCCTCCTTCATCTCCCCCCCCACTTCCTTCCTCTCCCCCCTCCTCCCCTCCATCCCTGCCCTCCTCCCCCCCTCTCCCTGCCCTCCTCCCCCCCCTCCCTGCCCTCCTCCCCCCCCGCCCTCCTCCCCCCGCCTCCCTGCCCTCCTCCCCCCGCCTCCCTGCCCTCCTCCCCCCGCCTCCCTGCCCTCCTCCCCCCGCCTCCCTGCCCTCCTCCCCCCCCTCCCTGCCCTCCTCCCCCCCCTCTCCCTGCCCTCCTCCCCCCCTCTCCCTGCCCTCCTCCCCCCCTCTCCCTGCCCTCCTCCCCCCCTCTCCCTGCCCTCCTCCCCCCCTCTCCCTGCCCTCCTCCCCCCCTCTCCCTGCCCTCCTCCCCCCCTCTCCCTGCCCTCCTCCCCCCCTCTCCCTGCCCTCCTCCCCCCCTCTCCCTGCCCTCCTCCCCCCCTCTCCCTGCCCTCCTCCCCCCCTCTCCCTGCCCTCCTCCCCCCCTCTCCCTGCCCTCCTCCCCCCCTCTCCCTGCCCTCCTCCCCCCCTCTCCCTGCCCTCCTCCCCCCCTCTCCCTGCCCTCCTCCCCCCCTCTCCCTGCCCTCCTCCCCCCCTCTCCCTGCCCTCCTCCCCCCCTCTCCCTGCCCTCCTCCCCCCCTCTCCCTGCCCTCCTCCCCCCCTCTCCCTGCCCTCCTCCCCCCCTCTCCCTGCCCTCCTCCCCCCCTCTCCCTGCCCTCCTCCCCCCCTCTCCCTGCCCTCCTCCCCCCCTCTCCCTGCCCTCCTCCCCCCCTCTCCCTGCCCTCCTCCCCCCCTCTCCCTGCCCTCCTCCCCCCCTCTCCCTGCCCTCCTCCCCCCCTCTCCCTGCCCTCCTCCCCCCCTCTCCCTGCCCTCCTCCCCCCCTCTCCCTGCCCTCCTCCCCCCCTCTCCCTGCCCTCCTCCCCCCCTCTCCCTGCCCTCCTCCCCCCCTCTCCCTGCCCTCCTCCCCCCCTCTCCCTGCCCTCCTCCCCCCCTCTCCCTGCCCTCCTCCCCCCCTCTCCCTGCCCTCCTCCCCCCCCTCTCCCTGCCCTCCTCCCCCCCTCTCCCTGCCCTCCTCCCCCCCTCTCCCTGCCCTCCTCCCCCCCTCTCCCTGCCCTCCTCCCCCCCTCTCCCTGCCCTCCTCCCCCCCTCTCCCTGCCCTCCTCCCCCCCTCTCCCTGCCCTCCTCCCCCCCTCTCCCTGCCCTCCTCCCCCCCTCTCCCTGCCCTCCTCCCCCCCTCTCCCTGCCCTCCTCCCCCCCTCTCCCTGCCCTCCTCCCCCCCTCTCCCTGCCCTCCTCCCCCCCTCTCCCTGCCCTCCTCCCCCCCTCTCCCTGCCCTCCTCCCCCCCTCTCCCTGCCCTCCTCCCCCCCTCTCCCTGCCCTCCTCCCCCCCTCTCCCTGCCCTCCTCCCCCCCTCTCCCTGCCCTCCTCCCCCCCTCTCCCTGCCCTCCTCCCCCCCTCTCCCTGCCCTCCTCCCCCCCTCTCCCTGCCCTCCTCCCCCCCTCTCCCTGCCCTCCTCCCCCCCTCTCCCTGCCCTCCTCCCCCCCTCTCCCTGCCCTCCTCCCCCCCTCTCCCTGCCCTCCTCCCCCCCTCTCCCTGCCCTCCTCCCCCCCTCTCCCTGCCCTCCTCCCCCCCTCTCCCTGCCCTCCTCCCCCCCTCTCCCTGCCCTCCTCCCCCCCTCTCCCTGCCCTCCTCCCCCCCTCTCCCTGCCCTCCTCCCCCCCTCTCCCTGCCCTCCTCCCCCCCTCTCCCTGCCCTCCTCCCCCCCTCTCCCTGCCCTCCTCCCCCCCTCTCCCTGCCCTCCTCCCCCCCTCTCCCTGCCCTCCTCCCCCCCTCTCCCTGCCCTCCTCCCCCCCTCTCCCTGCCCTCCTCCCCCCCTCTCCCTGCCCTCCTCCCCCCCTCTCCCTGCCCTCCTCCCCCCCCTCTCCCTGCCCTCCTCCCCCCCCTCTCCCTGCCCTCCTCCCCCCCCTCTCCCTGCCCTCCTCCCCCCCCTCTCCCTGCCCTCCTCCCCTCCCTCTCCCTGCCCTCCTCCCCCCCCTCTCCCTGCCCTCCTCCCCCCCCTCTCCCTGCCCTCCTCCCCCCCCTCTCCCTGCCCTCCTCCCCCCCTCTCCCTGCCCTCCTCCCCCCCCTCTCCCTGCCCTCCTCCCCCCCCTCTCCCTGCCCTCCTCCCCCCCCTCTCCCTGCCCTCCTCCCCCCCTCTCCCTGCCCTCCTCCCCCCTCCTCCCTGCCCTCCTCCCCCCCTCTCCCTGCCCTCCTCCCCCCCCTCTCCCTGCCCTCCTCCCCCCTCTCTCCCTGCCCTCCTCCCCCCTCTCTTCCTGCCCTCCTCCCCCCTCTCTTCCTGCCCTCCTCCCCCCCTCTCCCTGCCCTCCTCCCCCCCTCTCCCTGCCCTCCTCCCCCCCTCTCCCTGCCCTCCTCCCCCCCTCTCCCTGCCCTCCTCCCCCCCTCTCCCTGCCCTCCTCCCCCCCTCTCCCTGCCCTCCTCCCCCCCTCTCCCTGCCCTCCTCCCCCCCTCTCCCTGCCCTCCTCCCCCCCTCTCCCTGCCCTCCTCCCCCCCTCTCCCTGCCCTCCTCCCCCCCTCTCCCTGCCCTCCTCCCCCCCCTCTCCCTGCCCTCCTCCCCCCCTCTCCCTGCCCTCCTCCTCCCCCCTCCCTGCCCTCCTCCCCCCCTCTCTCCCTCTGTTCCTCCTTCCCTCTCCCTCCCCCTCCTCCTCCCCCCTCTCCCCTCCCTGTCTTCCTGCTTCCCTCCTGCTCCTCCCTCCTCTCTTCCCTCAGTGGCACAGTGGTTGGCACTGCTGCCTCACAGCGCCAGGGTTCAGTTTCCGGCTTTGGGTCACTGTCTGTGTGGAGTCTGCATGTTCTCCCCGTGTCTGCGTGGGTTTCCTCCAGGTGCTCCGGTTTCCTCATTGGCTAGGTGCATTGGCCGTGGTAAATTCTCCCTCAGTGTACCCGATCAGGCGCCAGAGTGTGGCGACTGGAGGATTTTCACAGTAACTTCATTACAGTGTTAATGTCAGCCTTACTTCTGACACAAATTAATACATACGAGTTGAGTTATTAGACCAGTTTAGAGGGAGGCGATGGCCCAGTGGTATTATCCCTGGATTATTAATCCAGAAACTCAGCTGATGTTCTGGGGGACCCGGGTTCGAATCCCACCACGGGTGATGAGGTGGAATTTGAATTCAATAAAAAATATCTACTGATAACCCATTGTCGGAAAAACCCATCTGGTTCCTTTTAGGGAAGGAAATCTGCCGTCCTTACCCCGGTCTGGCCTACATGTGACTCCAGAGCCACAGCAATGGGGTTGACTCTCAACTGCCCTCCAAAGGCAACTCGGGATGGGCAATAAATACTGGCCCAGCCAGCGATGTCCATATCCCACAAATGAATTTTTAAAAATGTGACGTTGTTCCTGTGGCACCATCTCTTCCCCTGAGGGCTGGCATGGAGCATAAAGATAAGTGGGGGACCTTAGGGCCGAATGGCCTGCCTGTGTACAGCCACATTCAATCTCATTCAGTCCCTATGCCAGTGAGTCATAGAGGTTTACAGCATGGAAACAGGCCCTTCGGCCCAACTTGTCCATGCCACCCTTTTTTTTGAACCCCCTAAGCCAGTCCCAATTGCCCGCATTTGGCCCATATCCCTCTATACCCATCTTACCCATGTAACTGTCTAAACACTTTTTAAAAGACAAAATTGTTCCCACCTCTACTACTACCTCTGGCAGCTTGTTCCAGACACTCATCACCCTCTGTGTGGAAAAAATTGTCCCTCTGGACCCTTCTGTATCTCTCCCCTTAAACCTATGCCCTCTAGTTTTAGACTCCCCTATCTTTGGGAAAAGATATTGACTATCTAGCCGATCTGTGCCTCATTATTTTATAGACCTCTACAAGATCACCCCTCAGCCTACTATGCTCCAGAGAAAAAAGTCCCAGTCTCTCCTTATAACTCAAGCCATCAAATCTCAGTAGCATTCTAATAAATCTCTTCTGCACACTTTCTAGTTTAATAGTATTATTTTTATAATAGGGTGACCAGAACTGTAGACAGTATTCCAAGTGTGGCTTTACCAATGTCTTGTACAACTTCAACAAGACGTCCCAACTCCTGTATTCAATGTTCTGACCAATGAAACCAAGTGTGCCAAATATTGTCTTCGCCACTCTAATGGGTGCCTTTTTTTATATTTATCTCCGGCAGTTTATCTCCTGTGTGGCCTCATCGTGATGCTTCTCCTCATCCAAGTGTTCCACAGGACGGCCAGTCTGCACGGTCTCACCCAGGTCTTTGACTTGCCGCTGGCTGACGAGGAGGAGGAAGAGGGCGAGGAGATGGTCCTGTACCCGGGAGGCCCCAGCCCTCCCCTCCAGGACAACAGACTGAAATCGAACCACCAACTGCAGACCCACCACGCCGAGCCCCCTGACTACAAATCCATCCTGCCCACCATTGATCGGTGACGGCGGGAGAGGCGCGTGAAGGGTGTGTGGGTGAAGGGGGCAGGGGCTGTCAAAGTTTTTCATCCTGCACTCATCAGGAGAGCACCGGATTTCAACCTTCCGCAACAATTTACGCTGCAGGTTGACTCTGGCTCAGGCACTGCCGTGGATGTGTACAAGCTCCATAAAAACTCCAAAACAAACTGGAACTCCGTCCTCAAGCCCGTCCACATCCCTCTGTTAGGAGTCAATGTGTTTCTCATCCAAGCCTCGCTGCCCCCCCCCTCCCCCCCGCCAACTCAGGCCCTTTGTCGATTTGCCTGCCTCATTAACAATTGGCCCCTGGGGTTGGGCGGAGATGGGTGATGCTCGGGCTGATAGAGAGAGGGAGAGGGAGAGGCCCTTTCAGAGTCCCAGACTGATCGAGGCACAGAGGGGAGTCCCCTTCAGCCCCAAAACTGACTGAAGCACAGAGAGGAGGCCCCTTCAGAGCCCTAAACTGACTGAGGCACGGAGGGGAGGGCCCCTCAGTCCCAGACTGACTGAAGCACAGAGAGGAGGCCCCTTCAGAGCCCCTAAACTGACTGAGGCACAGAGAGGAGGGCCCCTCAGTCCCAGACTGACTGAAGCACAGAGAGGAGGGCCCCTCAGCCCCAGACTGACTGAAGCACAGAGAGGAGGCCCCTTCAGAGCCCCTAAACTGACTGAGGCACAAAAGGGAGGCCCTTTTACAGTCCCAGACTGACTGAGGCACCCCCACCCCACTGGAGGGAGGGGAGGGGGGGGGTCGTGGGGTGGTTGGTGGTGGCTAACCCTGCCTAGAGGCCCCAGTCCTCGCTGAAGAGAGAAATCTGTCCACAAGGGAAGGTGTCCCCCCTCACCCCACCCCACCCCATTCCTGATGACTATGCTTTAATCTTGGAGATTGCAGACTGTTTTCGGGGGTTTGGGGGGAGAGATTTCTGCCCACCTTGAAGAGTCTGTATTTTTGATCTTAACTGGCTGTGACCATGTCAACGTGTCGTTACTCCTGATGTCAAGGCAACCTCGATGACGTGAGTTATTTGCAGCTGAACACTGCTTGCTCCACGGTTAATTTGAATAGTGACTCATTGGGCGTGGTTGTTTGCACCGATACAAAGGAACCATCCTCCCCCCCCCCCCCACATTCCCCCGAGAGTTCCGGCTGGGCCAACGTTCACCAGCCTCGCCTGCAGCGGGGCTGGACAAGCTATGGGTCAGCCTTGGCTAGGGATGTGACAAAAGGAGGCTGCGGCGAGTAACTCACCTCCAGACTCCCCCCAAAAGTAGACCCACCATCCACAAGCCACAAGTCAGGAGTGTGATGGAATTCTCCCCTGGATGGGGTGCAGCTCCAACAACCCTCGAGAAGCTCAACACCACCCAGGGCAAAGGTTGATTGGCACCCCATCCACAAGCATTCATCCCCCCCCCCCCCCCCCCAACCGACGCTTAGTGCCAGCCGTGTGTGCCATCTACAAGGTGCACAGCAGCACCAGGGCTCCTTCAACATCACCTTCCAAACCCAAGACCTCAACCGTCTAGAAGGACAAGGGGCAGCAGATACATGGGAACCTGCAAGTTCCCCTCCCATCCTTGGCTTGGGAATGTATTGGCCATTCCTTCACTGGGTCAAAACCCTGGAACTTCCCCTCCCCAACGGCACTGTGGGGGTACCTACACGCGTGGACTGCGGTGGGTTCAAGGGCTCACCCGTCACCACCTCGAGGGGCACTTAGGGATGGGCAATATATGATGGATGCTGCCAGCAACCCACTGAACGAATTAAACCACAAAACTGCCACACGTCTCTGAGTTCAAGTTCAAGGGATGCAACTTTACACGAACATTTGCGAGACTTCAGACAAGAAGCATCTCCACCCCGCACCCACCCCCCCCTCTGAATTGAGGCCCTTAATGGCCATTTCCCACCCATCCTCGATGTTGAGGTTGGATAGAAGATTGAACTCCCTCTGGCGAGGGGGGAGGGTGGGGAGTACATCTGTCAGAAGACCCCTTCTAAAGTTGGGCAACCCTCCCCTGCCCCACAACCACCACCAAATCCAGTGGCCCCCAGGCACTCCTCTTTCTCCTGGACTCGATCGCTACCCCCCCTCCCCCCACCACTGCCTCGGACCCCGTTACGACCGCAAGCCCCTTCCCCAACCCCTCCCAAGTTAGGAGGGGTTGGGGAACATTCCTTGGCTTCCAGTTTCCGGAAGGTTCCTCTTGACGCCAGTTGCGGCGTGGCCGGGAGAGCCTCCGGCCATTCCGATTGGCCGGCAGCTCTCTAAGGCGTGGCTTCCCCCACCCGAGTGAGGCCCGGCGGTTACCACGGCTACCTCACAGCACCGGGGACCCCGGTTCAATTCCCGGCTCGGGTGACGGTCTGTGCCGACTCTGCACGTTCTCCCTCCAATAAGACCGCAAGCCTAGCCCTGGTTTCCTCCAGTGGTGGGGACTCCCATCCCACTATCCATGGAGTCGGAAGGCTGATTAGCCCCCACCAACTCCTCAGCCAATCCCCGCTCCAGTGTGTGTTGTAGGATCATAGAATATTACAGTGCAGAACAAGGGTATTTGGCGTAGATTTCCTCCGGGGTGCTCTGGTTTCCTCCCGCAGTCCAAAAGACATGTTGGTTAGGTGGATTGGCCATGCTAAATTGTACAGTGGTTAGCACTGCTGCTTCACATTGCCGGGGATCTGGGTTCGATTCCCGGCTTGGCTCACTGTCTCTGTGGAGTTCGCACATCCTCCCCGTGTCTGCGTGGGTTTCCTCCGGGTGCTCCGGTTTCCTCCCACAGTCTGAAAGACGTGCCGGTTAGGGCGCATTGACCGGAACCGGCGCCGGAGTGTGGCGACTAGGGGATTTTCACAGTAACTTCATTGCAGTGTTAATGTAAGCCTAATAAACAAACTTTAAAACTTTGGTCGCAGCCAATCAAATAAATATGAGAGGTAAAAATGCGGGGTTACGGGAATAGTGCCTGGGTAGGATTGCGGTTGGTGCAGACTCGATGGGCCGAATGGCCTCCTTCTGGAAGATTCTATGATTCTAAACACACACTGGAGCGGGGATTGGCTGAGGAGTTGGCGGGACTGACTTACCCCTCTGTCTCCATGGTTGGCGGAATGGGAGACCCCACCATTGGAGGCATTCGGGCCTAGGCCGGAGGTCTTATTGTGGGGATGTGAGGCGAATCGGAACAAACGCCTCTTGAAAATACGGAGGAAGAAATAAAACAAATGCAAAAAGAGCTTAATCGTTCCGAGTTCTGCCTGTTGTTTTTCTGAATCGTACCACGTGCATTCTATTATATCTGAAAATTAGCATTCCTTGCGCTGTTAACCATCCTGCGGGATTTTCTCCTGCATCCCTGCTGAACTCTACGTGTTTGTCTTCTTGGCAAGAGATTTGCCTCCCACTTTGGACATCTCCCCGACAGAAAGTCCTCCCTGTTTCTACACTGTGTGTGGTTAGCCTGTTTCCCTTTTGCATCCACTCTACTCCACTGACTCTCCCTTCTTTAACTGAATCCTGTAGAGGTTTTTGCAAGCACAGCATAATCTTCCACAAAATTCCTGCAATAGTGAAAAGGCGCCGATATTTCCCTTGTCCCTTCCTGTGAGAAATCTTTGCGCATAAAATATAACATTCTTGCGGTCCTCTGGAATTTCCGACTGACTTTTAACATCTTTGAAACACAAATCAAACCTTTCAGTTTCATTCCGGGCAGTAATTTAGTTTGGCTGCTCGTTCAGCTTCTTAAATAACACCATCATTTGTTAAGAATTATCCCAAACTCAAAAAAACTGTGTTGTTTGCTTTTAACTGTCCATTTTTGTCCACCTTATCTCTTTTCTTAAAAGAACAAAGAAAATTACAGCACAGGAACAGGCCCTTCGGCCCTCCAAGCCTGCACCGACCATGCTGCCCAACTGAACTAAAACCCCCTACCCTTCCAGGGACCATATCCCTCTTTTCCCATTCTATTCATGTATTTATCCAGACGCCCCTTAAAAGT
This sequence comes from Carcharhinus amblyrhynchos, assembly GCF_965287045.1. Classification (NCBI taxonomy): domain Eukaryota; kingdom Metazoa; phylum Chordata; class Chondrichthyes; order Carcharhiniformes; family Carcharhinidae; genus Carcharhinus; species Carcharhinus amblyrhynchos. Next base: position 8,721,695 of record NW_027649778.1, read on the forward strand.
CACTATTGTATCTGCTTCCACTGCTTCCACTGCCTCCCCTGGCAGTGAGTTCCAGGCACCCTCTGTGTAAAAAAAACTTGTCTCGTTCATCTCCTTTAAATCTTGCCCCTCACACCTTAAACCTGTGCCCCCTAGTAATTGACTCTTCCACCCTGGGAAAAAGCTTCTGACTATCTACTCTGCCCCTCATAATCTTGTAGACTTCTATCAGGTCCCCCCTCAACCTCTGTCGTTCCAGTGAGAACAAACCAAGTTTCTCCAACCTCTCCTCGTAGCTAATGCCCTCCATACCAGGCAACATCCTGGTAAATCTTTTCTGTACCCTCTCCAAAGCCTCCACATCCTTCTGGTAGTGTGACGACCAGAATTGAACACCAAGTGCGGCCTAACTAAGGTTCTATAAAGCTGCAACATGACTTGCCAATTTTTAAACTCAGTGCTCCATCCAATGAAGGCAAGTATGCCTTCTTGACTACCTTCTCCACCTACGTCGCCACTTTCAGTGACCTGTATACCTGTACACCCAGATCCCTCTGCCTATCAATACTCCTAACTGTTCCGCCATTTACTGCATATTTCCTATCTGTATTAGACCTTCCAAAATGCATTACCTCACATTTGTCGAGATTAAACCCCTAAAGCTGGTGGGGAGGGTGGAAGCAGGCAACTTGACTATTGATCACTCCCCAGAACTTGAGGAATTCAAGACTTTATCTGATTTTTTTGAGTGTTGCATGAGGCTACATATACCTGGCCTGGTAGGTATGGATATGATCGGCGCAACTTGTGGGCCGAAGGGCCTGATTGTGCTGTAGTGTTCTATGTTCGATGTACATTTGTCATTGGGTTTTTTTTTCCTCTCCATTAGCTCAGATTTGACAATTCCCTCACCCGCTATTCTTTCTGGTTGTATCACAGCTTGGTGTGGCTACTGCCCAATTCTCAGACTACAAGAAACAACAAATCAAAAAAAAAGTTGGCGTCATAATTGTCTATTTTACCACAAGAGGTCATTGGGCTGAGGTGGGTGGGCACAGTAAGTAGTCTCACAACACCAGTTAAAGTCCAACAGGTTTATCTGGTAGCACAAGCTTTCAGAGAGCTACTCCTTCATCAGGTGAGTGTGGAGTTCTGTTTACAAACAGGGCATATACGGATACAAACTCAATTTACAGGATAATGGTTGGAATGTGAGTCTTTACAAGTAACCAAGTCTTAAAGGTACAGACAATGTGAGTGGAGAGAGGGTTAAGCATAAGTTAAAGAGATGTGTATTGCCTTCTGCCAGGACAGTTAGTGAGATTTTGCAAGCCCAGGCAAGTCCTGGGGGGGTTACAGGTAGTGTGACATGAACCCAAGATCCGGGTGGAGGCCGTCCTGTAATACAGGCTGCAACCAGAGGAGGGCGCGCTGACTCTCCCCTCTGCAATACAGGTTGCTACCAGAGGAGGGCGCGTTGACACCCTCTCCAAGGCTTTGAGTTATGATGGGCTGTATAAAACGCTTATAAGGCCACAATAAAGCAGTGTGTGCAATTCTGGTCACCAGACTATCGGAAGAGTGTGATTGCAATAGAGACGTGATTCACTAAAATGTTGCCAGGCATTTCAGCTATGAAGAGAGGCTGGGTAGGGCTGGGGTCATTTTCCTTTGAGTAGAGAAGGTCGAGGGGGCCCCTCATCAAAGCTGTACGAAGTTCTGAGGGACAGCGATACGGCAGACAGGAAGAAACTTTTCCCATTAGCTGAGGGGTCAATACCCAGGAGGCATGGTCCTGCCCATGTGTCTGTCCTTAGCCTGCTGCAATGTTCCATCTAGGCACTTTACAACCTTCCAATCTCAACGTCGAATTTAACAATTCAGATGATTTCTTCTACCCCACCTAAACCCCTCTGTTTTCATTTTAAGAACATAAGAAATAGGAGCAGGAGTAGGCCATCTAGCCCTTCGAGCCTGCCCCGCCATTCAATAAGATCATGGCTGATCTGAGGTGGATCAGTTCCACTTTCCCGCTTTCTCCCCTTAATTCCCTTGTCCGTTAGAAACCTATCTACCCGTGACTTAAATATATTCAGCGAGGCAGCCTCCACCACTTCAACGGGCAGAGAATTCCAGAGATTCACCACCCTTTGAGTGAAGAAGTTCCTCCTCAACTCCGATCTAAACTTCCCCCCCCCTCCTTATCTTGAGGCTGTGCCCTCTAGTCCTGCTGTCCTTTCTGAGTGGAAAGAATCTCTCTACCTCTACCCTATCCATCCCCTTCCTTATCTTATACGTCTCTATCAGATCCCCGCTCATCCTTCTAAACTCCAATGAGTACAGACCCATTACAATTAAACCCATTACAATGTAGGGCAGACCCATACAATTAAACTCTTGTTCCATTGGAATAAGGAATCGAGAGACGTAAGCCACAGGTCCCTGTCTGTAGTGTCTTTCTCGTAAAAGAACAACTGAGAGAGTTAAATCGATTGCTGCCACTTGCAATGCAAACAGGAGATCAGGGTCTGACACCAATAATGCTGGTGTTGATGCCAAAACATACTTTAAATCAGATACTGCCTGTGTGTGCTGCTCAGTCTGCAGCCATGGAGCATTTTTTTGCACAGTATCTCTGATAATGGAGCAGTTTTAGTTGCAAACACATCAATATGATTTCTGCAGTATCCTGCTAAACCAAGGAAAGATCGAAGTGCACCTTCGGAAGTGGCGATTGTAGGATAGATTTTTGTTCAATCCCATGCTTACCTTGAGTAATGACAGTGCCCAAATAAACCAGACAATACTGCATGATTTGAGCTTTCTTAGGGTTAACTTTACAATGGAAGTTGGTGAACAAGTTCGGCAATTCATCTGACAACTGGAGATGTTCCGATTTACTTTCAGTTTGTAACAAAAGATCATCAACAAACTGAACTAAATATTCAGGTTGTGAAAACCCCTCTAATCCTGGAGCCAATCCTCCATTCTCTCAACCTCTCCCAGCCTCTCTCTCTCTCAGTCTCTCCCTCTCTCTCTCAGTCTTTCTCTCCTTCAGTCTTTCTCTCCTTCAGTCTCCCTCTCTCTCCCAGACAAACTGTTTCTCAGCTTGTCTCTCCCTCAGTCTCTCTCCGCCAGTTTTTCTCTCTCTTTCTCCCAGTCTCCCTCTATCCACTGGTCTCTCATCGCCCCCCCCAGTCCCTTTCTCTCTTCCAGCCTCTCAATATCCTGTTCTCTTTGTCCCTGTCGGCTCCCCCCCACCCTCTAAATATATCTCTCTCTCTCTCTATTTATCGATACGGGCAGTACGGTGGCACAGTGGTTAGCACTGCTGCCTCTCAGCGCCAGGCATTCGGGCTCGATTCCTGACTTGGGTCACTGTCTGTGTGGAGTCTGCATGTTCTCCCCGTGTTTGCGTGGGTTTCCTCCGGGTACTTCGGTTTCCTCCCACAGTCCAAAAAATGTGCATGTTAGGTAAATTACATGTAGACTGGGGGAGGCTGTTTGAGGGTAAATCAACATCTGACATGTGGGAGTCTTTCAAATGTCAATTGATTGGAATTCAGCACCGGCATGTAGCTATGAGGGTGAAGGATAAGTGTGGCAAGTATCAGGAACCCTGGATAATGAGGGATATTATCCAGGGGTCCCAAAACAAGGGATATTTTGAGCTTTATCAAAACCATTCATCAGGCCTAAAAGGCTTAGAACAGATGAAGCCCTTGAAGAATATAAAGAACATAAGAAGGAACTTGATCAAGGAGTTAGGAGGGCTAAAATGGATCATGAAAAGTCTTTGGCAAACAGGATTAAGGAAAATCTGAAGGCGTATGTGAACAGCAAGAAGGTAGCCAGGGAGAAGGGTTGGTCCATTTGAGGTTAGTGGAGGGAATCTATGCATGGAACCAGAGGAAATAGGCGAGATGAATACTTTGCCTCAATATTCACCAAAGAGAGGGACTTGATGGACGAGGAGCATAGGGTAGGGTGTGTAGATATTCTGGGTCATGTCAATATCAAAAAGACGGAGGTATTGAGTGACTAAAAAAGCATTGAAGTAGTTAAGTCCCCAGGACCTGATGGGATCTACCCCAAAATACCGAAGGAGGCAAGGGTAGGAATTGCTTGGGGCTTGACAGAAAGCTTCATATCCTTGTTGATTACAGATGAAGTTTCAGAGGACTGGAGGATAGCCAGTGCTGTTCCAATGTTTAAGAAGGACAACAGGGATAATCCAGGAAATTATGGGCTGGTCAGTAGTCAGGAAATTATTGGAAAAGATTCATAAGGACAGGATTTACTCAGATTTGGAAACAAATTGACTTATTAGAGATAGACAGCAAGGGTTTGTGAAGGGGAGATCATGCCTCATAAGAGGCGTATAAGATGTTGAGAGGTATTGATCGAGTGGATTCTCAGGGGCTTTTCCCCAGGGCTGAAATGGCTGCCACAAGAGGACACAGGTTTAGGGTGCTGGGGAGTAGGTGCAGGGGAGATGTCAGGAGTAAGTTTTTCACTCAGAGGTGGTGGGTGTGTGGAATCAGCTGCCGGCAGTGGTGGTAGAGACGGATTCAATAGGGTCTTTTAAGAGACTTTTGGATAAGTACATGGAGCTTAGTAAGATAAGGGGTTATAGGTAAGCCTAATAGGTCGGGACATGTTCAGAGCAACTTGTGGGCTGAAGTGCCTGTTTGTGTTTTTCTATGTTCTATGTTCTAACTTGATCAAATTTTTTGAGGAAGTGACGAAGATGATAGATGAGGGAAACATAATGTGGAGTTGCTGGTGTTGGACTGGGGTAGGCACAGTAAGTAGTCTCACAACACTAGATTGAAGTCCAACAGGTTTATTTGGTAGCACTAGCTTTTGCAGCACTGCTCCTTCATCAGGTGAGTGCAGGATTTGTTTCACAAATAGGCATATATAGACACAAGCTCAATTACAAGATAATGGTTGGAATGCGAGTCTTGACAGGTAATCGTGTCTTTACAGGTGCAATGTGAGTGGAGAGAGGATTAAGCACAGGTTAAAGAGGTGTGGATTGCCTCCAGCCAGGACAGTTAGTGAGATTTTGCAAACCCAGGCAAGTTGTGGGGGGTTACAGAGAGTGTGACATGAACCCAAGATCGGGGTTGTCGAGGAACACTTCAGCAATCAAAGGCATTCAGCCTCTGATTTTCGGGTAAGCGTTCTCCAAGGTGACCCACACAATACGCAACAATGCAGAATTGCTGAGCAGAAACTGATAGCCAAGTTCCGCACACACGAGGGTGGCCTCAACCGGGATCTTGGGTTCAAGAGGAGAGATTGAATAAACCTGATTTGTTCTTACTGGAATGATGGAAGTTGAAGGCTGACTTGATAGAGGCTTACAAGATTATGAGCGGTTTGGACAGAGTGGATAGTCAGATGCTCTTTCCTAGGGTAGAAAAGTCAAGAATAGGTTTAAGGTGGGTGGGGAAAAGTTTAGAGGAGATGTGTAAGGCAAGTTTTTTTACATAGAGGGTGGTGAATGACTGGAACACGCTGCCCAAGGAGGTGCTGGGAACAGATACGATAGCGACATTTAAGAGGCAATTAGACAAATACATGCATAGGATGGGATAGGAAGGATATGGATTCCGTAAGTGCATATGGTTTTAGTTTAGGCAGGCATCATGATCGGTGCAGACTTGGAGGGCCTGTCCCCATGCTATACTTTCCTTTGTTTTCTGTTCTTCTTTATAACAGAGTGTTCATTCAATAGCAGTGCACCATCTGCAGTCCCTATCAATGGGGTGTCACGGTGGCACAGTGGTTAGCACTACTGCCTCATAACACCAGGGACCGAGGTTCGATTCCTGACTTGGGTCACTGCCTGTGTGGAGTTTGCATGTTCTACCTGTGTCTGCGTGGGTGTCCTCTGGGTCACCTGGGTTCCTCCCACAGTCCCAAGATGTATAGGTTAGGTGCATTGACCTGTACAGGCGCCGGAGTGTGATGACTAGGGGATTTTCACAGTAACTTCATTGCAGTGTTAATGTAAGCTTACTTGTGACTAATAAATAAACTTTACAATCCTGACCGATGATAACCCCTCTAAGACCCAAAAATGTGATAACAGAAGAATCAAAGAACAAAGAACAACACAGCACGGGAAACAGGCCCTTTGGCCCAACGAGCCCACGCCGCCATTTTAACATTATGAGTGCCCTCCCCTATCTATGACCTTTGTCTACGCCTATTGGGGAAGATTGAGGGAAGACTAATTTAGGGATAGTTTGTTGCACCAATCAGCCTAAGAGCACGTTTTTGGGGTGTGGGAGGAAACTGGAGTACCTGGAGAAAACTCACGCAGTTACGGGGAGAGTGTGCAAACTCCTGCAGACAGTGGCCCAAATCCATGTATCTGCACAGCAAGCAGTAATAGTCACTGAGCTGTCATGTTGCTCGTCAGATGGTCCAGTTTAAGCACACACTAACGACGTGAAGCACTAGGCAACTCTCGAAGCAACAAGAGCAGCCTTCGCACGACCCACCGCGTGTATGCCCCTTGTTGGACAACAAGGCGGACCACTCAGAATAGCCAAGGACTTTTGAAAGATTATGGTCAGACCCTCCATTATTACTACTTTTCCATCCCTTACTGACCCTTACAAACCCATTGAGACCAGAAAAATGTTCAACTTCGTTGTGACATTAAAAAGTGTTGGATTGAAAGGGGTTAACTAAGGGTGTTTGTTCAGTGACTGTAATTAATGTCAGTCTCTGGGGATCCCGATTGTGTCACTGGAGGGTTTCCCTCATCCATTAAGAAGCTCCTGTCAATGTGTTATCCCGTAGTCATCGTCAGTGTAAACAACAGAGATCAGTGGCTCCAGAGAGAGGGAGAGGAGAAATCCAAATCTCCAATCCAAATTGAGAACAATAGGTGAGAATGTTCTAACAATGGATGAGAATCTGAGGATGATCAACTGGAATGTCACAGCAATGGACAGAAGCCTTTCCGATGTGTTTAACCTGATAACTTCAGATTCTCGCTGGATAACGTTCGCTGATCGGATCAAATTTACACTGAAGGTGATTCAATTCATTTACTATCCCATCTTGGCTATTGTTGGTGTCCCTGGTAAGCCCGATTATTAAATCTGTAAACCCTGTTTAAATGTATTACTGTTCTTGCCATTTACTCTGTCCCTCTTGCTGTTGTGTTCCTGTTGAATCTCTGAATCAAGTTATTAATCCCATAAACCACTGGCTGCACTCACAGTATTCTTGACTATTTGCTTTCTCCTTTTTAATTCCTGGCAGTACACTGTACCCAAATATGATGTCTGTAATCTGTGCTCCATTGCATCACTTTCCTTTTCACTTAAGAATTGGAAATATAGAAATGGAACCCCTTCCCCATCCATTGACTCCATTCCTACATCTGACCAAATCTGAGGCATGAACCAGAGTGAGTGGAATCTCCTTTATCCCCTTTGACACTGAGTACATTGCTGAGTCCAAATCCCATCCGTCCCCAATCCTGGACACCATCACCTCCAGAATATCATCCTCTGGATCAACCCATCTGTAGTATAAACCCCCATCTGGGTATTTGTTAAATCCAAAGTCAACAGATCCGACACTTTGGAGAAAAATTTAAACTAGTTTGGCAGGGAGGTGGGAATTAACTGAAGGGGGGAACTAAAGAGTAGGGTCAGTTAGACTCAGAGGAAGAACAGGCAGGGTATGGTTACTGATCAAAGGGTGTCTGGTGGACTGAAGTGCATTTGTTTCAGTGCGAGAAGTGTAACAGATAAGGCAGATGAACTTAGAGCTTGGATTAATACTTGGAACTACGATGTTGTTGCCATTACAGAGACTTGGTTAATGGAAGGACAGGATTGATAGTTCAATGTTCCAAGATACAGATGTTTTAGGTGGGGTAGAGAGGGATGTAGAAGGGGGCGTTGCACTACTGTTTAAAGAGAGTATCACAGTTGTACTACGGGAGGACACCTCGGAGGCAATATAGGTAAAGCTCAAGAATACGAATGATATAGTCACAATGAGATTGAGGGTTATAGATAGGTCTGTAGGTTGGTAGGTGATGTGATCGGCGCAACTTGTGGGCCGAAGGGCCTGTTTGTGCTGTAGTGTTCTATGTTCTATGTTCTATGTTCTATGTTGGAGGTTTACTGTAGACCTCCCAACAGCCAGCGGGAGATAGAGAAACAGATATGTAGGCAAATTTTGGCAAGATGTAAAAGTAACAGGGTTGTTATGGTGGGTAATTTTAACTTCCCCTATATTGATTAGGACTCACTTAGTGCCGGGGTGTGGATGGGGTAGAGTTTGTTAAGGAGCGTTCAGGGAAGCTTTTTGAAACAATATGTAAATAGTTCAACTAGGGAAAGGACCACACTGGACCCGGTACTGGGGAGTGAGCCTGGCCACGTGGTTGATGTTTCAGTAGGGGAGCAGTTCAGGAACAGTGACCACAATTCAGTAATCTTAAAGGTACTGATGGATAAAGATAGATGTAGTCCTCAGGTGAAGGTGCTAAATTGAGGGAAGGTTAATTACAACAATATTAGGCAGGAACTGAAGAATGTAGATTGGGGGCAGATGTTTGAGGACACATCAGCGTCTGGCATGTGGGGGGCTCTCAAGTGTAAGTTGATAGGAATTCAGAACTGGCATGTTCCAGTAAGGATGAAGGATGAACGTGGCACACTTCGGGAACCCTGAATAACGAGAGATATTGTGAACTGAGTCAAAAGAAAAAGGGATCATTTGTCAAACCTAGGAACATTTAAAACAAATGAGGAATGCAAGGAAAATAGAAAGAAATTTAAATATGGAGTCAGAAGGGCTAAAAGGGGACACAAAAAGTTATTGGCCAGCAGGATTAGGGAAAATCCTAAGGTTTTTCATACATATATAAGCAGTAAGAGGGTAGCCAGGGAGGGGGTTGACCCACTCAAGAAGAGGGGAGGGAATTTATTCATGGAGCAAGAAAAAATGGGCGAGGTATTAAATGATTACTTTGCATCAGTATTCACCAGAGAAGGACGATGATGGCATATCAAGTACTCATCCAGGTACTTTTTAAAGAATGTGAGGCATCCCACCTCCACCACCTTCCCAGGCAGCGCATTCCAGACCATCACCACCATCTGAGTTAAAAAGATTTTTCCTCAAATCCCCCCTAAACCTTCCACCCCTCACTTTTAACTTGTGTCCACTCATAACTGACTAAGGGGAACAGTTGCTCCCTATCCACCCTGTACATGCCCCTCATAATCTTGTACACCTCAATCAAGTCACCCCTCAGTCTTAACATTAATATTCTCACCCCTGATCAAATCCCTCCATGGCATTACCCCTTTGGATACCCATCTCTTTCTCCATTTTCCAAAATTTTACTGCTTGTAACTCTATTCGAAACTCTTTTCCAATTCTATATTTCTACCTACCTTTTTGCATTAATAATGGATGCACTAATGTTGTGAATAACTCAGCACTTGCCCACACGGAGCACTTATCCTATCTAGGTCCATCCTCCATGGATCTAGATCCATGGACAAGAGCAAATGTCAGAATGTGATTTGAATGAGCCATTGCAACCAATGTCTGAATTTTAATATTCACCTTCTTATGTTTGAACACCTCATATTGCCCCAGCATTCCAATTTGTCACACTCCCTTTTCAGATAATTCTTCAATGTTAAATATTTGTCCAATTTCCTGCCAAAGGTTAATTTTCTTTCACTCTGTATCTCTTCCTGACTTTGAAGTTAGGCTCTGTCTAGTCACTGACATCAGCGTGATAAAGCTCAGGAAAAAATGAAATTCTGCGGGTTCCCTTTCTGGCGTCTCCTGTGTGTTGGACAGGGAGGGGGCGGGGGGGAGGTGGGGGTGTTTCAGCAGTTCTGACACATGTCTGTGAAACGTGATCTGTGTCCATCCACTGAACGCCCGCGTTAGTCGCTCTCAACTCAACATGTGTTCAACAAAATGAGGAGACCCTCCTGTGTCATTGGAGGGAGTGCAGAGGAGGTTTACTAGGCTGATACCGGAGTTGAGGGGGTTGAGCTATGAGGAGAGGCTGAATAAACTGGGCTTGTACTCGTTAGAGTTTAGAAGAATGAGAGGAGATCTCATTGAGACGTATAAGATGATGAATGGGATGGATAGGATAGAGGTGGAAAGACTCTTCCCGCTCAAAAAAGACAATAGGACTAGGGGGCACAGCCTCAAGATAAAAGGGGGGCGGTTTAGAACGGAGTTGAGGAGGAACTTCTTCACTCAAAGGGTGGTGAATCTCTGGAATTCTCTGCCCGTTGAAGTGGTGGAGGCTGCCTCGCTAAATATTTTTAAGACGCGGGTTGATGGGTTTTTGATAGGAGAGGGGATTAAGGGTTATGGGGAGAGGGCGGGAAAGTGGAACTGAGCAGCGACAGATCAGCCATGATCTTATTGAATGGCGGGGCAGGCTCGAAGGGCTGGATGGCCTACTCCTGCTCCTATTTCTTATGTTCTTATGTTCTTATGTCATTCAAAACATCCCACGCGTCTAACTCGCTGAGGGCCTTGTGACTTCCTTCTGTCTTTGGAGAGTTTGTAGGGGTATTGTGGATGGGTTTCTGGAGGTTGTGCTGTGAGCTGCTGTACATATTCAGGGAGGACACAGGCTTCTTTTTTCAACTATGGGGACTGTAGTTACAGTGCGTCAGGGTCTGTGACATGACCAACAATTGGAAGAGAGGCGGCAGAGAGGGGAAGCTCTGCAAGGAGGGAGAAAGAGGACAACTCTGCCTGACCCAGCCCATGTTTTAAGAACAAAGTGATCTTATCACTGTATGAATAATCCAGAGAGAAAGGGTAATACTCTCGGATTTAGCTTCAAATTCCATCATGGCAGCTGGCAGAAGTTCAATTCTGTAAGAGACACAATCTGGAATTTAAAATCTAATAATGACCATGACACTACTGTCAATTGTTGCAAAAACCCATCTGGTTCACTCTGTCGTTGGGGAAGGACAGCTGTCATTCTTGCCTGATCTGGACTACATGTAACTCCAGAACTGCAGCAATGAGATAGAACATAGAACATAGAACATTACAACGCAGAACAGGCCCTTCGGCCCACGATGTTGCGCCGACCAGTTAAAAAAAAACAACAACAATGACCCACTAACCTAAACCAATCCCTTTTCGTCCATAAACCTGTCCACAGACCTCTTAAACGCCCCCAAACTAGGCGCATTTACAACTGCAGCAGGCAGGGCATTCCAATCCCTCACCACCCTCTGGGTAAAGAACCTACCCCTGACATCTGTCCTATAACTACCCCCCCTTAGTTTAAAGCCATGCCCCCTCGTGCTAGATTTTTCCATCAGAGGAAAAAGGCTATCACTATCCACCCTATCTAAACCTCTAATCATCTTATATGTTTCAATAAGATCCCCTCTTAGCCGCCTTCTTTCCAGCGAAAACAACCCCAAATCCCTCAGCCTCTCCTCATAGGATCTCCCCTCCATACCAGGCAACATCCTGGTAAACCTCCTCTGCACCCTCTCCAAAGCCTCCACATCCTTCCTGTAATGTGGGGACCAGAACTGCACACAATACTCCAAGTGCGGCCGCACCAGAGTTGTGTACAGTTGCAACATAACGCTACGACTCCTAAATTCAATCCCCCTACCAATAAACGCCAAGACACTGTATGCCTTCTTAACAACCTTATCTACTTGATTCCCAACTTTCAGGGATCTATGTACACATACACCTAGATCCCTCTGCTCCTCCACACTATTCAAAGTCTTCCCGTTAGCCCTATACTCAACACATCTGTTATTCCTACCAAAGTGAATTACCTCACATTTCTCTGCATTAAACTCCATCCGCCACCTCTCGGCCCAGCTCTGCAACCTGTCTAAGTCTTCCTGCAAACTATGACACCCTTCCTCACTATCTACCACACCTCCGACTTTGGTGTCATCAGCAAATTTACTGATCCACCCAACTATACCCTCATCCAGATCATTAATAAAAATCACAAACAGCAGTGGCCCCAACACAGATCCCTGAGGCACGCCACTTGTAACCGAACTCCATGATGAATATTTACCGTCAACCACTACCCTCTGTCTCCTATCCGCTAGCCAATTCCTAATCCAGTTCCCTAGATCACCCCCAATCCCATACATCTGCATTTTGTGCAGAAGCCTACCATGGTGAACCTTATCAAACGCCTTACTAAAATCCATATACACCACGTCCACTGCCTTACCCCCATCCACCTCTTTGGTCACTTTCTCAAAAAACTCAATAAGGTTAGTAAGGCACGACCTACCCGCCACAAAACCATGCTGACTATCTCCAATCAACTCATTACTCTCCAAATAACTATAAATCCTATCCCTAATAATTTTTTCCAAAACCTTGCCCACAACAGAAGTGAGACTCACCGGTCTATAATTCCCGGGGAAGTCTCTGTTCCCCTTCTTAAACAATGGGACAACATTCGCTAACCTCCAATCATCTGGTACTATACCAGAGGCCAACGACGACCTGAAGATCAGAGCCAGAGGCTCTGCAATCACTTCTCTTGCCTCCCAGAGAATCCTGGGGTAAATCCCATCCGGACCAGGGGACTTATCTATTTTCAGACCCTCCAGAATATCCAGCACATCCTCCTTATCAACTGTAACACTGTCAATTCTACTCCCCTGCAACCCAGTGTCCTCCTCAGCTATATCCATGTCCCCCTGCGTGAACACCGAAGAGAAATATTGGTTCAATGCTTCACCAATCTCCTCCGGTTCCACACATAACTTCCCTCTGCCGTCTATAACTGGCCCTAACCTTGCCCTAACCAACCTTCTGTTCTTGACATACCTATAGAACGCCTTAGGATTCTCCTTAACCCTATCAGCCAAAGTCTTCTCATGTCCTCTTTTAGCCCTCCTTAGCTCGCTCTTCAACTCCCTCCTAGCCAATCTAAAGCTCTCTAGTGCACTATCCGAGTGCTCACATCTCATCCGAACATAAGCCTCCTTTTTCTTTTTAACCAACGAATCAACTTTTTTTGTGCACCACGGTTCCCTAGCCTTACCAATTCCACCTTGCCTGACAGGGACATACCTATCACAGACTCGCAGTAGCTGCTCCTTGAAAAAACTCCACATTTCGGACGTTCCCAATCCCTGTAATCTCCTAGTCCAACCTATGTTTCCTAATTCTCCCCTAATAGCCTCATAATTACCCTTCCCCCAGCTAAAACCACTGGCCCGAGGTTCATGCCTATCCCAGATAGGCAGATTGACTCTGAATTCAGATTGACTCTGAAATGGCCCAGAAAGCTATTGAGTTGTATCAAAGCACTAAAAAGTCTCAAAGCTATAAAACAGAATGCAACAGCCAGCATTGATCTACGCACCAGAAAGAACGTTGGCAAATCCAGCCCTGTTGAACCTGTAAATTCCTCCTTAATAACATCTGGGAGGTTGTGCTGAAAGTCAAGCTGTCTCACAGCCTAATCAAGCAAAAGCCTGACATACTCACAGAATTATATTTTACAGAAAATCTCTGAGTCACCGCCATTAGCATCCCTGGGTGTATATTGTCCCACCAGCAGGACAGACCCAGCAGGTGGTGTACAGTCAGGAGGGAGTTGTCCCAGGGAACTCCGGGATTGACACTGGACCCATGAAGTCTCATTGCACCAGGTCAAACATGAACGAGGAAACCTCCTGATGATTAGCACTGTGCTGTTAGGGAGCCAGTTCCAGGATTGCTATTGGACATCAGTCTGTCCATGTGGTGTAGGTACACCCATGGTGATGTTAGGGAGACAGTTCCAAGATTGCTATTGGACATCAATCTCTCTATGTGGTGTTACTTGGGAGGGTGCTCCGGGATTCCTTTGGATATCAATCTGTACAGGTAGTGTAGGTACATCCACAGTGCTCTTAGGGAGAGAGTACCAGGATTGTTATTGAACATCAGTCTGTAAAGGTGATGTATGTACACCCACAATGATGTCAGAGAGGGACTGTTCCAAGATTGTTATTGGACATTCATCTGTGCAGATGGTGTAGGTGCACCCACAATGAGGTTAGAGAGAGACAGTTCCAAGATTATTATTGGACATCAGTCTGCACAGGTGATGTAGGTCCATCCAGAGTGCTGTTAGGCAGAAAGTTCCAGGACTGGTACTCGACATCAGCCTGTACAGGTGATGTAGATACATTCACAGTGCTGTTAGAGACAGAATTCCAGGATTGTTATTGGACATCAGCCTGTCCATGCTGTGTAGGTACATTAAGAAGTGTCACAACACTAGGTTAAAGTCCAACAGGTTTATTTGGTAACGTGAGCTTTTGGAGCGCTGTCTCTTTGTCACTCACCTGAAGAAGGAGTGACACTCCAAAAGCTTGTGCGACCAAATAAACCTGTTGGACTTTAACTTGGTGTTGTGAGACATCTTGCTGTGCTTATCCCAGTCCAATACCGGCATCTCCACATCGTGTAGGTACATCCACAGTGCTGTTAAGGAGAGGGTTCCAGGATTGTTTTTAGACAGCAGTCTGTTCATGTGGTGTAGCTACACCCACAATGAGGTTAAAGAGAGAGAGTTCCAGGATTGTTACTGGACATCAGTCTGTACAGGTGGTATAACTACACTCCAGTGTCCTGTTAGGGACAGAATTCAAGAACTGTTATTGGATAGCAGTCATTCTATGTGGTGTAGGTACATCCACAGTGCTGATAGGGAGAGAGTTCCAGGATTTTGACACCTGTTTTCTGACACCCATACAGATGTTTCCAGAGAATGATCTAACTTCAAACTGCAGGACTTCAGACAAAAGTCTATTTTCTGACAGATGCCAGTCTCCAATCTTTGGAGGAAGAAGGAGTTCCTTCTCTCTGCAGCTCCCATGCAGCAACAAAGCTTGTTCCCCTCTGTGAGTCTAGCTCTGCCCAGTCACATGACTTTTCCTGTCAATCAATCTAATCACGATCCACTCTGAAAAGGCCCATGGAAAAATCTAAGATAACAGATCTGCATTAGCCCAGATAAAAAACAAACATTCCAGCAATTAGGACCAATCATGCTTTTGTGGCATCAACATGTAGGCTGTGAGTCACGGATGAAGTGGCACCGATACTTAGAACTGACTGCTTAAAAAAAACCTACACAAGAAACATGACACAAATACATTTCTTAAAGGCAGAAATTCGTCACACTGTTTTCATGGTTGTGTTTTCATGTATGTCTATGTGTGTGCATGCATGCATTAATATCCTTGTGTGTAGTGTTTGAATATGGATCAGCATGTCTGTTTCTGTGTTTTTTGTATGTCATTCTGTGTTGTTTCTGTGTCTTTATGAGATTTTGTGTGTGTTTGTGAGTGTGTGCACGCCTGCGATCTATTTGACTTTGTCAACACTAACTCAGTCAATCTGATAACCACTTGCCCAGCCTGATGTATAATTTTATTATTTATTTCCCTTCCTTGCAGTGAACTTAATCACAGTTGTTACCCTGAAATGCAAAGACTGCGGACTGTCCAAATGTGTCACTTGCTACCTGGTGTCTATGTCAGTGGTGGATCTACTGGTTATTATCTTCGACCTGATATTCAGACACATTCCCATGGTTTATCCGGAACAGTTTAATTTCCTGTGGTCTCTTCCTATATGTAATATCCATGCCGTCCTGCTTTATGCAGCCACTGACTGTTCCATCTGGTTCACAGTCACCTTCACCTTTGATCGATTTGTGGCCATTTGCTGCCCCAAGCTGAAAAGTAAATATTGCAACGAGAAAACTGCAGCTGTGGTTCTGGGAACAGTGAGCGCAGTGTCCTGTTTAAAGAACATTTTCTGGTATTTTATGCTAACAGAGGACTATTGGCGGGTGAACATCCCCTGGTTTTGTGATTACACGGATGATGCTATGGATTCTCTGGTCTGGACAATATTTGCGATCCTCCATAACATTCTAAACCCATTCATCCCATTTGTCCTGATTCTGCTGCTCAATATTTTCACTGTCCAACACATTGTAGTGAGCAGCAGAGCCCACAGGAGACTCCGGGCTCACAGCAGTGGAGAGAATCCCAGAGACCCAGAGATGGAGAGTCGGAGGAAATCCATCATTTTACTCTTTGTTATCTCAGCCAATTTCATCCTGTTATGGTCAATGCTATTGGTTTATTCTGTTTGGAGTCGAATATATTATTTGGGGTATCAGTCTGTAAAGATCCATGATTATGTTATGGAATTGGGCTTCATACTGCAGCTCTTTAGTTGCTGCACAAACACTGCAATTTATGCCGTGACACAGACTCAGTTCAGACAGCAGTTGAAGAATGTGCTGAAGTATTCCTTTACTCCTATTATTCAATTCATTAAAAGATGAGGAACTGAATCATGGGTAATATAAACAAATTTTAAAATTATTTATTTTATATAACAAATGGGGGAGCTCACTAGGCCAAACTCAGCTCAAATTTGCAGAATCTATTGCTCAATATCAAAAACCCTTACAATGATTTGTCAGACATGAAACCACCTTACGCCTGTGGCTTCTCATTGGCCAGCCTGCCTGTCACTAATGGTATTGCCTCAAAATGATTGGACAGGAAATCCCACCTCATAGATCTGCCCTTCCATTGGCTGGCTACACACTGAGTTCATGATTGAGATCCCTCACACAGTGTATACAGAAATACCCAACTCTGCACAGTGAATCACTGTCATCATTCACTGTATCTGTTCCCCAGAAAGACAGAGACAGTGAGAGTCTGTAGAGAGAAAGTGCCTCTATCTGAGAGGGTACTTGCTTGTGTATATGTGTGTGCCATGATTGATTTTGTATGCATGAGTGGGTGACCATTTCACTCTGTTGTTCCGCTTCTTGATTGGTGTGGTGAACTGGTAAGATAGGTGGAGTGGAGCAAAATGAATTTGTGGCCAGTTTCTCATCTTCCCCAATCTGACTGGCCCAGTTCTGCTGGTGAAATCAGCTTTGTGCGCAAAAAGGGCGCGAAACCAATTTAAATATTCATGACATGCTTACCATGCAATTAGTGAGTCCCAGACATTATTATCCAGGCTCAGTTGCATTTACCTTAATTGCACTTAAGGCGAGATGATGACCTGGTGGTATTATCGCTAGACTGTTAATCCAGAAACTCAGCCAATGTTCTGGGGACCTGAGTTCGAATCCAGCCACAACAGGTGGCGAAATTTGAATTCAGTAAAAAAAAATCTGGAGTTCAGAATCTACTGATGATCAGGAAACCACTGTCGATTGTCGGAAAAAAACACTTTATTCGTTGATGTGCATTTAGGGAAGGAAATCTGCCATCCTTACCCAGCCTGGCCTACATGTGACTCCAGAGCCACAGCAATGTAGTTGACTCTCAACCGGCCTCAGGCAACTAGGGATGGGCAATAAATGCTGGCCAGCCAGTGACATCCATGTCCCATGAATGAATAACAATAATGGCTTTACCACTCACCACCCTGATTGACGGGCTGGGAAGATCGCATCTCTTGTGATTCAACAAAAGTGGCATGCTGCCCAGAAACTTGTCACTCACTGGCACTGTGACCTTTGTTTCAGGAATCAGCCCTGATACCCCCACCCCCCCCAGCCTGTCTGGCATCGCTGGGCCCCTCTGATGCTCCAGCAAATATGCCCCACGGCAGCTCAGAGGAAAGCTTAGAGGAAAGCATCGAGGAATCCTCAGAGGTCAGCCCAATCCAATTGACACAGGCTTCCACCACACAATCCATCAGCATAAATACTATCACAATGGTGGGACAGGTCAGCGGAGAGACTTCTGGATGCCCACAACATATGGTGGAATAGGGAACAACTGAGTGCTCCAGCATGTGGAGGTCTGCCAGAGCCAGGGAATCAGGTGGCCCCAAAAGCCAAAAGCTGGGCAGCTGCAATTAGTGGCCGAAGGCCTGCTTCTGCACTATAGGGAATCTAAGTATAGATTATTTACCTTGGCCAATAACATGTACCTTCTGATAGCATGGGACTATGTGAGTTTGTGAACTTTGAGAGTCTGTCTCACAGTCTCCTGAAACTCCCTAGAGCTTCTTGTCTGCTGTAATGCATGATCCATTCCTCCAATCTGTCTTGAGATCGCTGGCACTGTCCCTGGTTGATGAATATTCTATTTATTAGGAATGTCTAGAGTCACTGATAAGAATTGCTTTATCCTGCACTCAGTAGCTTCATGGTTCTGAGGAATGTGGTTCCTCTTCCTTGACTGTGTCCCTTCATGCCTTATAGCATTGTGTCATTAGACAGGATGTATGCTTTTAATATAGAATATTCAAAAATATATGTCTAAATTCTCTAACAGTAGTTGTATGTGTCTCTATGCAAGCAGTATCTTTGTAAACTATATTTCAGGCACTTTGTGACTTTTCCATGCTCTATTCACTTTGATCTGTTAGTCTTTTAATCCCAAGTTATTCTAAACTCCCCCTTACACTATTCATTTGTTTACTGTGAATCCTCATTAATTGGGAAGCAAAAAAACTTCCACCCGACCTGCATGGGAAATTTGTGTCTCCTGTTTCCTGACAGTTTTACAGTGCTGTGAACCAGATGATATTCTTCAAGCTTTGGGACTCAGGTGTGTTTGTGTCTTTCTCAGAGGAGACGTTATCGGGGGAGAAGGCAGAAAGCATGAGGTGAGGGTGGAGAATGTGGTGTTTGAGGCATCAAACGGCAGAGTGATTGGGCTGGCAAGAGGGTGGAGCTTGTGTTTGGGTCCCCTTGAGGCAGCAAAGCAAAGTACTGGCACAGGTTTAAGGTGAGAGGTTTAGGCAGGACGTATAGGGAAATGTTTCCACGCAGAGAGAACCTGTAATGCACTGCCAGTGGGGGTGGTGGAAGCAGGCACCTTAGCAACACTCAAGGCGCATCTTGATAGACACCTGAATGGAAGGTGAACTGAGGGATAGAAACCATGCATCAGCACAGACTTGATGGGCCAAAGACCCTGTTCCAGTGCTGTATTGTTCATTGTACATGTGACTCCAGGCCAACTGCAATGTGGTTGACTCTTAAGTGTCCCCTCAGGGGCAATTAGGGATGGGCAATAAATGCTGGACCAGCCAGCGATACCTATTTCCATGAAGAAATCAAAAAATATTAGTTTAGAGACATTAACATGATTCTACCAGGCACAGAATTGTTACAGTACAGAAGGAGGCCATTTGGCCCGTTATGAATCATAGAACCCTACACTGCAGAAAGAGGCCCTTCAAGTCTACACCGAACACAATCCCACCCAGGTCCTACCCCTATATATTATACTCACTAATCCTTCTAATTTACGCATCCCTGCACACTAAGGGGCAATTTCTTAGCATGGCCAATCAACCTAACCCACACATTTTTTGGACTGTGGAAGGAAACCGGGGTACCCGGAGGAAACCCACGCAGACACAAGGAGAATGTGCAAACTCGACACAGACAGTGACCCGAGCCAGGAATTGAACCCAGGACCCTGGAGCTGTGAAGCAGCAGTGCTATCGTGCACTGATAGCACCGTGCTATCATGCCGCCCCACGCACTACATTATCCGCGCTAGCTCCCCTGACCGTTGTGGCTTAGTGCCATTCCGCTGCTTTTCCCTGCACCCTGCATATTGTGTCTCTTCAACCACCACTGCTTAATTAATAACTGAAGAGGGGAAAAGGAATTGGGGGGAGGACAGGTTGTGAACCGTGGGCTACTGGCCAACAATTAGGGGTGGAGCTGAGCCGTCAGCCCTTTTGATCTGAGTTCAGATTGTGCCACCCAGGGCATTTGCTATTCAAACCCAGTTTGAAGGTTGCTGTACTGAATGGACACAATAGCAATATGTTAGGTTTCAGCCTGGATTTTGCTAAGGTGAGGAGAGGATGCCCGAGCCTGCATCGATCCAGCAACCCAGTTGCCAGAAGGAGCTTCAGAAAGGGCAAAAAAACCCCCTGATTTCCACAGACCAAAGAATGAAAAGCTAACGTCAGTGTGAGGTGCTCAACAAATCCTGTGTGACAGTTTCAGGTTCGCATGCTGCTTTTCTTGACTTTATTCTTCCTAGTTTTAAAGCTCTGTGACAGAAACATTTCCAGTCTGGATAACTTTCAAATCATAGCAACATAGCAGGTTGTGTTGTGACAAGTGATTTTGGAACGCAGCTTGATTGCAAATTGAAGAAAATGATCATTCCCGGGACTGGGAATATTTCCAAAGAAGTGCAAACCCGTCAATGTGCAGACAACAGGGCTGCAACAACTAACAGTTTGTGTGGCTTTGAATGCTTGGATCAGAAACATTATTTAACTGCCTCCACCTCCCCCAGTTCTTCACTTTCTCACCAATTTCCTGTGTTCTGATCATAGTCGTTCTTTTTGGTTCTCTGACAGCGAGATTTCTCATTGAGAATTAGAGCCTTTTTAGATCATTTTCCTTGCTTGGATTGATGGGGAAGGAGGAACAGGCATTCATACCTGTTTCTGCTCATCGATAGATGGAACAAAACACTTTCTATTCCACTGAACTGCTCCAATCTGTGCTGCCGCTTGACAATGTGGCAGCTAATTTGTGCATAGCAAGAGCACAAACTTGGATTTGAAATGTGAGGTTAGGAGTTATATTTGTATAAACCAGATTGTTGTTGGCCAGTTTAAATCTTTAAATGTTTTGTCTGTTTTACATGCATTTTACAGACACCAACCAGCAAACAGCTCCCCTGGGATACACAGCTATGTTATTTGTGATTTGATGCCACCCTGTTATTCCAGCATTTTCTGTGTTAATTTCAGAGTTGTCTGGAGGAACTTTGGTTTCAAGATCTTATCTTTTCACCTCTTCTTTGAGTGTGTGTATGTCAGTGTCATGGTTATTCAGGTTTCCTTTGAATTGTTAATGTCTTTAAATTGTTCAATGCTTCTTTGCATTGCTGCACATGAACACAGCACAGAAACAGGACAGGGTGGTTTCAGAGTCATGGAGTCATAAAGGTTTACAACATGGAAACAGGTCCTTCAGCCTAACTTGTCCATGCTGCCCCTTTTTTAACCCCAAAACTAGTCCCAATTGCCCGCATTTGGCCCATTTCCCTCTGTACCCATCTAATCCATGTAACTGTCTAAACGTTTTTTAAAAGACAAAATCGTACCCCCTCTACTACTTTCTCTGGCAGCTTGTTTCAGATATTCACTACCCTCTATGCGAAAAAATTGCCCCTCTGGACCCTTTTGTGTCTCTCCCCTCTCACTTAAACCTCTGACCCCTAGTTTTAGACTCCACTATGTTTGGGAAAAGATATTGACTATCTAGCTGATCTGTGCCCCTCATTATTTTATAGGCCTCTGTAAGATCACCTCTCAGCCTCCTACACTCCAGAGAAATAAGTCCCAGTCTATCCAACCTCTGCTTATAACTCAAACCATCAAGTTTTGGTAGCATTCTAGTAAATCTTATCTGCACTCTTTCTAGTTTAATAATATCCTTGCTATAATAGGATGACCAGAATTGTACACAGCATTCCAAGTGTGGCCTTACCAATGCCTTGTACAATTTCAACAAGACGTCCCAACTCCTGCGTATAATATTCTGACCAATGAAACCAAGCATACCAAATGCCTTCTTCACCACTCTGCCCACCTGTGACTCCACTTTCAAGGAGCTATGAACCTGTACCTGTAGATCTCTTTGTTCTATAATTCTCCCCAGTACCCTACCATTAACTAAGTAAGCCCTGCCCTAGTTCGAACTATGAAAATGCATCACCTCAGATTTATCTAAATTAAGCTCCATCTGCCATTTGTCAGCCCATTGGCCCAATTGATCAAGATCCCATTTCAATCCTAGATAACCTTCTTCACTGTTCACTATGCCACCAGTCTTGGTGTAATCTGCAAACTTACCAAGCACACCTCATCCAAATTCTCATCCAAATCATTAATATAAATGACAAGTAATAGTGGACCTAGCACTGATCCCTGAGGCACACTGCTGGTCACAGGCCTCCAGTTTGAAAAACAGCCCTCTAAACCACCTTCTGTTTCCTGTCATCAAGCCAATTTTGTATCCATTTAGATACCTCACCTTGGACCCCATGAGATTTAACCTTATGCAACAACCCACCATGTGGTACCTTGTTAAAGGCCTTGCTAAAGTCCATGTAGATGACATCAACTCCACTGCCTCCATCTACCTCCTTGGTTACCTCTTCAAAAAACTCAATCAAATTAATGAGACATGATTTTCCCTCATAAAGCCATGCTAACTGTTCCTAATTAGCCCTCGCATCACTAAATGCCTGTAGATTCTGTCTCTCAAAATACCTTCTGCAACTTACCCACTACGGATGTGAAATTCACTGGCATGTAGTTCACAGGCTTTTCCCTACAACCCTTCTTAAACAAAGGCACAACATTTGCCACCCTCCAATCTTCAGGCACTTTACTTGTGACTATCGATGATTCAATTATCTCTGCAAGGGGACTTGCAATTTCCTCCCTAGCATTCCACAATGCCCTGGGAGGCACTCACTGAATGTTAAAATGGCGACGTGGGCTTGTGGGGCCGGGGGGCCTGTTTCCTGTGCTGTATTGTTCTTTTGTTCTTTGATACACTTCATTAGGCCCCTTGACGCGCTTTAAGACTTCCAGAACCTCCTTCTCTGTTATATGTACACTCCTCAAGACATCACTATTTATTTCCCCAAGTTTCCTAACATCCATGCTTTTCTCAACAGCGATTACTGATGAGAAATATTCACTTTTATCTCACCCATCTCTTGTGGGGCCAGACATAGATGACCTTGTTGATCCTTAAGAAGTGCTACTCTCTCCGCAGTTACTCTTTTGCCCTTTATGTATTTGTAGAAGCTCTTTGGATTCTCCTTTTCCTTATCTGCCAAAGCAATCTCATGTCCCCTTTTTGCCCTCCTGATTTCTCTCTTAACTCTCCTCCTACATGCTCTGTACTCTTCAGGGGATTCACTTGATCCCAGCTGCCTATGCTTGTCAAATGCCTCAATCTTCTTTTCCTTGACCAGAGCCTCAATATCCCATGTTATCCAGGGTTCCCTACTTCTACCAGCATAGCCTTTAACTCTTAGAGGACTGCGCTTACCGTGAACCCTGGTCAACACACTTTTGAAAGCCTCCCACTTACCAGACATCCCTTTGCCTTCCCATAGACTCCCCTAATTAACTGTTGAAAGTTCCTGCCTGATGCCAGCAAAATTGGCCTTGTCCCAATTTAGAATTTCAACTTCTGGGTCAGACACATCATTCTCTATAGCTATCCTGAAATTAATGGAATTAATCCTCAGTCCCATTTCCTCAGGCCATTCTCTAATGGGCACATATTCATTTGGCTTCACTCTTATCTTTTTTTTTACATTTAAAGAGACTCATTTTTATATTACTTGTTAGTTTATCCTCATAGTTTATCTTCACCCTCTTTTTTTTTGGTTAACTTTTTTTTGGTTATTAAAACTTCCCCAGTCTTCTGGCTTACAATTGATCTTTGCCAAATTGTATACCTTTTCCTTCAGTTCAGAGCAGCGCTCCGAAAGCTCGTGATTCCAAATCAACATGTTGGACTTTAACCTGGTGTCGTGAGATTTCTTGCTGAACTGAAGTAAGCGTATTTATAAAGGAAGGAGGACAGAGTTGGCTGGAGTGGGCTGGGAAAGGAGATGAGCAGAAAAGATGGTTGATCAGCAATGGCAGATGTTTATGACAGTAGTTCATGCCTCACAGCAAAATATGTCCCAGTGATGGAGAAGGATTTTAGGTAGGAGATAAGTCACCCTTGATAACAGTCACACTATCTGTAACTCGCATCCCCACTAACTGTCCTGGCTCTTTAACCTGCGCTTAACCCTCTCTCCACTCATATTGTCTGCACTTTTAAGACTTGATTAATTGTGAAGACTCGCATTCCTACTGTTATCTTGTAAATTGAGTTTGTGCCTGTATACGCCCTGTTTGTGAACACAATTTCTCACTCACTGAAGGAGTAACACTCCGAAAGCTTGTGCTACCAAATAAACCTGTTGGACTTTAACCTGGTGTTGTGAGACTTGTTACTGTGTCTGTTTTAGTCCAGGGGTTCCGCTCATTTCAATCCACGGGGGGGGTGGTAGCCAGTTTCAGCGACCCAGTGGCTCGGAGTTGAACTTGAATGCATCCAGCCTGCGGGTGAATCACTCGGCCGTGTATTACCGCACCTGGAGTCTTCACACTGACTCAGAGAGATGGAGCAGTTCAACAAAAATCCCAAAGGCAGCAGGAAACACCTGTAAATGAAAGAAAAGCAGGAGGTGCAACCTCTTTGCAGAATTAACGTGTTTATTGCAAGAAGAGAAGACTCAGTAAACACAGAACGGAGAAAATACAAGGCCGGAGATAGGTTAACAAGGATGATCCGAGAACTGAGCCTTGTGACTACATTAACAAATGTTTGGACTTTCTCCACTGACAGTGTGTTTTTCCCCACAGCAACAGCAGGCGGCGGTAGAGGACCGTGAGAGAGTAATGCCTGGTGCATGGTTCAATCCGAACGACAGGAGGCTATTCGGCCTCAGTGAGCCAGCATCACAGGGACAGCCAAAAGGCCATTCAGCCCCTTTGGTTTTGTTACATATGAAAGGGAGGGGGCCCATTCAGCCTTCTCCCTCTCTGGAACCGATAAGACCGTAAGGCATGGAAACAGAATCAGGTCACTCGGCCCATAAAAGGCGGAAGCCATTTGTCATCACCTTGGAACAATTCTATCATTCAATGGGACCATGACTGATCTGTTTATGAGCGCCACAATGGGCAGCACAGTGGCACAGTGGCTAGCACTGCTTTCTCAAAGCGCCAGGGACCCGGGTTCAATTCCCAGCTTGTGCCATTGTCTGTGTGCAGTTTGCGTGCTCTCGTTATGTCTGCGTGGGTTTCCTCCGGGTACTCTGGATCCCCCCAACAGTCCAAAGATGTGCTGGTTAGATTGATTGACCATGTTCGATTGCCCGTCAGGGAGTAAATGCATGGGTGGGATTGTGGTTGGTGCAGACTTGATGGGCTGAATGTCCTCCTTCTGCATTGTAGGAATCTATGATTTTCAGCCACTGCTCTGCTTTTTCCATGTTCCTTCCCCGCTATTCCCTCGGTCAGCCTCTCCACTCCTGATCTCGGCCCCTTGAACCTGCTCTGCCGTTCAGTCAGATCATCACAGATCTCATGGTAGCTTTGCCTCAATCTTACTATCTGCACCCATCCCTAACCCATAACCATTGATTCCCTAATCGTTTGGAAATCTAAATCAGTCTTAAGTATGCTTCATGATCCAATCTCCATCATGACCTTCAGAGAATTAATTCCTCTTCACCTCCTTCTCAAACAATCAACCTTTTGTTGTGAAATTGTACTCCTGAGTTCATAAGCCTTCAAGTATTTTCTCTGTGAAGCCAACCTCAGAATCGTAACTTCTAACAACATCACCTCCCATTCTTAAATTTGTTTATTCCAAGGGAAAGTAGGCACTTTGATAGGAATTGGCTCAGTGTCAGGGAACAGAGAGCAATGATTAGTCGTGTTTCACATTGCAGAATCATTTGTAATAGAGTTCTCAGCCTCCAGAGTTGGAACCCCTTCTCTTTCTCCTATACACTAATGACCTAGATGGTGTTTTGGGCATGATTTCAAAATTTACGGATGCTATGAAGATTGGAAATGTTATTAACTGTGAGGAGGATATTCTTGAACTTCAAAAGGACAAAGACACACATTGAATTGAATGCATCGAATCCCTACGGTGCAGAAGGAGGCCATTCAGCCCATTGAGCCTGCACCGACAACAATCATACCCAGACTCCATTTCCCATCTACTTACCACACGAATTCCCTGACACTAAGGAGCAATTCAGCACAGCCAATCAATCTAACCCCACATCTTTGGAGTGTGGTAGGAAGCTGGAGCACCCAGAGGAAATCCATGCAGACATGGGGAGAACGTGCAAACTCCACACAGACAGTCGTTCAAGGCCAGAATTGAATCCAGTTGCCTGATGCTCTGTGAGGCAGCAGTGCTAACTGTTGTGCCACCGTGCTGCCCCAAATTCAACAGGTTGTTGAATTGGGCAGACAAGTGGCAGATGAAGTACAATGAAGAGTAGTATGAGTTTTCATTTTTGAATGAAGAATCTGGAGACAATATAAAGGGAGAGACTCCAAAAGTGATGCAGAATCAAAGAGGCCTCAGTGCAAATATAAGTAAGATTGAAGATTGCCTATCTTCAATAGGCAATAAATGCAAGCTTCTTCAGTAATGTCCACATCCCATGAATAATGAAGAAAAAGGAAAAGCATGTTGAGAGAGCAATTGATAAAGCATATGATATCTTAGGTTGGGTTGATAGGATCATTAAGTGCAAGAGGTTAGTTTGAATTTGAATAGAACGTGGGTTAGGCTTTGGGTTAGGCCGCATCTGGAATACTGTGCTCATCTCTGGGTGCTGTACTTGAGCAAGGGTGTGAAGAGGGTACAGAGGAGATTCATAAGAATGATTCCAAGGAGAAAGAGCTACAGTTATGAGGGTAAATTGGAGAGGTTGGGATTGTTTTCTTGGAGAAAAGAAGACTGAAAAGAGAGTTAGTGGAGGTATTTAAGAGCCTGAGGGGAATGGAAAGGGTAAACAGTGTGATGATACTGTGCTATTAATATATTTTATGTTTGAGGGGGCACTGCTTCCAGATTCAGTGTTTTGTTACAAATGGTTGGTTTGCTGAAAGGAATACAGCAGATGCTGGAAGGCAGGATAATTATTCATTTAAGTGTTAATCTAGCAGAAGGCTTAATACGCTTTTGTTAACTAAACACCCTTGGGGTGTTTCTCTGATTAAAGTAATGGAAAGGTGAGTTAGATATGTAGGGTCATATAGTCATGTGATACTATAAATGGGAGGAGCGAGGTTTGTAGTTGAGAAAATAGCTTTCTGAATTCAATGGCTGGAGAGGGCTGCTAATGCATAACAGCTTGCAAGCAGCTCTCTCACACTACAGAATTTCTTTGGAAGTTTCAAAGCTGTTAACAAAGGTTAAAGCAAGTATGCCTGCAGTTGTTCATTGTTTTTAAAGTGGGCTTTAAGTATGTTCAAGAAATATTGCTTAATTGGAACTGAATAGTGATAAGTTTGAAATTGTGTAGTTTCTTTTCATGTTTAATGATTGTTCATTGGTTAAATTAAGCTGTTTTATTTTGTCAGAGATATACTTAAACCGTGTTATGAATAAAGCTTGTTTTGTTAAAAGAGCCCTAATTTTTCAGTGGAATTTCTCCTGGAGTGAAAGAATCCTTTCCCCACACTTATGCCAGTATGCAAAACATGCTGGGGTCTAGTCTGGTGTCATAATATACCCTGGAGTTTGATCTGACACACTAACATCAGGGAAAATCCATTCTCACTCAAGAGGACGTCAAGAACTGGAGGAAACAGATCCAAAATAATTGACAAAAGGAGTAGAAGTGATGTGAAGAACATTTTCTCTTACACTCAGAGGGTGATTGGAGTCGGGAACCAACTCCCTGAGAGGGTGGTGGAAGCAGGTTTAATCGACATATCCAAAAGGGAATTGGGTTACTATATGAAAAAAAAGACTGTGCGAGGTTCCAGGGATAAGGCAAGGGTGTGGGATTGGGTAGAATGCTCTCCTAGAGAGCCAGTGCAGACTGGATGGCCGAATAGTTTCTTTCTACACTGTAAAAATTCTGTGAGTGGATGCATAACCCCCACACGTTGTTCACTCAGCTGGGTGTTCCAGTTTCCTTCCAGAAGTCCTTAAGGCATGCTGGTTAGATGCATTGGTCGTGCTAAATGTTCCCGCAGCGTACCTGAACAGGCACCGGAGTGTGGTGACGAGGGGATTTTCACAGTAACTTCATGATAGTGTTAATGTAAGCCTACTTGTGACACTAATAAATAAACTTAAACTTTGAAACTTTATCTCCACTGACACTTCAATTTGTCTTCGCAACTTCCTCCTGCCTTTACCCAAACCAATCAGGGACTGGGGGCGGGGCTAATACAGGAAAAGGGACTGTCAGTCCGTGGGCGGGGCTGGGCTGTCAATCAAACAGCGAGGAGGAGGAGCATTGCAATCTGAGTGTTTTCTTCCCAGTGAGAAAGATTGTTGAAAAGGGAAGGTGAAGGGGAAGATGTATCTGTTGCTGGCTCTGTTCACCATGTTTCACCGTAAGGAACTTTCCCAACAATTCTTACTCAACATCTAACTTTCCTTTCCTCTTGCTGACCTCCCTCTTCCTTTCTTTCCTTCTGGTCTTCTTTCTGCTTCACTTTATTTCCCTCCCCTTTCTCTCCCTTTCACTCCTTCCCACCACCCAGATCATACTAATTTCCTGATCTCTTCTCTCTGTCTCTCCCGCAGATGTGAAGTCTCAGACTATCCTCCAGACTCCCGCCGCTGTTTCCAAATCTCCAGGGGAGAGAGTGGAACTAAAATGCACTGTGGAGGGAACAAGTATCCCTTCCATGTTCTGGTACCGACAGTACCCGGGGAAGGAACTGAAGCTGATGTTTTACTCCACAACTATACGAGCTGTGAATCCGCAGGGGACGGTGGACAGTTTCAGCGCCGAGAGACCGAGTGGCTCTGAGTTCAACCTGGAGTCGTCCAGCCTGCGGGTGAATCACTCGGCCGTGTATTATTGTGCCTGGAGTCTTCACAGTGACTCAGAGAGATGGAGCAGTGCAACAAAAACCCCAAGAGGTGGCAGGAAACACCTGTGAATGAGAAAAAAAACCCGATCATTTCCTCGACATCTCACTGTTCGTTTTTGCAGATGGAATTTGTCAGACAGATTGAGGGTGAGGTGTTGGATGTAGAGATATGGGGGCTCTTAAAATCTGTAAAACTGAGAGATTAACTATCAGAATGTCTGAACTGTCATTCAGACATTGTGGTGGGCTGGGGATGGTTGTCCAGAAAACAAAAGTTTAAAGTTTTAATTATTAGTGCCACACTAATAGTTGGCGGCATCGTAGCACAGTGGTTAGCTCTGCTGCTTCACAGTTCCAGCGTCCTGCGTTCGATTCCCGGCTCGGGTCACTGTCTGTGTGGAGTTTGCACATTCTCCTCGTGTCTGCGTGGGTTTCCTCCAGTTTCCTCCTACAGTCCAAAGATGTGCAGGCTAGGCTGATTGGCCATGCTAAGAAATTGCCCCTTAGTGTCCAGGGATGCGCAGGTTCGAGGGTTTAGTGGGTATGACATGGAGGTAGAACCTGGGTGAGATTGTGTTTGGTGCAGACTTGATGAGCTGAAGGGCCTCTTTCTGCATTGTAGGTTTCTATGATTTTACGTTGAATCCAGAACTAGAGGGCACAGATTCAAAATAAGGAGGAGGAGGAGGAGGGGGCAGTTTAGAACAGAGTTGAGGAGGAACTTCTCTCAGAGGGTGGTGAATCTCTGGAATTCTCTGCCCATTGAAGTGGTGGAGGTTACCTCGCTGAATATGTTTAAGTCACGGGTAGATAGATTTCTGATCGATAAGGGAATTAAGGGTTATGGGGAGCAGGCAGGTAAGTGGAACTGATCCACTTCAGATCAGCCATGATCTTGTTGAATGGCGGGGCAGGCTCGAAGGGCTAAATGGCCCACTCCTGCTCCTATTTCTTATGTGAGTAAGGCTTACATTAACACTGCAATGAAGTTACTGTGAAATTCCCCTAGTCGCCACAGTCCGGCGCCTGTTTGGGTCAATGCACCTAACCAGCATGTTTGTGGGTTAATTCAGGCCAATGATGTGAAGTATTTCATAGAGTAACCGGGGAGTCCCACTGTCCCACTGGCCGTCAGTAAAGATGGTCAGTAATAAGTGCAACAGCAAATTCAGGAGATATACAAATGAAAACGATTTAAATGATATTAATAGGCACAAGGGCACCATTCATGTTCTTGAATCAGTTACTTGGAAACAGAAGGGGATCAGTAAGCTCGCTAGAGTCTGCTACATTGGAGGTGGTGGAGCCTCTTGAGGATGATCCGAGCCAGTTACACACGATGAGAATATTCAATCCTTCCCGTTGGTTACACATGAAACAGCAGGAAACCATTCAGTAGGGGCAGCATAGGCAAGTTGGGCCAAAGGGCCTGTTTCCATGCTGTAAACCTCAATGATTCTATGAGCTATTCAGCTATTACCTAGCGACAGGAGGTACCAACAGGGTACCAAGATGAGCAAAATGCTGGAACCTGAAACAAAGAGAGAATGTTGGAAAAACTCAGCAGGTCTGGCAGCGTCTATAAGGAAAGAAAACAGAGTGAATTGCTCGAATCTGCATTCAAATGATCATCCTCCATTTCCACCGACTCCACCATGAAACACATCTTTTTCATATACACACATATACCTGAATCGCTGCAGGAAAGGATGTCCCGAGGCATGGTACATTGGGGAGACCATGCAGACGCTACGAAAATGGATGAATAAACACCTCTTGACAATCACCAGGCAAGACTATTGTCTTCCTGTTGGGGGAAACTTCAGCGGTCACGGGCATTTGGCCTCTGATCTTCATGTAAGTGTTCTCCAAGGCAGCCTTCACAACACACGACGGTGCAGAGTCGCTGAGCAGAGACTGATAGCCAAGTTTCGCATACATGAGGATGGCCTCAACTGAGATCTTGTGTTCATGTCACACTATTTGTAACCCCCACGACTTGCCTGGGCTTGCAAAATCTCACTAACTGTCCTGTCTGCAGAAATACACATCTCTTCAACCTGTGCTGCACGCTCTCTCCACTCACATTGTCTGTACCTTTAAGACTTGATTAGCTGTAAAGGGTCGCATTCCAATCATTATTTTGTAAATTGTGTTTGTGTCTTTATATGCCCTGTTTGTGAATAAAACTCCCACTTACCTGACAAAGGGGCTGCAAGCGCTCTGAAAGCTAGTGGCATTTGCTACCAAATAAACTTGTTGGACTTTAACCTGATGTTGTGAGACTTTTTACTCTATTCTTTGTGCACAGATGAAACATAGAAACGTAACAGATTGGAGCAGAAGGAGGCCATTTGGCCTTTTGAGCCTGTTCCGCTATTCATTATGATCATGGTTGGTCATTCAACTCAATAATCGAACCCTGCTTTCTCCCCATAACCTTTGATCCCATTCGCCCCAAGTGCTATATCCAGCCGCCCCTTGAATACATTCAATGTTTTGGCATCAACTACTTCCTGTGGGAATGAATTCCACAGGCTCACCAGGTGAAGAAATGTCTCCTCACCTCCGTCCTAAATGGTCTACCCTGAATCCTCAGACTGTGACCCCTGGTTCTGGACTCCCCCACCATGGGGAACATGCATTGACCCTGTCTTGTCCTGTTAGGATTGTATGAGTCTCTACGGGATTCCACCCCACTTAGAGTTATGGGGAGAATGTGGGAAAGTGGAACTGATCCACTTCAGATCAGCCATGATTTTATTGAATGGCGGGGCGGGCTCGAGGGGCTAGATGGCCCACTCCTGCTCCTATTTCCTATGTTCTTATGTACATGATCCAAGTTGATTGAAGTAGGCATAGCTCCTCCTTCAAGGCTTGATCTCATTTGCATCTTAGTCAAAAGTCCGAGATGCCGCTTTTAAAAATTGCTTCAAATGAAGCCAAAATGTAACCTAATGACTTCAACCAAGCGCAACACGTCAATACTACACTTGATCAGTATTTTGCCTTCATTCAAAAGCTATATCAGCCTTGACTATATCCTATGACCCAACCCCATCTACACGTGAAAAGCCCAAATATTCAACATCTTCAAAGAACTTCCTCCTCATCTGCCTCTTAACTGGGCTGCTCCTGTTACGGAGTTCTCAATCCCTTCTGAAGGGAGACACCCTTTATTTACCCCGTCAAACCAAACCTATTTGTTTCCACAGCTTCATCTCTGATTGCTAATTTTCGGATTAATCTAAGTTGTTGGTCTCCCAGCGGAGGGAACAGTTTGTCCATCAAAAACCATCGCCAATATGGGTGACACGGTGGTTAGCGCTGTTGCCTCACAGCCATGATGTGGAGATGCCGGCGTTGGACTGGGGTAAAACAGAAAGAAATCCCACAACACCAGTTTAAAGTCCAAACGGTTTAAAGTGGCACACCCAGCCACCTGACGAAGGGACAAGCTGTCCCGAAAACTTGAGGCCTTTGCTACAAATAAACCTGTTTGGACTTTAAACTGGTGTTGTGGGATTTCTTTCTGTTTTGCCTCACAGCGCTAGGGACCTGGGTTCGAATCCCGGCTTGGGTTATTGTCTGTGTGGAGTCTGCATGTTCTCCCCGTGTCTGTGTGGGCTTCCTCTCACAGTCTGAAAGATGTGCTGGTTATGTGCATTGACGCGAACAGGAACCGGAATGTGGCATCTAGGGAAATTTCAAAGTAACTTCATTGCAGTGTTAATGTAAGCCTTACTTGCGACTAACAAACTTTAGCTTTTAGTTAAATCAAATCACCCTGAATATTCTACATTGAGAGAAATGTAATCCATGTTTATACAGTCTGTCTTCAGAATTTCCCCACTAAACCCCCGGGATCTAAGCTGTGATTCCTTCACATTGCCCCTCTCCATCGGCCCCTCTCCATCGGCCCCTCAATGTGTCTTTGCGACTCCCGGCTCCACATAAACCAATCAGGGAGTGTGGGGCGGGGCTAGGAAGGGGTGGGGCCATCAGTCTGTGGGTGGGGACGGGCTGTCAATCAAAAAGTAGGGAGGAGGAGCTTTGCAATTTGAGTGTATTCTTCCCAGTGAGAAAGATTGTTTGAAAGGGGAAGCTGAAGTGGAAGATGCATCTGTTGCTGGCTCTGTTCATCATGTTTCACCGTGAGGAACTTTCCCAACAACAATTCTTATTCAACATTTAACTTTTCTTTCCACCTGTTGACCTCCCTCTTGCTTTCTTTCTTTCTATTTCACTTCATTTCTCCTCTTTTTCTCTTTCCTCTCATTCCACCACCCAGAATGTCCCAATTTCCTGATCTTCTCTCCCTGTCTCTTCCTCAGATGTGAAGTCTCAGACTATCCGCCAGACTCCCGCCGCCGTTTCCAAATTCCCAGGGGAGAGAGTGGGACTGAAATGCACTCTGGAGGGAAGCAGCAGCCTCTCCATGTATTGGTACAGACAGTACCCGGGGAGGGAGCTGCAGTGGATGTTTTTGTCCGACGCTAAAGAGCATGTCAGTCCAGACAAGGCGGTGGACGGCTTCATAGCCACGAGACCGTATGACAATGAGTTCAACCTGGAGTCCTCCAGCCTGCGGGTGAATCACTCGGCCGTGTATTACTGCGCCTGGAGTCTTCACAGTGACTCAGAGAGATGGAGCAGTTCAACAAAAACCCCAAAGGCAACAGGAAGCAGCTGTGAAAGAGCAAACTGGTTCTACTCGTGTCGGTTTTGCAGGTTGAACTTTATTGTGAAACGAAGAGTAATTGATTAGATGAAAACAAGAGGAGCACGGGAAGATCGGTAATGTCTGACATCAGAACTGAGACATTACAACTAACAGGAAAGGCTGACTGGCTTCCGATACCCACCAATAGAATAGAGAAGACTGGGGTGAGACCTGCTAGAATAGGAATAGTGGTGAGCCATTCAGCCCGTCGACTCTGCTCCAGCTTTTAATAAGATTATGACTGATCCAACACTCACTAAGTCCACTTTCCTGCCTGAACCCTGTAACCCTTAATTCTCCAACTAATTAAAACCCTCCCGATCTCAGCCTTGAAAAAGGGTGGCACTGTGGGGCAGTGTTTAGCACAGCTGTCTCACAGTTTCAGGGACCCGAGTTCAATTCCCATCTTGGATCGCTGTCTGTGTGGAGTTTGCACATTCTCCCCGTGTCTGCCTGGGTTTCTTCTGGGTGCTCCGGTTTCCTCCCACAGTCCGAAAGGCGTGCCGGTTAGGGTGCATTGACCCGAACAGGCGCCGGAGTGTGGCGACTGGGAGAATTTCACAGTAAGTTCGTTGAAGTGTTTTTGTAAGCCATGCTTGTGACTAATAAATAAGTAACTTGGAAATGTCTTGGACTTGGCCTTCACAGATCCACCACACCTTGAGATAGATTCTCCCTCAGATCTGTTTTAAATGAACGCCCCCTTATTCAGTGACTCTGTCCTCTCACAAGAGAGAACACAAGAAATAAAAGCAAGAGGCGGCCAACAGACCATTCATGATCATGGCTGGTCTATGCTGGCCTCAGCTCCTTTTCTGTGCCATTTCCCCACAGCCCTCTATTCCTCTATCTATCGAATATTTATCCACCTCCAGTTTAAATACGACTAATGATCCAGCCTCCAGCACCCTTTGGGGCAGAGAATTCCAGAGATACCTCTGCGGGAAGAAACTTCTACACACATCAGTTTTAACCGACCGGACCTTTATTTTGTCTCTATGTCCCCTGGTTCAAGGCGCTCCCACTAGTGGAAACATCTCACATCTATACTGTCGAGCGCCCTCAGGATCTTGTATATTTAAATATAGTCACCTCTCGTTCTTCTGTACCCCAACGAATACAGAGCCAGACTATTTATTCTCTCTTGGTAAGGCAACCCACTCATTCCAGGAACTAGTCTGGTGAATCTCCTTTGGGTAGCCTCCAGTTTTACTGTACCATTTTTATACCGGAACTGTATGCAGCATTCCAGTGTAAAAGAGTGCACTTATTCCCTAAACCGTTACGCTGCCAAGCCCCCTGAGAATGTTTTATGTTTCATTCATATCACCTTCCAGTTCTCTGAACCCCAAGGAGTAGAAACCCAATCCATTTAATAATTCCTCATACGGCAGTCCCTCAGTACCCAGGATCATCCTAGTAAACATAGAAACAAAGACGATAAGAGCAGGATAGGCCATTTGGCCCTTCGAGCCTGCTCCACCACTCATTATGATCATGGCTGATCGTCCAACGCAATAGCCTAATCCTGCTTTCTCCCCATAACCTTTGGTCCCATTCGCCCCAAGTGGTATATCCAGCCGCCTTTTGGATACATTCAACGCTTTGGCATCAGCTACTTCCTGTGGTGATGAATTCCACAGGCTCACCGGCTGAAGAAATGTCTCCTCACCTCCGTCCTAAATGGTCTACCCTGAATCCTCAGACTGTGACCCCCTGATTCTGGACCACCCCACCATCAGGAACATCCTCCCTGCATCTAATCCTCTTCCATACTGTCTCCAATGAAAATATAGCTTTCTTTCAATAAGGGGGCCAAAACTATACATGGTATTCTAAATGTGGCCCCACTAGTAGCTTGTACCTTTGCAGCAACACCTCTTCAAACTAATACTCCAGCCCCTTTGAAGTAAAATCTAGCATTCAATTTGCCTTCTTATTACTTTCTGCATCTGTGTGCTTGCTTTCTGGGTTTCATGATCAATGATCCCCAAGTCCCTTTGTGCTGCAGCATACAGTCTTTCCCCATTTAATAATAATCCGCCTTCTCATTACTTTTTTCAAAATGAACAATTTTACACTTTACCAGGTCTTTAAAACTACCAGCATGGAGTTGACGGGTCGAGTTACTAAATTCGGTGTTGTGTGGGAAAAGGGATGTGTCAGTGAGTGCAGGAAATATTTTGAGAACAAAA
Organism: Carcharhinus amblyrhynchos; assembly: GCF_965287045.1. Lineage (NCBI taxonomy): Eukaryota > Metazoa > Chordata > Chondrichthyes > Carcharhiniformes > Carcharhinidae > Carcharhinus > Carcharhinus amblyrhynchos. The sequence goes on from NW_027649778.1 coordinate 8,757,338, forward strand.
GCAACTTCAGTGAAAACGATATGTTTAATTTCATTAATATACTTATTAATACTGAATGTCCATGTGCGTATTAGTCTTTCTTGTTGTATATATTTTCTTTTACATTAATAAGTACACTTCAATAATTGTTTACACAACGACTGCACTGGTTCCTCGCTGGATTGTACATTGTTCCTCACAATGAACCCAGCAGATATACACCACCAATAGCCAGTGCTTCCTCCAGGGATTTGAGGCAGTCATGCAGCAACATCAGCGTTATTCTTCACACTTTGCTTTCTGCGACTGGACTGCAGGGGGTGCGCTAGGACCATGTGTCTGAAACATCTTCGAGGCGACCAGGAGGCCATTCAACCCCTCTCGAGTCTGTTACACAGAGACAGGGGGAGGCCATTCAGTCCCACTCGAGGCTGTTGCACAGGAACACTCGAGAGTGTTACACTGGAACAAGAGGAGGCCGTTCAGCCCCACTCGAGACTGTTACAGAGGAAAAGCCGGGGGGCGGGGAGCATTTAGTCATGATAATATGAAATTCATTGTGGAAAATTGCTATTCCAAATGTGGTCAATTGCAATGAGGAATCACGAAAGCGAAATTTGGAAATAATCCTGATGTGCTTTTTGACGATAAGATTAAAACGCAGTTGTTAGATTATGAATTGGTGAAAGAGAAAATTTAAAAAAAGTTATCTAGAATGTTAACAAGTCTGATAGGTCAAACAATCAGGAAATGCCGAACTTGTTCGTTTCCGTTGGAGAATGAAGGTTGGCTGCTTCTTTGGAATTACGACTGAGAGGACTGAGCTGGGGAAAATCCAATAGGGAATTCGAAATGAGCCTTATCCACAGAGCACTGAGAATGTGGAGATCGGAGCCAGCGAGTGGTTGAGGGAAATATTACCGATGTCTTTAAGAGGAAGCTGCAGAACCGAATAGGAAAGCAATAGAAGAAAATATGGAGATAGAACAGCAAATTAAATAACAGAAATAAATGAAGAACGGGAAACAGAATGGGGAAGAGCTGCGGATTTTATAATCTGCTCTTCCTTACAACACAGACAGCAGGGGGCCCGCTGGGACCGCGAAACACGCTAGTGTTTGGAACATGGTTCAATGGAATCAGCATTGAAAGGTTGCTTATGCAAACTGTCCTCGTGATTTAACCATTTTAGCTTAATGTTATTCTGACGAATCCACTTTGACTATGTCTAAAACGTCCTCCCTGACATTATCTGCCCAGGACTGAAATAAATCTTCCAGATGGAGTCTACTTGCGGTTGTCGACAACTATAGTGCCGCTTCCTCCGTGTTACATTCCAGCTGCACTTAAGTAAAGGTTCGCTCTCCATCACTCCTCCATATTATACGTTTATCTGCTTTAAATGGAGCTGGATAACTAAACCCTTTGCAGCTCCGGAGTTCCTCGCTTCCCATCAGTTAGAAAACATTCTCGTCTCTCTTCCTTGTGCTGAAAGTTGTGATTTAGAATTTGTCCATGTGAAACTCGGGGCAACTCAGTGGCACAGTGATTAGCACTGCTGCCTCACAGCGCCACAGACCCGCGTTCAATCCCCAGCTTGGGTCGCTGCCTGTGTGGATTTTGCACGTTTTCCCCGTGTCTGCGAGGGTTCGAAAGGAAATTACAGCGCAGGAACATTTCCTCCCTTGCCTCTCTCAGCATTCTGGTTCCCAGTGTTTCCTCCGGTTCCCTTTGACAGCCCAAAGATGTGCGGGTTAGGTGCATTGGCCGTGCTAAATTGCCGCTACTGTCAGGAGGATTAGCAGGATAAATGCATGGGGTTGAGGGAATAGAGCCTGGGTGGGATTGTGGTCGGTACAGACTCGATGGGCCAAACGGCCTTCTTCTGTACTGTGTTGGACTTCTATCATAAACTGCAGTTGTCACTCCTTTGCCCACTCGCCCCAAGAACCCTCCTCTTCTTATTGGCTCCACTAACAGCCAATCATTTCCATCAGCGAGGGTGGGCCGGGTGTACACTTGCACCATCTATTCGGGGCCTCAATGATCTAAAAAGGAGACGGATTGACTCGCGCCAGGATAGTTCTCTCCTGTTTTCACTCATTTCCCTACTACAAGCCAAGTAAAGGATGTACCTGTTGCTGAGTCTGCTGATTTTATTTCAATGTGAGTGATTTTTCAGTATACCTGTTTTGCTACCTTGCACCTTTGTCTTCCGTCTTTCCAATTGCCTCTTTCATTCCCCCCTTCTCCATAACAATATTCAGTTCCTTGATCTCTTCCTTTCCTGATTTCTTCCCCAGATGTGAACTCGAAGACAGTCCATCAGACTCCCCCAGTTGTTTCCAAGAATCTTGGCGAGAAAGTGGAGTTGGAATGCACTGTGGAAGGAACCAGTACTGGCGAGATGTACTGGTACAGACAATACCCGGGGAGGGGGCTGGAGTTGATGTTTTATTCTGCAGTTGCAACAAGTGTGAGCCCGCAGGGGACGGTGGACAGTTTCTCCGCCGAACGACCGAGTGGCTCCGAGTTCAACCTGGAGTCCTCCAGCCTGCGGGTGAATCACTCGGCCGTGTATTATTGTGCCTGGAGTCTTCACAGTGACTCAGAGAGATGGAGCAGTTCAACAAAAACCCCAAAGGCAGCAGGAAGCAGCTGCGAATGAGAAAACTGCTCACTTTCTGTCGCGGTTCATTTTACAGATAAAACGTTTTAGACAGACTAAGGCGTATTAGCTGTGGAGACATCTGTTGGATGCTCAACTATTTGCATGACTCATAACAGAACTGAGAGATTACAACTAACAGGGAAGTCTGAACAGACTGGATGTGTTTCCTTTAGAAAATAGACAGCTCGGCTGATGAAATTAATGCCTTTCAATGATATGAACCGTTCCATGGACTCACCTGAAAGATTATGCTCCCGCTGTGTGGGAGATGAAAACCGGAGACCACCCGCAAAGAGAAGCAGTAATAACTCTGACAAGAAACTGAGGAGAAAAATTAGTAAGAGAAATGATAAATAAGGGAGATTCCACCTGAGTGAGACAGAGATCAAGCAGGTAGAAGTGAGAATGTGGTTCAAAGTGGGAGTTCAGAGCATGGGAGAAAGAGGTTCTCTTTTGCTTTGTAACTTTCTCCGCCCTCAGGAGGTGGTCTTACCCTATTGGAGGAGAAGAAGCTTCTTATGCAGTGAATATTTCAGCTACCCTGAATAAGCGTGAAGGTCACAATAAACTCCTATAAATAAAATCAGAAAATGCTGGAAAACCTGAGCACACCTGGTAGCATCTGTGGAGAGAGAAAATGGTGTCCATAAGACTCTTCATCACTGCTAAAGAGAGGGAGAACTATGATGGATTAAAAAGTATACGGGCGGGGGGGTGCACTGGAGCAGAGTAGATTATGAGTTGGGAGAGATTGTAACAAAGTTGTGTCGGACATGAGAGAGAGGAAGTGTAAATGAAGGCATGATTTTGATTTGGTTTATTATTGTCACATGTATTAGTATACAGTGAAAAGTATTGTTTCTTGCACACTATACAACCCAAGCATACCGTTTATAGAGAAGGAAACGAGAGAGTGCAGGGTGTAGTGTTACAGTCATAGCTAGGGCGTAGAGAAAATTTAACTTAATGCATTGTAGGTCCATTGAAAAGCCTGACGGCTCCTGAGAAGAAGCTGTTCATGAGTTGGTTGATATGTGACCTTAGATCTTTGTATCTTTTACTCGATGGAAGAAGATAGAAGACAGGGCGGCACTACTAGTACTGTAGTTAGCACTGCTGCCTCACAGCGCCAGGGACACGGGCTGGATTCCTGGCTTGGGTCACTGTCTGTGTGGAGTTTGCACGTTCTCCCTGTGTCTGCATGGGTTTCTTCCGGGTGCTCTGGTTTCCTTTCCCATTCTGAAAAATGTGCTGGTTAGATGCATTGACCCGAACAGGCGCCGGACAGTGGCGACTAGGGGAATTTCACAGCAACTTCATTGCCGTGTTAATGTAAAGCTAACTTGTAACTAATAAATAAACTTTAGAATGTCTGGGGTCGTTAATTGTGCTGGCTGCTTTGCTGAGGCAGTGGGAAGTGTAGACAGAGTCAGTGGATGAGAGGTTAGTTTGCGTGATGGATTGGGCTACATTCATCACCTTTTGTAGTTTCTTTCGGTCTTGGGCAGACCACGAGCTGTGACACAACCAGAAAGAATGTTTTCTATGGTGCATCCATAGATGCACAATAGAAACGCACTATAGAATGTACGGATAGTGATATAAAAGTAAGATATTGAATGTGTTAAAACAAAGGCCAGTGCTGAATGAAAACTCAACCAAGCAAGGAGGGGGAGTTATTTTGAGACAGAAACAGGTTGGATAAAATAGGGGGTCAAGATGGAGGAGGAAGATCACAGTCTGAAGTTGTTGAACTCAGTGTTGAGTTCCAAGAGCTGTAATGTTTCCAATTGGAAGATGAGGAACTGAAGCTCCAGTTTGCATTGGGCTTCACCGAAACTTTTCAGCTGGTCAAAGATGGACATGTGGGCTTGAGAGAAAGGTGCTGAATTCAAATGGCAATCAACATGAAACTGGGAGTGGTGAGCTAAGCGGAACTGTTTCACAAAGCGATCACCCAGTCTGCAGTTATCTCCCAATGTAAAGTGGACCACATCACCAGCAGCAAATACAGTAGGCCAAATTGAGGAGGCGCTTGTGAAATGCTGCTTCAACTCAAAGGAGTGTTCGGGGCCTCAGATGGTGAGGAGAGAGGAAGTAAAGGTGCAGGTGTTGCATCTACTGCGTCTGCAAGGAAACTAGTAAATTGAGTGGCTGCTAAGTTCTCAGTGTAAGGGATAGTGTGAGCAAGCAGCTTCTGGAATAAGGGAGATTTAGTACCAACATTATAAGATCGTACAAGTAATCCAAGTAAAGTTAAGAAATGTCAGGTCAGCTCATCGAGTTGGGGGCCTGTCATATACTTTGTGTAAGGTCATGGACACCAGCAGTGTCCCTGATGACCATATGTGCAGGGAGTGTTGCCAGCTGCGGACCTCTGAGGTCAGGTTTTCAGAGCTCGCATTGCAGCTGGACACACTGTGGGGCCTCAGAGAGTCTTAGAGCTACGTGGATGGTACTTTCAGAGAGGTGGCCACATAGAGGCCTTACAGTGCAGAAAGAGATCTTTTGTTCTATCGAGCCTGCACTGACAACAATCCCACGAAAGCCATGTCCCCTGTTACGCCAAACTGAAATTTACTCATCGACCCCTTGAGTGACAAAGAAATGGAACTGTGCCCATCCCCCGTCCTAGACAAAAATATGGGATAGACCAATTTTAAAGGAACAGGAGGCTTCCCAAAGTGCACCACAATAGCCTGGTACACCGAATCGTTCAACCCCTCTGTGGCCTCTTACATTGGAATGGGATCAGCCCATTCAACCCCTCTATACCTGTTGCATATTTAACCCCCACTGCGCCGAGCCTATTACACAGAGATGAAGGAAATCATTCGTAGCCTCTATAAGCTTACACAGGAACTGGAAGAGGCTGTTTAGGTCGGACTTGGCTGATTGGTGTTAATAAATTGTCCCTAAATTGGATCTCCCTTAATCTGTCGCACATATAATTCTCTAAATTTGCACCCTTTTATTGTGGAGTCCATGAGATGTAGACAAAAGTCGTAGGTGGAAGAAGGATTGGAACGAGGCACTCACTGAGTGTTAAAATGGGCAGCGTGGGCTTGTAGGGCCGAAGGGCCTGTTTCCTGTGCTGTGTTGTTCTTTGTTCTTTGTCCTTTGACTAAATGGGAATGAAGTGTCCGGATTGCGAATCCAGGTCTGAGTTGTTGTATTTCTAAACAGAAACTACGGAAGTGCAATGGGGAAATAAAAACTGTGTTAATTTTGATTGGCTGTCTGGAGGAGGGGCGCGTCCAAAACCTCCTCAATCTCACCATGATCGTCAAGTCTCTCTCAGAGATTGGAAAAGAGCGGAATAGTTCCACACCCCGCTTCTGTCCTTTCTTTATGAAGGGGAAACTTCAAGCGAATGATGTATCTGTTACTGGGCCCAATCATCATATTTCACCGTGAGGGAGATTTTCAAACGATTGTTCTCGCTAATTCGCCCTTCTTTCTTGCTTCCTGGCATGCTCCGTTGCTCTGAATAACCACATTCACTAATCTCCTTCTCTCCCCGTCTCTCTTCCAGTGGCGGATTCGCAGAATATCCTCCAGAGTCCCGCTGCTGTCTCGGGAGTTGCCGGGGATGCAGTGGAACTGAAATGCAGTTTGGGGGGCAGTAGCAACCCTGACATGTTCTGGTACAGGCAGTACCCGGGGAAGGAGCTGCAGCGTCTGTTCTACTCCACTAGTACCACTCACATAAATCCAGAAGGGTCAGTGGACGGTTTCAGTGCCGGGCGGCCCAGTAAGTCTGACTTCAACTTAAAGTCCCCCAGCCTGTGGGTGAATCACTCGGCAGTGTATTATTGCGCCTGGAGTATTCACAGTGACTCAGAGAGGTGGAGCGGTTCAACAAAAACCCCAAAGGCAGCAGGAAACACCTGCTCTAGACACAATTACGAATTGCTTCGACCTCACCCCCTTCTCTCGCAATAAAGTGGAAGTAAACTTTATTTCTTTGTGACAAGTAAGTTTACTGTAATGAAGCCACTGTGAGGGTAAGCATATTCTGACAATAAGAAGTGAAAAGTTCCAATAAAATCGGGTAATTAGATTGAGAAGCACTGGACAAATTGAACACAAAAGCTAACCAGAAAGTTTTAAAATGTTCAACTTCTGATGGGAAATAAAAGTTAAAAAATAGTCCTGATGAGTTTTTTTAAAGTTATGAGAGGGGTTTGATAGGATTGGAGTTTGGAAGATGAAGATTAGACACAGAATCCAGCAGGGAATTCGGAGCAAAGCATGTGGAATTCGCCAGTAGTTGAGGCAAATAGCACCGATGTCTTCAAGAGGGATGTGCAGAACCGAATGATCAGGACGCAGAAGGCTATGTCCATGAGATATAACTTTAACCCATCCACTGTTGAGCTTCTACGTACATTCAGACACTGCTTTCTGCGAATTTAGCTCCGTGTACAGCAAAATTAAAACAACTAATAGAAAAAAAAGACAGAAAATGGGGAACGGAAGGATAAGGGAAGAAGACTGGGTTTTTTTTTTACACGGTATCTGCGCTTCCTTTCCCGACATGGGCTGCAGAGGGTGCTCTGGACATGAAGAACACCAGTGCCTGGAATATGATTCAATAGAAACAGGAAGAAATGGTGAACACATCGCCCTTCCAGCCTGCTCCTTTGTAGAATTAGATTCGAGCTGATCTGTAACTTTATTCCCTCCCGCTGCCTTCTATATTTCTTGACCCAACAAAATCTACCAATTGCACTCTCGAAATGTCCAATTGACCGACCACATTGGATTTTCATAGAATAAGAGAACCCTACAATTCAGAAGTAGGCCATTCGACCCATCGAATCTGCACCGATCACAGTCCCACCCAGGCCCTATTCTCATAACCGTACTCATTCACCCTATTAACCCTATGACACTAAAGGTCAATTTAGCATGGCCAATCAACCCAACCCACACATCTTTGGAGGACGCCATTCTGGGACAGAGTTCCAGATTTCCGCTGCCCTTTGTGTCATAACTGCTTACTTACCTGAAGACGTGGGTCTAACGGTGAATTTGTGCCTGGTTGTTTTGCGCTCCAGCACTAGATGAAATAGCACCTAATTATTAACGTTGTAAACTTTTTTGAAAATGTCTAAATGTAACCTCATTCGCTCTTATCTCAAACTGCTTTCTCAAAGAAACCTAAGCAAATGGCACTCATGATTTCACTCTTAAAGAGCCCAGTGTTTTTTCTGGCGAATTTTGTTTGCATCCTCTCTGTCTTTAATATATTTTTCCTGAGATGAACTGCCCAGAACTGGAAGAAGTTTTCCAGATGGAATCTGTTCCGGGCTCTCCACAACTGGAATGTCACTTCCTCTATGTTGTAGTTCAGTTCCACTTAAGTAAAGGCCAACATTCCATTGCACTTAATTATACCCTTTAGTTCACGTCTATCTGTCTTTAATGCCTTGTGTAGCTGGACAACTAAATTCCTTCATAGCTCCGGTGTTCCTTGTTTCTCAGCAGTAGCCTAGATTCTCTTTTCTCCACCCACTATTGTGACTTCGGATTTGTCTCCATTAAACTGTATCTGCCACTCCTTTGCCCACTCACTGCAACACCGCTTAGTATGGCTACTGTGCTGCCCAAGAAAGTACAAATGGTCTGAATGTAGCTTAGTCCACCATGAAAACCAGCCTCCCATCCATTGACTCTGTCTACACTTCCCGCTGCCTCAGAAAATCAGCCAGCATAATCAAGGACCCCACACACCCTGAAAATACTCTTCTCCACCTTCTCCTCCGGGAAAATGATATAACAGTCTGAAAACACATACAAACTGACTCAAAAACAGCTTCTTCCAAGCTGTCACCAGAAGTTAAATTCTCCCACCTTATATTAAGTTGATCTTTCTCTACACCCTAGCTGTGACTGTAACACTACATTCATCAACCTCTCTTTTGCTTCTGGAACAAAGAAAAGTACAGCACAGGAACAGGCCTTTCGGTCTCCAAGCCTGTGCTGATCATGATGCCCTAACTAAGCTAAAAAATGCTTATGCCCTTACTCAGTCTGTATCTCTCTATGCCGTCCTTATTCATATACCCAGCCAGATGTCTCTTAAATGTTCCTGTTGTTAATCCCTCCACCACCTCCTGTGGCAGCACATTCCAGGCCTTCACCACTCTCTGCGTGGAAAACTTACCACACATATTTCCCTTAAACTTTCCCCCTCTCACTTTGAACCTGTACTACCTTGTAATTGATGCTTCCACCCTGGAACAAAACACCCTCTGATTATCCATCCTATCCATGCCTCAAAGAGGCATATATACTCAGCGATCGGTATGTTTTTGTCTGTATAGCGCGCAAGTAACAACTTTCCACTGTATCCCGATTCATGCGACAATAACAAACCAAATCAATTAATCTCCTATGGCTGGCCCCCTACCTCACGTTCGCAGAGCTGGAGAACTTATTCCTTTGCAGCTCCGTGGTTCCGTGCTTCTCACCAGTTAGAAAATACTCTCATCTCTCTTTCTTATGCTGAAAGTTGTGATCTAGGATTTGTTGACGTTAAACTACAGCTGCCCCTCCTTTACCACCCTCTTCCTCTGTCACCATCCCCTGGAAACCTCCTGTTCTTATCGGCTCCACTTACAGCCAATCGTTTCCACCAGCCAGTGAGGGCCGTGGGTACAACTTGCATCATTTATTCCATCTTGCCCTCAATGATCTAAAAGGAGACGGATTCACTCGCACAAGCAGATCTGTTCTCTCCTTTTTTCACTCATTCCCCTGCTAAAAGACAAGGCTAAAGTAAAAATATGTATCTGTTATTGAGCCTCATGATTTTATTTCGGTGTCAGTTTTTGTTTTAAGAACAATATCTCACCTTTACATTCTTTTGGTTCTTTCATATTTGATTTCTTTCCTTCCCACCTTCTCCATAATGTTTCTGTTTACTGACCTCCTTCTCTCCCGATTTTATCTCCAGATGTGAACTCAGAGACAGTCCATCAGACTCCCCCAGCTGTTTCCAAATATCTTGGAGGCAGAGTGGAGTTGGAATGCACTGTGGAGGGAGCTAGTAGTGGATACATGTATTGGTACAGGCAATCTCCGGGGAGGGAACTGCGGCTGATGTTTTACTCCAGCATTGCAAATCATGTCGGCCCACAGAGGACGGTGGACGGTTTCACTGCGAAGCGACCGAGTGTCTCCGAGTTCAACCTGGAGTCCTCCGGCCTGCGGGTGAATCACTCGGCCGTGTATTACTGCGCCTGGAGGCTTCACAGTGACTCAGAGAGATGGAGCAGTTCAACAAAAACCCCAAAGGCAGCAGGAAACACCTGTGAATGAAAACACGCATGCTGCTTTAGCCCGTTTTAGTTTTTGATGAGGGATGCTGTACAGCAGTGAGTGATTAGACATTGAGACACTGAAAAAGTTGCAAAGAAACATTTTTAAGGGTAATGCCAGAACTGCGATTAGCAATCTCAAAAACACATACATTTTGTTCCCTGATTACGTGTTGTTTCTCCACAGGCACAGCTGAGGGAACTGCAGTACGATGGAACAAACAATTGCCTAAAATAAGGCATTTACCCAAAACAAAGGGTAGAACAAACCCCTCGATCCTGTTCCATAGGAACAAGAAGAGTCTACTCAGCCCCTCAAGCCTGTTACAAAGGGACATGCAGAGGTCATTCAGCCGCCCAGTCATATTACACAGGAGAAGGAAGTGGCCATCCATTCCTCAAGCTGTTGAATAGGAAGAGACCCTTCGGTCCATCGAATTTGCGCTATCTAGTTGCATCATAGTTGTTCTTTATAGTTAACTGCGTTAGGTCCATATGCCTCAACATTTTTACCTGACAAAAAAACTATGAATATTTGTATCTAAGTTTCTAATTGACACTCATCTTCAGCCTTTGGGACAGAACTCTGATTTCCAGGTTTATTTGTGGGAAGAATTGTTTCGTGACATCACCCAGGCTCTATGGTTAAAGTTCTCCAGCCTTGTTCTGGGGTTTCTCAAACCGGAGAATATAGTTCCTCTCTATGTTGCCTATCAAATCCTTGTATTCAAATCGAGCAGTTGATCATTGAATCTTCTGTAATGAAGTTAACGAACGTCGAGTGTCTTCATAATTTAATACTAAAACAGGGGTGACAAGAGGTGGCACAGTGGTTAACACTGCTGCCTCATAGCACCAGAGACCTGGGTTCAACTCCCAGCTTCGGTCTCTTTCTGTGTGGAGACTGCACGTACTCCCCGTATCTGCATGGGTTTCCAGCAACTGCTCCGTTTTTGTTTCTCACAGTCCAAAGGATGTGCTGGTTAGTTGCATTGGCCGTGCTAAATTCTCGCTCAGTGTACCCAAACAGGTGCCAGAGTGTTGGACTAAGGATTTTCACAGCAACTCCATTACAATGTTAATGTAAGTCTACTTGTGACACTAATAATAAACCTTAAATCTTTAGACTTCCTGATGAATCTGTACTTCCACTTCCTCCCAACACCAGAGTTAATATTTCTTGTGGAACTGAGTGAATTCCAGTTTGTTTGTCCACTTGTTCTTTTTTAACCATTGTGTCCCAGTCCTCTTGAGATTAAAAGACATCTTTCCAATAATTACTAGATTAAATTTGCATCCGTTTCTCAAACTTCTGGAATACGTATTGATGAAAACTTACAGACTTTGTCACTCTGTGGCTTCTCACCGTTTACAAATATCCTGTTCTATTGGACTGAGATCCAGAGTGGATGACCTCACACTTGGGTCGCTCAGTTTATCCACAAATTCTGCCAATGTTTCTGCTTCCATCAACAGCATCACTAGCAATCGCAAAACCATCGCAAACCCGCCTCCCACCCGTTGGGATAATACAGTGAGAGAGTGGTTAGACACTGCTATTTCGTAGTGGTAGTGACCCGGGTTCGATTCCCAGCTTGGGTCACTGTCTGTGTAAAGCTTGCACGTTCTCTCCATGTCTACGTGGAGTCTGCTCCACTTTTCTCCCACAGTCTGAAAGATGTGCAGGCTAAGGAAATTGGCCATTCTAAATTTTCCCTTGAGGTACCCAAACAGCGCTGCGGTGTGGTGAACCAGGGGATTTTCACAGTACCCGCATTGCAGTGTGAATGTAAGCCTACTTGTGACTAATAAATACACTTTACTTTTACTTTTTTGGCTCCGCCTCCATTTCCCGCCACCTCGGCAAAGCAGCCAGCATAATTAAGGACCCCACGCACCCCGGACATTCCCCCTTCGACCTCCTTCCATCGGAAAAAAGATACAAAAGCCTGAGGTCACGTACTAACCGACTCAAGAACAAATTCTCCCCTGCTGCCATCAGACTTTTGAAAGGACCTATCCCGCCTTAAGTTGATCTTTCTCTACACCCTAGCTATGACTGTAACACTCTCTCCTTCTCTTCTCTATGACTGGAATGCTTTATCTGTGTAGCGCGCAAGAAATAATTCTTTTCACTGTATACTGATGCATGTGACAATAATAAATCAAATCAAATCAAATACCAATCAGCGAGGACAAGGCTGAAAGGGAGGGCAGAGCAATGAAAGACCCACCGTTATTTGTGACTGCTCCTGAAACACCCGTGCACAGCCACTGGATGTCTCACAGCTCTCATTCTCTGAGCAATGCCAATGATTATGCCAACGGGCGGCATGGTGGCACAGTGGTTAGCAGTACTGCCTCACAGCGCCTGGGACTCAGATTCAATTCCAGTCACTGCTTGTGTGGAGTTTACACATTCTCCTCGTGCCTGAGAGGGTTTTCTCGGCTGCTGTAGTTTCCTCCCACAGTCCGAAGATGTGCATGTTAGAATGATTGGCCATGCTAAATTGACCCTAATGTCAGGGGGATTAGCAGGGTTAAGGTGTGAGGTTACAGGGGTGGGGCCTAGGTGGGATTGTGGTTAGCGCAGACTCGATGGGCCAAATAGCCTCCTTCTGCACTGTAGGGATTTGATGATTACTGATTGGTCCGACTGCAGAAAGAGGCGTGTCACACCTTTACCCTCGTCATATTTGCTCCAGTGATTTGAAGGGAGCCGGTAAGACGGTGACAATAGATGTGAACCCCGACACCAACAGGGGAACACCTGGTGTCTTTGCCTGAGATTTTGCTCCCGATTGAACGGGTGGCCATGAGACTGCTGAACAGTGGAGCCGTGTGCCTGACAATCTTCCTTCATTGTCTGAGTGTGGAGAACAGCTCCGGTCAGCACCTGATTACTCTCAACTCCGTTTCTTTACCTGGAGAGAGGCACTGAGATAAATATAGAGGGGGGGGGGGGCGTGGTGGTGGTGAGAGGAGAGATAGTGAGAGAGAGGTGGGGGGGGGGGCAGAAATAATGAATGTGGATGTGAAAGCAGGATTTTCAGAGAAAGGCAGAGATAGGGATTGAAAGGTACAGGGATAGAGAGAAAAAAACGGCGTTTCTCAGGCACTGAAGCAGAGAGTCAGACAAACTGAGGGGAAGGGAGAAAGTAAGACACATTAATAGAGACTAAGGAATTAAGAGTGAGAGAGTGAGAGATACAGGGGCAGAGGAAATGGAGACAGACAGAGGCAGATAAAGAAAGAGGAGAGGACCTTATACATAACGAGTAAGATGATACAAGAGAAACAGTAAAGGAAACATCGATAGAGGGGGAAAAAACTGTCGTAAGACAGGTTAAATAGCAGAGAGAGAAAAGGACTGCACAGAAATATAGAGAGAAGGAGAAACATAGGCAGAGAGAGTCGGCAGAGGGGAACAGTTAGAGAAAAGGGGAGATAGCGGGTAGGAAGCGCATCTATACAGGGAAAGAGTTTATGATTATATTCTGAATTTGAATCTCACTGTGTTTCACAGGCGACAGAAGCACTTTTGTGGAACAGGAGCCGATGTTTCTGACGGTGTCGGGGAGTGAGCCATTCCAGGTGAGCTGTGTGCTGAAGGATACGAGCTACAGCTATCTGTACTGGTACCGGCAGTATCCCGACTCGCAACCCGAAGCCCTGTTCTATTCTACCAGCGAGGGAGTGGTTACTCCGTACACCAAGGAGCCCTTTAAAGCCGAGAGGCCCAGCGACACGCACTTTCTGTTGAAGTCGGGCAATCTGTCACGTTCCGCCGTCTTTTACTGCGCCTGTAGTAAGGCACAGCGCAGCAAAAGGCGAGGTGCGTCGTACAAAAAGCGGAGACCAGAAAGAGAGAGCAGACAGGCAAGTTAGACAAAAAAAGAGAGCGACCGGCAGATAAATGGAGAGAGAGGGATTGAAGAAGGGAGACAGAACAATTCAGAGATGACAACACAGAGGAGAGAGACACAAAGAAAACTCGCACGAATAAGACGAAGAAAAGGGGAGCGACGCAGACAGAGAGAGAGCAAGGAAGTCAACTAGATATATAGAAAGACAAAGCCTGGGAGATACAGAATTAGTAAGATGAGACAGTGAGATGGAGAGAGGGGGACGGGACAGTGAGTGAGACAGATTGAAAGACAGAGATGGAGTTACGGCGGTACAGTGGTTAGCACTAGTCCCTCACAACTAGTCCTGGCTCGGATCAATGTCTGTGTGGAGTTTGCACGTTCTCCCCGTGTCTGCGTGGGTTTCCTCGGGGTGCTCCGGTTTCCTGTCACAGTCCGAATGACGTGCTGGTGAGGATATTGTGCCGAACAGACGCCGGAGTGTGGCGACTAGGGCAATTTCACAGTAACTTCATTGACGTGTTAATGTCAGCCTTGCTTGTGACTAATAAATAAAGTGAAAGTGCCGAGGATTTGGCCCCCAGAGCTTGCTTTGCTAAAGAATGTCAAAGATTCATCACACATTGTGATAAATTGTTTCTCAGATTTGTCTTAAATGAGCGCCCCCTTATTCAGCGACTCTCCCAAGAGAACACAAGAACTAGAAGTAGGAGGAGGCCACCAAGCCATTCCAGCCTGCCCCGCCATTCATGATCATGGCCAAACTATGCTGGCCTCAGCTCCTTCTCTGTGCCATTCCCACACAGCCCTCTATGCATCAATCTATCAAATATTTATCCATCTCCACTTTAAATACTTCTGATGATTCTGCCTCCACCACCGTTTGTGGCAGAGAATTCCAGAGATTCACTACCCTCTGCGAGAAGAAATTTCTATGCTCATCACTTTTAAACGACTGTCCCAACTCTTGTCACCATGTCCCCGTGTTCAAGGCACTCCATCTCGTGAAAACATCTCACATCTACCCTGTCAACCCTCTCAGGATATTGTATGTTTAAATATGGTCACCTTAAACTCTTCTAAACTCCAACGAATACACAGCCAGACTACTTATTCTCTCTTGATAAGACAACCCACTCATCGCAGGAATTAGTCAGGTGACTCTCCTTTGGACTGTCTCCAATGTTACTATACCCTTTTTAGGCAAGTTTACCAGAGCTATATGCAACATTCCACTGTTGAAGAGTGCAATTATTCTCTAAACCTTTACTCTGTCTAACTCCCTGAGAATCTTCTATGTTTCATTGATATCACCTTTCATTCCCTCTGAACCCCAAGGAGTACGAAGCCAACCTGTTTAATATTTCCCCATACGGCAGTCCCCCAGTACCCAGGATCATCCTAGAATCATATGATTCTATGATTCTAGAATCATAGAAGATAGGAGCAGGAGGAGGCCATTTGGCCCTTCGAGCCTGCTCCACCACTCATTACCTTCATGGCTGATCGAGCAACTCAATAGCTTAATCCTGTTTTTTCCCCCACCATCTTTTATCCCATTCGCCCCAAGTTCTATATCCAACCGCCTCTCGAATATATCCATTTTTTGGCATCAACTACTTCCTGTGATAATGAATTACTGAAAAAATGTTTCCTCTCTTCCACCCTCATTGGTCTACCCTGAATTCTCAGGTTATGACCACTGGCTCTAGACTCCCCCACCAATGGCAACATCCTCCAGCCCTCTTCTACACTGTCTCCAATGATAATGTATCTTTCGTTAAATAAGGAGGCCAAAACTATACACGGTATTCTAAATATGGCCTTACTAGTAGCTTGTACAATTGCAGGAACACTCCTTCAAATTAATAGTCCAGCGTCCTGAAGTAAAATCTAGCATTCAATGTGCCTTCCCTATTACTTTCCGTATCTGTATGCTTGCTCTCTGGGTTTCCTGAACAAGGATCCCCAAATCCCTTTCTACGACAGCACTGCAGTCTCTCCCCATTTAATAATAATCCGCTTTCTCTTCTTTCACAATGAACAATTTTGCATTTTACCAGGTCTTTAACAGTTACCAGCAAAGAACTGCCGGGTCGATGATGTTTGGGAAAAGGGGTGTGTGTCAGTGAGTTCAGGGAATGTGGGTATATTTTGAGAACAAGAGGTAACTTCAGTTAAAACGATACGTTTAATTTCATTAATACACTTAAATGTCATTGTGTACATTCGTCTTCCTTGTGTATTCTTTTTATTTTCTTGTACATTAATAAATACACTTCAATAATTGTTTACACAACGACTGGACTGGTTGCTCGCTGGATTGTACATTGTTCCTTACAATATTCTCAACAGATATATATCACTAAGAACCAATATTTCAGGTTATCCTCCGGGAATTTGAGACACTCTCGCAAGTAACATCAGTATGGTTCTTCACACTTTGATTTCTCCAACTGGAATCAGGGGGATGAGCTAGGACCATGTGCCTGAAACATCTTTGAGGTGAACAGGAGTCCATTCAATCCCTCTCGAGTCTGTTACATAGGAACAGGAGGAGGCCGTTCAGCCCCACTCAGGACAGTTCCATAGGAACAGGAGGACACGGTTCAGCCCAACTCGAGACTGTTACACTGGAACAGGATGAGGCCACTCAGTCCCACCGGACGCTGTTAGACAGAAACAGGAAGAGGCCGTTCAGCCCCGTCTGAGGCTGTCATACAGAAACAGGAAGAGACCACTCATTTCCACTCGAGGCTGTTACAAATAAAAGGAGGGGGGGCCATCCAGAAATGATTAAATGACAATTCATTGTGGATAATGGCCAGTCCAATTGTGGTTAGCTGCAATGAGAAAACACTGAAGAGAAATTTGGAAATAATCTTGATGTGCGTTTTGACTCTAAGAATAAAATGCAGTTGTTGGACTAAGGATTGGCGAAAGTGAAAAGAAAAATGTTACCTAGAATGTTACAAATCTGATAGATCAAACTATCAGGAAATGCCGAACTTGTTCGTTTCCGTTGGAGAATGAAGGTTGGGAGCTGCCCTTCGTTGTAACTATGAAAGGGGTTTGACATGATTGAGCTAGATGAGAAAGAATGACAAAATTCAACCGGGAAGTCTTATCCAAAGAGCAGTGAGACTGTGGAGGTCAGAGCCACCGAGTGGTTGAGGGGAATATCACTGATGCCTTTAAAAGTAAGCTGCAGAACTGAATGGGAAAATATTGAAGAAATAGAAGAAAATATTGAGATAGAACAACAAATTAAATAACAGAAATAAATAAGAAACGGGAAACAGAATGGGGAAGAACTGTGGATTTTATTATGTGCTCTTCCTTACAATACAGACAGCAGGGGGCGCGCTGGGACCATGAAACACGTTAGTGTCTGGCAGATGGTTCAATCGAATCAGCAACAGCGCTGAAAGGCTACTTATGCAAACTGTCCTCATGTTAGTCCAATGCTATTCTGGCGAATCCACTTTGTATTCCCTCTATGCCTAAAACGTCCTCCCTGACATGATCTACCCAAAGCTGAAATAAATCTTCCAGATGGAGTCTACCTGCGGCTTTCAACAACTGTAGTGCCGCTTCCTCAGTGTTACATTCCAGCTCCACTTAAGCAAAGGCTCTCCTTCCATTATTCCTCTATGTTAATAACTGTTAATAACTAATTCCTTTGCAGCTCCGGAGTTCCTCGCTTCTCACCAGTTAGAAAACATTCTGGCCCTTCTTCCTTATGTTGAAAGTTGTGATCTTGGAATTGGCCAAGTGAAAATCGGGACAGCTGGGTGGCACAGTGGTTAGCACTGCTGACTCATAGCGCCAGGGTCCCACGTTCAATTTGGCCCTCGGGATTCTGTCTGTGTGGAGCTTACACGTTCTTCCCGTGTCTCTGTGGATTTTCTCCGGGTGCTCCGGTTTCCTCCCTCAGTCCAAAAATTTGCGGGTTGGATGCATTGGCTGTGTAAAATTAACCCTACTGTCAGGAAGATTAGCAGGGTAAATATGGGTTTGCTGGAATAACGCCTGGGATTGTGGTCGGTTCACACTCGATGGGCCAAACGGCCTCCTTCTCAACTATAGGGATTCTATGATAAACTGCAGCTGCCACTCCTTTGCTCACTCTCTTCCTCTGGCACCGGTCCCAAGAAACTTCCTGTTCTTATCGACTCCACTTACAACCAATCATTTGCATCAGCGAGGGAGGGCCGTGTGCGCACTTGCATCGTTTATTCGGCGCCTCAATCATCTAAAAGGAGACGGATTCACACGCTCTAGGACAGTTCTTTGTTGTTTTCACTCATTCCCCTACTACAAGACAAGCTCAAAGTAAAGGATGTATCTATTACTGAGTCTGCTGATTTTATTTCAATGTAAGTGATTTTTCGCGTGATACCTGTTTTGTTATCATCCGCCTTTATATATTTTCCTTCTTTCCAGTTCCCTTCTTACCCTCCCTCCTTCTCCGTAATAATGTTCTGTTCCTTGATCTCTTCCTCTCCCGATTCCTTCTCTAGATGTCAACTCGAAGACAATCCATCAGACTCCCCCAGCTGTTTCCAAATATCTTGGAGAGAGAGTGGACTTGGAATGCACTGTGGAGGGAGCTAGTACTGGCGACATGTTCTGGTACAGACAATACCCGGGGAGGGGTCTACAGTTAATGTTTTATTCTACTGCTGCAACAAGTGTGAATCCGCAGGGGACGGTGGACAGTTTCTCTGCTGAGCGACCGAATGGCTCCAAGTTCAACCTGAAATACTCCAACCTGCAGGTGAATCACTCGGCCGTGTATTATTGTGCCTGGAGTCTTCACAGTGACTCAGACAGATGGAACAGTTCAACAAAAAACCCAAAGCAGCAGGAAACAGCTGCGAATGATAAAACTGATCACGTTCTGTCGCCGTTCATTTTACAGATAAAATGTTTTGGACAGACTAAGGTTGTAGATGTAGAGGCATCTGTTGGATACTTGACTATTTGTATGGTTCATAACAGAACTGAGAGATTACAACTAACAGGGCTGTGTTTCCTTTAGAAAATAGACGGCTCGACTGATGAAATTAATGCCTTTCAATGTCTTGAACCGTTCCATGGAGTCGCCTGGAAGATCATGCTCCCGTTGTGTGGGAGATGAGAACGGGAGACCACCAATAAAGAGAAGCAGTAATAACTCTGACAAGAAACTGAGGAGAAATATAAATAAGAGAAATGATAAATAAGGGCCAGTAAGGGCGCACAGTGAGGGAGATTCCGCTTGAGTGAGACAGAGATCAATGAGTAGATCTGAGAATGTGTTTCAAAGTGGCAACTCAGAGTATGGGGGAAAGAGGTTCTCTTTTGCTCTGTAACTTTCTCCGCCCGCAAAAGGTGGTCTTACCCTGCTGGAGGGGAAGGAGCTTCTTATCTGGTGAATATTTCAGCTACCCCGAAGAAGAGGGTGATAACAAAAACAACCCTGGAGTCATAATAAACTCCTATAAATAAAACAGAAAATGCTGGAAAAACTCAGCACATCTGGTAGTATCTGTGGAGGGAGAAAATGATGCCCATAAGACTCTTCATCACTGTTAAAGAGATGGAGAACTATGATGGATTAAAAAGTATAGGAGGGGGCGGAGCATCTGGAACAGAGCAGATTGTCAGTGATTGGTGAGTTGGGGGAGATTGCAACCAAGTTGAGTCGGACATGAGAGAGAGGAAGTGTAAATGATGGCACGATTTTGATTTGATTTGATTTATTATTGTCACATGTATTAGTATACAGTGAAAAGTATTGCTTTTTGCACACAATACGGACAAAGCATACTGTTCATAGAGTAGAAAACGAGAGGGTGCAGAATGTAGTGTTACAATCACAGCTAGGGTGGAGAGAAGGATCAATGTCATGCAAGGTAAGTCCATTCAAAAGTCTGGGCAGAGAAGGAGATGTTCTTGTGTCAGTTGGTAGATGATCTCAGACTTTTGTATTTCTTCCCCAGCGGAAGTGTGAAAGAGAGAACGTCCGAGATGCGAGGAGTCCTTAACTATACTAGCTGTTTTGCTGAGGCAGCGGGAAGTGTAGACAGAGTCGATGGATGGGAGGCTGGTTTGCGTGATGGATTGGGCTACATTCCTCTGGGGAGTGCAGACAGAGTCGGGTTTGTGACACCACAAGTGGCTCAGATAAACAGGAGAGTATGTTGGAGGGAAGCACAATAGTTATTGAAGATTTATTAGAGGAACAGCAGACGTGAATTAAGAGTGGTATGTTGCCTCCCTGGTGCGAGGGTAAAGTGTTAGGGACAAATAAGGTAGTTTTAAGGGATTCATAGTTGTGTTGGTAAATGTTAGTAATAAGGTACAGTTTTAAGTGCGCTTAATTCAAAGTTTTTGTGCTTGGAAGAGTAAAACCTATTGTTAGATAGATGTTGGTCGAAAGTATTTGCACGCATGGAGATTGATTTCAATTTCAACTGTGATTCTATTGTGCTTAGACAGGGTTATAACATGAAGAATTCCTAGTAGCAGCAGTCGTTGCTTAGCAACTGAAGGCCTTGTAAGGCATTTGCTTTGATTAAAATAAAAATCATCGCTAATAGAATTCAGTCTTTACAATGCAGGAGATCAGTCGGCCCATAGAGCCTGTACTGTCGACAATCCGACCAAAGCCATGTCCCCTGTTGCACCAAACTCTCTATTTCTCAAATTTACTCATCGACCCCTTGACTGACAAAGAAGTGGAATTGTACCCATCCTCCAGCCTCCATTTAAACATTGGATCGACCTGCTTGAGAGGAACAGGAAACACCCCACAGTGCAACACAATAGCCTGTGATACCGAATCATTCAACCCCACTGTAGCCTCTACCGCTGGAACAGGATCAGCCCTCTGTACCTGTTACACATTCACCCCGCACTGCAGCGAGCCTGTGACACAGCGATGAAAGAAATCGTTCATAGCCTTTATCCGCTAACGCAGGAACTGGAGGAGGCTGGTCAGGTCTGACTAAATGGAAATAAAGTATCCGGATTGCGAATCCAGGTCCGTGTTGTTGCATTTCTGACGAGCAACTACGGAAGTGCAATGGGGAAATAACAACTGTGTCAATCCTGATTGGCTGTCTAGGAAAGGGGCGTGTCCAAAACCTCCTCAATCTCACCATGATCGTCAAGTCTCTCCCAGAGATTGGAAAAGAGCGGATTGGTTCCACACGGGACTCTCTGCTTCTGTTCTGGCTTCTTTCCTTATGAAGACGAAATTTCAAGCGAATGATGTACCTGTTACTGGGCCCAATCATCATATTTCACCGTGAGGGAGATTTTCAAACGATTGTTCTCGCTAATTAGCTGCTCTTTCTTGCTTCCTGGCATGCTCCGTTGCTGTAAATAACCGCATTCACTAATCTCCTTCTCTCCCCATCTCTCTTCCAGTGGCGGATTCGCAGAATATCGTCCAGACGCCCGCTGCTGTCTCGGGAGTTCCCGGGGATGCAGTGGAACTGAAATGCAGTTTGGAGGGCAGTAGCAACGCTGATATGTTCTGGTACAGGCAGTACCCGGGGAAGGAGCTGCAGTTTCTGTTTTACTCCACTGGTATCAGTCACACAAATCCAGAAGGGTTGGTGGACGGTTTCAGCGCCGAGCGAACCAGTAACTCCGACTTCAACCTAAAGACCACCAGCCTGTGGGTGAATCACTCGGCCGTGTATTACTGCGCCTGGAGTATTCACAGTGACTCAGAGAGATGGAGCGGTTCAACAAAAACCCCAAAGGCTGCAGGAAACACCTGTTCTATGAGCTGCTTCGACCGTACCCCTTCTCTCGCAGAAAAGTGAAGTAAAGCTAAACTTTATTTCTTTGTGACAAGTAGGCTTACATTCACACTGTCATGAAGATACTGCGAGGGTAAACATATTCTGACAGTAAGAAGCGAACAGTTACAATAAAACCGTGTGATTGGATTAAGAAGTACTGGACAAAGTTAAAACAAGAGCTAACAGAAAGGTTGTCGAGTTTCTGATGGGAAATAAAATTTGAAAATAGTGCTGCTGAGTTTTTTTTAAGTTATGAGAGATGTTTGATTGATTTGGAGTCTGGAAGATAAAGATTAGACACAGAATCCAGCAGGGATTTCGGAGCAAAGCATGTGGAATTCGCCAGTAGTTGAGGCAAATAGCACCGGTGTCTTTAAGAGGAAGGTGCAGAACATGATGGGTACGAAGCAGAAGGCGATGTCGATGAGATAGAACTTTAACCCGTCCAGTGGTGAGATTTTCAGCACAGTCAGACGCTGCTTACTGCAGTTGGCAAATTTAGCTCCGTGTACAGCAAAATTAAAACAACTAATAGAAAAAAAAATAAAGATAGACAGAAAAATGGAGAAAGGAAAGGCAAGGAAACTTGAATAAGGCTGTGGGGTTTTTTACGCTGTATCGGGCGCTTCCTTTCCCAACATGGGCTGCAGAGGGCGCTCTGGACCATGGAAAACACCAGTGCCTGAAACACGATTCAATAGAAACATGAAGAAATGGTGAACACATCGCCCTTCCAGCCTGCTCCTCTATATAATTAGATTAGAGCTAATCTGTACCTTAACTCCCTCCCCAGTCTTCTAAACTTCATGACCCAGCAAAATCTACCAATCTCACTCTCGAAATGTTCAATTGACCATCCGCAGTGACTGTATATTCATAGAATAAGAGAATCCTACAATGCAGAAGGAGGCCATTCGACCCATCGAATCTGCACCGATCACAGTCCCACCCAGGCCCTATTCCCATAACCGTTCTTATTTACCCCACTAACCCACTGACACTAAGGGTCACTTTAGCAGAGCAAATCAACCCAACCCACACATCTTTGAAGCGAGCCATTTTGGGGGAGAGTTCCAGATTTCTGCTGGCCTTTATATCATAACCGCTTACTTACCTGAAGACTTGGGTCTAACGGTGAATTTATGCCTGATTGTTTTGTGCTCCGCCACCAGATGAAATGACACCTAATTACTAACGTTGTAAACTCTTTTGGAAATGTCTAACTGTAACTTATTCGCTCCTCTCTCAAAATTCTACTGTCAAAAGAACCTAAGCAAACGGTGCTCATGATTTCACTCTGAACGAGCCCAACGTTTTCTTGGCGAATTCCCTTTGCATCTTCTCTGTCTTGAATATATTTTTCCTGAGATGAACTGCCCAGAACTGGAACAAGTTTTCCAGATGGAATCTGATCCGGGTTCTCCACAACTGGAGTGTCACTTTCTCCATGTTGTATTTCAATTCCACTGAAGTAAAGGTTAGCATTCCAACGGACTTAATGATTCCCTTTTGTTCATGTCTATCTGTCTTTAATGGCTTGTGTAGCTGGGCAACTAAATTCCTTCCGAGCTCCGGCATTCCTCGTTTCTCAGCAGTTAAGACATAGCTTGGTTTCTGTTTTCTCCACGCACTGTTGTGACCTCGGATTTGTCTCCATTAAACTGTATCTGCCACTCCTTTGCTCATTCGCTGCATCACCAATTAGTGTGGCTCCTGTGCTGCCCAAGACCCGAGAAAGTACAAATGGTTGTGGACGTAGTCTAGTCCATTACGCAAACCAGCCTTCCATCCATTGACTTATTGACTCTGTCTATACTTCCTGCTGCCTCAGAAAATCAGCAAGCATAATCAAGGACACCCCCCTCCCCCAACACCCTGAACATATTCTCTTCCACCTTCTCCGGGAATATAATACAACAGTCTGAAAACACATACAAACTGACTCGAAAACAGCCTCTTCCATGCTGTCGCCAGACTTTTAAATTCTCCTACGTTATATTAAGTTGATCTTTCTCTACACCCTAGCTGTGATTGTAACACTACATTCTTCACCCCCTCTTTTGCTTCTAGAACAAAGCAAAGTACAACACAGGAATAGGCCATTTTGTCGTTTCTTGCAGCCATGGATGGAGCAGGAGCCATACTAAGCTGTGATACAATCGGAAAGAATGCTTTCTATGGTGCACCTGTAGATTCATAATTGTGTTGGTAAACATTAGTAATAAGGTACCACTTTAAGTGCGTGTAATTTAATATTTTTGCACCTGCAAGAGTAAAACCTATTGTTAGATTGATGTTGGTCGAAAGTGTTTGCACGCATGGAGGTTGATTACAATTTCAGCTGCGATTTTATTGTGCTTAGAGAGGGTTATGACATGAAGAATTCCTCGTAGCAGCAGTCGTTGCTTAGCAACTGTAGGCCCTGTGAGGCATTCACTTTGACTTAAAAAAATGATCGTTAATAGAATCATTCAGTCATTACAGTGCAGAAGGAGATCATTCGGCCCATCGAGCACTGACAACAATCCCACCAAAGCCATGTCCCCCGTTGCGTCAAACTCTGTTTCTGAAATTTGCTCATCGATCCCTTGAGGACAAAGAAATGGAATTGTACCTATCCCCCGACAAATAAACCTGTTGGACTTTAACCTGGTGTTGTGAGACGTCTTACTGTGCCCAGTCGAACGGTGGCATCTCCACATCATGGCTATCAAGAAAAACACCAATGCCAGGACCATGATTCAAAAGAAATAGGGAGAAATGGTAAACAAACCGCCCTTCCAGCCTGCTGTTCTGTAGAATTAGATTAGAGCTGATCTGTACCTTAATTCCCTCCTCCAGCCTCCTATACCCATTCCTGACCCAACAAAATCTCCAATTGACCATCCGCACTGACTGTACTTTGGGAGAGAGTTCCAGATTTCCACAGCCCTTTCTGTCATAACTGCTTACTTACCTCATTGCAGAAGACTTGGGTCGAATGGTGAATTTGTGCCAGGTTCTTCTGCGCTCCACCGCTAGGGGGCTGCACGGTGGCTTAGTGGTCAGCACTGCTGCTTCACTGCGCCAGGGATCCAGGTTCAAGTCCCAGCTTGGGTCACTGTCTGTTTGAAGTTTGCACATTCTCCCCGTGTCTGCGCGGGTTTCCTCCCCCACTCTAAAGATTGATTGGGCGTGCTAAATTGAACCTACTGTCAGGCCCATTAGTAGGGTAAATATGTGGGGTTACGGGAATAGGGCCTGGGTGGGATTGTGGTCGATACAGATTCGACGGACCAAAGGCCTCCTTCTGCATTGTAGGCCTTCTGTGAATCTAGATGAAATAACACCTAATTATTAACGTTGTAAACTCTTTTGAAAATGTCTAAATGTAACCTCATGCGCTCTTCTCTTATCAAACTTCTATTGTCAAAGGAACCTAAGCAAACAGTACTCATGATTTCACTCTTAAAGCCCAATGTTCTTCTGGCGAATCCGCTTTGCATCCTCTCTGTCTTTAATGTATTTTTCCTGAGTTGAACTGCATAGAACTGGAAGAAATCTTTCAGATGGAATCTGTCCCGGGCTCTCCACAACTGGCGTGTCACTTCCTCCATGTTGTATTCCAGCTCCGATTAAGAAAAGGCCAGAATTCCATTGGACTCAATGATTCCTTTTTGTCCATGTCTATCTGTCTTTAGTGGTTTGTGTAGTTGGAGAACTAAATTCCTTCCTAGCTTCAGCGTTCCTCATCAGTTGGAACATAGCCTGGTTTCTCTTTTTCCGCCCACTATTGTGACCTCAGATTTGTCTCCATTAAACTGTATCTGCTACTCTTTTGCCACTCACCGCATCACTGCTCAGTATGGCTCCTGCTCTGCCCAAGAACGGAGAAACTACGAATGATCATGAACATAGCCCAGTCCATCACACAAACATTCCTCCTATCCATTGACTCTGTCTACACTTCCTGCTGTCTCGGAAAATCAACCAGCATAATCAAGGACCCCACGCACCCTGGACATGGTCTCTTCCACCTTCTTCCATTGGAAAAAAAAGATATAATAGTCTAAAAAATACTCAAGAAACAGTTCTTTTTTCCATGCTGTCACCACACCCTTGGATATTCCTACCTTCCATTAGGTTGATCTTTCCTTAAGCCCGAGCTGTGACAGTAACACTACATTCTTCACCCCCTCTTTTGTTTCTAGAACAAAGAAAAATACAGAAACAGGCCCTTCGGCGTCCAACCCTGTGCAGATCATGATGCCCCTAACTAAACTAAAAAATGCTTCTGCCCTTACTTAGTCTGTATCTCTCTATGCCGTCCCGATTCATATACCCATCCAGTTGCCTCTTAAATGTTTTTAACCACCTCCTCTAGCAAGGCATTCCAGGCGCTCACCAGTCTCTCCGTGAAAAACATACCTCGCACATCACTCTTAAACTTCCCCCTCTCACTTTGAACCTGTCCCCCCTTGTAATTGACGCTTCCACCCTTGGAAAAAAAACTCTCTATCTACCCTGCTCTATGCCTGAAAGAGGCATATGCACTCAGTGATCAGTGCGTTTTCGTCTGTGTAGCTCGAGAAACTATTTTTCACTGTATCCCAATGCATGCGACAATAATAAATCAAATCAATTCATCCCCGTTGACTCTCCCCTACTTTTGAAACCTCCTGTTTGTGTAGCTGGATAACTAATTCCTTTGCAGCTTCGAGATTCCTCGCTTCTCAGCAGTTAGAAAACATTCTCAATTCTCTTCCTTATGCTGAAAGTTATGATCTTGGATTTGTCCATGTTAAACTGCAGCTGCCACTCCTTTGCCACTCGCTTCCTCTGTCACCGTCTTCAAGAAACCTCCTGATTGGCTCCACTAACAACCAATCATTTCCATCAGCGAGGGTGGGCCATGCGCACACTTGCGTCATTTATTCGGCGCCTCAATGATCTAAACGAAGACGAATTCACTCTCACCAGGACTGTTCTCTCCTATTTTCACCCTACTACAAGACGAGCTCAAAGTAAAAACATGTATCTGTTATTGAGTCTCCTGATTTTGTTTCGGTGTAAGTTATTTTTCAAGCATCAATATCCCACCTTTACATTCTTTTGGTGCTTTCATATTTGATTTATTTTCTTCCCTCCTTCTCCAGAATGTTTCTGTTCACTGACCTCTTCCTCTCCCGATTTTATCTCCAGTTGTGAACTCAAAGACAGTTCATCAGACTCCCGCAGCTGTTTCCAAATATCTTGGAGCGAGACTGGAGTTGGAATGCAGTGTGGAGGGAGCTATTAGTGGCAACATGTACTGGTACAGAAAATCCCCGGGGACGGGGCTGCAGCTAATGTTTTACTCCATGACTGCAAATCACGTCGACCCACAGAGGACGGTGGACGGTTTCGCTGCGAAGCGACCGAGCGGCTCCGAGTTCAACCTGGAGTCCTCCGGCCTGCGGGTGAATCACTCGGCTGTGTATTACTGTGCCTGGAGTATTCACAGTGACTCAGAGAGATGGAGCAGTGCAACAAAAATCTCAAAGGCAGCAGGAACCAGCTGCGGATGAAAACAGCCCGTTTTGGTTTTTGATGAGGGAAGATGTACAGCAGAGCGTGTTGTTTCTTCACAGGGGCAGCTGAGGGAGCTGCAGTACGATGGAACAAACTATTGCCTACAACAAGGCATTTTGCCAAAACCAAGAGTAGAACAAAGCCTTTCAGCCCCTCGGGTCTGTTCCAAGAATAGTCTACTCAGCTCCTCAAGCCTGTTACAAAGGGACATGAAGAGGTCATTCAGCCACCCAGTCATATTACACAGGAAAAGAAAGTGGCCATCATTCCTCAAACTGGTTGAACAAGAAGAGACCCTTCGGCCCATCGAATTTGCGCTATCCAGTTGCATCACAGTTATTCTTTATGTTTAACTGCGTTAGCTCCATACGCCTCAATATTTTTATCCGACAAAAAGCTATGAATATTCGTACCCAAGTTTCGAATTGACACTCATCCTCAGTCGTTGGGGCAGAACTCAAATTTCCAGGATTCTTTACGTGTGGAATTGCATTGGGACATCACCCAGGCTCTATAATTAAAGTTCTGCTGCCTTGTTCTGGGTTTTCTCACACCAGGGAAAGTAGTTCGTCTCTATCTTGCCTATCAAGCCCTCCTATTAAAACCCATCAGTTCATCATTGAAACTTCTTAAATCAAGTTACTGGAAGTCAAGTGTCTGGAACGTCTCCTCATAATTTGACTGTAAAACAGGGTAACACAACAGGGGTAACATTTTGATGATTCTGTATTTCCACCTCCTCATCACCAAAGCTAATGGGTCCGTGTGGAACTGAGTGGATTCCAGGCTGTTTGTCCGCTTGTTAGATTTTTCCCCCTTGTGTCCCAGTCCCTTGATATTAAAGGCCATCTTTCCAATAATTATAATAATTATTAAAAATTTGCACCCGTCCCTCAAGCGTCTGGAATATGTATTGATGAAAACCTTACAATCTTTGCCGCTCTGTGGCTTCTCACCATTTATAAATATCTTGTACTATTGCACTGAGATCCAAAGTGGATGACCTCGCACTTGGGTCGCTCGGCTTATCCACCAATACTATTAACCTTTCTGGTTCCATCAACAGCATCACTACCAATCACGAAACTATCGCAAACCAACCTCCCATCCATTGACTATGTCCACACTTACCGCTGCTTCGGCAAAGCAGCCAGCATAACTCAAGACCCCGCACATTCTCTCTTCCACCTTCTTCTGTCCGGGAAAATTTACAAACACCCGAGGTGACATACCAACTGACTCAAGAACAGCCTCTTCCCTGCTGCCGTCAGACTTTTGAATGGACCTACCTCGCATTAAGTTGATCATTCTCTACATCCTAGCTATGACTGTAACACTACATTCTTCACTCTCTCTTTTCCTTCTCTAGGAACGGGATGCTTTGTCTGTATAGCGCACAGGAAACAATATTTTTCGCCGTATACTAATACATATAACAATAATAAATCAAATACCAGTCAGGGAGGACAAGTCAGGCCTGTCAATCAGAAAAGGGAGAGTGGAGCATTGGAAGTTCCACCTTTGATGGTGACTGTTCCTGAAACACCCTCTGCACAGCCACCAGACGTCTCACAGCGCTCATTATCTGAGCAATGCCAATGATTATGCCAAAGGGCGGTACAGTGGTTATCACTACTGCCTCACAGCGCCAGGGACTCAGATTCAATCCGGCCTCGGGTCACTGACTATGTGGAGTTTGCACGTTCTCCCCGTGCCTGAGTGGGTTTCCTCCGGGTGCTCCGGTTTCTTCCCACAGTCCAAGGATGTGCGGATTAGGTTGATTGGGCATGCTGAATTGCCCTTGGTGTCAGGGGGATTAGCAGTGTAAAGAAGTGAGGTTACAGGAAAAGGGCCTGGGTGGGATTGTGGTCGGTGCTGACTCGATGGGCCAAATAGCCTCCTTCTGCACTGTAGGGATTTGCTGATTACTGATTGGTTCGACTGCAGAAACAGGCGTGTCACACCGTTATCCTCGTCATATTTGCCCCAGTGATTTGAAGGGAGTCGGTAAAACGGTGACAATAGACACCAACAGGGGAACACCTGGTGTCTTTGCCCGAGATTTTGCACCCGATTGAAAGGGGGGGCAGAGAAGCGATGACCATGAGACTGCTGGACTGTGGAGCCGTGTGTCTGATAATCCTCCTTCGTTGCCTGAGTGTGGAGAGCAACACCGGTCAGCGTCTGGTTACTTTCAACACTGTTTGTTTTCCTGCAGATAGGCACTGAGATAATTATATAGCGAAGGAGGATGAGCGAGGGGGGGGGGGGGGCAGAAATAATGAGTGTGGGAGCACGATATTCAGAGGAAGGCAGAAATAGGGATTGAAAGGTACAGGGATCGCGAGAAAAACGGCGTTTCTGAGGCAGTGAACCAAAATCAGACAAACTGGGGGGGGGAAAGGAGAAAGTAAGGAACATTGGTAGAGACTAAGGAATTAAGAGAGGGTGAGCGAGAGATACAGGGGCAGAGGAGATGGAGACAGACAGAGACAGAGAGATAAAGCGAGGTGAGAGCATGTACACTGCGAGTGAAATGATAGAGAGTCAGTAAAGGAAACGCCGATAGAGGGAAAAAACAGACGTCAGAAAAGAGGTTAAATGGCAGAGAGGGAAAAGGAGGGCACAGAAATATAGAGAGAGGGAGAAAAATAGGGAGAGAGAAGAAACAGAGGGGAGGAGATAGGGGAAGGGGGGAGAGATAGTAGGTAGGGAGTAGATCTATATGCCAGGAGATAGTTTACGATTATATTCTGAGTTTGAATCTCACTCTGTGTTTCACAGGCGACAGAAGCACTTTTGTGGAACAGGAGCCGATGTTCCTGACGGTGTCGGGAAGTGAGCCATTCCAGGTGAGCTGTGAGCTGAAGAATCCGAGCTACAGCTATCTGTACTGGTACCGGCAGTATCCCGACTCGCAACCCGAAGCCCTGTTCTATTCTTTTGGCAAGGGAATGGTTACTCCGTACACCAAGGAGCCCTTGACAGCCGAGAGGCCCAGCGACTCGCACTTTCTGTTGAAGTCGGGCAATCTGTCACGTTCCGCCGTCTTTTACTGCGCCTGTAGTAAGGCACAGCGCAGCAAAAGGCGAGGGGCGTCGTACAAAAAGCGGAGACCAGAAAGAGAGAGCAGGCAGGCAAGTTAGACAAAAAAGAGAGCGACCGGCAGATAAATGGAGAGAGAGGGATTGAAGAAGGGAGGCAGAACAAGGCAGAGATGGCAACACAGAGGAGAGAGACAGAAAGAAAACGCACATGAGTAAGACAAAGAAAAGGAGAGCGATGCAGAGAGAGAGACAGAGCTAGCGAGCAAGGAAGTCAACTAGATATATAGAAACAGAAAGACTGGGAGAAACAATTAGAAAGATGAAACAGAGTGAAATGTAGAGAGGGGGACGGGGCGGTAAGTGAGACAGATTGAGAGACAGATGAGTTACGGTGGCACAGAAGTCGGCACTGCTGCCTCACAATACTGGGGAGCCGGGTTCAATTCCCCGCTTGGGTCACTCCCACCTCTCTTTCCCGGCTTGTGTCACTGTCTGCGTGGTGATTGCACGTTCTCCCCATGTTTGCGTGGGTTTCCTCCCACAGGCCGAAAGATGTGCTGGTTAGGTGCATTGACTCGAACAGGCGCAGGAGTGTGGTGCCTAAGGGAATTTCACACTAACTTCATTGAAGCGTTAATGTAAGCCTTACTCGCGACTAATAAATAAATAAGCTGGAAATGCCGAGGACTTGGCCTCCACAGCTTGCTGGGCGAAAGAATTCCAAAGATTCACCACACCTTGTGCTGAATTCTTTCTCAGATTTATCTTAAACGAACGCACACTTTTTCAGCATCCTTTCACAAGAGAATACAAGAAATAGAAGCAGGAGGAGGCCACCAAGCCATTCCAGTCTGCCCTGCCATTCATGATCCTGGCCGATCATGTTGGCCTCAGGTCCTTTTCTGTGCCATTTCCACACAGCCCTCTAATCCTCGATCTATCAAATATTTATCCGTCTCCACTTTAAATATTTTTAATGATCCAGTCCCCACCACCCTTTGTGGCAGAGAATTCCGAAAATTCACCATTCCCTCCAAGAAGAAAATTCTACGCACATCAGATTTATATGACCAGCGTTATATGACTTAATCTGGTTTCCAATGGGGGTACCATAAGCATAGACATGGGTCAAGGGTGGAATAGACAAAACACATTGTTAAGATGGCGGCGCGGGCTCGTTGGGCCGAAGGGCCTGTTTCCCGTACTGTGTTGTTCTTTGTTCTTTGTTTGTCCCTTTGTTCACGGCGCACCCACGATGCAAACATCATATATCTACCCTGTCGAGCCCCCTGAGGACCTTGTATGTTTAAAGAAGATCACCTTTCACTCTTCTAAACCCCAACGAATACAGAACCAGAATATTTAGTCTCTCTTAATAAGACAAACCATTCATCCCAGGAATTAGTCTGGTGAATCTCCTTCGGACTGCCTCCAATGTTACTATATCCTTTTCAGACAAGGGTACCAGAACTTTATGCAGCTTTCCGGTGTGGAAGAGTACAATTATTCCTTAAACCTTTACCCTGTTTGACCCCTGAGAATCTTCTATGTTTCAATCATATCAACTTCCAATTCTCTGAACTCCAAGGAGTACAAACCCAACCTGTTTAATATTTCCTCATACGGCAGCCCCTCAGTAAACGTAGAATATAGGAACAAGAGGAGGTCATTCGGCCCTTCGAGCCTGCTCCACCATTCATTACAATCATGCCTGATCGCCCAACTCAATCGCCTAACCCTGCTTTTTCCTCATAACATTTGATCCCATTCGCCCCAAGTACTATATTTAGCCGCCTCTTGAATACATTTAATGTTTTGACATCAGCTACTTCCTGTGGTAATGAGTTCCACAAGCTCACTACTCTTTGGGTGAAGAAATGTCTCCTCATCTCCTCCTAAATGGTCTACCGCGAATCCTCAGATTGTGACCCCTGGTTCTGGATTCCCCCACCATCAGGAACATCCTCCCTGCACCTATCCTGTCAAGTCTTCTTCTCTACTCTCTCCAATGATAATATGGTTTTCTTTAAATAAGGAGGCCAAAGGTACGCACGGTATTCTAAATATGACCTTACTCGCAGTGTGTACAATTGTAGCAACTCTCCTTCAAATTAATACTCCATACTTGAAGTAAAATCTAGCACCCAATTTACCCTCCCTATTACTTTCTGCATTTGTGTACTTGCTTTCTGGCTTTCATGAACAAGGATCCCAAGTCCCTTTGTTCTACAGCGCTGCAATCTCTCCCTATTTAATAATAATCTGCCTTCTCTTTACTTCTTTCAAAGTGAATAATTTTGCATTTTACCAGCTCTTTAAAGTTACCAACATGGAGCTGACGGACTGAGTGACTAAATTGGATGTTGTTTGGGAAAAGGGGTGTGTCAGTGAGTTCAGGGAATGTGGGTGTATTTTGAGAACACGGGGTAACTTCAATTAAAGCGACACATGTAATTTCATTGTGTATTTAGTCTTTCTTCTGCATTTTTTAACTTTTGTTTTACATTAATAAATACACTTTAAAAATTGTTTACACAACGACTGGGCTGGTTCCTTGCTGGGTTGTACATTGTTTCTCACGATATTCCCAACACTATACACCACTAAGAACCAGTGTTTCAGGTTATCCTCTGGGAATTTGATTCACTCTCGCAGATAACACCAGCGCAGTTCTTCACACTTTGCTTTCTCCAACTGGGCTGCAGGGGTATGTGCTAGGACCATGTGCCTGAAATATCTTTTGAGGCGAACACGATGCCGTTCAACCCCTCTCGAATCTGTTACACAGAATCAGGAGGCCATCAGTCCCACTCGAGGCTGTTACACTGAAACAGGAGGCGGCCATTCAGTCTCATTGAAGGTTATTGCAAAGGAACAGGAGGTGGCCGTTCAACCCCTTACGAGTCCGTTACACAGAAATAGGAGGAGGCCATCAGTCCCACTCGAGGCTGTTACACTGAAACAGGAGGAAGCCGTTCAGCCCCACACGAGACTGTTACACTGCAATATGAGGTGGCCATTCAGTTCCACTCGAGGCTGTTACACAGGAATAGGAGAAGGCCGTTCAGCCCCTCTCGAGGCTGTCATCCAGCTACGATTAAATGACAAATTCATTATGGATAATTGTCATTCCAGATGTGGGTAGTTGCAGCGACAAAACACTGAAGAGAAATTTGGAAATAATCCTGATGGGCGTTTTGATGATAAGAATAAAATGAAGTTGTTAGATTAAGAATTGCTGAAAGTGAAAACAAAAAAGTTACCTAGAATGTTAACATGTCTGATAGGTCAAACTATCAGGAAATGCCGAACTTCCTCGTTTCCCTTGGAGAATGAAGGTTGGATGCTTCTTTGTGATGATGAAAAGTGTTTGAGAGGATTGAGCTGGGGAAAATCCAATAGGGAATTCGAAACGAGACTTACCCACAGAGCAGTGACAATGTGGAGATCAGAGCCAGCGAGTAGTTGAGGGAAACATCGCCGATGCCTTTAAAGAGGAAGCTGCAAAGCTGAATGGGAAATCAATAGAAGGGAATATTGAGATAGAACAGCAAATTAAATTACAGAAATAAATAAGGAACGGGAAACAGAATGGGAAAGAGCTGGGGAAAAGAATGGATTTTTTTTAATCTACCCTTCCTTACAACATAGGCAGCAGGGGGCGCGCTGGGACCGTGAAACACGAACATGGTTCAATCAAATCAGCAACATCACTGGAAGGCTGCTTATGCAAACTGTCCTCATGATTTTAGCCCAATGCTGTTCTGGTCAAGCCACTTTGCATGCTCTCCATGTCTAAAACGCCCTCCTTGACATGATCTGGCCAGAACTAAAAGAAAACTTTCAGATGGAGTCTGCCTGCGGCTTTCAATATCTGTAAGTGCCGCTCCCTCCGTGTTACATTCCAGCTCCACTTAATTAAAGGCTAGTTTTCCATTATCTTTCTATGTTCGTGTTTATCTGCTTGTGGAGCTGGATAACTAATTCCTTTGCAGCTCCGGGGTTCCTCGCTTCTCACCAGTTAGAAAACATTCTCGTCTCTCTTCCTTCAGCTGAAAGTTGTGATCTAGATTTTTGTTCACATTAAACTCGGGGCAGCTCGTTGGCACAATGGTTAGCATTGCTGCCTCACAAAGCCACAGACCCCGGTTCGATTCCCAGCTCGGGTCACAGTCTGTGTGGAGTTGTACGTTCTCGCCGTGTCTGCGTGGGTTGTCTCCCGGTGCTCGGTTTCCTCCGACAGTCCAAAGATGTGCTAAATTGCCCCTTAGTGTCAGGAGGATTAGCAAGGTAAATGCTTGGGGTTGCGGGAATAGGGCCTGGGTGGGATTGTGGTCGGTACAGACTCGAAGGGGAAAACGGCCTCCTTGTGTACTGCAGGGATTCTATATTAAACTGGAGCTGCCACTCCCTTCCTCTGTCACCGCCCCCAAGAAACCGCCTGTTCTTATCGACTCCACCTACAGTCAATCATTTCCATCAGCGAGGGAGGGCCGTGTGTACACTTGCATCATTTATTCGGGGCCTCGATGATCTAAAAGGAGACGGATTCACTCGCTTGAGCACAGTTCTCTCCTGTTTTCACTCATTCCCCTGCTACAAGACAAGCTCAAAGTAAAGGATGTATCTGTTACTGAGTCTGCTGATTTTATTTCAATGTGAGTGATTTTTAGGATACCTGTTTTGTTACCATTCGCCTTTATATATTTTTCTTCCTCCTTTCCAGTTCCCTCCTTACCTTCCCTCCTTCTCCATAACTATGTTCTGTTCCTTGATCTCTTCCTCTCCCGATTTCTTCTCCAGATGTGAACTCGGAGACAATCCATCAGACTCCCCCAGCTGTTTCCAAATTTCTTGGAGAGAGAGTGGAGTTGGGATGCACTGCGGAGGGAGCCAGTAGCGGTACCATGTACTGGTACAGACAATACCCGGGAAGGGGGCTAGAGTTGATGTTTTATTCTGCAGCTACACCAAGTGTGAATCCGCAGGGGACGGTGGACAGTTTCTCCGCCGAGCGTCCGAGTGGCTTCGAGTTCAACCTGGAGTCCTCCAGCCTGCGGGTGAATCACTCGGCCGTGTATTATTGTGCCTGGAGTTTTCACAGTGACTCAGACAGATGGAGCAGTTCAACAAAAACCCCAAAGGCAGCAGGAAACAGCTGCGAATGAGAAAACTGCTCACGTTCTGTTGCGGTTCATTTTACGGAGAAAACATTTTAGATAGACTAACATGCAATAAATGTAGAAGCATCTGTTGTATAATCGACTATTTGTCGATTATCATAAAAGAACCGAGAAATTACAACTAACAGGGAAGTCTGAACAGACTGGTTGTGTTTCCTGTAGAAAATGGACGGCTCGGCTGATGAAATGAATGTCTTTCAATGATATGAACGGTTCCATGGAGTCGCCTGGAAGATTATGCTCCCGCTGTGTGGGAGATGAAAACCGGAGACCACCAATAAAGAGAAGCAGTAACAACTCACAAGAAACTGAGGAGAAATATAATTAAGAGAAATGATAAATAAGGGCCAGTAAGGGCGCACTGTTAATGAGGGAGATTCGGCCTGAGTGAGACAGAGACCAGTGAGTAGACCTCAGAATGTGTTTCAAAGTGGGAATTCAGAGCATGGGGGAAAGAGGTTCTCTTTTGCTCTGTAACTTTCTCTGGCCTCAGGAGGTGGTCTTACCCTGCTGGAGGAGAAGAAGCTTTTGGTCTGTTAGATATATTAGCTACCCTGAAGAAGTGGGGGTGGGGGAGGGGGGGCAACAAAAACAACCTTGAGGTCACACTAAACTCCGAGAAATAAAAACAGAAAATTCCGGAAAAACTCAGCACATCTGGCAGCATCTGTGGAGAGAGAAAATAGTGTCTATAAGACTCTTCGACACTGCTAAAGAGAGGGGGAGGTATAATAGATTAAAAAGCATATGAGGGGGTGGACCAGATGGAGTAGAGTAGATTCTCAGTGATTGTTGAGTTAGGAGAGATCAGAACATCTCTCGGGCATGAGAAAGAGGAAGTGTAAATGATGACATGATTTTGATTTGATTTGATTTATTATTGTGACATATATTAGCATACAGTGAACAGTATTGCTTCTTGTGCATATGCAGACAAAGCATACCATTCATAGAGAAGGAAACGAGATAATGCAGGGTGTAGAGAAAGATCAACTTAATGCAAGGCAGATCCACTCAAATGTCTGATGGTACCTGGGAAGAAGCTGCTCTTTGTATGTGACCTCAGACTTTGTGGGTTTTTTCCCCTAACGGAAAAAGGTAAAAGAGAGAATGTCCAGTGGGCGTGGGGTCCTTAATTATGCTGGCTGCTTTGCTGAAGCAGCGGAAAGTGTCGACGGAGTCAATGGATGGGGGTCTGGTTTGAGTGATGAATTGGGCTCCAGTCACGACCTATTGTAATTTCTTACGGCCTTGGGCAGAGGACAAGCCATACAAAGCTGTGGAACAAACAGAAAGAATGCTTAGATGCACCATAGAAACGCACTGTAAAAGGTACATATAGTGATTTAAAGGAAGATATCATAATGTGTTAATGGGAGAACAAATGTCAGTGCTGAATGAAAGATCAACGAAAGAACAAGTGACAGATGGCCATCTGGTGGAGATGAATTCTTCTGAGACAGAAATAATTGGGATAAAATATGGGGTCAAGATGGAGGAGAAAGGTCACAGTCTAAAGATATTGAACTTAGTGTTGAGTAACGTGCCCAATTGGAATGTGAGGTGCTGATGCTCCAGTTTGTGTTGGGCTTCACTGGAGCATTTCAGCAGGCCAAGGATGGATATTTGGGCATGACAGAAAAGTGCTGATTTCGAATGGTAAACAACATGAAGGTTGGAATCATGGGCTAAGCAGAAGTGTTTCACAAAGCGATCACTCAGTCTTACCCCCCAAAGTAAAAGAGAGCAGCGAATACATTAGACCCAATTGAATGAGGTACTTGTGAAATGCTGCTACAGTTGAAAAGAGTGTTCGGGGCCTCAAATGGTGAGGAGAGAGGAAGTAAAGGGGCAGATGGTGCACCTACTGCGATTGCAAGGAAACTAGTAAGTTGAGTGGCTGCAAGTTCTCAATGTAAGGAACACTGAGACGGGTGGCACGGTGGCACAGTGGTTAGCACAGCTGCCTCACAGCGCCAGGGACCCGGGTTTGATTCCTGGCTTGAGTCACTGCCTATGTGGAGTTTGCGTGTTTTCCCCATGTCTGCGTGGATTTCCTTCATGCTCCTGTTTCCTCCCAGAATCCAAAGATGTGTTGGTTAGATGCATTGGCCATGCTAAATTCTTCCTCAGTGTATCCAAACAGTCACCGGAATGTGGCAACTAGGGGATTTTCACAGTAACTTCATTGCTGTATGAATATAAGCCTACTTATGACTAATAAAGAAACTTCAAACCATAAACTTTCAGTGTGAGAAAGTAGCGTCTGGAATAAGGGAGAGTTAGTACCAACATTATAAGATAATACAAATAATCCAAATAAAGTTAAGAAAAGACAGATCAGCTCATCGAGTTGGTGCCTTTCTCGGACATCACCTGTGTCCCAGATGACCAAAAGTACAGGAAGTGTTGCCAGCTGCAGAACTCTGAGCTCAGGGTTTCAGAGCTCGCACTGCAGCTGTGGTGCCTCAAAGAGGCTGAGAGCTACATGGATGGT
Organism: Carcharhinus amblyrhynchos; assembly: GCF_965287045.1. Classification (NCBI taxonomy): domain Eukaryota; kingdom Metazoa; phylum Chordata; class Chondrichthyes; order Carcharhiniformes; family Carcharhinidae; genus Carcharhinus; species Carcharhinus amblyrhynchos. The sequence goes on from NW_027649778.1 coordinate 8,795,261, forward strand.
ACTTTCAGAGAGGTGGTCACATAGCATGGTAAGGGCCTGGAGTCAGAACGGAAATGCGTGACCGCCAAGCTGTCCAAGAGAACTAGGTAGGTAGTGTAGGAATCCCTTGGGGCTCCGCTGAGAAATCTGTTTTCCGTTTTGGAAGATGGTGAAGGCATTGGTTCCTGAGGGGAGTGCAGATACAGCGACGTTTGTGACACCATAAGTGACTCAGCTGAACAGGGGGGGAGGATGTTGGAGGGGAGCACAATAGTCATTGAAGATTCATTAGGGAGGAGATAGGCCTTCCTGTGACTGTAGACGTGACCCAAGCTGGTATGTTGCCCCCTCCTCCGAGGGTCAAGTGTTAGGTTCAAATAAGGTAGTTTTAAGGGATTCATGATTGTGTTGGTAAACATTAGTAATAAGGTATAGCTTTAAGTGCGTTTAATTTAATGTTTGTGTGCCTAGGAGAGGAAAACGCATTGTTCGATTGATATTGGTCGCGAGTGTTTGTCCGCATAGGGGTTGATTTCAATTTCAACTGTGATTCTATTGTTCTTAGACAGGGTTATTGCATGAAGAATTCATAGTAGCAGCAGTCGTTGCTTAGCAACTGGAGGCTTTGTAAAGCATTTACTTCGACTTAATAAAAGTAATCGTTAATGCAATCACTCAGTCTTCACAGTGCGAAGGAGAACATTCGGCCCATCGAGCCTGCACTGACAACAATCCCACCAAAGCCATGTTCCCTGTTACGCCAAACCCTCTACTTCTGAAATGTACCCACGACCTCTTCAGTGACAAAGAAATGGAATTGTGCCCATCCCCCGGCCCACACAAAAACATTGGATGGACCTGTTTGAGAGGAACAGAAGGCTTCCCACTGTCTGACACAATAGCCTGTTACAACAAAACATTCAACCCCTCTATGGCTCTTACACTGAACAGGATCAGTCTATTCAACCCCTCTATGCTTGTTACACGTGTAACCCCCACTGCGCCGAGCCTGTTACACAGGGATGAAGGAAATCAGTCGTAACCTCTATCCGCTTACACAGGAACTGGAGGAGGCTGTTCGGGCCTGACTAAATGGGAATGAAGTGTCCGGATTGCGAATCCAGGTCTGGGTTGTTGCATTTCTAATGAGAAACCACGGAAGTGCAATGGGGAAATAACAACTGTGTTAATTTTGATTGGCGGCCTGGGGAAGGGGCGTGTCCAAAACCTCCTCAATCTCACCATGATCTACAAATCTCGCTCAGTGATTGGAAAAGAGCGGATTGGTTCCATACGGTTCCGTTCTCGCTTCTACTCTTATGAAGAGGAAATTTCAAGCGAATGATGTATCTGTTACTGGGTCCAATCATCATATTTCACCGTGAGGGAGATTTTCAATCGATTGCTCTCGCTAATTAGCTGTTCTTTCTTGCTTTCTTGCATGCTCCGTTGCTCTGAATATCCGCGTTTACTAATCTCCTTTTCTTCCCTTTTGTCTTCCAGTGGCGGATTCGCAGAATATCCTCCAGACGCCCGCTGTTGTCTCAGGAGTTCCCGGGGCTGCAGTGGAACTGAAATGCAGTTTGGAGGGCAAGAGCAACGCTGACATGTATTGGTACAGGCAGTACCCGGGGAAGGAGCTGCAGTGTCTGTTTTACTCCAGGGGTACCACTCACACAAAACCAGAAGGGCTGGTGGACGGTTTCAGCGCCGAACGACCCAGTGACTCCGACTTCAACCTGAAGTCCCCCAGCCTGTGGGTGAATCACTCGGCTGTGTATTACTGTGCCTGGAGTCTTCACAGTGACTCAGAGAGATGGAGCAGTTCAACAAAAACTCAAAGGGAGCAGCAAACAACTGCTCTAGATACAGTTACGAGCTGCTTCGACCTTATCCCCTTCTATTCCCCAAAGTAAAAGTGAAGTTTATTTATTAGTGACAAGGAAGCTCACGTTCACACTGTAATGACGTTACTGCGAGGGTCAACGTATTCTGACAATAAGAAGTGAGCAGTTACGATAAAACCGAGTAATTAGATTAAGAAGCACTGGACAAAGTTAAAACAATAGCTAACAAGGCAGGTCGAACATGTTCGGTTTCTGTTGGGGTATAAAAGTTGAAAATAGTACTGATGACTTTTTTTTAAGTTATGAGAGGGGTTTGGATAGGATTGGAGTTTGGAAGATGAAAATTAGATACAGAATCTAGCAGGGAATTCGGAGCAACTTACTCAATCAAAGAATATGGAATCCGCGAGTAGTTGAGAGAAATTGCACCCATATCTTTAACAGGAAGATGCAGAGCCGAATAAGCAGGAAGCAGAGGGCGATGTCAGTGAGATACAACTTCAACCCATCCAATGTTGAGATTTTGCGCACATTCAGAAGCTGTTTTCCGAAGTTAGCTCCGCGTACTGCAAAATTAACTTAACTAATGGAAAAAGATTAAAAAGAAATTGAAAAAATAGGAAAAGGAAGGGAAAGAGGGATTTGAATAAGACTGTGGCATTTTATACGCTGTAACTGCGCTTCCTTTCCCAACATGGGCTGCAGAGGGCGCTCTGGGACCATGAAAAACACCAGTGCCTGCAACATGATTCAATAGAAACAGGACGAAATGGCGAGCACATCGCCGTTCCAGTCCGCTCCCCTGTAGAATTAGATTAGAGCTGATCTGTACCTTAATTCCCTCTCCAAGCATTTTATACCCATTCCTAGACCCAATGAAATCAATCAATGAATCACACTCTTGAAATATCCAATTGACCACCAACATTGACTGTATTTTGGGTAAGCCTTCCAGACTTCCACTGCCCATTGGGGCATAATTGCTTACTTACCACGCGGCTGAAGGCTTGGGCCTAATGTTGAATTTGTGACTGGTTGTTCTGCGCTTCACCACTAGGGCACGGCACGATGGCATATTGGTCAGCACTGCTGCCTTACAGCGCCAGGGTCGTGGGTTCAATTCTCGGCTTGTGTTACAGTCTGTGTGGAGTTTGCACTTTCTCCCCGTGTCTGCGTGGGGTTGATCCGGGTGCTCCGTTTTCCTCCCACAGTTGAAAGATGTGCGGGTTAGGTTGATTGACCGTGCTAAATTGAATCTGGTGTCAGGAGGATTAGCAGGGTAAATAATTGGGTTAAAGGAATAGGGCTTGTGTGTGATGGCGGTCGATGCCCATTAAACTGTACCTGCACCCCTTTGCCCACTCTTTGCATCACTACTTGGTATGGCTTCTGTTCTGCCCAAGGCTCCAGAAACTACAAATGGTTATTAACGTAGCCCAGCCCATCAGGCAAACTAGCCTCCCGTCCATTGACCCTGTCTACACTTCCCGCTGCCGCAGAAAATCAGCAAGCATAATCAAGGACCCCCTGCACCCCGGACATTCTCTCTTCCACCTTCCTCCAATGGAGAAAAAAGCAACAATCTGAAAACACATACAAACGGGCTCGAAAGCAGCTTCTTCCATGCTGTCACCAGACTTTAAAATTCTCCTAACTTATATTAAGTTGACCTTTCTGTACACCCTAGCTGTGACTGTAACACTACATTCTTCACCCTCTCTTTTGCTTCTAGAACAAAGAAAAGTACAGCACAGGAACAGGGCCTTCGGCCTCCAAGCCTGTGCAGATCATGATGCCCTAACTTAACTAAAAAATGCTTCTGGCCTTACTCAATCTGTATCTCTCAGTCCCCTCACTATTCAAATACCCATCCTGATGTTTCTTAATGTACCTGCTTCCGCCAACTCCACTGGCAGGGCGTTCCAGGCAAACACCACTCTCTGCGTGAAAAATGTACCCCACACATCTCTCTTACACTTTCCCTCTCTCACCTTGAACCTATTCTGCCTTGTAATTGATGCTTCCACAATGGGAAAAACGCCCTCTGACTATCCATACCATCCATGCCTCAAAGAGGCATATGTACTCAGTGATTGGTATGTTTTTGTCTGTGTTGCGCGCAAGAACATTACTTTTCCCAATACATGCGATAAAGATAAATCAAATCATTTAATCTCCTTTGACTCTCCCCCTACTTTTGAAACCTCTTCCTTGTGGAGATGGATAACTAATTCCTTTGCAGCTCCGGGGTTCCTCGCTTCTCACCAGTTAGAAAACATTCTCGTCTCTCTTCCATGTGCTGAAAGTCGTGATCTAACCTTCAGCTGCCACTCCTTTGCTTATTCGTTTCCACTGTCACCGCCTCCAAGAAAACTTCTATTCCTGTTGGCTCTACTTATAGGCAATTATTTCCATCACAAGGGAGGGCCATGTGCATACTTGCACCATTTATTTGGGGCCTTAATGATCCAAAGGGAGACGGATACACTCGCACCAGGACTACTATCTCCTCCTTTCTCTTATTCCTGTACTACAAGACAAGTTCAAAGTAAAAATATATATCTGTTATTGAGCCTCATGATTTTATTTCGGTGTAAGCGATTTTTCAAGCAACAATATCCCGCCTTTACATTCTTTTAGTTTTTTTAAAATGTTTGATTTCATCCTTTCCTGTTTTTTCATATGCTTCTGTTCACTGTCCTCCTCCTCTCCCAATTTTATCTCCAGGTGTGATCGCAGAAAGAGTCCGTCAGGCTCTCCCAGCTGTCTTCAATATCTTGGACAGAGAGTGGAGTTGGAATGCACAGTGGAGGGAGCCGGTAGTGGCGACATGTACTGGTACAGACAATCTCCGGGGAGTGAGCTGCAGTTGATGTTTTACTCCAGCACTGAAATCATGTCGACTTACAGAGGACAATGGATGGTTTCACTTCGAAGCGACCGAGTGGCTTCGAGTTCAACCTGGAGCCCTCTAGCCTGCGGGTGAATCACTCGGCCGTGTATTACTGCACCTGGAGTCTTCAGAGCGACTCGGAGAGATGGAGCAGTTCAACAAGAGCCCCAAAGGCAGCAGGAAACAGCTGCGAATGAAAACACGCAAGCTGCTTCATCCCGTTTTAGTTTTGATGAGGCGAGATGAGTGATTAGATATCGAGACACTGAAAAAGTTACAAAGAAACTTTTTCAAAGATTATGCCAGAACTGCGATTAGCAAGCTCAAAAACACTTGCATGTTATTCCCTGATAACCTGTTGTTTCTCCGCAGGGAGAGCAGAGGGAGGTGCAGTGCGATGGAACAAACAATTGCCCCAAACAAGGCATTTGCCCAATGCAAATAATAGAACAAGTCCTTTCAGCCCCTCAAGCCTATTCCACAGGAACAAGAAGAGTCTACCAGCTCCTCAAGCCTGTTACAAAGGGACATGCAGAGGTCATTCAGCCGTTCAGTCATGTTACACAGGAAAAGGAAGTGTCCATCCATTCCTAAAACTGGTTGAACAGGAAGAGACCCTTCCGTCCATCGAATTTGCTGTGCTATCCAGTTGCATCACAATTGTTCTTTATATTTAACTGCTTTTGCTCCACAAGCCTCAACATTTTTACCTGACAAAAAAGCTATGAATATTTATACCTAAGTTTCTAATTGACACTCATCCTCAATCTCTGGGGCAGAGCTTTGCTTTCCAGTGTTGTTTCTGTGAAGAATTGTTTCGTGATATCATCCAGGCTCCATAGTTAAAGTTCTGCAGCCTTGTTCTGGAGTTTCTCACTCCAGAGAATATAATTCCTCTCTATGTTGCCTATCAAATCCTTGTATTAAAATCCAGCAGTTCATCATTGAGTCTTCCATAATCAAGTTAATGGGAGTCAAATGTCTGGAACATGTCTTCGTAATTTGACTGTAGAACGGGGTACCACAACGGGGGTAACAAGAGCTGGCACTGTGGTTAGCACTGCTGCCTCACAGCACCATGGGACCTAGTATGCTAACGGTATGCTTTGTCTGTATAGCACGCAAGAAACATTACTTTTCACTCTATACTAATATATATGACAATAATAATTCAGATCAAATCAAACAAAATACCAATCAGCGAGGACAAGGCAGAACCCTCAATCAGAAGAGGGAGGGTGGAGCATTGAAAGACCAATCTTCGATGGTGACTGCTCCTGAAACACCTGCTGCACGGACACTAGACGTGTCACAGCTCTCATTCTCTAAGCAATGTCAATGATTATGCCAACGGGCGGCATGGTGGCACAGTGGTTAGCACTACTGCCTCGCAGCACCAGGGATCCAGGTTCAATTCCGGTCACTGTGTGCTTGGAGTTTGCACATTCCCCCATACCTGAAAGGGTTTCCTCCGGGTGCTCCGGTTTCCTCCCACAGTCCAAAGATGAGCGGGTTAGGTTAATTGGCTAGGCTAAATTGACCCTAATGTCAGGGGGATTAGCAGAGTAAAGGTGTGGGGTTGCAGCGAAAGAGCCTGGGTGGGATTATGATTTGTGCAGACTCGATGGGCCGAATAGCCCCCTTCTGCACTGTAGGGATTTGATGATCACTGATTGGTCCCACTGCAGAAAGAGGCGTGTCACACCTCTATCCTCGTCATACTTGTCCCACGGATTTGAGCGGAGCCGGTAAGACGGTGATAATAGATGTGAACCCCCACACCAACAAGGAACTATCTGGTGTCTGCCCGCGATTTTGCTCCCGATTGAACGGGGAGCAGGGAAGCGATGGCCATGAGACTGCTGAACTGTGAAGCCGTGTGTCTGACAATCCTCCTTCATTGTCTGAGTGTGGAGAGCAACTCCGGTCAGCACCCGATTACTTTCAACTCCGTTTCTTTTCCTGGAGAGGGAAATTGAGATAATACAGAATGAGGGAGGGTGAGAAGAGAGATAGAGGGAGAGAGATATAGAAATAATGTGTGGGAGCGAGAGCAGGATACTCAGCGGAAGGCAGAAATAGGGTTTGAAAGGCGCAGGAATACAGAGAGAAAGGGCGTTTCTGAGGCAGCGAACCAGAGATTCAGACAAACTGAGAGGAAAGTAAGAAACATTAATAGAGACAAATGAATTAAGAGCGAGAACGAGGAATTAAGAGACAGTGAGACATGCAGGGGCAGAGGAGATGGAGACAGAGGGAGACAGAGAGGAAGAGGGAAGAGCATGTACATTGCGATTGAGATAGTTCAAGAGAGTCAAAGAAACATCGCTAAAGGAAACAAAACAGACGGAAGAGATTAAATGGCAGAGAGAGAAAAGGAGGGCACAGAAATATAGAGAGCAGGAGAAACATAGGCGGAGAGAGTAAGCAGAGGGGAACATAGAGAAAGAAAGGGGGAGAGATAGCGGATAGGAAGCACATCTATACAGGGAGAGAGTTTATAATTATATCCTGAGTTTGAATCTCACTCCATGTTTCACAGGCGACAGAAGCACTTTTGTGGAACAGGAGCCGATGTTTCTGACGGTGTCGGGGAGTGAGCCATTCCAGGTGAGCTGTGAGCTGAAGAATCCGAGCTACAGCTATCTGTACTGGTACCGGCAGTATCCCGACTCGCAACCCGAAGCCCTGTTCTATTCTCCCACCAAGGGAATGGTTACCCCGTACACCAAGGAGCCCTTGACAGCCGAGAGGCCCAGCGACACGCACTTTCTGTTGAAGTCGCCCAATGTGTCACGTTCCGCCGTTTTTTACTGCGCCTGTAGTAAGGCACAGCGCAGCAAAAGGCGAGGTGCGTCGTACAAAAAGCGGAGACCAGAAAGAGAGAGCAGACAGGCAAGTTAGACAAAAAATGAGACAGGCGGATACATAGAGAGCGAGGGATTGAAGAAGGGAGACAGAACAAGCCAGAGATGGCAACACAGAGGAGAGAGACAGAAAGAAAACGCGCACGAATAAAGCGAAGAAAAAGAGAGCGATGCAGAGAGAGAGAGAGAGCGAGCAAGAATTCAACTAGATATACAGAAAGTGAAAGACTGGGAGATACAGAAATAGAAAGATGAAACAGAGTGAGAGAGAGAGGGGGTGGGAGGTTGAGTGAAACAGATTGAGAGACAGAGATGGAGTTATGGCCACACGGTGGCACAGTGGTTAGCACTGCTGCTCACAGCGGTTCGATTCCCGACTTGTGTCGCTGTCTGTGTGGAGTTTGCACATTCTCCCCGCGTCTGCGTGGATTTCCTCCGCGTGCTCCGGTTTCCTCCCACAGTCCGGAAGACTTGTTCGTTGGGTTGCATTGACCGGAACAGGCGCCGGAGTGTGGCGACTAGGGGAATATCGCAGTATGTTCATTGCAGTGTTAATGTAAGCCTTACTCGTGACTAATAAATAAACTTTACTTTGAAGGAAGACAGAGAGGGGCTACGTAAAAAGAGGAGAGTAAAGTGTGAGACAAAGCGGGAACGATAGAGGGAGAGAGACAGAGATACATGCGATACAAGCTCACCCAGACAGAGAAGTCCACGTTTGAGAATTGTCACAACCGATTTCATTGATTGGCGCCTCTGAGGGAGCCTGAGTTAACTGCATCCTGAATATAATGGGGCCTCCCTCATGGCGGGATCATTCAATCCTCTTGGTCATCATAGGGCAAACTAGTGAGCCAATGGTGATGTATAAGTCCCCATGTTGCGTTCTCTGGCTTCTAAAGGCCTTCCTTCGAGCTTTGTGGTTCAATTGCTTAGGCATTTGTCGCATGCTGAATGTAAATCCGGATTCGGTGAGGTTTCTGGGGGAACCCAGGTGCGATCAATTGTAGTTGAGATGATTGAGTTAGGTTAAATGGGAGTGACGGACGCAGTTCCGGAGAATGTCACGCAGTCAATCCTGTCAATCATTGCTAATTAGCAGTTCAGCCATTCTGATTGGTCTGACCGAGGAAGGGGGTATGTAAAACGTTGCAACGTTACATTGTTTCTCTCAGTGATATAAGAAGGGCGGGTTCTCACACAACTCTTACACCTTTTTAACCGAAAGAGAAATTCGTAATAAAGATGCATTTGTTACTGGGACTAATCATCTGGTTTCACCGTAAGAAACTTCTTTCAAAGAATAATGACTCAAAATCATTAATCTTAATCATTAATATCATTTCTTTCACTCTGATTTTCCTCTTTTTCTCTCTTCGCTGCTCACAATGTGCTCATTTACTCTCTTTCCTAGGAGTGGACTCGCAGACCATTCGTCAGACGCCCGCCGCGATCTCCAAATTTCCTGGGGAGGGTGCGAACCTGAAGTGCACTGTGGAGGGGACCAGTGACCCGAACATGTACTGGTACAGACAAAACTCGGGAGAGAGGCCTGAGGTCATGTTTTACTCCTTAGGTACCAACATGGTAAATCCACAGGGGACGGTGGACAGTTTCAGCGCCGAGAGACCGAGTGGCTCCGAGTTCAACCTCAATTCCTCCGGCCTGCGGGTGAATCACTCGGCCGTGTATTACTGCGCCTGGAGTCTTCACAGTGGCTCAGAGAGGTGGAGCAGTGCAACAAAAACCCCAAAGGCAGTAGGATGATCGAGACAAAACTGCAGGAGTGTTTGGAGCCACTGTGATTCATTTTTGCCGAGCGAAGATGATTTGGACAATCGGAAGGAGCGTTAGAATGGAAAGCAAGTGATTCGTTTCAGGAGCGCTGGAGAAGGTGAACATGAAATTTAGCAGTGATGTTGCCAGATCTGAGAATTTGACATTATCAGGAAAAACGGAACTTGTCCTATCTGATAGAGGTCATGAACTTCCGACAGAAGGTTGGTAGGACAGATGGACTTGAGTGAAACGAAACTTGGTAAATAAAATGCATTACTCATAAATTTCACTGCGAATTAGGGAGACTCTTAACACAGGAAGTCTGAGAATGTGGAACTCGCTACCACTGAGTGTGGTCTGAGGCGAGTACTGCAGATGTTTTTACGGTGGAAGTTGGGTAAAGGGGGAGGTCATGGCCGAGTCGTATTATCGCTAGACTATTAATGCAGAAACTCAGCTAATGCTCTGGGTGACCCGGATTCGAGATGGTGGAATTTGAATTCAAATAAAAGATACCTGGAATTAAGAACCTGCTGATGACCATGAAACTATTGTCGATTGTTTGATCCATTCATGTCCCTTCAGGGAAGGAAATCTGCTGTCCATACCTGATCTGGCCTACATGTGACTCCAGATCCACAGCAATGTGGCTGATTCTCAACTGCCCTCGGGCAACTAGGGATGGGCAATAAATGCTGGCCAGCCAACGACGCCCATGTCCCACCAATGAATGAATATTAAAAAAGGAGAAAGGAATAGAAAGATACGCTGATACAGTGAAACAGCAACCCATCCTGTACTGAAGCGAGGAGCACATTCGTTGAGGCTGGTTTTCATGGAGAGGTGAAGTAGGTTCTGGATAAGGCATATCAAAAGGAATGGGGAACGAAAGGGAAAAAAGAGACCGAATAAAACGATTTTATTCAGAATTTATGTTGTCTTTCTCCACAACGCCTGATGGGGGCGCTCCGGCACCATTAAACACATCAATTCCGAGAACGCGGCTTGATTGGAACTGAGGAACTGAAGGATTATTTCTCTTCGGAGGCGGTCATTGCCTGCCACTTCGCAAATATTACGTACCACTCGTCAGCCTAAGCTTCAATGTTGTCCAAATCTTGCTGCCTATAGGAATGCTTCAGTAACCGAAAAACCATGAATGGTGCGGAACATTGTGTAATTATCAGTGAACATCCCCACTTCCTACCTTGTGATGGAGGGAGGCTGATTAATGAAGGAGCTGGTTGCCCGGGGAACTCTCGCAGCAATGATCTCGGACTGAGATGACTGAGCTTCAATAGCTACAAGAGTTTTCGTTTGTACTCGGTATGACTCCAGCCGGTGAAGCGATCCCCCTGGTTCCACTGACTTCATTTTCGCCAGTCTTCTTGATATAAGGCAGATGTCAAGGTCAATCACACGCAGCTCATCTCTTGAATTCATTCTTCTGTGGAGCAAGACTGTAAAAACAGAATCTGGGTGAACCTAAGAAATGCAATCTGTGTGTGGGTGAACTGGTTATTGCTGTGAAAGTAGCGCAACGTCGCACTTTCTACGATATGTTCAATCACGTTGCTAATGATTGAGAATAGATAGATGGAACAGTAATTATTCTGGTTGCATTTGCCCTTCTTGTTGCCTGGACTTACCTGAGTAATTTTTCACATAGCTGGGTAGGTGCTAGCTCTGAAGCTCTACTGGACAAGCTTGGCCAGAGGAGCAGCTAGTTCTGGATTACAAGTCTTGATTGCTATTGCCAAAATGTTGTTAGGGCTCATAATCTTTTCAGCATTCGGTGCCTTCAGGCGTTTCTCGATATTACATGCAGTGAATGGAATTGGCTGCTGGGAGGCTGGGACATTTGAGGAGGGTGTGATGGATCTTCCTCTCGGTACTTCTAGCTGAAGGTTTTTGCGAATGATTCAGCCTTATGGGTTGCACGAACTTGCTGGCATCCCCCCATCATTGTGAAGGAGATGTTAGTGGAGCCCCCTTCTCCCATTATCTGTTCGATTGACTTACCAGCATTCATCATAGGTTGTGGCAGGATTGCCGAGCTGATCCGTCAGTTGTGGGTTCGCTAAGTTCTGTACTTTAAAGCTGGTTCGCAATTTGGCGTGCAAGTAATCCTGTGTTGTAGCTTCGCCAGGCTGATATTTCATTTAACCTATGCCAGGTGCTGATCTTGGCAGGCCCTCCTGCACGCTTCATTAAACTCCCGGAATGATCACCCAGTTTGATGGTAATGGGAGATTGAGGTTGCAGATTGTGGTTGCGTACAATTCTACTGCTGCCGGTGACCAAACACGCCTCATGGATGCTCAGTTTTCATCCACCAGATCCTTTCGCAATCCATTAGTATTGTGGCGTGGTAAGGATTAAAGTCAAATAGGCCTTGCTTTCTTATCGGTCCTCTCAACACCTCTTGCAGCCTCAGCCTATCAGCTATGATCTTTACGATTGGGCCAGTGATGGTGTTATCAAACTGCAATGTTGCTGGGATTTGAAAATTCCCATTCAGTTTGCAGTGAGCGCTCTTGCCACACTCAGAGTGCCAATTGACATTCCGACATGGAAGAGAACAGATTCATCATTGCAGAATGGGTTACTGGTAATAGGTGGCAATCAGCTTGAAGTTTCCTTGCTCACAGTTCCAGATAGGTACTAATGTATTGTATTGACATTTCACTAACTGTCTTGATTGGATATAGGCCCATATCCCGAGGAATATTAACTTCTGGATTACCAGTCGAGTGACATTACCAAAATACTATACAATGAGATCAATGAATCAGATACTATACAATGAACTCACATTTTTCAACGCACTCTATATCTGTCTTAGTCTTGAAATATCCAAATAAGCAACAGCTTTCGACCATTCTCTGTGGGGGAAAGTGTTCCAGATTTCCACTATCGTTCGTGTGAAGGAATGTTTCGTGACCTCATCTCAGAATGGTCCAGCCCTAATTGAGGCATGGTAGCACAGTGGTTAGCACTGCTGCTTCACAGCTCCAGGGAACTGGGGTTCGATTCCCGGCTCAGGTCACGGTCTGTGTGGAGTTTGCACATTCTCCTCGTGTCTGCGTGGGTTTCCTCCGGGTGCTCCGGTTTCCTCCCACAGTCCAAAAATGTGCGTGTTAGGTTGATTGGCCATGCTAAAATTGCCCCTTAGTGTCCTGAGATCCGTAGGTTAGGGGATTAGCAGGTAAATGTGTAGGGATATAGGGTAAGACCTGGGTGGGATTGTGGTCGGTGCAGTCTCGATGGGCCAGATGGCCTCTTTCTGCACTGTAGGGTTTCTATGATTCTAACCGTGACAGTGCATGATGCTGACTTCTGGAAATCAACTGTTACATGTGTTGATGTTTTTCTCTTTTACTCCACAGGTGCGTCGGTCCACCTTGTTGTCTAACGAGGGGCATACACGCGGTGGGTCGTGCGTGGGCTGCTCTTGGATGTTTCGAGAGTAGCCTAGTACTTCGCGTCGTTTGTGTACGCTTAAACTGGACCAGCAGATGGGCACCACGACAGCTCAGTGACTATTACTGTTTGCTGTGCAGATACATGCATTTGGGCCAGCGTCTGTGTGAGTTTGCGCATTCTCCCCGTTGTTGCGTGGGTTTCCTCCGGGTGCTCCGGTTTCGACCCACACCCCAAAGATGTGCTCTTAGGCTGATTGGTGTAACAAATTGTCCCTAAATTATTCTCCCCTCAATCTGGTTTCCAATGTGGGTGCCATAAGAATAGACATGGGTCAAGGGTGGAGGAGGAAAAGCACAATGTTAAAATGGCGGCGCGGGTTCGTTGGGTCGAAGGGCCTGTTTCCCGTGCTGCGTTGTTCTCTGTTCTGCAGTACATTATTAAGTTGACCTTAAATTCTCCTTCTAAAATCCTAAAAATGCAAATCAGGTCACCCCTCCCTCAACCTCCGGAACACAAGGGAAGGCAGACAAGCTGAAGGATTTGTTGATTAATGTCAGTGCAGCCCGTGGTGTAGTGTTACTGTCACTGGGCCAGTAGTCCAGCTCTTCAGGCTCTTGCGGGCAGTGTTCAGAACTCACCTTGGCAGCCAGTGGAATTTGGATTGAATGATAAAAAAACAAAGTTTGGAATTGAAATCCGGTCTAAGTAATGGTGACCCCGGAATAATTGTCGATTATTGTAAAAGCGTTCAACGTTAGACCAATGTGGTTGACTCTTAACTGCCCTTTGGAATTCCATTCAGTTTTTAAGGGCAATTCGGGGTGCGCAATATTTAGTGGCCTTGTCAGCGACGCCCAGGATTGTAAAACAAGCCCCCGGATCATGCTGATGAATTTATTTTGCAATCCTTCCTAGTAATCCCTGCATCCTTCTTTATTTTTACTTATTAGTGTCACAAGTAGGCTTACATTAACAGTACAATTAAGTTACTGTGAAAATCCCCGCATCGCCGCACTCCGGCGCCTCTTGGGGTACACTGAGGGAGATTTTAGCATGTCCAATACGTCTTTAGAATGGTGGGCGGAAATCGGAGCACCGGGAGAGAACTTAGCTCGGCACGGAAATACGTGCAAATAGACAGTGACCGAAGTGCGATTTGAATTTGGGATCGTGGCGCTGTGAGGAAGCAATGCTAACCACTGTGTCCACCGTGCCGCCCATGGATGTGGGTGTTATGTGAGTTGATCTGGATGTGCCTTTCCAGGCCTGTGCCCAGTGTTCCAGAGTTCTGTGACAATTTAAGGAAACCTCTCTTCTTTGATATCCCAGTCTCCATGGCGCACAAGCGAGCATTCGAAGTCCGTTTTGTCCAGGCCTGCCTGGTTTTCGTGATTTACGGCGCCGAACTCCTTTCCTTCGCCACAGCTCCTCTCGCCAGTTAAAAGATGCGCCACTCTAAATTGCTTAAGGTGATGTCACATTTTGTCCAAAAGGAAAATACTGCGGATGCTGGAATCTGAAACAAAAGCAGAAAATGCTGGATCATCTCTACAGGCCTGACAGCAACTGTGGAGAGAAAACAGGAACAACGTTTCGAGTCTCGATTAACCTTTTTCAGACCGAACAAATGTGACATCCGGACACGAAACGTTGCCTCTATTCTCTCTCCACAGCTGCTGTCAGACCTGCTGAATCTCTCGCTCATATTTTATCAATTTTCTTTGCACACTCGCTTCATCTGTTTCTGCCCCTTTTGGCACTTCCTGCTCCCACTTCCAGCCAATCATAGAGATAGGATGTGTTTTCCTGCCAGTGAGGGCGGGGTTCCCTTTGGCCCTTCAGATTTTCTCAATGATTTAACAGACGACCAGTTCACTCCCCAGAATACTGGTCTCTCGTGTTACAGCATATTTTTCCAACACAACAAAAAGTTAACATTAAAGATGTATGTGTTACTAGGCCTCACGGTGTTATTTCAATGTAAGTCAGGTGTTTTTCTGGACAACAACCTCTAATGATTTCCTTTCCTTCTGCCTCAGGTGTTTTCCTTTATTTCCTTTTGCCGATTCATCACCAGAATTTTTCTATTTATTAACGTTCTGTTCACCCCATCTCTCTTCCAGATGCGAATTCAGTGCAGATCCATCAGACCCCCGCCGCTGTCTCCAAACTCGTTGGGGATGGAGTGAAATTGAATTGTAACGCTGAGGGAGCCAATACCGATTACATGTACTGGTACAGACAATATCCGGGCAGGTGGTTGCAGCTGATGTCTTATTCTACAACTGCACAAATGGTGAATTCAGAAGGGACGGAGGACGGCTTCACCGCCCTGAGACCTAATATGAATGAGTTCAACCTGAAAGCGCCCAGCCTGCTGGCGAATCACTCGGCTGTGTATTACTGCGCCTGGAGTATTCACAGTGAGTCAGAGAGATGGAGCAGCTCAACAAAAACCCGAAAGGCAGCAGGAAATAGCTGTCGCGGACGCGGTTGGTCGCCTTACCACGTTGTCTTGTCAAGTGAACATCTTATTGACAATAAAAGTCAAGGGTTACAATGAAAATGACCGATTAGTTTGCAGAGCACTGGAAAAGGTGAAAGGGAATATTAGCAAGGATGATCCCAGAATTGAGAGATTGTAACTTTTAGGGAAGACTGCCCATGTTCGTTTCTGTTCAAGCAAAGTTTGAAGTGGACCTGACAGATAATTTGGAGGTTGAGTAGATTAGACAGAGGGAACATATTTTCACTTTAGTCAAAGACCACA
The DNA here is from genome assembly GCF_965287045.1 of Carcharhinus amblyrhynchos. NCBI lineage: Eukaryota > Metazoa > Chordata > Chondrichthyes > Carcharhiniformes > Carcharhinidae > Carcharhinus > Carcharhinus amblyrhynchos. The sequence goes on from NW_027649778.1 coordinate 8,810,822, forward strand.
CTAGGCCTCATCAATAAAAGATCGGCATTCATACATTTAACTGGGAATTGTGTAGAAATTGTTCTTACAACAAAGAACCAAAACAAAAAGCACAGGAACAGGCCCTTCGGCACTCCAGCCTGCACCCAACATGCTGTCCGACTCAACTAAAACCCATTACCCTACTGGAGACCTTATCCCTCTATTCCCATCCTAATCATGTGTTTGTCAAGACGTCCCTTAAATGTCACTATCGTATCTGCTTCCATTACCACCGCCGGCAGCGAGTTCCAGGCATCCACCAACCACTGTACAAAGCTTGCCCATCGAACCTTAAACCTATGCCCCCTAGTAATTGACTATTCATCTCTCCATCCTCTTCATAATGTTGTAGACATTTCTCAGGTCGCCTCCCAACCTCCTTCGTTCCAATGAGAACAGACCAAGTTTCTCCTCATACCAGACAGCATCCTGACAAAACTTTTCTGTGCCTCCTCCAAAGCCTCCACATCCTTCTGGTAATCTGGCGACCACAATTGAACATTATATTCCAATTGCAGCCTAACTAATGTTCTATAGAGCTGCAACATGACTTGCCAATTTTTAAACTCAATGACTCGAGTGATGAACGCAAGCATGCCATATGCCTTCTTGACTATCTTCTCCATCCAGACACGAAAAGTGACATCCAGACACGAAACGTTGGCTCTATTCTCTCTCCACAGCTGCTGTCGGACCTGCTGAATCTCTCGCTCATATTTTATCAATTTTCTTTGCACGCTCGCTTCATCTGTTTCTGCCTCTTTTGGCACTTCCTGCCCCCACTTTCAGCCAATCATAGAAATAGGGCGTGTCTTCCTGCCAGTGAGGGCGGAGTTCCCTTTGGCCCTTCAAGTTTTCTCAATGATTTAACAGACGACCAGTTCACTCCCTAGAATACTGGTCTCTCGTATTACAGCATATTTTTCGAACACAACATCAAGGTTAACAACAAAAATGTATGTGTTACTGAGCCTCACGGTGTTATTTCAGTGTAAGTCATGTGTTTTTCTGGACAACAATCTCTAATGATTTCCTTTCCTTCTGCCTCAAGTGTTTTCTTTTATTTCCTTTTCCTGATACATCACCAGAATTTTCCTATTTATTAACGTTCTGTTCACCCCATCTCTCTTCCAGATGTGAATTCAGTGCAGATCCATCAGACCCCCGCCGCTGTCTCCAAACTCGTTGGGGATGGAGTGAAATTGGATTGTAACGCTGAGGGAGCAAGTACTGGATATATGTACTGGTACCGACAATATCCGGGTAGGGAGTTGCAGCTGATGTTTTATTCTATAACTGCACAAGTGGTGAATTCAGAAGGGACGGTGGACAGCTTCACCGCCCTGAGGCCGAATATGAATGAGTTCAACCTGAATGCCCCCAGCCTGCTGGCGAATCACTCGGCTGTGTATTACTGCGCCTGGAGTATTCACAGTGACTCAGAGAGATGGAGCAGCTCAACAAAAACCCCAAAGGCAGCAGGAAACAGCTGTCGCTGACGCGGTGGTTCGCCTTACCAAGTTGTCTTGTCGAGTGAACATGTTATTGACAATAAAAGTCAAGGTTACAATGAAAATGCCGGATTAGTTTTCTGAACACTGGAAAAGATAAAAGGGAATATTAGCAAGGATGATCCCAGAACTGAGAGATTGTAGCTTACCGGGAAGGCTGCCATATTCGTTCCTATTCAAGAGAAGTTTGAAGTGGATCTGACAGAGAATTTGGAGGTTGAATGGATTAGACAGAGGGAACATATTTTCACTTTAGTGAAAGGCCAACACTAGGCCTCATACACAAAAGATCGGCATTCATACATTTAACTGGGAATTGTGTAGAAATTGTTCTTACAACAAAGAACAAAAAAATACAGCACAGGAACAGGCCCTTCGGTCCTCCAAGCCTGCACCCACTATGCTGCCCGACTCAACTAAAACCCACTACCCTACTGGAGACCGTATCCCTCTATTCCCATCCTAATCAAGTATTTGTCAAGACGCCTCTTAAATGTCACTATCGCATCTGCTTCCATTTCCTCCGCCGGCAGTGAGTTCCAGGCAGCCAACACCCTCTGTGTAAAGCTTGCCCATCGAACCTTAAACCTATGCCCCCTAGTAATTGATTCTTTCCATCTGGGAAAAAGATTCTGACCATCCATCTGTCCATTCCCTTCTTAATCCTGTAGACATCTCTTGGGCCGCCTCTCAATCTCCGTCGTTCCAATGGGAACAAACCAAGTTTCTCCAACCTCTCTTCATAGCTAGTGCCCTCCATACCAGACAATATCCTGAAAAATCTTTTCTTTACCCTCTCGAAACCTCCGCATCCTTCTGGTAATGTGGCGACCAGAATTGAATAATATATTTCAAATGCGGCCTAATAATCTTCTGCAAAACTGCAACACGACTTGCAGTTTTTAACTCAATGACCCGAGTGATGAAGGCATGCATGCCGTGTGCCTTCTTGACTATCTTCTCCACCTGCGTTTGCCACTTTCAGCGACTTGTGTATCTGTGCACCCAGTTCCTTCTGCCTATCTATACTCTTAAGAATGTACACTGTGAACCTCGCTGTTGCAGAAGTTGGATTGGGCCAGTAGCGTATTTGTCTTTCAGGAGAAGTTGCATAAAGACACGTGGAAGAGATAAATAGAAGGATATGCTGCTGGAGTTGAAATTCAATACATGCTGTTGCTGAGGGAGTGAGCAAATTCAGACAGCAGAGGGAGCTAGTTTCCACGTGTGGTTGGATTTGATTCTAAGCGCAACAAATAATTCAGGAGCAAAACAGAGAAAGCTGGGAAACATCAGCACTTCTGGCAGCATCTGTCGTGAGAGAAAAATATTTAACGTTTCTTTATGATCTATTGATTGATGTCGGTGCAGCCCGTGGTGTAGTGCTACTGTCACTGGGCAACTAGTCCAACAGTTCAGGCTCTTGCGGGCAATGTTCAAAACTCACCTGAGAAGCCAATGGAATTTGGATTGAATGGACAAAAAACAAAGTTTGGAATTGATATCCGGACTAGTTACTGGTGATCGCGGAATAATTGTCGATTATTGTAAAAGCGTTTGACGCCAGATCAATGTGGTTGACTCTTAACTGCCCTCTGGAATACCACTCAGTTTTTAAGGGCAATTCGGAATGCGCAATATTTAGCGGCCTTGTCAGCGACGCCCAGGATTGTAAAACAAGCCCCCGGATCATGCTGCTGAAACTATTTTGCAATCCTTCCTAGTAATCCCTACCTCCTTGTTTATTTTTTGTTCATTGGTGTCACAAATATGCTTACAACAAAACTACAATGAAGTTACTGTGAAAATCCCTCATCGCCACACTGCGACGCCTCTTCAGGTACACTGAGGCAGAATTTAGCACGTAGCACGTCTAATACATCTTTTGCACAGTGGGCGGAAAACGGAGCACCCGGAGAGAACTTACGTAGGCACGGGAAGAACGTGCGAACTCCACATAGACAGTGACCCAAGCCGCGATTTGGAATCCTGGCGCTGTGCGTAAGCAATGCCAACCACTGTGCCCGTCCATGGATGTGGGTGTTCTGTGGGTTGGTCTGGATGTGCCTTCCCAGATCTGTGCCCAGTGTTCCAAAGTTCTGTGTCAATTTAAGGAAACCTCCCTCCTTTGATATCCCAGGCTCCATGGTGCAAAAGCGAGAATTCGAAGTCCGTTTTGTCCAGGCCTGCCTGGTTTTCGTGATTTACGGCGCTGAACTCCTTTCCTTCGCCACAGCTCCTCTCGCCAGTTAGAAGATGCCAAATCTCAATTGCTTAAGGCGATATCACCTTTTGTCCAAAAGGAAAATACTGCGGATGCTGGAATCTGAAACAAAAGCAGAAAATGCTGGATCATCTCTACAGGCCTGACAACAACTGTGGAGAGAAAATAGGAACAACGTTTTGAGCCTGGATTACCCTTTTTCAGAGCGAACGAATGTGACATCCAGCCACGAAACTTTGGCTCTATTCTCTTTCCACAGCTGCTGTCAGACCTGCTGAATCTCTCGCTCATATTTTATCCGTTTTCTTTGCGCACTCGCTTCATCTGTTTCTGCCCCTTTTGGCACTTCCTGCTCCCACTTCCAGCCAATCATAGAAATAGGGCGCGTCTTCCTGCCAGTGAGGGCGGGGCTCCCTTTGGTCCTTCAGGTTTTCTCAATGATTTAACAGATGACCAGTTCACTCCCCAGAATACTGGTCTCTCGTGTTACAGCATATTTTTCGAACACAACATAAAGGTTAACAACAAAAATGCATGTGTTACTGAGCCTCATGGTGTTATTTCAGTGTAAGTCATGTGTTTTCCTGGACAACAATCTAAAATGATTTCCTTTCCTTCTGCCTCAAGTGTTTTCTTTTATTTCCTTTTGCTGATTCATCAACAGAACTTTCCTATTTATTCATGTTCTGTTCACCCCATCTCTCTTCCAGATGTGAATTCAGTGCAGATCCTTCAGACCCCCGCCGCTGTCTCCAAACTCGTTGGGGATGGAGTGAAATTGAATTGTAACGCTGAGGGAGCCGATAGCGGTTTCATGTACTGGTACAGACAATATCCGGGCAGGGGGTTGCAGCTGATGTTTTATTCTAGAACTGCACAAATGGTGAATTCAGAAGGGGCGGTGGACGGCTTCACCGCCCTGAGACCTAATATGAATAAGTTCAACCTGAATGCCCCCAGCCTGTTGGCGAATCACTCGGCTGTGTATTACTGTGCGTGGAGTATTCACAGTGACTCAGAGAGATGGAACAGCTCAACAAAAACCCCAAAGGCAGCAGGAAACAGCTGTCGCTGACGCGGTGGTTCGCCTTACCTTGTTGTCTTGTCGAGTGAACATGTTATTGACAATAAAAGTCAAGGTTACAATGAAAATGCCGGATTAGTTTGCTAAAGACTGGAAAAGGTGAAAGGGAATATTAGCAAGGATGATCCCAGAACTGAGAGATTGTAGCTTACAGGAAGGCTGCCATATTCGTTTCTATTCAAGAGACGTTTGAAGTGCATCTGATAGAGAATTTGGAGGTTGAATGGATTAGACAGAGGGAACATATTTTCACTTTAGTGAAAGGCCAACACCAGGCCTCATAAATAAAAGATCGGCATTCATACATTTAACTGGGAATTGTGCAGAAATTGTTCTTACAACAAAGAACAAAAAAATACAGCACAGGAACAGGCCCATCGGCCCTCCAAGCCTGCACCCAACATGCTGCTCGAGTCAACTAAAACCCAATATCCTACTGGAGACCGCATCCTTCCATTCCCATCCTATTCATGTCTTCATCAAGACGTCTCTTGAATGTTACTATCGCATCTGCTACTATTTCCTCCGCCGGCAGTGAGTTCCAGGCATCCACCACCCTCTGTGTAAAGCTTGCCCATCGAACCTTAAACCTATGCCCCCTAGTAATTGATTCTTTCCATCTGGGAAAAAGATTCTGACCATCCTTCTGTCCACGCCCCTATTAATCTTGTAGACATCTCTCGGGCCGCCCCTCAACTTCCGTCGTTCCAATGGGAACAAACCAAGTTTCTCCAACCTCTCCTCATAGCTAATGGCCTCCATACCAGACAATGTCCTGAGAAATCTTTTCTTTACCCTCTCGAAACCTCCGCATCCTTCTGGTAATGTGGCGACAAGAATTGAATAATATATTTCAAGTGCGGCCTAATAATCTTCTGCAAAACTGCAACTCGACTTGCCAAATTTTAACTCAATGACCCGAGTGATGAAGGCAAGCATGCCGTGTGCCTTCTTGACTATCTTCTCCACCTGCGTTTGCCACTTTCAGCGACTTGTGTATCTGTGCACCCAGTTCCTCCTGCCTATCTATACTCTTAAGAATGTACACTGTGAACCTCGCTGTTGCAGAAGTTGGATTGGGCCAGTAGCGTATTTGCCTTTCAGGAGAAGTTGCATAAAGACACGTGGAAGAGATAAATAGAAGGATATGCTGCTGGAGTCGAAATTCAATGCATGCTGTTGCTGAGGGAGTGAGCTAATTCAGACAGCAGAGGGAGCTAGTTTCCACGTGTGGGTGGATTTGATTCTGAGCACAACAAATAATTCAGGAGCAAAACAGAGAAAGCTGGGAAACATCAGCAGTTCTGGCAGCATCTGTCGTGAGAGAACAATATTTAACGTTTCTTTATGATTTATTGATTGATGTCGGTGAAGCCCGTGGTGTAGTGTTACTGTCACTGGGCCACTAGTCCAGCAGTACAGGCTCTTGCAGGCAATGTTCAGAAGTCACCTTGGCAGCCAATGGAATTTGGATTGAAAGAACAAAAAACAAAGTTTGGAATTGAAATCCGGACTAAGTAATGGTGACCGCGGAATAATTGTCGATTATTGTAAAAGCTTTTGACGCCAGATCGATGTGGTTGACTCTTAACTGCCCTCTGGAATACCACTCAGTTTTTAAGGGCAGTTCGGAATGCGCAATATTTAGTGCCCTTGTCAGCGACGCCCAGGATTGTAAAACAAGCCCCCGGATCATGCTGCTGAAACTATTTTGCAATCCTCCTAGTAATCACAACCTCCTTGTTTATTTTTATTTATTAGTGTCACAAATAGGCTTACATTAACACTACAATGAAGTTACTGTGAAAATCCCTCATCACCACACTCCGACGCCTCTTCAGGTACACTGAGGCAGAATTTAGCACGTCTAATACATCTTTTGGACTGTGGGCGGAAAACGGAGCACCCGGAGAGAACTTTCGTAGGCACGGGAAGAACGTGCAAACTCCACATAGACAGTGACCCAAGCCGCGATTTGTAATTTGGAATCCAGGCGCTGTGAGGAAGCAATCTTAACCACAGTGCCCGTCCATGGATGTGGGTGTTCTGTGGGTTGGTCTGGATGTGCCTTCCCAGATCTGTGCCCAGTGTTCCAAAGTTCTGTGTCAATTTAAGGAAACCTCCCTCCTTTGATATCCAGGCTCCATGGTGCAAAAGCGAGAATTCGAAGTCCGTTTTGTCCAGGCCTGCCTGGTTTTCGTGATTTACGGCGCTGAACTCCTTTCCTTCGCCACTGCTCCTCTCGCCAGTTAGAAGATGCGCAATTCTAAATTGCTTAAGGCGATATCACATTTTGTCCAAAAGGAAAATACTGCGGATGCTGGAATCTGAAACAAAAGCAGAAAATGCTGGATCATCTCTACAGGCCTGACAACAACTGTGGAGAGAAAATAGGAACAACGTTTCGAGCCTGGATTACCCTTTTTCAGAGCGAACGAATGTGACATCCAGCCACGAAACTTTGGCTCTATTCTCTCTCCACAGCTGCTGTCAGACGTGATGAATCTCTCGGTCATATTTTATCCGTTTTCTTTGCGCACTCGCTTCATCTGTTTCTGCCCCTTTTGGCACTTCCTGCTCCCACTTCCAGCTAATCATAGAAATAGGGCGTGTCTTCCTGCCAGTGAGGGTGGGGTTCTCTTTGGTCCTTCAGATTTTCTCAATGATTGAAAAGACGTCCAGTTCACTCCCCAGAACACTGGTCTCTTCGTGTTACAGCGTATTTTTCTAACACAACAATAACTTAACATTAAAGATGTATGTGTTACTAGGCCTCACGGTGTTATTTCAATGTAAGTCAGGTGTTTTTCTGGACAACAATCTCTAATGATTTCCTTTCCTTCTGCCTCAAGTGTTTTCTTTTATTTCCTTTTGCTGATTCATCACCAGAATTTTCCTATTTATTAACGTTCTGTTCACCCCATCTCTCTTCCAGATGCGAATTCGGTGCAGATCCATCAGACCCCCGCCGCTGTCTCCAAACTCGTTGGGGATGAAGTGAAATTGAATTGTTACGCTGAGGGAGCCAATACCGACTACATGTACTGGTACAGACAATATCCGGGCAGGGGGTTGCAGCTGATGTTTTATTCTAGAACTGCGCAAATGGTGAATTCAGAAGGGACGGTGGACAGCTTCACCGCCCTGAGACCGAATATGAATGAGTTCAACCTGAATGCCCCCAGCCTGCTGGCGAATCACTCGGCTGTGTATTACTGCGCCGGGAGTATTCACAGTGACTCAGAGAGATGGAGCAGCTCAACAAAAACCTCAAAGACAGCAGGAAACAGCTGTCGCTGACGCGGTGGTTCGCCTTACCACGTTGTCTTGTCAAGTGAACATGTTATTGACAACAAAAGTCAAGGGTTACAATGAAAATGACCGATTAGTTTGCAGAACACTGGGAAAGGTGAAAGGGAATATTAGCAAGGATGTTCCCAGAACTAAGAGATTGTAACTTATAGGGAAGACTGCCCATTTTCGTTTCTGTTGAAGCAAAGTTTGAAGTGGACCTGTCAGATAATTTGGAGTTGAATAGATTAGACAGAGGGAACATATTTTCACTTTAGGCAAGGGCCAACACTAGGCCTCATAAATAAAAGATCGGCATTCATACATTTAACTGGGAATTGTGTAGAAATTGTTCTTACAACAAAGAACCAAAAAAAAAGCACAGGAACAGGCCCTCCGGCACTCCAGCCTGCACCCACTATGCTGTCCGACTCAACTAAAACCCACTACCCTACTGGATACCGTATCCCTCTATTCCCATCCTATTCATGTCTTGGTCAAGACGTCCCTTAAATGTCACTATCGTATCTGCTTCCATTACCACCGCCGGCAGCGAGTTCCAGGCATCCACCACCCTCTGTGTAAAGCTTGCCCACCGAACTTAAACCTATGCCCCCTAGTAATTAACTATTCATCTCTCCATCCTTTTCATAATATTGTAGACATTTCTCAGGTCGCCTCTCAACCTCCTTCGTTCCAATGAGAAAAGACCAAGTTTCTCCAACCTCTCCTCATAGTTAATGCCCTCCATACCAGACAGCATCCTGACAAAACTTTTCTGTGCCGTCTCCAAAGCCTCCACATCCTTCTGGTAATCTGGCGACAACAATTGAACATTATATTCCAATTGCAGCCTAACTAAGGATCTATAGAACTGCAACATGACTTGCCAATTTTTAAACTCAATGATCCGAGTGATGAAGGCAAGCATGCCATATGCCTTCTTGACTATCTTCTCCATCCAGACACGAAACGAGACATCCAGACACGAAACGTTGGCTCTATTCTCTCTCCACAGCTGCTGTCAGACCTGTTGAATCCCTCGCTCATATTTTATCAATTTTCTTTGCACACTCGCTTCATCTGTTTTTGCCTCTTTTGGCACTTCCTGCCCCCACTTTCAGCCAATCATAGAGATAGGATGTGTCTTCCTGCCAGTGAGGGCGGGGTTACCTTTCACCCTTCAAGTTTTCTCAGTGATTTAACAGACGACCAGTTCACTCCCCTGTCTCTCGTGTTACAGCATATTTTTCTAACACAACATAAAGGTTAACAACAAAAATGTATGTGTTACTGAGCCTCACCGTGTTATTTCAGTGTAAGTCATGTGTTTTTCTGGACAACAATCCCTAATGATTTCCTTTCCTTCTGCCTCAAGTGTTTTCCTTTATTTCCTTTTGCTGATTCATCACCAGAACTTTCCTATTTATTAACGTTCTGTTCACCCCATCTCTCTTCCAGATGCAAATTCAGTGCAGATCCATCAGACCCCCGCCGCTGTCTCCAAACTCGTTGGGGATGGAGTGAAATTGAATTGTAACGCTGAGGGAGCCAGTAGCGGTTACATGTACTGGTACAGACAATATCCGGGCAGGGGATTGCAGCTAATGTTTTATTCTACAACTGCAGAAATGGTGAAATCAGAAGGGACGGTGGACAGCTTCACCGCCCGGAGACCGAATATGAATGAATTCAACCTGAATGCGCCCAGCCTGCTGGAGAATCACTCGGCTGTGTATTACTGTGCCTGGAGTATTCACAGTGACTCAGAGAGATGGAGCAGTTCAACAAAAACCCCAAAGGCAGCAGGAAACAGCTGTCGCTGACGCGGTGGTTCGCCTTACCATGTTGTCTTGTCGAGTGAACATGTTATTGACAATAAAAGTCAAGATTACAATGAAAATGACCGATTAGTTTGCTGAACACTGGAAAAGGTGAAAGGGAGTATTAGCAAGGATATTCCCAGAACTGAGAGATTGGAACTTATAGGGAAGACTGCTCACATTCGTTTCTATTGAAGAGAAGTTTGAAGTGGATCTGATAGAGAATTTCGAGGTTTAATGGATTAGAAAGGGGGAACATATTTTCACTTTAGACAAAGACCAACACTAGGCCTCATAAATAAAAGATCGGCATTCATACATTTAACTGGGAATTGTGCAGAAATTATTCTTATAACAAAGAACAGAAAAAACAGCGCAGCAACAGGCCCTTCGGCCCTCCAAGCCTGCACCCACTATGCTGCCCGACTCAACTAAAACCCACTACCCTACTGGAGACCGCATCCCTCTATTCCCATCCTAATCATGTATTTGTCAAGACGCCTCTTAAATGTCACTATCGCATGTGCTTCCATTTCCTCCGCCGGCTGCGAGTTCCAGGCATCCACCATCCTCTGTGTAAAGCTTGCCCATAGAACCTTAAACCTACGTCCCCTAGTAATTGATTCTTTCCATCTGGGAAAAAGATTCTGACCATCCATCTGTCCATACCCTTCTTAATCTTGTAGACATCTCTCGGGCCGCCCCTCTATCTTCGTCGTTTCAATGGGAACAAACCAAGTTTCTCCAACCTCTCCTCATAGCCAATGGCCTCCATACCAGACAATGTCCTGAGAAATCTTTTCTTTACCCTCTCGAAACATCCGCATCTTTCTGGTAATGTGGCGACCAGAATTGAATAATATATTTCAAGTGCAGCCTAACTAGTGTTCTACAAAACTGCAACATGACTTGCCTATTTTTAACTCAATGACCCGAGTGATGATGGCAAGCATGCCGTGTGCCTTCTTGACTATCTTCTCCACCTGCGTTTGCCACGTTCAGTGACTTGTGTATCTGTACACCCAGTTCCTAATGCCTATCTATACTCCTAAGAATATACACTGTGAACCTCGCTGTTGCAGAAGTTGGATTGGGGTGAGTAGCGTATTTGCCTTTCAGGAGAAGTTGCATAATGACACGTGGAAGAGATAAATAGAAGGATATGCTGCTGGAGTCGAAATTCAATACGTGCCGTTGCTGAGGGAGTGAGCAAATTCAGACAGCAGAGGGAGCTAGTTTCCACGTGTGGGTGGATTTGATTCTGAGCACAACAAATAATTCAGGAGCAAAACAGAGAAAGCTGGGAAACATCAGCAGTTCTGGCAGCATTTGTCGTGAGAGAAAAATATTTAACGTTTCTTTATGATTTATTGATTGATGTCGGTGCAGCCCGTGGTGTAGTGTTGCTGTCACTGGGCCACGAGTCCAGCAGTTCAGGCTCTTGCGGGCAATGTTCAAAACTCACCTTGCCAGCCAATGGAATTTGGATTGAATGAACAAAATACAAAGTTTGGAATTGATATCCGGTCTAAGTAATGGTGACCGCGGAATAATTGTCGATTATTGTAAAAGCGTTTGACGCCAGATCAATGTGGTCAACTCTTAACTGCCCTCTGGAATACCACTCAGTTTTTAAGGCCAATTCGGAATGTGCAATATTTAGTGCCCTTGTCAGCGACGCCCAGGATTGTAAAACAGCCACCGTATCATGCTGCTGAAACTATTTTGCAATCCTTCCTAGTAATCCCTACCTCCTTGTTTATTTTTTGTTCATTAGTGTTACAAATATGCTTACATTAACACTACAATGAAGTTACTGTGAAAATCCCTCATCGCCACACCCTGACGCCTTTTCAGGTACACTGAGGCAGAATTTAGCACGTCTAATACATCTTTTGGACTGTGGGCGGAAAACGGAGCACCCGGAGAGAACTTACGTAGGCATGGGCAGAACGTGCAAACTCCACATAAATAGTGACCGAAGACGCGATTTGAATTTGGGACCCTGGTGCTGTGATGAAGCAATGCTAACCACTGTGCCCGTCCATGGATGTGGGTGTTCTGTGGGTTGGTCTGGATGTGCCTTCCCAGATCTGTGCCCAGTGTTCCAAACTTCTGTGTCAATTTAAGGAAACCTCCCTCCTTTGATATCTCAGTTCCCATGGCGCAAAAGTGAGCATTCGGTTGCAATTTGAATTCCGCTTTTTCCAGGCCTGCCTGGTTTTCGTGAGCAATGTGGCTGAACTGCTTTCCTTCGCCACAGCTCCTCTCACCAGTTAGAAGATGCGCAAATGCAAATTGCTTAAGGCGATGTCACACTTTGTCCAAAGGGAAAATACTGCGGATGCTGGAATCTGAAACAAAAGCAGAAAATGCAGGGTAACTTCTGCAGGCCTGACAACAACTGTGGAGGGAATATATGGCCAATGTTTCGAGCCTGGATTCCCCTTTTTCAAAGCGAACGAAGGCAATATCCAGACACGAAACGTTGCCTCTATTCTGTCTCCACAGCTGCTGTCAGACCTGCTGAATCTCTCGCTCGTATTTTATTCGTTTTCTTTGCACACTCGCTTCATCTGTTTCTGCCCCTTTTGGCACTTCCTGCTCCTACTTCCAGCCAATCATAGAAATAGGGCGTGTCTTCCTGCCAGTGAGGGCGGGGTTCCCTTTGGTCCTTCAGATTTTCTCAATTATTTCACAGACGACCAGTTGACTCCCCAGAATTCTGGTCTCTCGTGTTACCGCATATTTTTCTCATATAACAAAAGTTTAACAATAACAATGTATGTGTTACTAGGCCTCACGGTGTTATTTCAATGTAAGTCATGTGTTTTTCTGCACAACAATCCCTGATGATTTCCTTTCCTCTTCCCTCAAGAGTTTTCTTTTATTTACTTTTGCTGATTCATCACCAGAATTTTCCTATTTATTAACGTTCTGCTCACCCCATCTCTCTTCCAGATGTGAATTCAGTACAGGTCCATCAGACCCCCGCCGCTGTCTCCAAACTCGTTGGGGATGGAATGAAATTGGATTGTAACGCTGAGGGAGCCAGTACTGGATATATGTACTGGTACAGGCAATATCCAGGCGGGGGGTTGCAGCTGATGTTTTATTCTGCAGCTGCACAAATGGTGAATTCAGAAGGGACGGTGGACAGCTTCACCGCCCTGAGACCGAATATGAATGAGTTCAACCTGAATGCCCCCAGCCTGCTGGCGAATCACTCGGCTGTGTATTACTGCGCCTGGAGTATTCACAGTGACTCAGAGAGATGGAGCAGCTCAACAAAAACCCCAAAGGCAGCAGGAAACAGCTGTCTCTGACGCGGTGGTTCGCCTTACCATGTTATCTTGTCGAGTGAACATGTTATTGACAATAAAAATCAAGGGTTACAATGAAAATGACCGATTAGTTTGCAGAACACTGGAAAAGGTGAAAGGGAATATTCGCAAGGATATTCTCAGAACTGAGAGATTGTAAATTATCGGGAAGACTGCTTATATTCGTTTCTATTCAAGAGGAGTTTGAAGTGGACCTGATTGATAATTTGGAGGTTGAATGGATTAGACAGAGGGAACATATTTTCACTTTAGTGAAAGGCTAACACAAGGTCTCATAAATAAAGATTGGTATTCATACATTTAACTGGGAATTGTGTAGAAATTGTTCTTTCAACAAAGAACCAAAAAAAGCACAGGAACAGGCCGTTCGGCACTCTACCTTCACCCACCATGCTGCCCGACTGAACTGAATCCCCCTACCCCATTGAAGACCATATGTCTCTATTCCCATCCTGTTCATGTATTTGTCGAGACGCCCCTTAAGTGTTAATATTGTATCTGCTCCCACTACCTCCGCCGGCAGAGAGCTCCAGGCATCCACCACCCTCTGTGTAAAACTTGCCCCTCGAACCTTAAACCTATGCTCCCTCGTAACTGATTCTTCCAAAGCTTCTCTCCATGCCCTTCATAACCTTGCAGCCATCTCTCAGGTCGCCCCTCAACCTCCGTCGTTCCGATGAGAACAAATCAAGTTTCTCCAACCTCTCCTCATCGTTAATGCCCCCCATACCTGACAACATCCTAAGATATCTTTTCTGTACCCGCTTCAAAGCCGGTAATGTGGCGACCAGAATTGAACACTACATTCCAAGTGCGGCCTAACTAAGGTTCTATAAAGCTGCAACATGACTTGGTAATTTTTAAACTCAATGACCCGAGTGATGAAGGCAAGCATGCCGTTTGCCTTCTTGACTACCTTCTCCACATGCGTTGCTACTTTCAGTGACTTGTGTATCTGTACACCCAGTTCCTTCTGCCTATCTATACTCTTAAGAATGTAGATTGTGAACCTCGCTACTGCAGAATTGGATTGGAGTGAGTAGCGTATTTGCCTTTCAGGAGAAGTTGCATCAGGACACGTGAAAGAGAGAAATAGAAGGATATGCTGCTGGAGTCGAAATTCAGCACATCCTGTTGCTGAGGGAGTGAGCAAATTGAGTCAGCAGAGGGAGCTAGTTCCCAAGTGTGGGTGAATTTGATTCTGAGCAAAACAAGTAATTCAGGAGCAAAACAGAGAAAACAGTTCTGGCAGCAGTCGTGAGAGAAAAATATTTAACGTTTCGAGTCCGTTTAATTCTTCATCACAAATCATTGAGGAAACCATGAGCATAAGACAGTGATGTGCCTGGTGGAAGTTCCACACTTTTGAATAAAGGCGTTTTAAAGATTATTTGATTTAATGTTCTGATGAAAGGTCACTGGTCTGAACCGTTAACTCGGTTTTTCTCTCCACAGAGACTCCCTGACCTGCTGAGTGCTTCCCGCTTTTACAAAATGTGACTTAGAAGTCTTTTGCGTCTGGAGAAAGAATGTGTTAGAAATTCTACAATCCAGTTGTTCGTTCCTAATGAGATGGACAAAACGACTTGCTTAAGCAGGAAGGAAAGATAGAAAGAAGCAATGGGACAAGGAAAGAATGAATCAATGTACAAATGGTAGATAGAGAGAAGGGGAGAGTAAAACAAGGTTTTCTCTTCATCCACTGCCAGCGGTTTCTTTCAAGGGGGACGTCCTTTGACAAGCAGACACTTCAGTGATTGAAACGTATGTAGACGGATCAGGATGAGGTTACTCAAGCCCTCTCGAGCCTGCTACCAAGGAACAGGGTGAGGCCATTCAGCCCCTCGAACTTGTTACAAAGCGCAGTAGCACCGTGGTTAGCACTGCTTCTTCACAGCTCCAGGGACCTGAGTTCGATTCGGCTTGGGTCACTGTCTGTGTGGACTTTGCACGTTCTCCTCGTGTCTGCGTGGGTTTCCTCTGGGTGCTCCAGTTCCCTCCCACAGCCCAAAGATGTGCGGGTTAGGTTGATTGGCGTGCTAAAATTGCCCTTAGTGTCCTGAGATGCGTAGGTTAGACAGATTAGTGGGTAAATATGTAGAGATATGGTGTAGGGCCTGGGTGGGATTGCGGTCGGTGCGGAGTCGGTGGGCCGAATGGCCTTTTTCTGTACTGTAGGGTGCCTATGATTTCTTTGATTCAAGAGGAGGTGACCTTGCATCCCCATTCGAGCCTGACACGAAGGAAACGGGGGAACTAGTTTAGCTCTTCCCGAGACTGTTGCACAGAAGACCAAGGTAATTCAACCAATCTCAAGAGCATCCTCTCCAGCCAGCTCCATCGGAACAAGAAAAAGCCATTCAGCCCATCGAATCTGTTACATATTTTAAGTTAATGTTCATTTATTAGTCACAAATAAGGCTTACATTAACACTGCAATAAAGTTACTGCGAAATTCCCCCCGTCGCCACTCTCCGGCGCTTGTTCGGGTCAATGCACCTAACCAGCACGTCTTTCAGACTATGGGAGGAAACCGGAGCACCCGCAGGAAACCCACGCAGACACGGGCAGAATGTGCAAACTCTACACCGACAGTGACCTAAGGCCGGAATCGAACCCGGATCCGTGGCACTGTGAGACAGCAGTGCTAACCACTGCGCCAACGTGCCGCCCATATGATCCTAAATAATTTCAATATAAATAAATTGGTAATTACACTTCTGGCTATTATGAAGTTGTGTGTAATTGCATTTGCGTAGCAAATATAAGAAGTGCAACCGGAAATTATCAGTCATATTCATTTCGATTGGTTGGAAGGGGCGTGTCGAAATGGTCCTCATTACCTTGCGATCTTGATCGTTTCCCTCAGTGGTTTAGAATATCCGATTAGCTCCTCACAAGACTCAGCGCTCCTGGGCTAATTTCTTCCGTTAATAGGCGGGAGGCGTCAAGCGAAAGATGTACCTGGTCCTGGGCTTGGTGACTTTATTTCACTGTAAGAATACTTACTCAGAAATTCGTGCTCCACCACCCCCACCCTCTACCCTCCCTCCCTCCACACCCCTCACTCCCCCCCCCCTCCCGTCCCACCCCATCTTCCTCACCTTCTGTCTCTCTGGTGCCTTTGCCGCTTTTATCTTGCGTTCCCTTTTCGCTCTCCCTCACTACGGGAATATCTCCGTTTATTGACTTCTTTCTCTCCCCGTACTTTACTCAGGCGTGAACTCAGAGAAGGTCCTCCAGTTTCCCGCTGCTGTCTCCAAACATCCCGGGGACGGAGTGGTTCTGAAATGCACCGTGGAGGGCAGCAGCACTGGTAGGAGGTTCTGGTACAGGCAATACCCGGGCAAGGAGCCCCAGCTGATGTTTTACTCCGCAGCTACGCAAGACGTGAACCCAAAGGGGACGGTGGACAGTTTCACCGCCAAGCGACCGACTGGCTCCGAGTTCAACCTGGAATCCTCCAGCCTGCGGGTGAATCACTCGGCCGTGTATTATTGCGCCTGGAGTATTCACAGTGACTCAGAGAGATGGAGCAGTTCAACAAATACCCCAAAAGGCAGCAGGAAACACCTGTGAATGAAACCATACAAAAAACAAGCAATGGCGCTGCATCAGTGTAGGTTCATTTTACAGACCGCATGCCCTTTTAACAAGGAGATACTAAAAACCAAAGATTAAAGCAGGAGAGATTGGCAGAAAAGATGCAGTGCAGGGAAGTGTGGACGAAAAATAGAAAGCAAGAACGACAGCAAGCCAGAATTTAAGCAACTAGGAACGACGGAAAGGAGGAACGCGTGCAGAAGAGGTTTCCGGGCATGCTGCCAGTCATGTCAGTTAGCTGGATAGATAGGGGAAGATGCAATTATTTTGCTTAAAGGAAGTGGCTATTGATCAGAAAGGTATCAACGTGAAGTATCTTTAGTTACATGGACAGACTAGAGGAACTGGGATTGCTTTTCCCAAAGCAGGGAGAATACAAGAGCGAAGGTTA
Organism: Carcharhinus amblyrhynchos; assembly: GCF_965287045.1. NCBI lineage: Eukaryota > Metazoa > Chordata > Chondrichthyes > Carcharhiniformes > Carcharhinidae > Carcharhinus > Carcharhinus amblyrhynchos. Next base: position 8,828,114 of record NW_027649778.1, read on the forward strand.
TTAACAATAATAAGGGTCTTTTATTAGGAAACGGACAGTTCAGACGTAGATTCTATTGCGTGAAATTAACACTAATGTTCACAACTGAATCAGGTACATCGTGATGTCCAGAGATGTGCGGGTTAGATGGATTGGCCATGCTCAATTGTCCCTTCGTGACAGGGGACTCGCTAGGGTAAATAGGGTTATGGGGATAGAGTCTGAGTGGGATTGTGGTCGGTGCAGAACTGATGGGCTGAATGGCCTCCTTCTGCACTGTAGGGATTCTATATTTCTATGATTCCATAAGCAGTTACTTTTCAGAAAAGTAACAAGGGAGAATGGATGATTCGGGAACGATGGATCTCATGGTTTCCTTCTTGGAAGAATGGGGAGCTTCTATCAAATCGCCCGGCACCCAGCCATGCTTGCAAATGGACGTTGGAAGTTTTTTCAAGCCCAGAGTCCCAGCCTTGAGGAGATTAGCCTGGAACTCACCATAGTCTCCCAGTGGCACACGGGCACCTGCAATGATGCACGGAAACGTGGGCGCTTTTTATAAAATCCCCCAAATTTATCACAGAGCCCAAGGAGCAGTGACCAGCCGCCGGAGCGCGGCACTGTTGTCCTCGACATCAGGAGTAATCCAAATGCGGCAAACGCTCACTCAACCCGCACCAATTGGGCTGATGTAGAAATGGCCGATTGAATCCATGTCCACATTCAGTCAGGTGGTTATTTTCACCGCATCCTGGTCAGAAGTCTAACATTTAAATGGAACCAACACTTGACCTGTATTTTTTTTAAATAATATTAAATGGTTTTCTTTCTCAAACTACTTTCCATACCTGTCTCTCTTTGTTGTCTTGAATGTTTTTTCTCCCTCTACCTCACAGTTCATTCATTCCTGTTGTCTCGCTCTCTTTCCATCTCTCATTTTCTCTTTCTATCGCGTTCTGCCTTTGTTTTTGCTGTGTCTCTCATTTTGTCCCATTTTCTCTCTCTGTTTGTTTTTTCATTCTTCCTCCCTCTGGAACGTGTTTTTTTTTCGAATTACTCTCTGCTAGGATCATTTGCCTCGAACTACCTGTCACTCACTGTCATTGCCTCAAACTGCCTCTCTCTTTCTGCCTCCTACCTCTCTCTCTCTGGCGGTGCGTTGGTTCTGATCTGTTTCATCTATGGTTTTGTTGACACTCTATGGCCAGGGAAAGCTTTGCCACCTATTTAAACCAATTGATAGGGTCTCCGCAATTTTGTGGCTGGCCCCAGCAGGAGAGCAGAAACTTATTTCTTTTCGCTGCAGTTCCAAAAGCGGCCGCCGCGACGCTATCACTCTGTAGATAACGAGCCGTTTCCTCTCAGAAATCATCTCAAAGTAATTTGAGATCAGCTGGCAAAAGGAGGAATCTTATTTGGAGATGTCACTATTTATTGGCTTTCCATGTTCCTCTTGTCCAATGTCCGTATGTATATGATAGCAGAAACAAGTGCTCCTAGTTTGTGTCTTCGCTGCGTCTTCATCGACACTTAACTGTTAACAATTACGTTTTGCGTTCGGTTATAAATCCTGGTGAACAAAACGCAAATATTGCACTGCTCCTTAATCCGATAAATTGCTGTTATTCCAGCACATTGCCATGAGAACCATTACTAGTTTTCTTCTTTCAGAACCGCTGTAATCTGACTTGAACAATTTCAGAGTTTGGCGCGTTTATTGTTTAAATGTTAACTAAATCCGATTGATAATTGGACTTGAAGAGCAAATATAAGAACGAATGTAGCAATGTTACTGGAGAAAACTAATCTATTATTTTCTCTTTTTCCGTCTTCTACCTCTGCCCCACCTTCCACTTATGATTTTGTCTCCTGATTGACTTGCTGTCCTGTTTTATTTTTTCTTTAGATGTTTGCTCGAAACACCTAGTCTTCCAGTCTCCGTCGGCAATGACTCTGTCTCCAGGTGAGAAAGCCACTTTCTATTGTAGCATCTGGCAAGGCAACATGACCGACTATTGGTTGCACTGGTTCATCCAGATCGGCGACCAAATTGAATGGATCAGATCCGGGGTATTATCTTCACCTAGGTTCAGGAAACGAACGGAGGTCAAGCATGACTCAAAGGGGAACGCATTCACTCTATTCGTGAAGGGCTCCCAGGTCGAAGACAGCGGCACATATTACTGTATAGCACGCAAAGGTGTACACAGCGTTACACGAATGCAGGGCTTTCGGCACAAAACTGCCCGCGGCAGGATGTCACCTGCCTCAGTCTCTAGAGAGGTTAGCATAGTGATTCCGTTGTTGGAGCGAGTCACCTGGGGGCCACAGATACTGATCCAGAATATTCCCAGCTCGGGTCACTGTCTGTGTGGAGTTTGCACATTCTCCTCGTGTCTGCGTGGGTTTCCTCCGGGTGCTCCGGTTTCCTCCCACAGTCCAAAGATGTGCAGGTTAGGTTGATTGGCCATGCTAAGAAATTGCCCCTTAATGTCTAGGGATGCGTAGGTTAGAGGGATTAGTGAGTATAATATGTAGGGATATAGGGGTAGGGCCTGGGTAGGATTGTGTTCGGTGCAGACTCGATGGGCCGAAGGGCCTCTTTCTGCACTGTAGGGTTCTATGATTCTATATAATGCAGGTGATCAAATTCTCCGTGGCTGTTGGAGAATTTCACTCCATTCTCTTCGGGCGGCAGATACACAGCTTGTCATCCACAAAATAGACTTCCGCAGGTCATTAAATCTCATTCATCAACGGAACTCCTGAGCTGTGCCACCAGGGTCAGCAGATGCAAGGGGATCACTGCCCCCTGCAGATTTCTCTCCATTGAACACGGCACTCTGATGTAGAACGATATCGTTAATTCATTGCTGCTGCTGGACCAAGGTCCTGAGAACAACGGCTGCAGTCATTTATCACCAAGTTCTCAAGGACGCACACGTTGCAAGCAGGATGTTCTTTTGAAGTAAACGGGGCTGGAATGAAGCTGGTTTCGACCATAGCAAATAGAAGGGAGGAAATTTGCCACCTCATCCAGTTAAGTGTCTATACGACACCAGGCAGAGAACAATTGTAACTGCCTTCTTCAGTTGCCTAACAGAACATTTCTCCACTTGGCTGGCCAATACATGTTGCCTTTGCACATCTGGCGAATGAATAATAAGCCCCTGACGTGACTCTGACGTGAAACAGATAACAATGGCCAGCTTGATGAGGATGAGCTTGTGATAATTATACTGACGGTATGTGCAATGGTAATGATTTGGGGGATTAATGGACTGAATTTGATAAAGTATAGAAGAGCAATATTCATGAAGGTTGGGTTGGTGGCGATGGTGTTGAAGGAATGCAAGTGTTGCAAAATTCGAATGAGCAAATGAACAATCTGAGCTCGAACCAATACCGAGACGCTTCCCATATCAATTTACATCTTTAGATGAATATGATAACCTCTACATAATTAACTCTTAATGTCAACCATGGCTCAGATGGTATAACTTTTCCTTCTAACCGGAAGTGGATTGGTTGAAGTCTCGCTCCATGCACGGAGAGCTGCCGAGCTAATGCTCCACATGATAACAAAGAAATGAATTGGAAACTTCTGGTCGTCCTCAAAGATCTTAAGTCACAATTTCAAAGTTAACTGGCCCTCTGCCTGTTCATCCGCTTAGATCAATCAAAACGATTGGCCAGGTAGCTAAACTTTAGAGGATTAGATGCATTGAAAGCCTACAGTACAGAAGCAGGCCATTTGACCCATCGAGTCTGTACTGACAGCAATCCCACCCAGGCCCTATGCCCGTATTCCCACATAGTTACCCGCTAACTCTTCTAACCTACGCATCCCAGGACACTGAAGGGCAATTTAGCTTGGCCAATCAACCTAACATGCACATCATTGGAATTTGGCAGGAAGCTGGAGCATCCGGAGGAAACCCATGCAGACACGGGGAGAATGTGCAGGCTCCACACAGACTCTGACCCAAGCCGCGAACCGAACCCAGGTCCCTGGAGATGCGAGGCAATAGTGCTAGCCATCGTGCTACCACGCCGCCCACATTCTTCGCTTCTATTCATCCATGGAGTCCAATTCTGGAGGAAGCTTTTCAAAAATATGTCAACGCAGTGGAGATTGTACAGACTGATTCTTTGATGGGATGTGGGCGTCAAACTTTGAAGATCTTGCCTTGGGAACTCGATCCAAGGTTTGCTCTAATCGGGCTTCAGAGTTCCCACCCCATTTCCCAAGGTTCCATTCCACTAAATTTCCCGAGACACATTCAGAGAGCAAATTCACACCCCCAGATTCTGATCTTCCGCTGTGTTAAGCAGAACACAAGGGCTCCAAATACGCTTCAATGAGGAGTCATAAATCTTCACCTATCCTTTGGATTTTCAAAACTTTTGAACAGTCTTTGATTATCCGAGTTTCTCTGGAGCCCCTGCAACTAAAGGCTGCTACGCACAGCTGATTCTCTTTTTCCTCTGCTCCTTGCTTTGCTCTCCTCAACTCAACCAGGATCAATGCCTTCTCCCCAGTCTCTGTCTCTACCTGGAACTTTATTGTGGGCTCCTCCCCTGTACCCTCTCTTGCAAGGTTTACGGTTATGAAAAAGTGCCCAAAGAACTGTACAAAGCGGTTCTGCGCATGCGCGTTCAACACGCGTTATACGCATGGTCAAAATTCCAATGGCCATCCGGATTTGAAGTCCGAACTTCGCAAAAAAATCATTTTGAGTTTCAAAACACGCAGGGAAATTTTATCGCTTTGAGCTCGTGAAGCAGGACGGAGTGCGAAAAGGCAATTTGGGAGTTGGGAGCAGATCAATTAAGTGATAACTTTTCGCCTTGCAAAGGCAAGCGGATTGGCAACCACACAAGTAACTAACGAAGAAAAAACTGGACCTATGTTTTAAAGGGAGGGAAATAATTTTTAAATGGCTTTCTTTCTCAAACTGCCTCTAACTCTGTCTCACTTTGTTGCTTTGGGCGTCTCTCTCTCTCACACACACACACACACACAGCTCATTCATTCCCATTATTCCGGTCACTTTCCTTCTCTCATTTTTTTTCTCTAACACGCTGAGCCTCTGCTTTAGCTTTGACTCTCATCTTGTCCCATTTTCTGTCTGTTTCTTTCCTCATTCTTCTCCTCTTTCGAACGTGTTTTTTTTCATCACTCTCTGTCAGAGTCTTGCCTCAAACTACCTGTCGCTCACTGTCACTCCCTCATGTTGCCTCTTTCTTTCTGCCTCCCACCTCTCTCTCTCTGTACTTATATATGTATATAGGCTTTGTGATGTTTCCGATCTGTTTCCATTTATAGATTTGCTGGCATTCTGTGGTCAGGGAAAGCTTTGTAATCAACTTAAACCAAGTGATAGGGTCTCCGCAATTTTGTGGCTGGCCCTTGCAGGAGAGCAGAAACTTATTTCTTTTCGCTGCAGTTCCAAAAGCGGCCGCCGTGGCGCTATCAGTCTGTATATAACGAGCCGGTTCCTCTCAGAGATCATCTCAAAATAATTTGGGATCAGTTGACATAAGAGGGCGGAATCATATTCGGAGAATGTTCACTATTTCTTGGCTCTCTATATTCCTGTTGTTCAATGCCTGTATGCATAAGATAACAAGTGCTCCCAGTTCGTATCTTCGCTGCTTCTTTAACACTTACTGTCCATAATTACCACATTTTGTGCTTGGTTATAAATGCTGCTAAACAAAACACAAATAATTCTGTGTTCCTTAACCTGCTAAATTGATATTATTTCAGCACAGTACCATGAGAACCCTTAGTAATGTTTTTTATTCAGAACCGCTGTGATCTAACTTGGAACAATTTCAGAGTTTGGCGCCTTTGTTATTCAAATGTTCACTAAATCCGATTGATAATTGGACTTACCTTGAAGAGCAAATATAAGATCGAATGTAGCAATGCTACTGGAGAAAACTAATCTATTTATTTCTCTTCCTCATTCTTCTACCTCTTTCCCATCTTCCGCTTGTGATTTTGTCTCCTGGTCGACCTGCTAACCTGTTTTAATTATCTTTTTAGATGTTAACTCGAAACTGGTCGTCCAGTCTCCGTCGGCGATGGTTCTGTTTCGAGGCGAGAAAGCCGCTTTCTATTGCAGCATCTGGCGAGACAACATGACAGACTACTGGTTGCACTGGTACGTCCAGATCGGCGACCAAATTGAATGGATCAGATCCACAACATCTTTCGGATCTCCGGACAGAAGACGAACTGAGGTGAAGTATGAGCCTCAGGAGAATGAATTCATTCTGTTCGTGAAAGACTCCCAGGCCGAAGACAGTGGCACGTATTACTGTACGGCGCACAAAGATGCACAGTGTTCCAGGAATGCAGAAGTTTCTGACAAAAACTCGCCGCGGCAGGAAACCACCTGCCTCAGTGGCTCGAGAGACGTTAGCATAGCGCTTGCGAGGCCCCAGATAATGATCCACAACATAGTCTCCATGGCAGCTGTAGAATATCACTCCATTCACTTCCGGCCGCGGGTGCACAGCCTGTCATCGACGCTTTCATTGCCCATTTAAACTTTAGACACACATCAGAACCTATACATTACTAACTCTGAGGGTCAACCGTGGCTCAGTTGGTATAATTTATTCCCCTGGTCAGAACTTTATTGGTTGAAGTCTCTGCTTTTAATGAGCGCTACTGAGGAGAGGTTCCAGGTTAATGATAAACAAAGCAACCGGAAATCTCCGCTGTGCACTAAGGTCTTAAAAGCGCAATTCCCAAAAAGTTCGAACTGCTCTTCCGCTTCACGACAAAGGAACTGATTGTCCAAACAAGTAACATCTAGAAGAGTTTTGGTCTTTTTTGTCCAACCGTGGGCAAATATATTGAAAAAGATTTGAAGACATTGGAGATGGTATAGATGCATTCTTTGATAGGATATGGGCGACTGTTTTCCGTCTCGAATAGCCCTTGAAATTGGGAGATATAATATCTTCTGATCTACTCTGTCCACTTCTGAACACTTTCCTCAAGACATTTTCTTCTACAAAAATAACAAGGCCATTCACACAGCTGAAGTCTATCATACCTGTAATCAGTGCGGAAACCTTGAGGTAATGGTGGACGATAATATCACCGGACTGGCGATCCAGAGACCCAGACTAATCCTCTGGTGGACTATAGTTTAAATTTTCCAAGGCTATTGGCCAAATTTGAATTCCATTGTTTAAACCTACACAATAATGTTAATTTCTGTTATGGTAACTATTATTGCTCGTGTGAAATACCTGTCTGGTCCAATAATGTTGTTTACGGAGGAAAGTCTAACGCCCTTGCCTATTTTGGCCTTCGTATGACTCGAAACCCATGCCAATGTGGCGAATTCTCAATTACTATCTTATGCAATGGCAGGGGATGCTCAGTGAGACAAAACATATCCTCCTGCTTCTATTTCCTATGTAAAGCTTGTTGCAATCATTCGCCAGATCACCAGGGGGTTAGTCAGAGGCCAATGGCGTTTTGTTTAAAGTAAACAAGGTTTAACAAACAGGGCATTTGCTCAGTGAATAAAGTCACAAAGATCCCGGGTGTTTGAACAGCAAAATTAAACGGATTAAGCAAATTACAACTTATGTTCCATGCACTTGCAGTGGGGAGACACATTAGGATCACGGGAATGATTTCCTCTCATTGTCCGGGCATTTGCGAGTTGGTTGATTGAGCATAGTGGGTTGACCCTTGGTGTTGACAGTTTACTGTCAACTGTAGTCGAACACCGCACCTATACCGTAAATAGCAGATGCAGCCAAGATAGTGTTCATGGATTTCTCAACAAACCACCAAGACATCAGTAAGCACGGCAAACTAACCAATCTCACTCATCGTCAGCTGGACATTCTCTCCAAGATTCTCTCGCAAGTGAGCAGCTTCAAGGATAGTTCGTTTTGCAAGTTTCAATCCCAACTCAAGATTCCATTCCAGTGAATTCGCCAGTCTGCACTTAAACACCAAATTCCCACCCCAGATCCTGATCTTCCGCTGTGCCAAGCAAAACACAACTTCTCCAAAAGAGTTACATTGCCCCAATGGAGTAATCAAACTTTAGCTACTTGTTGGAACTTCAGACCTTGTCTTGATTGATCTTTGATTATCCGATCTTCTTTCAAGCCCACTTCCCTCAAAAACCCTGACTCACAGCTGCTTCTCTGCTCCTTTGTTTTGCCTGAAATTAGTCAGGATCTGTTTCTATCCTTAGTCTCTGCCCCTACCTGAGACTTTGTTTTGGGCTCTCTCCCTGCGCTCTCTCCGCACGGTTTGTTGTTATACAAAGGTACACCGGTCCCCAAAGAATGTTAGAAAGCTGCTCTGCGCATGTGCAGTTCACAACCATTATCCGCATGCTCGAAATCTCCGATGCCTTCTGGGTTTGAAGTGCGGGCTCCAGATCAAAGGTAGCTTGAGTTTCAAAAACACACTGGGGAATGTTAGAGCTGCAATAGGTTTTGAGCTAGTGAAGAGAGGCACATGTGCGAAAAGGCAATATAGGGGTCGGAGGGATTAAATAGTACATTTTGCGCTTTGCCAGGGCTAGCGGAATTGTTTTATTCATTCGTGGGGCATGGGCGTCGCTGGATGGACCACCATTTATAGCTTAACTCTAGTTGCTCTTGGAGGGCAATGAAGAGTCGACTATATGGCTCTGGAGTCAATTAAATATCAGTAAGATAAGGACTGTAGGTTCCCTTCCCTAAAGGGCATTAGTGAACTAGATAGGTTTTCCGACAATCGATTCATGGCCATTAGTAGATTTTTAATTTCAGATTTTTTTAGTGAATTCAAATTCTGTCACGGTGGGATTCGAACCTGGGTCCTCAGAACATTTGCTGACTTCTTGCGCTAAGAGTCTAACGATAATACCACGAGGCCATCGCCTCCCCACTTGTGGCAACCGCACAAATAATTAGATAAAATCTGTCGAAATTAAGTGCAAATGGCTTGATCCTGAATTGTTGCCGTCCACAAGCAACTCAAAATAATTAAGACGGGTAAAGAAATAAATAAACACAACAGAGGGAATTTAAGCAACAACATGAGCTTTTCTGCTGTGCAGTTGTTTTATTTGCGGCACCCATGGAATTACTTTTGGAAATCAAAACTCTTTATGTCTAATGGCTGCCCTTTATCCACTTTGCACCTCATTCACATCCTCAAATAACTCATACATTTGTCAAGCACAACTTTCACAAATCCACGCAGATCCTGCTTGATGGCATTATGTTTTTGTGAATTGCAAGATTTCTCCAATAAGACATGTCAGGCTAACTGGCCTGGGGTCTCCTGTTGTCTATCTCCCTCCATTCTTAAATAAGTTTGCCAGACCAACACGGCCTTTCCAAAATCTAACACATTTTTCCTGTGGGAGAACTCTTTGGCAATCCTAGTAAGTGTCAATCGCAGCACAAAAAGAGTTGCTGGAGAAAGATGTAAGTGCATTCACCTGACAGATGCACTGCCCGTAGACGCGCTCTGAACGTAACAATTGCGAGATTCGTGCGCTTTGTTTCCTCAGCCTCACATAGCCTCTAAAGCAACAGATGGCAATGCTGCGCCACACATGCTCATTTACTACTGAATGGCTTCATCTCTGAACGATGATCAATGAGGCAATAGTAGGTAGAAAGGGGGAGAAAGGAAGAAGAGGAATGATGTAAGGAGCGAGAAAAAGCAGGGAAGGGGGATTTGGAAAACACTTGCAAAAGAAACAGTGCTCCCGGCGGAAATGATCGCCGCGTGATCTATTTGCCGATATTGTGTTATTCAGCCACATGATTGGCTAACCATGTGTTCGGTTCAGCTCGTCATAACTTGTGGCATTTGTAATTCAGACCAGTAATTTGACACGCGCCGTCTTAACGTTAAGTGCCTCTGTTCCTCAGCTCCTGAGAAAGGCCATGGCTATCTCAGCCAGAACTGTCACAATCTTTGTCACATTTTCTCTCGGACACTGGATTGGTTGTAAGTGCTGGTTGTTGAAATTTTTTTTTCCCAATAGCGGTATCACAGTTGTCCTCAAACGGGCCGCATGTTCCATGTTAGTTTTCGAAATGAAATTGCATCAATGCTCACAGGTGTGGAAGAGGCGGATTCGGAGGGCATTGGGTAAGAACTGGGGCAAATTAACTTAATTGGCCTTTTAAATAATTTCATGCAATTCGGTTGCCGCTCGGGATGCAGGCGATTGTTGCCTATTCCAATTTGTCTTGATAGCAGTACAGTCAACCATCCTGAATCCAGAGTCAAATGAAGTCCCGGCCAGGTGAGGCCGGCAGATTTTCTTCTCTAAGGAGCGTTGATTTGATTTGATTTGATTATTATTGTCACATATATTGGGTTACAATATTTCGCGGCATACAGACAAAACATACCGTTCGTAAAGTACATAGCGGACAAGTAAAAGAACGTGATCAGAAGGTAATGTTGCAGTTACAGGTAGGATGAAGCGAAAGATCAGCTTAATATATGATAGGACCATTCAAAAATTTTGATGATAGAATGGAAGAAACTGTTTTTGAGTCTGTTGGTGAGTGTTTTCAGGCTTTTGTATATTTTTCCCGACGGAAGAAGGTGGAAGAGTGTATGTCCGTGCTGCTGGGGTCCTTGATTATGGTGGCTGTTTTTCCGACTCAGAGGGAACCAAATAGGTTTTTATCTACAATCACCAATCCTCGAATGGCAACAATTATTGAGACTACCTTTCCTTTCCATATATATTTTAAGTTAATAATATTTATTCATTGAAGTTCCAAAAAACACTGACGTGCTAGGATATGCTCACGTGTCACGTGGGGCTCGGGCTCTTGATTAATAAGGGGATCAGGGGTTATGGAGAAAAGGCAGGAGAATGGGGATGAGAAAAATATCAGTTATGATTGAATGGCGGAGCAGACACGATGGGCAGAGTGGCCCAATTCAGCTCCTATGTCTTATGGTCTTATTGTCATTAGGCCCACATTCCTGATAACCATGTCTTGTAGATGTTATTGGCCGAATCGCCTCTTTATCTACTGACAATTTCTATAATTGTCTGTTAACGTTTTAGAGATCTGCTTCTAATCTATTTCTCCTTCTTAAAATATATTCCAGGGATTTGGGCTGCACCCACTGTGCTCCAGTCTCCAGTTGCGGCCGCTATTTTACAGGATCAGTCTCAAGATTTGAGCTGCAGTTTGGAGGGAGGCAGCATGAGCAGCTACACAATGCATTGGTACAGGCAGCAGGGGAAGATAATAGAGTGGGTGTGCCGTGAATCCGGCAGCTGTGGCGCAGATTTTGAGCAGCGCTTCGAGGTACAACACAACCCCACAAACAACCGCTTCAACCTCCAGCTGAGAGACGCCAAGCTGACAGACTCGGCAACCTATTACTGTGCAGCTAGTTTAACACAGAGGCACAGTCCTGCAGTAGACTGATACAAAAACGTCCATACCATTCCCAGATGCGCTCAAACCCAAGGGCGTGATATGCAAAGCTCAGTAAGAGAATGAGCGAGATTCGAATTGTGTAGAAACGCTACCTTTCCAAGACAGGTCGTCTTTGCAGCGAGCTAATCACAGGTCATTCCGGCACAAAAGGCGACTATTCCTCCCATCAACTCAACACCGGCGCTCTAGAACAATCTCATCTACATTCATTCCCCCGCTGTATCCCTGTAGCTCTGCATTTTACTTCCCCTCGGTGCCAATTCGATTTCTTTTGAGTTCATTCACTCACTTTCCAACCGCGAGTTTCAAACTATTACCGTCGACTGCGTCATAATATTTCTCCTCACATTCCCGCTGTAACTGCCCCCTCGGAAAACAAAAGTACTGCACCTGCGTTCCTGCGTTCTCGAGCCATCAGCTAATCATAGAACATTGAATCATAGAATCCTACAGTGCAGAAGAGGCCATTCGGCCCATCGAGTCTGCACTCACGACATAGTATGGGCTCCTACACAATGTTCTGGTACAGGGAGGAGGGAGCCACCATAGAGGAGAATTGCGGTGGATACCGTGGCTGTGGGCCCGATTTCCAGCCGCGTTTCACCACCCAGCTTGATGCTTCACCCTGCGACTGAGTAGTCCCAGCCTGACACACTCTGCGACTTATTCCTGCGCCACAAATAAAGTACAATGGTGCAAAGCTGCCATATGAGCAGACAGAAACCTTCTTAACGCCCTCTGTGTCATTCTTAGATCAACACCTGCGCAACTTTCTGAACGAATGTAATGGGGAGTTTGTGTGACATTGGTTCAACGCCACGGTTATCACACCCAAGGTATCTTCTCTGTTGAAGTGTACTCATTTCTGTAATCTAGAAGATTGCGCTACAAGTTTGCGCAGTAAGATCCTACATAAAGCAACTTTTTACTGGTCTTCATTAAAGGTGAAAACATTTCCCTGGACATCCTGGTGCCTGGGGAATGACACCTCAACACTGCACTCCCACCAATGAACAGTACCGCAAGCCATAAGACTACACTGCATTGTCCGTCACAGCATTTGTACTCCGATGTATTCCAGTATTTCTGGTGGGACTTTAACACGCGGCCCTCTGTATCGAAGGCCAATGCAAATCGGGTGACGCAATAGAACTGTCGTTGGCGCTGCTGCCTCAGAGCAGCAGGGGCCCGCTTGTGTCACTGTCTGTGTGGAGTTTGCACATTCTTCCTGTATTTCCGTGAGTTTCTTCCGGGTGCCCCGATTTTCTCCAATAGTTCGGCTTAGGTAGATTGGCCATGCTAAATTGGCCCTCACTGACAAGGGGACAAGTTAGGGTAAATGCATGGGGCTATGAGTATGAGGCCTGTGTGGGATTGTGGTCGGTGAAGATTCAATGGGCCAAATGGCATTCTTTTGCACTGTAGGATTCTATGAATCAAATAGTTTTGGGGAACGCTCTTGAGAATTTTTTTGGACACTTTGCGTTAGCTTGAATGGTTTATGTAGAGCATCGTCTGTGGTTTATAGTTGGTCTACAATGCAGTGTGGGCCTGAGCCCAAGACAAATGCCAACATATTTTAAAATGCCAGGAAACACACAAAAACCGGTCCACGTGCCGTTCCACCAGTACATCCGCAGTTATTGTGCATTTGTTTTATTATGATATAAACGTGGCAACGTCATCCGGAAGAATGTCATTTCCGGGGGCAGGACTGTGCATCTACACTAACGTTCAGTTAGAATCAGAGTCACCTGGCGTGAGGGCACGTTCATTGCAATGATCAGTTTTGGCACGTCGCAACCAAAAATGCAAATATATTGTATCGCTTTTACTTTAATAATTTCCGAGCCGTGTAAGTATCCTGCGTACGATTATATTAATAGAGGGCGAAGAGACGGAGAGAAATGTATCTAGGTTTTCTGACCATATAAATTCAGGAGGTAATGTAACCTGTGACGAGGACAAAAGAGGCGACCAAGACACACTGGCTGGCTAGTTAGCCGAAGGTGTGGAGGATAGGACTTTAATACGGGGAACGTGAGTTTATTCACTTGGGTTGTAATACTAGAAAACATGAAAAAGGAACAAATTTTCGAAATGTTAATATTCAAAGGAGACTTGAGGGTATTCGCACGAAGAACAGAGAAATAAAGCGATCGGTTACAGCAAGCACTATGAAGGCAAAAAGGATATTGGTGTTTACTGTAAGGGAATGGAGTATAGAACTAACTAAGACTTTCCATGGCTTTGGTGAGACTGCCTGGAGTTAAGTCTCCATATGCAGGGAATCATTATCGGAAGTATAGAGAAGGCTGGCTGGATTCTCCTTGGGATAACAGTTTCCCGGCCCTGCGAGACGGAATAATTTGGACCTATAGCCTTTGGTGTTTAGAGGCATGAGAGGCAACTTTAGTGAAACGCATATGGCTCTGAAGGGATTTACGGGATGCACACTTGGAATTGGTTTTACACTGATAGGAAATTTAGAACCCAGGGCCACTGACTGGGGTAAGGGGGCATTAGGGCTGAAGTGAGGAGAAATGTATTGAAAGACTGGTTAAAGTTATCAGTTTATTTAATAGTCACAAGTATATTAACACTGCAACGAGGTTATTGTGAAATTCCCCTAGTCGCCGCACTCCAGCGCATGTATCTTTGGAATACTGTTGCCCGTAGGAATGCGAATCTTGCATTCTGAATATATTCAAGGATGAGTATTAATCAGGAAATCAAAGGGTATGGGGAGCAGACGGGAAACTTATTAAAAAATATTCTGATACCAGTGTACGGCACGAGAAAATCAATTAGATTAAAGTAACCATCTTAGACACCCGTACAAGATTCGGTCAATGCATTTGACGATCATCCGCGTCGATTAATATCTAAATGATTCAAGAATATATTAGTTGTTTCAATAATTAATAATGAATAATACTGGCAGGGGTGAACCAGAGGCTGTTTGCAAAGATTTGTATGAACCAGAGATGTTTTCGAACGGATTGTCAAAATGTTCTTACTCTCTGTGGCACCTTTCGATGAAACCCCTCCATTTTCTTTTAGACCTAACGCATGGATTGCAGCCTGTCCAAAGTCCACTCACACTGGTGGTAGCAGAGGGCAAGCTGGCAAATGTTGACTGCAATGAACGGGAAACCACTCCTCAATCCATACTGTGGTACCGCCAATCCGCTGGCCAGGGCCTGACTTTGATAGGGTACATTCAGATCGGAGGAATGGTCCATTACGAAGAAAAAAAACAAACTCGTTTTAATATAGTCGGTGATGGTGATAAAAAGTCCACTCTGAAGCTTCCTCAAGCCGCCCTTGCAGACACGGCAATGTACTTCTGCGCAACCAGTGCTACACAGCGGTGTGATCTGGGGCAATGTCCCGTCAAAAACCTCAGTGCCTCAGGTAACGTGAAAGAAGAGATAGTACCTACACGTCCATAGCGATTTTCAAAACCAGTTTAAAAGTTAACGTTCTTATGTATTAGTCAAAAATAAGCTTACATTCACATTGTAACGAAGTTACCCATAAAATCCCCGAGTTGCCACACTCCGGCGCTTGCCCCGGTACACTGAGGAAGAATTTAGCATGACCAATTCACCTAACCTGCACATCTTTTCGGACTGTGGGAGAAAACTGGAGCAGCCGGAGGAAATCCATGCAGACACGGGGAGAACGTGCAAACTCCACACAGAAAGTCACCAAAGCTAGGAATTGAACCCGCGTCCCTGTGGTGTGTGAGACAGCGGCGCTAACCACTGTCCCAGCAAATAGTGGAAATATATCTAAACATCGCGGATGCTGGAAATTTGAAATAAAAATGCAAAAATGCTGGAAATACTCAGCAAATGAGGCAGCATCTGTGGAGAGAGTAACAGAGTTACAACTTCCAGAAAAGTTATCCTTGAACTATAATAGTGACGTTAACTCTTTTTCCCCTCCACAGATCCAGCCAATAATCTGCCTGCCAACGATGAAATATTTCTGATGACTTTTGTATTTTGGTTCCAGATTAGAACACAGAAACACCCGTTAGTGCATGAATGACAGAAATAACCAGATTATTGGTTTTCAGTGACGTTAATTGGATGAAAGTAAAGACACAAGGTAAATTGTTAGAAGGTATTTTGAAGACAGAGTCTACAGCCATTAAGAGACGCAAGGACTAATTAGGAACAGCCAGCATGGCTTTGTGAGTGGAAAATCATGTCTCACAAATTTGATTGAGTTTTTTCAAGGGGTAATCAAGAAGGTAGATGAGGGCAGTGCCGTTGATGTTGTCTACATGGACTTTAGCAAGGCCTTTGACAAGGTACCACATGGCAGATTGTTGCATAAGGTTAAATCTCACGGGATCCAGGGTGAGGTATCTAAATGGATCCAAAATTGGCTTGTTGACAGAAACCAGAGGGTGGTTGTAGAGGGTTGTTTTTCAAACTGGAGGCCTGTGACCAGCGGTGTACCTCAGGGATCAATGCTGGGTCCACCGTTATTTGTCATTTATATTAATGATTTGGATGAGAATATAGGGGGCATGGTTAGCAAGTTTGCAGATGACACTATGATTGGTGGCATAGTGGACAGTGAAGAAAGTTATCTCCAATTACAACGGGATCTTGATCAATTGGGCCAGTGGGCTGACGAATAGCAGATGAAATTTAATTTAGACAAATGCGAGGTGATGCATTTAGGTAGATTGAATCGGGCAGGACTTACTCAGTTAATGGTCGGACGTTGGGGAGAGTTACAGAATGAAGAGATCTAGGAGTACATGTTCATAGCTCCTTGAAAGTGGAGTCACAGATGGACAAATTGATGAAGAAGGCATTCAGCATGCTTGGTTTCACTGGTCAGAACATTGAATACAGGAGTTGGGACGTCTTGTTGAAGTTGTACAAGACATTGGTAAGGCCACACTTGGAATACTGTGTGCAATTCTGGTCACCCTATTATAGAAAGGATATTATTAAACTAGAAAGAATGCAGAAAAGATTTTCTAGGATGCTATTGGGACTTGATGGATGGAGTTATACGGAGAGGCTGGATAGACTGGGACTTTTTTCTCTGGAGCGTAGGAGACTGAGAGGTGACCTTATAGAGATCTATAAAATAATGAGGGACACAGATCAGCTAGATAGTCAATATTTTTCCCAAAAGTAGGGGAGTCTAAAACCAGAGGGCATAAGTTTAAGGTGGGAGGGGAGAGATACAAAAGTGTTCTGAGGGACAATTTTCTCACTCAGAGAGTGGTAGGTGTCTGGAACAAGCTGCCACAGATAGAAGTAGAGGCGGGTACAATTTTGTATGTAAAAAAAAAATTAGATAGTTACATGGACACGATGGGTATAGGCGGATATGGGTCATATGTGGGCAACTGGAATTAGCTTAGCGGTTTGAAAAAGATGGGCGGCATGGACAAGTTGGGCTGAAGGGACTGTTTTCATGCTGTAAACTTCTATGACTCTATAACACATCATACCAGGCTGTTCTCCCAATAAGAGGAGAAATAGCTTACACCCTCTCACGATAACACAGGAGGCCTCGATTCAGCATCTCAATACTGACACATAGGCAGTGCAGTGCTCCCTCAATACTGACCATCGAACAATACAGCACTCCCTCAGTATTCAACATTAGGGAGTGCAGCCCTTCCTCAGTACTGATCCTCTGACAGTGCAATACTCCCTCATTAGGCAGTGCAGAGCTCCCTCAGTACCAAAAATCCAACAGTGCAGCATTCTCTCAGCACCGACCTTCTGAAAATGCTGCAGCACCTCAGGGCTGACCTTCAGATAGTGGTGTCCCTCAGTACTGACCCTCTGACAATGCAGCACTCTTTCAGGACTGACTCTTGGGCAGTGAAGCACTTTCTTAGTACTGGCCCTCAGTCAGTGCAGACTCACTCACTACTGACCCTTAGATAGTGCAGCAATCCCTCTGCACTGACACTCAGATAGTACATACTCACCCGTTACTGACCCACTGACAGCACAGATTCCCTCAGTACTGGTCCTCAGTCAGTGCAGACTGACTCAGTACTGACTCTTAGATAGTGCAGCATCCACTCGGCACTGACACTCAGATGGTACATATTTCCTGATTGCTGACCTTCAGACAGTACAGGGTATCTCACTACTGACCTTCAGTCAATGCAATCTCCCTCAGTATTGACTCTCAGACAGTGCAGAGTCCCTCAGTACCGATCCTCAAGTAGCACTCTTTCGGTTATGATCCTCAAACAATATAGACTCCCTCAGTACTGACCCTCAGACAGTTCAGCACTATTATTTACATGTCCACTAGCGTTCCTTTCGGAAATGAACAGATGCTGCCAGACACTCATTATCCAAATTGGACAAAACATATTTTTGGGCGTAGAATGTGAAAAGAATAGATTAATATGAAACAACAAGAGAACATATTAGATCAGTTGAACAAACATTTGGTCAATGAGGTAGATTTTAAAGAGTGCTTAAAAAGGTGGAGAAACTAAATTGCACCCATTTCGGGGAAGTTCGGGCGCATAACCTGCATCTAAAGACACGACCGCCAATGGGAGAGAGATCAAAATCCTGGAGGGCGAGGGGGGAGGGGATGCTGTTGAAGAGATCAGAATTGAATGTTACATAACTCTCAGAGAGATCTGGCAGCTGGAGGAAGTCACGGAGATAGGGAGAGTTGTATGGACTGATGAATGTGTCCATCATATG
Organism: Carcharhinus amblyrhynchos; assembly: GCF_965287045.1. Lineage (NCBI taxonomy): Eukaryota > Metazoa > Chordata > Chondrichthyes > Carcharhiniformes > Carcharhinidae > Carcharhinus > Carcharhinus amblyrhynchos. Next base: position 8,846,284 of record NW_027649778.1, read on the forward strand.
AAGTTTTAAATGGTCTGGGTAAGGTTGCAGAGACCGTGAGGGTATATGAGTTTCAGAAGGTTGTAGAGATAAGGAGAGCCGTAGGGGCTGGAGGAGGCTACATGCATAAGGGAGACTGCATGAGATGGAAGAGGGCAAGGAGATATGAGGAACTGTCCTGGCTGCTGTTACAGAGATAGGGAAGGTGTAATGGTCGCAGATGGAGACAGAGATAGGGAGGATTGTAGAATCTGGTGGGAGGATATAGAACTAGCCGAGAAAATGGTTGAGGTTGCAAAGATATGGAGGATCTGTTAGATTAAGCGTAAAAAGGGTTTGGACAAACTCATGTCTATGAAGCCGGAAGTTAACAAAGAAATACCCAGGCAAGCGTAATGCAAGCCCCACACTGTGTAATTGTCTTTAAATGGCTTCATCACAGTAAGTTTTGGTGAGTAATAATTATTCAAACAACTTTGCTTAACTAGTTATCCAGTTAATACAGTGGACAATTAAGTAAACACCCTGAAGGAGAAGCCTCCACAGATGTCCCCAGCCTCAGTGATGGAAGAGCCCAGCACATCAGTGCAAAAGATAAGGCTGAGGCATTTTCGACAATCAAGGGAAAAATGGATGTGAGAAAGACGGTTGATAAAAATGGGTGAATGAGATGAAAAGAAGAAACAGAATGAAACAAAATAAATGGGAATGGGGTGAAGGTGGAGGGGAGAGTTCATGCTCTGAAGTTGTTGAACTCAATGTTTAGTCTGGAAGGCTGTAATGTTTCCAATCGAAAGGTGAGGTGCTGTTCCTCCACTTTACGTTAGGGTTCGCTAGAACATTGCAAAAGGCCAAGGACGGACATGTGGACAGGAGGGCAGGGTGGTGCATAGAAGAACTATTGCCACTTGCCAGTCAATGACCATGACCAACAATATAGAATCTAATCATCATACCTTACATCCAATGGCATTACAATTGCTGAATACCCGCCATCAACATCCAGAGAGTCACCATTGACCAGAAACTGAACTAGTTCAGAGTCCCAGAACTGCTCCCACACTATAACAGATTCTTGGCTGTACCTGCATCCTACATAGCGATTCTAGAAGGCAGCTCACATGTTTGCAAAGGGTCCAGGGGCGATTAGACCAATGTGCATGTTTATACTCCACAGAAACCGTTCCCATCTATCTCCATCTTACCCTATTAGCTTAGCCCCTTCACTAGCCCCAGTCTCCCTGCCTACGCTGATTTTGAAGGACCAGACTGCTATGCAGACACCCAATACTGCAAAAGTAGAAATTAAGTCCAGTTAAATAATAGAAAGATTGAAGCTCTTCTTTTCGACTCAGTTCAAAATTCTGTTCTCTATCTGGTGACAACACCAGGTTAAAGTCCAACAGGTTTATTTGGTAGCACGAGCGTTCGGAGAGCTACTCCTTCATCGAGAGTGAAGGAGTAGCACTCCGAAAGCTCGTGCTGCCAAATAAACAGTTGGACTTTAATCTGGTGTTGTGAGACTACTTACTGTGCCTACCTCAGTCCATCGCCGGCAACTTCACACTGTCTGGTGATGCATTCCTTTCCCTCGCAACAACCTAAAATTGAATCCAATAGTTTGGGTAGTATTTGACCACAAGATGAGCTTCCGATCTCATACTTTGCCCTTATTATTTCCACCCATGTAACACATTAATTTCGCGGCTCTTCGCCTCTGTTTCAGCGAATCTGCTGCTAACCTTCTCATCCATGTCACTAATCCCATTCGACTTGACTATTCCACGACTGCCCTGGCTGCCTCCCGCATTCTACCTCGCAAACTTCAGGTCATCTACGTTTCTGCTGCAGTCTTTTTACCCGCACCAAGTCCCATTAACCCATCACTGCTTTGTGCACTAACCTACAATGACACACGTTCGATCAAAACCTTGAGTTAAATATTTTCATCCCCATGCCTCCATGGTCTCGCTGATCTCTCTCTCCATTGTCACCGCTCTCTGAGATATCTCCTCTCATTCTGAGAGTACGTTAGAAGTCACTCTTAGGATCATCTTAGAATCATAGAATCCCACTGTGTAGAATGAGACTATTCGGCCCATCGAGTCTGCACCCACCACAATCCCACCCAGGCCCTATCCCCCACGTATTTACCCTAGATTGTTGCCCCCTGACAATAAGGAGCAATTTAGCGTGGCCAATCCATCTATCTCGCATATCTTTGGACTGTGGGAGCAAACCGGAGGAAACCCATGCAGACACGGAGAGAAGGTGCAAACAGGCAGTTACACAAACCTGGAATCGAACCCTGGTCCTTGACGCTCTGAGGCAGAAGTGCTAACCACTGTACCACCCTGCCACTCCACCAGTAGTGGCCAGTTGCAATCTTGAGTCCCAGGCAAATGAATGCCCGGCCACCTTCACCACAGAATCAGTGTTGCACAGAAAGAGACCATTCAGCCCATTATGCCTGCACCGGCTCTCCCAATATGCAATTTACATAGTTTCCTGCTCCCGCCCTCTCCCTGTATTCCCTGCACATTCTCCCTTTTCTAATTTCCTTTTGAATGCTTCAACTGAACCAGCCTCCACCACACTGTGGGGCAGTGCCTTCCAAGCATTAACAACTCGCAGCGCGAAAAAGCTGTGCTGGGAGATTTGGTACTTCCGCATCCTTTTCTAAACTGATTTATTAACTCAGCTCCAACGTCACAGGGGGCAGGGCGTCAGGCAACGTTGCGTTAAAGCGCATTGTCACTGAGTTTGAGTCAATCCAAGATGTCTTCAGATCCTTTCGCTCTCACTATTATCCTTCTGGTGCCATGTAAGCAGGGGACTTATTGACATCTTTTACAGGGATAATTTTGTGACTTACAGAATCACAAGGGGCGGCACGGTGGAACAATGCTTTGCACTGCTGCTTCACAGAGACAGGCATCCGGGTTCGATTGCCGGCTTTGGTCTCTGTTTATGTGGACTTTGCACGTTCTTCCCGTGTCTGTGCGGGTTTTTCCGTGTGCTCTAATTACTATCATAGAATGAAAGAAGTGCTGGTTAGGTATATTGACCCGAATAGGCGCGGGACTGTAGCGACTAGGAAAATTTCAAAGTAACTTCGTTGCAGTGTTAATGTAAGCCTTACTTGTGACTAATAAATGAGCCATATCAAGGGATCAACGTAACGATATGTCGGTAAAGCAAATGGCAAATGAAGCAGTGAGAGAAATAAAGCGATTTTTAGTTCAAGTAGAGTTGTGTTCTGGGAGCCGCTCAAATGGCGATGCAAATTAATTCTAAAGTAATTTTGAAAATGGAACCTTGGTGTGTAGATGACAGGGGAGAACATTTGTAGAGATCTGAGGCTGCTGAGAGGGGAATGCGCCTAATTAAATGGCCCTCAGTTTGATGGGGGAGTTTCTTCTCAAAGATAACTTCAGCCGTTACCCGGTTTAACTTTTACATAATAATATTGGAAATATTTTTGCAGATGCTTTCTCGAGAGACCTGGTGCATCAATGGCCGGGTACACTCACCGCGCAGGAGCGTGGAGCTGCCGAACTGAACTGTTATCAGAATGGAACGGTCCGCACTGCCATGCTCTGGTACCGGCAGCACCGCGGGAAGGGGCTCATTCTGATCGGATACATGACGGGGAATCAAGCGAAGTATGAAGAGAATTTTAACGCCGGGTTTACCATCACCCGAAGTTCGGAGGATAGGAAATCGGAGCTGCGGCTGGACAGCGTCAGAGGGTCAGACACGGCGGTTTATTACTGTGCAACTTCTGATGGAGCACAGCGCTCCAGAACAGTTCGACTCTGTGACAAAAACCTTCCATGATCAAAAAGGCCACCACCATCCGTTTAGCTTCAAGCGAGTCCGGGTTTATCAGCCACGTTTCCAGGAGGTGGAAGCACCAATGTTTGCGTGGGTCCCTCACTGAGTCTGTGGGGACAATAGCCTGATAAGTGAGGGGGGGTGAGGTGAATGCCAATTATAAGGTGAGATGCTGGTTCATCAACCTTATTGTGAGATTCGGATCAGATTAAAACGTGAAGGGCTTCCAGGAGCTTCCAGCTTGTCCTCCTCCTCCCCAACCGCACCACCACCCCCCCACCCCCTCCCCGCCACTTTACTTTCCAATATCTTTATCTTTCCAATACACCCGGTCCCTTCTTTAATATAAATTACAAACCGTTCAAGCCCCATCTGGTTCTTGTGGTACTGCACCAATCACAGTTTCAGAGTAACCCATTTATCCCGACCCAGTCTGAAGTCATAGAATCCCTACAGTGAGAGAGCAGCCTATCAGAAGGCGGATCTATTTCAATGTATATCTAGACAGTCCTTCCTAATTGGTTACACTGGGAAGCCGAGGCAGTTTTGGTTGCATATCCTTGTGCCGCTGAATTTCTGCTGAAGGCTGTGGGACAGTACAGATCTTCATGTCTAATCCATCGCTCATCAACTAACTTGGATTCACTATTTAATCTCATCTGTGTGAAGGAAGAACTGAAAGTGTTGGGGAAGCTCTGCAGATTTGGCAGCATCCGCAGGGAGAGAGAAAAAGTTAAAAGTGTTGATCCCAATATGACTCTTGGGGACTGTTGCCAAAACCAACAGCTGCCAGCGCAGTGGCACAGCGCCAGGGTTCCGGGTTCAATTCCGGTTTTGGGTTACTGTTTGAATGGCGTCTGCACATTCTCCCCGTGCCTGCGTGGGTTTCCTCCGGGTCCTTCGGTTTCCTCCCACAGTCCAAAGATGTGCGGGTTAGGTTGATTGGCCATGCTAAATTGAGCTTCTTGTCAGGGGGATTAGCAGGATACATGTGTGGAGTTACAGGAATAGGGCCTAGGTGGGACTATGGTTGGTACAGACTCGATGGGCCGAATGGCCTCCTTCTGTACTGTAGGGACTCTACGATTCTATGATTACATGTGACCAGCATAGTGCCTTTGCAATTTCCCCCAGGTTGCTGCTTTATTCGCCTTATCCTGGAAGAATAGAAACGAACGACAATTTTCTCACAAATTTGATTCACCGACATGTTAAATAATGTTCATTTTCCCGACCGAGTGCGTGTGTTGTGCCCAATTCCAGACACCATAATTTACGAACCAATGTCAAGGTCTCAGAGAGGGTGCAGGGGAGATTTGACACAATGGCGCGAGGGAGGAAGCTCTTTAGTGAAATGGAGTGATGGGGACGGCGGGGGGAGGGACCGGCGATGCAAGTGGGCGGGGCTTGGAGTAAGTGGCTGTCAATCAAACAGAAGGGCAGTTGTATAAATGGCCAAGTGTCCCCCATGACTGTAGACATTTGAAATTCAAAGCCTGGTTGGTTTATTTTGTACGAGCTATTAATCAAAATGTATCTAAATCTATTTTTCGTGTCTGTCCTGTTGCACGGTGAGTCTCCCTCGGCAATCGCTTGTCGCAGTTTGAATTTGAAGACGATTTGAAACGTTATCCCATGATTTTCCTCTTATTCGCAGGTGTAGCCAGTAGCACAGTTCATCAAAGTCCGACTATCATCTCCAAACCCGTGAATTCCAACCTCAAAATTCTCTGCTCCGCAAAGGGTTCCTTCAGCTCCGAGTTTTCCTGGTACCGCCAGCTGGCAAATGGTGAGCTTTCCCTGCTCTTCTACTCGCCCAACACTGAGCAAATCCAGCCGAGGACGGAGGTGGACGGCTTCAATGCCTCGAGGAGCGACGACTCTACTTTCCACCTGCAATCTTCCAACCTGCGGACGAGCCACTCTGGGGTGTATTACTGTGCCTGGCGACTCCACAGTGACACAATGAACAGGACGAGTGCGACAAAAACCCGCTACGACAAGATCCAAACAGTCACTGCAGAGTTACAATGGGGGCAAGGGGTGGGGGCGAATACTCTCTAACCCGCCCCGGAAATTACCTCACCAAAGGTGAGAGCCAATTAAGTAGTTAGGTGAAGGCCTCTTCGTTCTGACCATATGATATTGCAGACATTCTCCATCCCCCACCCACCTCCCTCCCGCACAGTGCCCAGCACTTTGTACTGTCAGACAGAGGCTCAGCGATTCCACCCTATAAACACAAGGACATTGAGATCAACGTCCAGAGATGGCTCCATCCCCGCTTTGGATTGCGTTGCTCATGCTAACGGGTAAAGTAGAGCTGAACTCTGGATGTGACTCACTGTCACTGCCCTCGGTATCTTCATGCGGAAATCAGCCTTGACATTAGCTTGTTGGTGGCTGTTCTCAATCCCCGTTTTAATGCCACCGTGTCTATCTCTCTCTGTTTCTATCCATTTTTCCGTTTATCGTCGCCATTGTCTGTCAGTGCCTGACTGCCCACTTATTACTCCCTTCATTGTTTCTCTGGTTATCTCGCACCAAGTCCTCATCTCTATCTCCCCTTTTCTCTTCTCTTACGGTATAGTTTTCTCTCTCCCCTTATCAGCATCTGTCCTCTTCTAATCTCTCCTAGCTTTTTCCTAGCTTCTCCGTCTCCTTGTGTCTCTGCTTCTCCGTACCCTCTTCCCTCCTTTTCCCTGCATGCTCGGCATCCCCATCCTTGTGTTTATATTGCCCCCTCTCTGTTTTACAGATGTTGCTGCAGTGCTGATCAAACAGACTCCCACTTCCATATCGAGTTCCCCAGGCACTCCAATCAACATCGAATGCTTTCAAGAAGAATCAGCTGCAAGCGACTACTTCTACTGGTATCGGTGGCACCCTGAACGTGAGCCTCAGGCCCTTTTCTATTCCAACTACCGCGGAACGGTTAATCCCCCCTCAGGTGAGGTTGAGGGATTCACTGCCAGAAGACCCGACAACACCCACTTTTACCTGGAGTCATCTGGGCTGTGGGCAAATCACACAGCAGTGTATTACTGCGCCTGGCGTTTACACAGTGACTCAGAGAGACGCAGTCACTCAACAAAAAACGCCAAGGAAACAGGAAGGAACTGTGGGAGACCTGACCTGTATATCTTTCTGTCTCTTTTTTCGTCTGTCTGTCTTTCTGCTTGCCTACCTACCTAACTGCCTCCCTACCCACCGACACCTCCCCGATCCACCTACTTGCCTACCTATCTATCCGTTTATCTGTCTTCCCGTCAGTCTATCTATCTCTATGTCTCTCGCTCTCTCTTTCTCTCTCTAAATATCTATTTCCGCTTCCGTTATGTACCCACCCATCCGTCCGTCCATACATCCAGTCAGCCAGCCAGCCAGAAGATGAATCAAAAATAAAATTATCTCAGTAGATGACTCTGTCCCAATAATCCCAAGCAATATGCATTTTCTGTAATTTGGAGTCTTCGTATAGCCAGAAGCATCTGCTCTCTCGCCGCGTATAACACCATGCTTTTGCAGATTAAGCGCCATTTTCCAGTTAGGATCCCAGACAACCTGTACATGCCAGATCTTCCTGAAAGGTAGAATATCGTCGATAGACCTGATACTCGTCGATCTACAGGTTTACTGATGATGCTCGCAACCACTAACACCCAGGTCATTGACTGGGACAATGCTGGCCACGAGACTCCCAAAAAAACCAAATCGATCTCTAAAAACTTCCCATCTAATTCCAGGTCACTATTTTATCTATTCTGTTATATGTATCTTCATATTGCGGTGCCTATAATGCTCTTTCAGTACAAAACCCTTTCCAAACTTGTCTAGACAATATCTATTTGCCTTCACTCACTGCAATTTTGCTTACCTTTTCAAAAATATAAGCACATTTATAAGACATGATTCAAATTTTTATACAATGCCACGTTGGGTGCCATTAGTATATCCCCCCTCTAGCCAGATAATTGCATACTGCGTTCTTAATATGTATCTTGGGCATCTTTCCGATTACTGATACAGAACTAATAAGCTTATATTTATCCGAGTATGTCTTGCCTTCTTTTTAAATAGTGGGGACCATACTGGCCTCCTTCCAGTCTTCAGTGAAACAAGCCTATATAAAATGGGCCCAGGAGCTAATACAACACTTCCCCATTTCCCCGAGGATCCTCGCGTGGAGACTATCCGGGATCTATGCTCCATCTGTTTTCACGTTACTTTTCTCAGGGTACTCGGGTTGCCTTTCGAAAGCAATATTTTAAAAGCATAGAATCATAGAATTCTTACAATCTAGAAGGAGGTCATTCGGCCCATCGAGCCTAAACCTACAAGAATCTCACCCAGGCCCTATTCCCGTATCCCCACATATTTAGAACTAACAACGAAAGAAATTACAGCACAAGTACAGGCGTTTCGGCCCTCCAAGCCAGTGCCGATCATGCTGCCCGACTGAACTAAAACCCCCTACCCTTCCGGGACCATACCGCTCTATTCCAATCCCGTTCATGTATTTGTCCAGACGCCTCTTAAAACTCACTACCGTATCTGCTTCCACTACCTCCCCACGGCAGCGAGTTCCAGGCATCCACCACTCTCTGAGTAAAAAACGTACATCTCCTTTAAACCTTGCACTTCGCACCTTAAATCTACGCCCCTTAGCAATTGACTCTTCCACTCTGGGAAAAAGCTTCTGAACATCCACTCTGTCCATGCCCCGCATAATCTTATAGAATTCTATCAGGTCGCCTCTCAACCTCCGTCGTTCCAGTGGGGCCAAACCAAGTTTCTCTAACCTTACCTCATAGCTAATGCCCTCCATACCAGGCAACATCCTGGTAAATCTTTTCTGTACCCTCTCCAAAGCCTCCACATCTTTTTGGTAGTGTGGCGACCAGAATTGAACACGGTATCCCAAGTGCGGCCTAACTAAAGTTCTATAAAGCTGCAACGTGATTGCCAATTTTTAAACTCAATGACCCGGCCGATGAAGACAATCATGACGTATCCCTTCTTCACCACCTTCTCCACCTGCGTTGCCACTTTCAGTGACCTGTGTACCTGTACACCCAGATCCCTCTACCTATCAGTACTCTTAAGAGCTCTGCTATTTACTGTATATTTCCCATCTATATTAAACCTTCTGAAATGCATTACCTCACATTTGCCACCTTTCCGCCCAAACGTCCAACTGATCAATATCCTGCTGTATCCTCTGATGGTCCTCATCGCTATCCGCAAATCTATCAATCTTTGTATCGTCCGCAAACTTACTAATCAGACCAATTACATTTTCCTCCAAATCACATATATATTAAAAACAGTAAAGCTCCCTAGCTTACCCTAGCTTGTCCCCCTTGACACCAAGGGATAATTTAAAAAGGCCAATCAAGCTAACCCACACATTTTTGGAATGTGGGAGGAAACCGAAGCACCCGGAGTCACCGGGAGAAAGTGTAAACTCCACACAGGCAGTCAACTGAGTCCCGAATTGAACTCTGATATCTGGCTCTGTGAGGCTAGTGTTAACCGTCATTATTAAGTTCTAACAGTCCAAAGTCATCGTCAAGAATGAAGATTAATACAAAGTACTGCTGGGGTGACTGTGTGCACTTCGTAATCTTTGAACATTCTTCAGTTGCTCAGTACAAACTCAGAGAGTTCTCTGGCTCTGCAGTGAACCCTTTCGTATGCGTCAATAGCTTGACGGTGCAAGTGGAATATGGGGAAATATAGATCAGCAATGATTGCATTGGATGGCGGGGCAAGCTGGAAGGCCCTTTTGGTCCACTCCTACTTATGTTTCTTGTGTTGTTGTGGAATGTAAATTTTTCTTGTTTCCCTTCTGCAACGTTGACATTTCTTCGCTACACCACAGGAGGGAGATGTCGTCCACCAAGTAAGAGTCTCGCGCCCTCAGCTGTAACCGCGAGAATTCCTGCTCTGAAATATTAATTTTCATCCACGAGGTGCATACATCAGTACAGTTTATTTTAACAATATTACGGACTGGAGGAGAGGAAGGATAGGAGAATTAACGAGATGCAAAGTAAGCAAGTGGGCAGCACGGTGACACAATGGTTAGCACTGCTGCCTCACAGATTCAGAGATCCGGATTCGATTCCGGGCTTGGGTCACTGTGCGGAGTCTGCACATTCTTCCCGTGTGTGCGAGGGTTTCGTCCGGGTGCTCCGGTTTCCTCCCACAGTCCGAAAGACATGCTGATCAGTTGCATTGGCCGTGCTAAATTCTCCCTCTGTGTGCACGAACAGGCGCCGGAGCGTGGCGACAAGGGGATTTTCACATTAACTTCATTGCAGTGTTAATGTAAGCCTACATGTGACTTATGAATAAACTTTACTTTAAATAAACAGAGAGATAGAGCGATATTTTAGGGCGGGACTGAACCATGAGTGCAAAGGAAAGGAAATGCAAATAAGACATAGAATATAGAAATAGATAAATTGAAGAGCATAGAAGGAAATGCAAAATTCGTGAACAAAAGTCAAGATGAGAGGTGGAGAAATGGAGACGCAGAGGCTCTTTACGTGAATAAAGATTCGCAATCCCTCATATGAATGGGCTACCTCTTATTTTCATTATATTTTCACATGTCACAGACTCTTTCCACATCATAAACTGCATCAAATACCTCCGAACCCCTTTCAAAATCAAAATAACTTCAACACCTACAATCTATATCACGCATTTAACATTTCGAAACGGCGCAAAGCCCATCACAGGAGTATTATCAAACAAAGCAGGAGCGAAATAAAAAATATTGGTCCATGAGTTAGGTGGAACAGCCGGGAACCTATCGAATGGAGGAGCAGATATTGCTGGAATGAATGACCTCTTTTTACTCATTTCTCCCTTGTACCCATCTCCCGCCATGCCCTTGGCTATCTAGTTTCTAAAATAAACCGGGGCCCTTCTCAAAAACTCTTTTCGTTCTCGTCAGAGGTCCCTTAAATCCAATCAAACTTATAACAGCTGTCCTGGTGTCTTCTCACCTGGTTCAATGTCAAATTTTGAGTATCCTGGGGAGCAGGTCTCCAAGGAACAAAGAACAAAGAACAAAATCAACCCGGGAAACAGGCCCTTCGGCCCAACGAGCCCGCGCCGCTATCTCAACACCACCAGTCCACCTCTCTGCCCATGGACAGTCTCTGGGGTGTTGGAACAATGTAGGTAAGGGAAGAGGGCGACTCAGATCCATAACTTTGGGATAAAGATTGGCTCTAAGGCTGGGTCTGTCAGGCTGGGGTGCAGAGGGGAACTTGGGACGTGTCGCGGCTGGACGAGGCACCGCCTTCCGGGGCGGTGGTAACTCTGAATGGGCGCTGGGCCCTTCCTCTGGATTGCCCCAGCTGCACCGTCTGTTTATCTCCCCGGCGGCCAGGTGGCCGGCGCCTCGTAGCTGACTTAGAACGGGGCGGATCAGGGGAATCCGTCTGTTTAACATGGATGGTGATGCTATATAAATTCAGATTGTTGTTGTGACTCAGAGTAGTTGTAGAAAGTTGGAATTTGGGGTCTTGCCTTTCAGCGGAGAAGGTACAGAAACAGCAAACACAACCTATAATTTGATCATTTTCAGGGCGTTCCCTTTCCTTGGCCAACGTCACCATGCCGGTGCCGAAAGAGAAGTTACGAGGCAGCTCGGACACTTGATTCAAATCGGCTTCATTCATTCCTTCCCAAAGTTTCAATCTCTCCAGGTTTTCAACCTCCAATGAGAATGGACACTGAGCCCAGACCTGAGCCCACTGCATTAGGGGGTCTCTGGAATTTCTCCTCCGTTCATAGTGAGGAACAAAGCAAAATGGACGATAGGGGGCGAGTCAGATGGCGCGCGTGTGGTAGAGAGAAAGAGTAAACTACAGAGAGCAAGAAAAACAAAAGGACCGTGACAGAGAGAGGAATAGACTGATAACAAACAGAGAGAAAGTGAGAACAACAGATCGAGAGACAGACAGACCGGTAGAGACATCGATAGAGAGAGCGAGAGATAGAGAGAGAGGCAGAGAGAGAAGCATACAGAGAGAGAGAGAGAGAGAGAGCAAATGGAAAGGCGCATAGATAGGAAAAGTGAGCGGGAAAGAAAAAGAATGGCTGAAGGAAATAGATTGAGAGATAAAGAGACAAACATAGAGAAATAGAACTAGAGGGAAAATTAATGAGGAGATCAAAAAGTGTTGGGAACCAGAGAGGCAGAATTGGGGGACAAAGGGATAGAAAGAATGTGGAGGAAAGAAGCGAGCGAGAGAGGAAACAAGTTTGAAAACAAAACCAGAGAGAAAGACAGGGTGATGGTGGGGAGTAGGAGGTTGAGAGGGGTTGGGGGCGGGGCTGGGGTGTGGGGGGCGCGGGTAGCGGGTGGGGGATTGAAGAAACAGGAAGAGGCAGAGAGTTGAATTGATGAACTGTACTCGATTTTTTGATCCACATGTTTTCCTGGATCTTAAATGGTGGCTTTGACAACAGTCTACAACCTTATCCTCTCCTGTTCTGTCTCCGCAATCTCCATATAGTTCCTGCTTTCAAATCTGTATCTAAAAGATCGGGAGAAAGCTCTTATTGAATCTCCTTCCTCCATCCTTTCAGGCAGCTCCTTCCGCTGGCTCCGTCAAAACTATTTCTTCTCATTGCCCCTGTTCTATTTTAAACAAATTAACCCAAACTAGTTTTCACTTGTTACGAATGCTACAATGGCTAAAAAGTTCCATCGCTGAATCATACCATTCAATAATTTCCCTTTTGTTGTTGTTTCCATTTTAGTCTTCCAAAGCTTGGTGACTTCTTTTAATTGAGCTGGGGTCGGAGCATCAGCAACACAATATTTTCCACATCAAGTGATGGAAACATATGGGAACTCAACTGCAGGCAATTGAGCCAAGACTGTGGCATTAACATATTGGTATTCTCTTTTGGCTCTAAACAGACTTTCAACGTGAACAAGTGTGAATAGGTTTGACAAATCCCAACAAAACAGAATCGACCTATCCCCCCCATGGCATTCACGGGTGTGACTGTGACCGAATCCACGACAAAGAACAAAAATAAGAAAAAGTCATAGAACCTACCGTGCAGAAAGAGGCCCTTTGGCCCATCGAGTCTGCACCAAACACAATCCCACCCAGGCCCACCCCCATATATTATACCCACTGATCCCTCTAACCTACGCATCCCTGGACACTAAGGGGCAATTTTAGCCTGGCCAATCAACCTAACCCGCACATCTTTGGACTGTGGAAGGAAACCAGAGTACCCGGGGGAAACCCGCGCAGACACGAGGAGAATGCGCAAACTGCACACAGACAGTGACTCGAGTCGGGAATTGAACCCAGAACCCTGAAGCTGTGAAGCAGCAGTGCTAAACATTGTGCTGCCGTGCTGCCCCACCTTCTCCAGGTTGCACATCAGTTGGAGGAAACATTGAGGGGCGACAAGGCCACTAAATGTAACCTGGGTGGGGAATTTCAATGTTGATCACCATGAGTGGATTGATATCACCACTCCTTGGTAGCTGGTCGAGTTCTAAAAATCGCAGCTGCTGGACCGGGTCTGCGGCAGCTGCTGAGGGGACTAACAAGAGAGAGAAAAGCTTCTGATCTTGTCTTGCCGTAGATCCATCTGTCCATGGCAATACTGGCACAATTGACCACTGCACAGCCCTCATGGAGGCGAAGATCGGTCTTCCCTTTGAGGATACTCTCCAGAATGTTGCGTGGCAGCATCATTGTGCTGAATGGGATAGATTGGAACAAATCAAGCAACTCAGAAAGGGCATCAATGAGCCATCAGCAATAGCTGAATTGTATACAACTACAATCTGTAAGCTCATGACCCAGCATACCTCGACTCTGTCATTATCATCAACACTTGTTCAAAGACGAATTCATAGGGGCATTCCAAAAATATCTCAAAATGATCTGTCAACATGGAAGGTTGGAACGCTTGCATGCCAAGCACCAACAACAGCATGTGATTGACCTAACTAAGTCTCCCCCAACCAACGAATGGAATCGAAGCTCTGTAGTCCTGTCGCATCCAATGGTGAATTGTTGTGTACAATTAAACAACTTAACGAAGGAGGAGGCTGTAGAAATATCGCCACCCTCAATGATTGGCGAGTTCAGTGGCGGCACGGTGGCACGCTGGGTAGCAGTGCTACCTCTCAGGGCCAGGGACACGGGCTCGATTCTCGGCTTGGGTCACTATCTGTGTGGAGGCTGTACGTTCTTCCCGTGTCTGCGTGGGTTTCCTCCAGCTGCTCCGGTTTTCTCCCACAGTCCGAAAGATGTGCTAGTGAGGTGCATTGGCAATGCTAAATCCCCCCATAGTGCATCCGGGCAGGAGTGTGGCGACAAGGGGATTTTCACAGTAACTTCACTGCAAATGTACTACCTGTTATGCTAATAAATAAACTTTAAACAACGCAAAAGACAAGGCATTTGGGACAACTTTCAGCTAGAAGGTTGATCCATCTTAGTCTGCTCCTTTGGTCCTCAACATTATGTATGCGAGTCTAAAATCACGTGGAACCAGGAAACGGCTGCAAACATCGAATATTGCAATGGTTGTAAAGGTAGACAACGTTCCAGCAATAATACAGAAAATTGTGCGTCAGAATTAACGGCTCTCTGGTCCAAGCTGTTCCAATACAGTCACAGCACTGACATCTACCTGGCAATATGGAAAACTGCCCATATATGTCCTGTCCACGAAAATCCAGGGAATTCCAAGCAGGCCAATTGCCACTCATCTATCTACTCTCAGTCATCAGCAGGATGATGGAGTGTTGTCGGTAGTGCTGTCAAAGGGAACTTCAAGGGCCAGTCAACTCCGCATTACGTTCTTGATCAAAACGCGAACAGAAGTCCAGGAAGGTGACAGTGACTTCCATTGACACCAAGGGAGCATTTATCCGATTGTAGTATCAAGGAGCCCTGGCAAAACTGGAGTCAATGGGAACCAGGCCAAAACACTCCTCACTGCTTGGAGACGTACGGAGCACAAAGCAAGATGGCTGTGGTTGCTGGAGGCCAATCGTCTTGGGGCGGCACGGCGGCACAGTGGTTAGCACTGCTGCTTCACAGCTCCAGGGACCTGGGTTCGATTCCTGGCTTGGGTCACTGCCTGTGTGGAGTTTGCACATTCTCCTCGTGTCTGCGCGGATTTCCTCCGTGTGCTCCGGTTTCCTCCCACAGTCCAAAAATGTGCGGGTTAGGTTGATTGGCCATGCTAAAATTGCCCTTAGTCTCCTGAGATGTATAGGTTAGAGGGATTCGTGGGTAAATATGTAGGGATATGGAGGTGGGGCCTGGGTGGGATTGTGGTCGATGCAGACTCGATGGGCTGAATGGCCTGTTTCTGTACTGCAGGGATTCTAAGTTCATCTTTGCTGCCAGAGTTCCTTCGGCTTGTGTCCTACCCTCAACCATAATCAACCGCTTGATAAATGACATTTCCGTCATAATAAAGTTACAAGTGGGGCTGTTAACTGATGATTTCACAATTTTCAGTTACTGGAACGATCTCTACCTTCATGCAGCGAGAGTTAGATGATATCCAGGCTTGGGCTGATAAGTGGCAAGAACATTTGCACCACACAAAGTCCAGGCAATAACCATCTCCATCGAAAGAGAATCCAACAATTTCCCCTTGACTTCAATGGCATTACCATTGACGAATCCCCCTGACGCGTTAACATTGATGTAGAGATGCTAGCGTTGGACTGCGGTAAACACAGTAAGAAGTCTCACAACACCAGGTTAAAGATTTCTTACTGCGTTAACATTGACCAGAAACTTAACTGGAAAACCAGAAAAAAATAGTATGATTACAAGTGAGGGTCAGAAGCTGGGATTCCAGCACCTGATTCCCTAAACCCTGTCCCCTATCTACAAGGTGTAAGTCAGAAGTACGATGGGTAACCTCCAATTGCATGAATGAGCACACCTCCAACAAAACAGAATAATCTCCACACCATCCAGGAGAACTCTTGATTAGCACAGGATCCACCCTTCAACATTTACTCCTTCCACTATTCAGCCACTGTGGCAGCAGTGTGTGCAGTCACAGTGCGCACAATCCACAAAATGCACTGCAGCAAGTCACCGAGTCTCCTCCTGCGGCATCTTCCAAACCCGTGAATTGTACCGCCTAGAAGGGCAAGGAGAGCAAATACGTGGGGACCTGCAAGTACCGCTGGACGCCATCCTGAATAGAAAATACATCGCCTTTACTTCACTGTCAATGGGTAAAAATTCTGGATCTCCATTACTAACACGGCCTAGGCTGTACAGGTTCAAGAAAACAGCTCGTCACTACATTCTCAATGGTAGGTAGGGATAGGAAATAAATTCTGGCCTAGCCAATGACCTATTTCTGTAATATAATTTTAAAACGTCAGATCCTGCATGTGACCAAACGAGTGCAGTTTAAACAACAATCAATAAACTCGATACCATCCAAGACAAATCAACTACCTTGATCGCCAGGACATCCCCTTAATGATTCATTCCTTCCACCACTGATTCACAGTGGAAGCAGCGTGCGCCATCTACATTAAGGACGACATGCCAAGGCATCTAAGACAACAGCCCCCAAACCTATCATCTCCATTACGTTGAATGAGATAGGTAACAGGCGTATGGGAACACCGCCAATGACAAATTCGCCTTAGATTCACCCACCAACCGGATAAGGAACTCGCTGACCGTTCCTTTGCTGGATCAGAAACCTGAAACTCACTCCCTCGCAGCACTATAAGTGCACTTACACCACATAAAATGCAATGGTTCAAGACTGTGCCAACCTAGTGAAGCTATAACACAGGATAGTTAGCGTACCAAGCAGTCTAAGCAGCACGTACTAGAGAGAGATTTGCAACTCCAAAACCACGAGTTAGATCTAAGCACGGCAGTCTTGTTACAGCCAGTCGTGAATGGTGGTGGACATTTAAACGTCTCACTAGAAGAGGAGGCTCTACGAATATACCCATGATCAATGATGGGGGACCCCAGTACATCTGTGCAGAAGGTAAGGGTGAAGCATTTGAAACAATCTTCAGCCAGAAGTGCCGATTGGATGATCCATCTCGGCCTCCTCCAGAGGTCCCCAGCATCACAGAATCTTCAGCCAATTCGGTTCACTTCACATGATAGTAGGAAACGGCCCTGGACTCTGCAAAGTCTATGGGTCCTGACAACATTCCGGAAATAATACTGAAGATTTGTGCTCCAGAACTTGTTACACTCCTATCCAAACTGTTCCATTGCAACAACAACTCTGGCATTTACATGACAATATAGAACAGTGCTCAGGTATTCCCTGTAGATAAGAAGCAGGATAAATCCAACCAAGCCAATTACCAAACCACTAGTCTACTCTCAGTCATCAGGACATTGACGGAAGGGGTCAACAACATTGCTATCAAGTGGCATTTACACAACAAAAACCAGCTCACAGATGCTTAGGCTGACTTCCGCCAGGGTCACTTATTTCCTGACCTCATTAAGGACTTGATTCAAACATGGGCAAAACCGTTGAATGACAGAGATAATGGGAGAATGACTTCCCTTAACATCAAGGCAGCATTTGACGGTGTATGGCTTCAAGGAGCCCTAGAAAAAGTGTAATCAATGCAAATCAAGTTTGGTGTCATAGGTGGCGCAGAGAAGATAGTTGTGGTGGTTGTAGGTCAATCATCTCAGCTCCGGGACGCCTCTGCAGGAGTTCCTCGAGGTGGAGATCTAGGCCCAGCCAACCTGATGCGGCATCAGGATCCTCCCTTCCATCATCAGTTCAGAAGTGGGGATGTTGGCTGATGACTGCACAATGTTCAGCACCATTCTTGACTCCTCAGATACTAAAGCAGGCCGTGCCTAAATTCAGAAAGAGTTGGGCAATATCTAAGCTTGGGCTGACAAGTCACAAGTAACATTCGTACTACACAAGTGCCAGATAATGATCTTCTGCAACAAGAGAGGATCTAACCATCGCCCTTTGACTTTCAATAGCATTACCATTACACTTACTACCAATATCTAGAGCGTTACCATTGCCCAAACACTGAACTGCATTAGCCACATAAAATAGTGTGGCTGACAGATTTGGTCAAAGGCTAGAAATCTTGCAGCGAGTAACTCACCTCTTCCCCTCAAAAACCTGTCCACCAATTCGAAGGCACAAGTCACGAGTGCATGGTTCTTGTATATTTTATGCAATCCAATATTTTTTGCCGTATCTGAGGCCCTGCATCTATTGTGAGAACCATGTCGTTCCTCATTTTCACTCTGAATATAATTCCTACAATTCCAAGTAACTAATTTTAAGCCCCGCATCTACTATTTGTTTCCTACGATGTGGGGTTCCTTCATACTCTGCATGTTTTGTGTATTTCCGGAAATTCTTGCTTTTCCAGATGGACCCCATATCCGCTATACATGTCCTGTGTTGAGGTAACGAACTGAAATGCTTTGTACAGGTGACAACTGGTAATAAATAAAGGTTTCATTTGAATAAAGTCTTTACTAGCATGTTCATTGTTGAATTACAAGGGTGGGAAGTGGTTCCGGGAAGGGAAAGGCAGTATCTTGTTTGTTTGCATGTCTCTGTAGGGCACTTGCGTGGATGAGTGCAGATCCAAAAACACACAATGACCTTCACACCATCCTGGATAAAGTAGCCCGCTTGACTGGTTACGCTTCCACAACATTCAATCCGTCCACCACTGACGAACTGTGGCAGCCATGTTCACCATCTACAAAACGCGCTGCAGGAGCTCACCAAGGCTCCTTAGTCAGAACCTTCCAAACCCACCGGCAATATCTTCTCGAAGGTCAAAGGCAGCAGTTACATGAGAACAGCACTACCTGGAAGTTCACTCCCGTTCTGACTTGGAAATATATGGCCTTTGCTTTACTGCCGTTGGGTCAAAACACCGGAATTTCCTTCTTAACAGCGATATGGGTGCACCTATATCTCGAGGACTTCAGCAGGTTAAGAAGGCAGTTTACCACCACCTTCTCAAAGACAATTACGAGTGAGTAATAAATACTGGCCTATCACCTCCCTACCACTTGTCAGGGTATGGACAATGGACAATAAATGGCACCCTAACTGAGTCATGTAAACAGTCAAGATATCTCATTTCTCTTCCCAGAACCTCTTCCCACCCTTGTAATTCAACAATGAACATGTTAATAAAGGCTTTATTCAAATGATACCTTTATTTATTACTAGTTTTCACCTGTACAAAGTATTTTAGTTTGTTACCTCAACACAGGACATGCACAATGGTTATGGGTCTACCTGGAAAAACAAGAATTTCCGGAAATACACAAAACATGCAGAGTATAAAGGAACGCCCCATCGTAGGAAACAAATAGTCGATACGTGGCTTAAAATTAGTTACTAGAAATTGTAGGAATTATATTCAGAGTGAAAATGGGGAACGACTTGGATCTCACAATAGATGAAGGGCCTCAGATACGGCAAAAAAAAATTACATTACATAAAATATACAAGAACCAAAGAAAGAAGTTTAAAAACGCGGAAGTACCTATCATGGTGGGATTAGAACTCACACCTGCACATTGTTAGCCCAGGATTATTAGACTAATGTTTCTGCTATCTCAAACTTTAACCTACTTTCATACCCAAACCACACTCCTGAAACATCCAATGCATGTGGGCTCCTGCAGATGATGTGTTACACTCCGATTTGCTTGTCTTTAAACCGACACAACAGGTTGTTTTCTTCTTTGTTGCATATTTTGACCTATTTTTTTCAAAAAAATGGCTGTAATCTCACATCTTGGCTGCTTTCTGTCCCTGCACACCTGTACTATTTGATTGCTTCTCTGCATTTTGAGTTTTCTCCACTAGAGCGGTGAAACAAAACAGTGCAGATAGATTTGCAGATATTCAAGGGTTTGATTGAATTAATAGGGTAGATAGGAGAAGCGGCGCCTGCAGAATGGGACTTCCAAAGAGCAAGCAGAGACTCGACGGGCCGAATGGCCATCACTTGTGCAGTACCATTCTGTGGATCTTTGCCAGTGCGAGTGATTTCTGTGTTAGGAGTATGTCAAAATATTTACATCAATTACAGAGAGGGAGGAAATATAACATCCAAAATACTTTCATTCCTGATTTTCAATTCCCTCGGCTATAGAAGATTTAAGAGTGATGAAATCGAAGTATTAAAGATGATTGAACATTTTAACATGTTATATGGGGAGAAAACTCCTGTCTCTGGTAGGGGTTTACTCATAAAATTAGATGTTGGCCATCAGAAATGCTGTCAGTATGCACCCAGTATAAAGGTCAGTGATAGCAGAGCCCAAGAAAAGTTGCAGTACATGAGGCCATTTGACCCATCTTGTCAATGCCAGCCCGAGGACACCCAACTGCCCTTTCAAATCATACCTTCCCATACTGGGCCCATTGCCCTGTAACTTACAGCACTTGAGGTGCAAGAGCAGGCACTTTTTAAATGAACGGTAATAGTCTCAAGCCAAGACAGTTAGGAGGATTTTGCTCCCAGACCAAATGGTCGGGGTTACATGTAGTGTGACATGAATCCGAGATCCCGGTTGAGTCCATCCTCATTCGTGCAGAACTTAGCTTTCAGTTTCTGCCTGGCAACAGTCACGTGGTGTCCGCTCACCTGTTGTCATAGCGTCTGCATGGTCTCGCCCATGTACCACACCTTGGGACATCCTTTCCTATAGCGTATGAGGTAGACAACTTTGACCGAGTCACATGAGCATGTATTGTGTACCTGGTGAGTTATGTTCTCACGTGTGATGGTGGTATCCATGTTGACTCTCCGGCATGCCGTGCAGAGGCTTCCATAGTAGGGTTGTGTGGTGTCCTGGTCGCTTTCCTCTTGAAGGCCGGGCATACATTGGAGCAATCCACATGATGTATTGGTCCCCTAACTGCCGCAGGTTGAACAACCAGAAGGAAGTAAGTCCCGCGCAACCGACAAGCACATCACAACTCTTGTTTCTTCTTGAACCTTCAAATGTTTGTCACAGATTCCTACGGCAATGAAGGGGCTAATTAATTCCCTGTGTCCATGCCTTTCCCATTGGATAGAGCCATTCCATTAGCGTCACTCTCTCATCTCCTGCTGTGAACACATATTCCTGCAAATGTTTTTATTTAAGCAAATAACACACTCCCTTTTTAGAGATATTTTTAATCCACATTTTCAGGAACGGTATCTATCACAGCTCACTATTCAACTTCCTTTCTGCTTGTCACCTCTGGCTATTTTCACAAAAACGATATGTCTGTCGGTCTGCATGCCTATCTGTCTCTCTATCTATCTATCTATCTATCTTACTATCTATCTATCTATCTGACTGTCTTGTTTATCTGTCCGCCTGTCTTCCTATGCATCTATCTAAATATTTATCCACATGTCCTTAAAATTGCGCCCACCGCAAAATGATGAGCGGGGAGCAGTAGAGATCCCATTTAATCCTAATCACAAAATACTATAGATGCTGGAAAACCGAATTTAAAAAAACAGAAAGAGTGCTTGAAAAACTCAGCGGGTTTCGCAACATTTGTGAAGAGAGAACCAGATGCATAGAATCCCTACAGTGCAGAAAGGGGCCATTCGGCCCATTGAGTCTGCACTGACAACAATCCCTCCCGGGCCCTATCCGTATAGCTCCACATATTTACCCCACTAATCCCACTAACCTGTACATTGTGGGATAATTTAGCATGGCCAATCAACCTAACCCGCACATCTTTGGACCTAATTAGGTATTGTGCGAAGTCAAATATGATTCGTCTTTGGAACACACAAGGATAATTCGTATTGCTCTTCAAATCTTTACTCTGTTTCTCTGTTAAATCGTGTTTGTTCATTTGAGCTATGTTAAAAAAAAGGAAGTGGAGGCATGAAAAGTAGCTGGAAATAAAATGAGCTTGTTCGGATGCAGGGAGAGACGGTGGTGTAGTGTTCATGCCATGGACAATTGGTGATTGGAAATAAATGATGGTCCTGCCAATGCCACCTACATCCCATGAAAGAATAAAGGACTGGCGAAACATGATGAATGTGGAGGTGGTGACGAATCCATCGGGAAATAGATTTAAGGGAGTATCTAACAAGGAAGGAGTAAATGGGGAACGAAAACATGTGGGAATGAAAACAAAATGGAAAAGTGGTGTTCAAAGTTATCATAAACCCTACAGTGCAGAAGAAGGCCATTCGGCACATCGGGTCTGTGGTGACAACAATCCTACTCAGGCCCTTTCCATGTGACCCCACATATTTACCTGGCTACTCCCTGTAACCTAAGTATCCCAGCACACCAAAGTGCAATTTACCATGGTCAATCAACCTAGCCCGCATATCGTTGGTCTGTGGGAGGAAACCAGAGCATCCGGAGAAAACCCACGCAGACACGGGGAGAATGTGCACATTCCACACAGGCAATGAACCGAACTGGGAATTGAGCCCAGGTCCTTGGAGCGGTGAAGCAGCAGTGCTAACCACTGCGCCACCGTGCCGCCCTTGTGCCACATTGCTGCCCGATGAACCCGACCAGCAATTTACTAAGTGAAGAATGATATATTGTTTCGACTAGTTGGTATGTCATTGAATATGGGTCACAATTTTAAGATGCTCAGCAAGAGAGCTATACTGAGATGAGGAGAAACGTCTTTACTCAGAGAGTGCCTGGGATTTGGACTGGGCTGCCTGTGACAAGGGTGGAGGCGGATTCCACTGGAGGTTTCAAAAGAGAGCTGGATACATACTTGAAAGTGATGAATTTAAAGGGTTATGCAAGTAGGACTGGAGAATGGGCCCACTTGGGTAGTTCTTTCGGGAGCCGGTGCAGTAACGATGGGCCGAATGGCTTCCTTCCCTGCTGTAATATTCTACGAAAGGCAGTGAAAGAAAAAGAAAGAATAACAAGAATGAAAGAAATAATAAAATGACTGACAAATGGGAAGTAGGATTGCACTGAAGAAACAATAAATATTGAAAGAATCAAAAAGGAAAATGTGGCCAATGAAAGACAAAAAGATGAATGAGACAAGAACTGAAGATAGGGAGAAATGAAAATAAAATGCATGATCAGTTTTGCCCAGCCTCCACATTTCTCTGCGAAGAGCTGGCAGGTGCAGGGGTTCAGAGGCAGTTTTTGTCACCAAGGAGAAAATGAGAGAAGATCTCAGCGAGCCGGCCTCCAAACTGACAGCGAGGACATCTGGCACATTCCGTTAAACCACAGAGTGGAAAGTGGCCCCATGACCTACTTCAGAAACTATGAAATACGCCTGTCAGCTTAAAGCTACACCGCATTGTTTGAAAGCTCACATCCCACCGCTTCCGTTTGACTTTTTTCCATGCAGCTGCTCAATGTTTTTCTCTACAGTTCGAGTCTTGTTTTGAGTCAGTATTTTCCAGAGATGTCTGAATGACTGACGAAGTAACAATAGACATGAATTTTAATGTTAATGCACATTATCGCCTTGTGGTCAGCTTTTGCGCTCCTATAACTGCATTCTTTGACAAAGCTAAAATTATAGTTTTGCCATACTGCTAGATTACCTTAAAGTTTTGATCTGCCTTTGCACACTGATTGCTTCCATTGTTACTGCTGGCATTCTTGTAAGCTGTGAGTTCCTGAAGTAAACTATCGGAAGTCAGTTTAGCGAGAGAGAGAGGGAGAGGGAGAGAGTAATAAAGAGCGAGACCAAGCGAAGGAAGAAGATAATAAAAGAGAAAGGGACAAAGTCAGATGGAGAGGAAGCGTGAAAAAGACAGAAAGCAAGAGTCAGAGAAAATTAGAGAGCCAGAGGACAGAGGCTGAGAGAGAGAGAGAGAAAGCAAGAGCGGGGAAAGATAGATGATAGATAAATAAATCGACAAGAGGACAGGAAATTGAAAGAGGGAGAGAGAAAAAGAAACAGCAAGAGTGAGAGAGGTGGACAAAAAGGGTGAAAGAGGGAGAGGTAAGCAGATAGGAATAGGGTTTGGAAAAACGGAGAGAAAGACAAAATGTGAGGGTGAGAACTGCCAAGAAATATGGAGAAGAAAGAACGAAAGAGTTAGAAGGGGTTCGGGGGAAGAGGGGGGAGAGGGGAGTCCGGAAAGATGACGGAAGAGTTACTGCAATAGATTATGGAGACATAGGGAGAAAAGGGACAGAGGGCGAGAAAACATAGAGAGTAGATGAACAGAAAAGAAAAAGTGACAATGGGGAGAACAGAAAGATGGGAAGAAGTAAGATTTAGGAAGAGAGAGAGGACGGAGGTTTATAGGCACAGAGCACTGGTGGGCAAACGGTGTAGGATGTTAGAACTGGAGGTAGATCGAGAGATACAGTGGAAATGAAAACCATCTCTGACAGAACGTTCTGAATTCCCTAAACAGGTTCTACCTACAACTTTCCAAAACTGCTTTAGAGATTGAATTGATGTATCAATTCACAGGTTTTAAGTCGGTCCGCCTTGTGTCCAACGAGGGGCATACACGCGGTGGGTCGTACTTGGGCTGCTCTTGGTTGTTCGAGATTGGCCTAGTGCTTCATGTCGTTAGTGTGTATCTAAACTGGACCAGATACTGAGCAAGACGACAGCTCAATGACTATCACTGATTGCTGTGCAGACACATGGAGTTGGGCCGGTGTCTGTGGGAGTTTGCGCATTCTCCCCGTGCTTGCGTGGGTTTTCTCCGGGTGCTCCGGTTTCCTCCCACACCCCAAATATGTGCTGTTAGGCTGATTGGCAGTAATAAATTGTCCCTAAATCAGTTTCCCTCAATGTGGATGGCCATAAAACATTATACAAAGGTCGTGGGTGGAGAGGGGGACTGGTGGTGTGGAGATGGCGGCGCGGGCTCGTTGGGCCGAAGGGCCTGTTTCCCGAGCTGTTTTTTTGTTCTTTGTTCTTTGTTTTGTTTATATCAGTATTGATCACTCAGTATGATAACAAATGCTCCTTCCAATATCTGTATGCAATGAAATGTGGTTTGATTCCAATAAATCAGGACGGTTGGCGTTGTTAACAGTCTGCAAAGACTGTACAAACTGGAAGTCATGTCTGTGGAAAAGACAGAGCAGAGTGATAGTTTTATAGAGGTATAACAGTAAACATGCAAAGGAGATCGGAACAGTGGATGAAGAGAAACATGTCAGTTTCTTGGATTGGGTCAGAAAGAATTAATCTACAAGGTAGTCAGTAATTAGTCCAACGTGGAATTCAGTCAGAAAGGGCTGAGAATGTGGATTTCAAATCGCAGGGAAACGCTTGAGACAAAAAAAATTTAAGGAGCATCCCGATACAGTGGTAATGAAGAAAGAAATGGGAAGATTTGTTCTTGTGGCAAAATGAAAGGGATACGGAGAGACTAGGTCGAACAGACCCATTGGTGTGGAAGAGATGAGTCTTTTGCCCCTTTCTATGGTGCTATTTTTACACATTTCTATTAAGTTAGGTCTAGGCCAGAACAGGATTCTTTAAATTTTCTAAACAGATTCGAGGGGCTTCACATGTTGCCAGGTCTTATGTACAGGGGGTTGGTGTGGAGCTGTTTAACGCAGAGATACCTGCCTCTGTCCCTCTCTATGATACACCAGCCCCACAACCATATGGCTGACACTTAATTGCCCCATGAAATTACCAATTCAATTGTATTCAAGAACGTCGTTAATTAACGCATTCTCAAAAGCACTTATGAATAGGAAAATATGCTGGTTTCCCTAATGTGGCCCACTACACCCCTCCGCCACATTAAATTAAAAAAAACACCTCCCCACTTAGAGATGTTAGTCCAATATTTGGTACCTATTCAGTTGCTTCAGATCTGTTACAGAAAAAAAGAAACAACCTCTTCAAGCTGCTTAAGTTGTTAGATAAAATTGGCAGAAAGCCCTTCAGCCATGAGGATGTTTGCATTGAAAGTGATCTTTCAAACCCCTGGAATCGGTCGCATCATAACAGGAGGAGGCAAATTATTCCTCTAGTGCAAATTATTCCTCTAGTATGGTGGTGGGGCTGGTGTATCATAGACCCCACACTCTATAAAGATGATATGTTTCCCTACCCGAGTAGATTGGATTTTACAAGTATCCTGTAGCTTCAAAGTCAACATTGCTGACGATAGATTTTTGTTCCATATTTCCAGTAAATTCTCTTAATCTAAAGTCTCCTGCTGCAATAATGTGATTTCAGCCGACATCTCTGAATTATTTACCCAGGCCACTATTATAAGACCGCTACTATCCGCCACAAGCAATTTCACTAAGAATGCTTTCTTTCGACTCCTGGTTTAGACAACTTTATCCCCAGATTCGACACAGTGAACAAAGCACCCCATCTTTTATAAATGGTATCTCCACACGAACAATTATTCTCAGAGGCAGAAAATAATTAAATAAGTCGGAGATTCGCAACGGTAGGCCAGAGCAGTTCCTCTTTTGTTCTACGGGAGTATTGAGTGACACTGTTGAGAGAGGGACAGAGGCAGGTATCTCTGCGTTAAACAACTCCATACCAACCCCCTGTACATAAGACCTGGCAACATGTCAAGCCCCTTGAACCTGTTTAGAAGATTTGGATGGTGTGATTGTATCCCTGGTACGTGTTCCAGTTCTTGCGGCTGATGTACATCTAAGCCACACTTCCCCACGTTTACTTGATATTCTTTAACATAAGAACATTAGAAATAGGAGCCGGAGTAGGCCATCTAGCCCTTCGAGCCTGCTCCGCCATTCAATAAGATCATGGCTGATCTGAAGTGGCTCAGTTCCACTTTCCCGCTTTCTCCCCATAACCCTTAATTCCCTTGTCTGTCAAAAACTATCTACCCGTGGCTTAAATATATTTAGCAAGGTAACCTCCGCCACTTCAACGGGCAGAGAATTCCAGAGATTCACCGTCCTTTGAGTGAAGAAGTTCCTCCTCAACTTCGTTCTAAACTGCACCCCCCCCATTATCTTGAGGCTGTGCCCTCTAGTCGACCTCTACCCTATCCATCCCTTTCATTATCTTATACGTCTCTGTAAGATCCCCCCCCCCCCTCATCCTTCTAAACTCCAACGACTACAGACCCAGTCTATTTAGTCTCTCTTCATAGTCTAACCCCCTCATCTCCGGTATCAGCCTAGTGAACCTCCTCTGCACTCCCTCCAAGGCCAATATATCCTTGCGCAAGTGCGGCGACCAAAACTGCACACAGTACTCCAGCTGCGGCCTCACCAGTGCCCTGTACAGTTGCAGCAAGACCTCCCTGCTTTCATATTCTAGCCCTCTCGCTATAAAGGCCAGCATCCCATTCGCCTCCTTGATCACCTGCTGCACCTGCAGACTGCGTTTTTGCGACTCATGCACAAGGACCCCCAGGTCCCTCTACACCGTAGCATGCTGCAGCTTTTTGCCCTTTAAATAGTAATCCCTCCTACTATTATTTCTGCCAAAATGGATAACCTCACATTTGCTAACATTGTACTCCATCTTCCAGGTCCTCGCCCATTCGCTCAGCCTATCCAGATCCCTCTGCAGACTTTCCACACCCTCTGCACAATTTGCTTTTCCACTCATCTTTGTGTCATCAGCAAATGTCGTTACCCTACACTCAGCCCCCTCCTCCAGATCATCTATATAAATGGTAAATAGCTGAGGCCCCGGCACCGATCCCTGCACTCCACTAGTCACCAACCGCCCATCAGTATAGAAACCATTGATACCAACTCTCTGCCTCCTATTAGACAACCAATCCTCTATCCACGCTAACACCTTACCCCCAACTCCATGTCCCCTAACCTTCTGAAGCAACCTTTTGTGCGGCACCTTATCAAACGCCTTTTGAAAATCGAGAAACACCACATCCACCCCTCTGTCTACTGTCTTTGATGTTCACCTCCAGCAAACACGTATAAACAAGGTTAGCTACACATCGTTGTTTAGCAAAAGGTAAGCATGGGAGAAGATTGGAATAATTGGGAGAAGAAACTTTTTTGGCAGGAATATTTTATTTATTTCTTAAACAGTGAACAAGAAGAACAAATGTATAAAGAATTACAAGCGACCTGTCAATGTCAGACGCACTGAGAGCCCTATAACAAATGTGGCCCAAGTCTCCGTATACAATCTATGAGGAGAATTCTAAAACTAACATTGACAGTTATGCATCACTAGATAAGAGCAAAATATGTTATGGTGCACTCAGCATGATTTCAGTTACAATGTGCTTTTTGCTACTTAATAATATACACAGCTTTTTTGGACTGGCACAAGAGCTTAAGTTTCATGGAGATGTTCGAGAAGCTGGAATTGTTCAGTCTGAGATCGACTGGATCTTTTACAAATGGTGGGCATTGCACGAGGGACCAAATGGCCTCTTTTGTTAGGTTCGATGATTCTTGACAAAGATTGCAATAACACGGACTAACAAATGACCTAGAAAGAGGTTGAGAATTCCTCAAAGCCTAACCTATTTAAATACAGAAAAATGTTTTAAAAAATCAATGTCAAGATTATTAAAGTAGTTACTTCAGCAGAAAAGCTAAAACAGGACATAGATTTCTCCATTAATTTCCGGCAGCAATGGCGCACCAATTTTTATATCAGTGTGGCCAGAGTTGATAGGATAAAAATCACCTCCATGGTTTTCGCAATATTCATATCTTCTCTCTCCTTCCTCTCTCGTGTGTTCCATTATTTGCCAATTCAAAGTGTGTGATGCTCAATCAAACCTTTTGCTGTAAGACGTCTAGAAAACGATAAAGAAAAACAGTCGGCCTTACCACCATTTTAAATGAGAATCATACTACGGAGGAAGAGGCCATTCTGTCATCCCACTGGCATTTCAATCCCGCTCCCCACAAATATAAATCTAACTACATTTTAACAGTTAGTACTTAATGTGTTTCTACTTCCTTTCTGGCAGTGCTTTCCAGATCATAACAACTCGCTGCATGAAAATACTCCCTCATCTTCTCTTTTGGTTATTTGATCTATTATTCTATATCTGTGTCCTTTAGTTACGGATCCACATATTATTTGAACCACTTCTCCTTACATACACATGGATCTCAGCCATTTGCGACCCACTTTCTGCACTTCTAACATTACCTCTCTCAGAAACATGATAGCGTTCCCCTTCTCAATTTCCACCAGCCACCACATTCAAAGGATTATTTTCACCCAACTCTAACAGGATGTCTCCACCAAACATATTTTCTTCTGCCTCCCCTGTAAGCATTCGTAAGGAGCTGTTCTCGCTTCGACATCCTGGCCCACTCTTCTGTCATGCGCAACAACTCATCACTTTCCTACTGAATCTGCAAGCATGACCCGTTACTCGGTTGTTTGCCATTTCAAATCACCACCTTGATCTCTTGATCATTTTTTGTCCTTGCAATGTTCCAGCGAATCCCAACACAAGCTGGAAAAATCGTCTTCTAATTAAGCACTTCGCAGTCTTCGCGACTCAACGTTGAATTTAATTTAATAACCTCAGGCCGCAAACTCTTTCCTCCATTTTGTATTTCCCCTAGAACCACCCTACATGCTGTCCTGATGTATTGCTTTCAGACCGAATGGTTGCAATGGAACGAACTGTATTCAATTGGTGCTTTCTTTTTACTTGGTGCCCTGGGTAATGGGGGTGAATATGATTTTTTTTTATTTGAGTTCTGTAGAACATGGATCATGAACTAGATGCCACTACTATAAGGCAGCTACTTGCACATCGAACATATTCAACCCCAACTAGCCAGAATTGCCTCTGCTTGGAGTTATTGAGTCGAATAGCATAGATGATTTAATGGCAGACGATAGATAAATAGACATACATGGTAACAGAGGGTCACTGTGCTCAGGTTGGTTGTAGTGGGATGGATTACTGTGATGTTTAAATAGAGGTGGGCACCATTTAGATTGAGATAGAGTCCATGAATCTCTTTGGACCGACTGGGTAATTTATGTGCTACCATTTTTTCATGTATTTCCATGAATGCATAAGTGAGTTTTTCCATTAAGGTCATGTAAAATGCAACAGTTGAAATGAAAATAGAATTGATTCTTTTCTTCTGAAAATCTGTAGACTGTCATTACATGTTTGCAGAGGTCTCCAACGATTGAATGATAACCATTCTTGTTCGTTTCAGTTTTAGAATGTATGTTTTACCATACTTAAGTTAATCTTACCTTCGCCTTCCAAGCAAGAATTGAGATGAATATTCCATACAAGATGCTTTTGCCGATCAAGATCAGGTACGTCAGCTTTCCTGTAAGCATGCTTTGCATTTTTGCCTCTGTGAAGCAAATATAAAGAACAACTTTGGAACTTCTGTTCTCTTAGCAAATAGAACATATCGTCATCTTTGAATCCCAGTGAATGAGTTAAATTGTAGAAATATAATATTATCCATTGAAGCGTGAAGTTGATCGAGGTCCATCTCCTTATATTAAGTCTACGCTAATATTATCTGTCCAATAATGAGCACTTCTAACTTATGTACCACCCTTCCCCCAAATACGAAGCAAGATTTTGATTGCTAACTAAAAGGTGTATGGATTGGGAGTTTGTGTAATCCATTACTCAGTAAGGAGCTTCCTCCCTTGGGGGCAATGTCATTATGCCTACTCCAGGTCGCTATAAGTAGTATTAGAAGAGCATCGTTTCATATGAGACTTTAGACAGATGACATGTCTGCCCCCTCAGGTGGATGTAAGTGATCCAGCAGCAGTGCTGTGTTTTCCACTGTGCGCTGGACTTCAACTATCCCTTAGCCAATGTCACTAGAAGATTATCTGGTCACATATCTCTTGCCGTCTGGGGAGGTTAGTACCCGCAAACTAGTTTCTGTCTTCATCACATTGCAGCTGTGATTAAACCTCCGATAGAATTCATTGGCCACAATGAATTTGAAGATCCTATGTCGCCCTAAAACACTTTATTTCTCTAAAGAGCATAATTCCACCTGGGTTTTTTGTGCCACATCTCTACGATGATCTCACAGAATGAGTTTTTTGACGTGCTACAGTGCCTTTAAGAAATGCATTTCCATCATGTTCCTCTGCAATTCATTTAAGAGGGCCTGGGCTTTTGTTTTTGTTCCCAAGCTATCTGAGCCGATATTCTTTGATTATTGCTGTAATCATATAACAGGCTTTCAGTTTATTTTTAATTTGGCCTAATGCACTGTCCTGGAATTTACAACTCCTTTGAATTGATGGGGGAAGAGTGATTGATATCTCAGGTGGAGCAGTTTTGTTTTTCACAGGAAAACTTCTCTTTCAATTTGGCTAGTTTGAAGCTGTTAGGACTGCATACTGCAAGCAGTATTTCAGTGTCTCTCTCCCTTGTATTGGAAATTCAGCTCTTGGAGGCTAGCTAGCTAGTAGCTCGAGGCAAGGAGTGCCTGTATCTCTTGAAGTGTGCTCAAAGTATTAGGGTTGGAAGGCCTCAGCTTTTTCAACTCTCCCTCCAAATGAGTAAATCACACAGGGTTGGAAGATCCAACATCAAATGAGCATTCTTATTTTCTGTGCTAAACCTGGGATAGTTGTATGTTTGTAAGTAGGTTAATTTGGTTCGAACAGTACACTGGGCTTTTATGCAACATCATGGTTGTTTTCTTTCATGGTTATAATTGGTAAAAGTTCTTGCTCATTTTCTACATGTTAATTATATTCTTAAATAAAATTTGTTTGTTGAAAGCTCCTTAGAGGATCATTTGAAGCATACATGGAGCGAAATATTTTATGTCTTCCCATGCCAAAATTCGAAGTGCACAACCTATGATCCGGGCCGACTTCATAAAACACCGTGGAATTTCTGACCTAGATTGTAACAGCTTTAAGACAGATGCAACTCCAGTCCCTCCACTCACTGCCAAGCCTTTCTTTTTCCTCATCACAGGGAAACATATATTCCACTGAGTTGAGTCCAGGAGATCTCTATTGGAAAGTCCAATTGCATTTCTTTCTTTACAAGAGTTTTATCATAAATGTAATGCTAAAGGGCATTGGATAGAGTCTCAAACAATAGACTTGAGAAAATAAAAACAGCAGGAACGTGGATACCAAATGGACTGAATAAAAGGAAGGAGATATTAATGGTCAATGGACATTTTTTTGGAGGGGGGTGGAACTGGACGAAGCTTTGTACTTGTTCTCCCCAGTGTTCATATTGAGACCTTTGCTTTTCCTGATCAATAACAATGGTCTAGATCTTGCTGTGCTGGAGACACTTTCAAAGTTTGTGGATGAACCAAAATTGGAAAGTATTTTAAAATATGAAGGGAACAATGCATAGAACTTGAAAATTATGAAGACAAGTTGCTGGGGTATCCAGATATGTGGCAGATGAGGTTCAACGTGGAGCTGTGTGAGGTAATGAGCTTTAGGTGGAAGAACATGAAGAGACGATATAAGATAAGTGGTAAAATTCTTAACTGAGGGGCATGCGCATTGATCATTGAAGATGGCAGGACAGGTGGAGAGAGAAGCTAATGAAGCATGCAGTATTGGATACAGAGTATAAAAGCAAGGGGGTTATGCCAACTTACACTGGAGATGGGATAGATCTGTACAGAGGCCAACGGTCTACAGGAAGGGCTTGGACGAAATGGAGAGAATAAATAACTTCAGTTATGATGTTCTCCGTGAAGAGAAAGAAGTTAATAGCAGATTTGATCGAAATTTTCAAAATCATGAGGAGTCTTGACAGATTAGATAGGGGGACACTGCTCCTGCACATGAAAGGATCAAGAATATACACAGTTTAAACACATTTGTAAAAGATGCAAATATGATGCAAGAAAGAAACTTGCAAGTGTTTCAGATCTGGAATGCATTGCCTGGAATTGTGTCGAGGGCAAATTCAATCGAGGCATTCAAAAGGGCTTTGAATTTTAATAGGAACAGTCTGCAGGAGTACAGGAAGGGGCAGGGGAAAGCACTAAGTCATGGTACTTATTTGGAGAGCCAGTGCAGACACAATAGACTGAATAGCCTCCATCTGTGACCTAACGATTCTGTGATCAGTGGTGATATGGTACCTTTCAGAAATATATTTATAACTTTTTTTTGTCAGAGGCATGTTTAGAATTCAAATCTGTTTTGCAGGGTGTTGATTTGTCTAAGACAACCTGAAATATGTAGCTGGGTGAACAAGTATCCATTTTAGGCATGAAGTGCTTGTTTAAGCAGAGCTAATGCATTTGTCTTTACTTAGATTCTCGTCAGGTTTCAGAGAAGAGATTAGATTAGGTTGATGGGCAGCGTCACAGTTATGTGATTAATGGGAGGAGGTAAGCTTATAGGAAAGAAGTATTGCTTCCGTTTCATATTTTAGAAATACAAACAGTTGCTGCCTGAGCTGTCTGAAGAAAACAGTGTCTGTTTCTCTCTCCAAAGACTTTATGAAAGCTCCAAAGCCTGCTAATCTCAGTCACAGCATGCATGCCTGTGTTCTGTTAACCGATTTTAAAGAAAGGTTTATGTCTGTTATTGTTTGAATTGGAACTATAGCAATAGATTAGCATTGCAGAATTGTATCTTGTCATGTTCATGTATTGTTCAATTTTTAAAAGATAAGTTAATTAATTTGTTATAGCTGTGTTGCGTTGTTAAATAAAATTTGTTATTATAAAAGCTTTCCAATGTGTCAGTAGAATCACGCCTGGAGTGAAATATCCTATCCTCACATTTGTTGGGCCTAGTCTGGGTGTGTAATACACCTTCCCATTTCTGCTATGATACCCTAGCAGACTGTAGTATTTTTAATAGAAAACAACTATATCCAAATGTTGAAATGACATTTGCATTAAATAACTGTTACAATAATAATTTCAGTATTGCAATTTATGGGTTGTAATGACTTAACAACAGAGTATCACTATCGAACGGAAGAAGACCATTCAGCTCATCCAGTCAGTGATTTTTCTTTGTAAAAATGTTCAGACTTTTCCATCTCCCTGTTATATCCCTGTAGCTCTGCAACTCCATTTTTCTCATTTTCCCATCTAATTTCCTTTTAAAATAATTCATGCCTGTGCTTCCTGGGTAGGCCATTGTCATTCCATTATCATTTTCCGCATGAAACAAATACTTCCTCAAGTTATCCTGCAGCTTTTGCCCAAGATATTATGTATGTCCCCTAGTACTTATACCATCACGTAACGTAGTAGCTTTTCTTTGTCTACGTTGTCTAAATCTAACACAATTGTTTGCATCTCCATCAGAGCTTTATTCAATCTCCTTTCCTGGAAGGACAGCAACCCCATCTTCTCCAAGGTAACCTGGCATATAAACCCTCAATCTCTGAGGTCACTTTGGTAACTCTCCTTTGCATCTTCTGAAGAAAACTCCCACTCTTCCCTATGCGTAGTACCTTGAAGCAGACAGGAGGATATGTTGACTTACCTTTACTTAAACCACAGATTACTGAAAGAAATGGAGAAAGAAAAACGTTTTAGCACCTGGCACGTTATGGAATTACTGCGTAGATGCAAATCATGACAGTTGTAAGTCATATTCAGTTTATTACCTTGCAACAGTCACTTAAATATGATTTTTAACATTGTTTCCCACTACATTTGTTCTCTGTTCTTATTCATTTAGCTATTTATTGATCTACAGATTCATCTACTTGATCACTGAGAGAAGCAAAGTAACCATGCAAGATACTACTTTCTTCGAAGCTAAAGCAGAATAGCATGGGTCGCTTTAATGGTCCTACCAGCAGTGACGTTAAGCACGTCCTTGTGGGTATGTGGAACTGATCCTTCAGTATAGTGTTTTACTTCACAATTGACCGTTTTGGTCCTGACCCAGTCTTGAAGCCCGAATCGCAGGCGACTGCTGATGCTGAAGGTCTTGCTCTCATTCACGAAGATGGATTTGGGATCGGTTTGAATGCTTGTGTCATTGGCAGCCCTTTCCTTGCCATTGACAAACCAAGTGATCTGGATGTTGTCGGGGTAGAATTTAGATACGAAGCAAACCACAGTGGCACTTTTCTTCTCTTTGATCTCATGGGGAGAGGGTTCAAAGACTGTAACTGTGGCATCCTGAACTTCATGTTCTGTGTGCAAATTAAACAGAAATAAATGGTGAGAACACGGATGAGAATGAAACCAAACTGACATTTCTTTGCGATAGAACGCTTTTGTTAGGAAACTGTGGGCATACCTACATCACGGGGACTGCAGCTCACCTCAACTTTCTGAAGAACAACTCAAGATAGGCAAAAATGTTTAATTAGACATAAATACATTTTAGTTTCAGATTTTAAAGGCATCAACGGGTTTCAGGAAAAAACGGGAATATGGCATTGAGCTAGCGGATCAACAATGATCATGTTGAATGGTGGAGCAGATTCGAAGGTCGAAGGGCCTTCTTGCGTTCCTAGTTTCGAAGTTTCTATATGAAAAATTAGATCATTATATGAAGTGTAATTCTTCGTGGGGAAGGAAATCTTTTTTCACGTCAATTTCAAGGTCTGATCCGGATTCATGTTTTCAGGCTAATGGACTACCATTCATTCTACCCCTGTAGAGCTCTATCCGATGTCTATTTCAGTCCATGTGATCAGCAACATAGCCATCATTTTATATGGCGATTCACTGGGTCATTCGGTCTATCATGCGAGTGCAAGCACTTTGTTGGAGGTATCACGTTTGCCTCATTTTATCCACCTTTTCTCTTCTCTCATAATCCAGTAAGTTGGTCTCTGAATTGTTATCAATTTCCTTCAACACTAATACGATTTGATCTACTTCCATCATCATGTCCAGCAGTGCATTCTGGATCAAATAACCGACTCATTAAAAATGAATTTATTTCCCCCACTGCCTTTTTGCCCATCTTCTTAATCAGGGAGCTGCATTTTCAATGGAAGGCATTTAATTTTGAAGTATAAAGAGATCTGGGTTTACTGTTAAATATGTTACAATTTCATTCAAGTATAAATATTCGAATTCCTAACACAGCAAATGATTCGTAGAATTTTTAGTCTAAATAAGATTATCAATAAGCCTCGTAAACTATAACTTAAAATAATTGGATCGAAAAGGCTGAAGCTTCCAAAACTTCATAACTTTTTGAATGAAGAAAGTTATCCTCATCTCAGTTTTCAATCATCTGCCCCTTATCCAAAGATTGTATCTCTATACTTTTGATTCCCTCAGCAGCGAAACAATCTCTCCGTACGTACTCCATCAAGCCCTTTCAGAGTTTAGCAGGTTTTTTTTAAGATCAGCTATCAACTTTCAAACCCCAGAAAATAAAAAATGCAAAATTTAGTTAGCTTATCAGCTTCTGAGAACCTTCTCGTCCCAGGGACCCAGTCTTTAGAACCTTTGATGTATTGCCTCCAATGCAAGTATACTATTCCTTAAATGTGGATTCCAAAACTGCATTCAATATTTCAGATGTGGCATCACCAGCAAGTTTTATTTATTGTTGTACTCTAATCTTTTTTGCGATAGATGCCAGCATGTTATTTGCCTACCATTTAGCTTGCTGCACATTTGCCCGCTTTCTGAATTCAATCTACAAGCACACTCAAGCCTTTTTGACCATCAATAGGATTAGTAAAACAACTTGGCTTGTTCTAATCTTGCTATGCTTTTGTAAGTGCATTATTAAGGCTTCTTTAATGATAGATTGCAGCATTTCCCCAACAACTGATTTAGGTTAACTGCATTGAAGTTCATTGTTTCCTGTCTCTTCTTTCTTGACAAGTCGTGTAACATTTGTCTACTACTAATACAATTTCCAAATATAAGGAACTTGAGAAAATAATAACCAGCACGCCCATTATCTCTACAGCTATCTTTTTTAGAATACTGTGATGCACTCCATCAGGCCCCTGGAATTTGTCGGATTTTAGTCTCTCTAATCTTGCTCATACCTTATTCTGTAGTATTAATTTCCTTAATCGCCTCAGTCTCGGTTGTTTTGTGTTTTTGTGAAACTCACGTCTTCTACTGTTAAGTCGGTCATAAAATATATATTTATCGTGTCTGCCATTTCATCATTCCTTATGATAATTTCTCCTCTCTCAATTTCGTTTAGTTATTCATTAACTTTTTATATACTTTAAATCTTTATATACTTATAAAAGATCTTGCAATCTGTTAACACTCCTGGCTAGTTCGTTCTCGTACTCTACCTTTTCCCTGCGTTCCATCTCTGGTTAATCCTTTGCTGTTGTCCAAACAAGCTCAACCCTCAGACTTGCTGCTTCTCTTTTTGCGATATTGTAAGCCTCTTCTTTTAATCCAACACCATTCTTTCCTTCTGAGTGAGCCACGGACAGGTATTTCCGAATGAAATTTTATTTTTTAACAAAATCTGTTTGCTAAAGATTTTGATTTTTTTTAGTTCATAGAAACATAGAAACCTTACAATGCAAAATGAAGCCATTCGGCCCATCTATTACGTACAGACTCTGACAGAGCATCCTACCCTGGTCCTATTCATATTACCACATATATTTACCCCATTAATCCCCTTAACTTACACATCTTTGGACACAATTTAGAATTGGCAATAAGTTAATCTGCGCATCTTTTGGACTGTGAGAGGAAACCAGATCACCTGGAGGAAACCCATGCAGACACAGGTAGAACCTACAAACTCCACACAGTCATCCAAGACTGGAATTCAACCTGGGTCACTTGTGCTCTGAGATAGCATTGCTAACTATTTCTGCTTACTATACATTTCCCTCCATACAGTTTCATTTATTTACACAATTAACCTTAACCAATTCTCTCCTCATGCTTACGTTTAACATTATTGTTGTGATTTGAGTATGTCTTTTTTATGTTGAACGCGAAATTAGATGGTATTATGAACTCAGTACTTCCATTGAAGATTTCTGGAGAAGTGACGACCCAGGAAGTGGTGAGGATGTGAAACCCGCTACCTGAGTGCTGGTTGAGACAATTAGCATCGATGCATTTGAGGAAGATTCTGGATAAAGATATAATTTGGCAAGAAATATAGCAGAATGTGTTTTTGGATTAGATGAGATGGGATGAAAGTTGGTTCGCTGAAAGTTCCATGTAATTCTATGTAGGACAGCAGGGTGGTCAAGAGGTTAGCACCAATGTCTCACAGTGCTAGGGGCCCGGGCTCAATTGGGTAACTGTCTGTCTGTATGGAGTTTGGACATTCTCCCTGTGTTTGCGTGGGTTTCCTCTGGGTACTCCAGTTTCCTCCCACAATCCAAAAATGTGCGGGTTCGTTAATTGGCCTTGCTGAATTGAATCTGATGTGTCAGGTGGACTAACGGTGTAAATACATTGGATTACGGGATTAGAGCCTGGGTTAGATTGTTGGCGCTGTCTCGATGGGCCAAATCCCCTCCTTCTCTACCATAGGGATTCTATGATTTTACGATTCCAATTAACATGTGTACACATTTCAGAACCATAAGGGCATGTTCTCTCTTTTAGGTTTGTTATGCTCTTCATACTCAAAATGCATTCAACTGATTAACCGTGATGTACCCACAACTGTCAACACAATCCAGTTCCCCCTAGTAATATATTGAGTTGTCGTAGATCAGTAAAACAATATTGCAGTGAAAGATATTCGGCTCAGATATGGTGACCATTCACCTACGTGGCGTTTAACAACTGTAATATGCAAATTCATTCACTTTATTGGGATGGGAGATTGGGTTTGGAAGGTAGGTGTAAGTTAAAGGGAAAATTTATGAGCAACTTTCATGGCATCCAGCCAGAATTTATAGGAAAACAATGTACACTGTATTGAACAATATCTAAAGTTGCAATATTATAACGCATTGGAGTCTAATTTCGCACAGTTAAGTTCCCACAACGACCATATCTTTTCTACTGATGTTGGTTGAGTGATAAATGTTGGCCCCAGAACACTGGGAAGGAATTTGCTTATCTTCCTATGACAGTCATTTCTTTTTCACCCACCCGGGAGAACTAATGGACCCTTAGCTTAATGTCTCATCTGAAGGATGTCCCTCCTACTCTCTCAGTAGTAACCTACTGACCTTCAACAGTTACGTACGCCCTCAGTACTGAACATTCGACAGTATAGTGTGCCTTCAGCACTAAAACTCCAAAAGCATTGGCCTGAATTATGGACACAAACCTCGAGCAGGACTTTGAGTCAATTACTTCTTGCTTTGAAGGGAAGAGTGCTGCGTTATACACATACAAAGAACAAAGTACAACCCAGCACGGGAAACAGGCCCTTCGGCCCAACGAGCCCGCGCCACCCCCCCCCCCCCCCCCAACAAAGCATTTTCCTACACCAACCCTGCCCTGTGTGTATGTGAATGGAACCCCTAATGTAGCCAGATTCAGGGGAGAATAGTGTAGGGTCAATTTGGTACACCAATCAGCCTAAGAGCACATCTTTGGGGTGTGGGAGGAAACCGGAGCACCCGGAGGAAGCCCACGCAACCACAGGGAGAATGCGCAAACTCCCACAGACACAGGCCCAAATCCATGTATCTGCACAGCCAGCAGTGACAGTCACTGAGCTGTTGTGGTGCCCGTCTGCTGGTCCAGGATTAAGCATACACAACGACACGAAGTACTAGGCCACTCCCGAAACCTCCAAGAGCAGCCCACGCACGACCCACCGTGTGCATAGATATTGAGCAACAACCTGTTTCTCAGCAAGTTGAGCTGCTGATGACAGAACTGGGTTGACAACTGGCATGTTTACCTGGAGCTATTAATTTTGTAAGATAGGCGAAATAGAGCAGAGCCTTAAGCACCAGAATGCATTGTTTCTGAAAACATTTCAGTTTGTGTCGAGCCTGAATCCAAGTTTAATTTCTGTGCGAATGTTTTTCACTTGTGCGTCTTCAGTCCTATTTTCTTTTACATCCTTTCTGGCTAGTTGTCTGCATAACTTTACTGTAATCATGTTATAAATGGAACAATATCGCTATAGCCCCTTCAGATTCGCAGCTTTATGGAGAACACACGGACTTTCTCCAGTTTGTCTACATACTTGAAGTCCCTCAGCCGTGTTACTATTCTCATACTTTCTCCAGTTTGTCTACATACTTGAAGTCCCTCAGCCCTGTAACTATTCTCATGAACCTCATCTTCAGCCTCTTTAAAGCTTTGAAACACTTCCTAATGTATGGACAAAAATTGGACATAACGCTTCAGAATTGGACACACTACCATTACCAAAAGCGAATGGTGACTTTTTTATTTTAATGCGTGAATAAGTATGACCAGAAATGTTTTATCTTTATCACTGGTAGGAGAAGGTTCGATCGTAACTTTCAAAAGCATTGCACCTATTCTGTAAAGGACAAGGTCTAAAAACTGTTTAATTTATGTAACGCTGTTGTGATAGTGCAGAAGAAACATTCGAACATGCTCAGTACCAGAGGAAATCGGGCAGAAAAATGATGACGACTAAGTATGCATTATGTGTAGATGACCTAAATATGACAGATAAAAAAGAGAGGGTGATGACATGGTTCTTAATGGAGTAGAAAGACAGGAGTGGAAGTGATGTTGGGACGCTGTGAAGAAGAGAGGGAGAACGGGTATTGGGGGGTGGGGCGGCGCGTTTTCGCTGTTCAGAGTCCAGGTAGCTAACAGAAAAGCAGTTAACAGAATGAAATAGGGATCAGGCAAATAGGCCACAATTCGATAAGTGCACAAACCTTGCAAATGCATAATATTCTGCCTCTGATAAACTACAAAGTTAATTCCTGAAATAATTGTCCCATCTCACCTGTTCGCACCGTTAAACATGTTAACGTGTGCACAAAACCCTATAATTAACTAACCGCTAAACACCAGAAATGGAAGCTTTGAAAAGTAACAAATCAAAAATAGTAACTATATAATAACTCACTCTGTACTGAAAGCTTAACTTCAACTCAATAAAACCACTTTGTGTTATTAGGACAAAGTTAACAACCTTTGTATTACAGTTATTAATTCACTTATTGTTTGCAGCACAATATGTCTATAGACTTGAGGAGTAAGTATTGGAATGTTGGTTCTTTTGGTTTATATCTTGACTAATTGGAAATGACATAACTACCGAATTTTTTCCATATCTGGGTAGCGAACCTGATGTGGGATCCCAAGGCATTTGCAGAGGGTTCAGAGCAAATCTATCGGAATAGAACCGAGGGGCTTCTGTCCTCGTGGATAGACTGGAGAAGCTTGGATTTTTATCCCCAGAACAAAAAAGGTTAAGGGGAGATTTGATAGGCGCGTTCAGAAACAACATTTGAGGTAAAATGGATAAGTTGTTTCTCTGGCAGATAAGTTGGTGACCACTGGACACACTATCATTACCAAAAGCGAGAGGTGACTTTTTTATTTTAATGCGTGAATAGGTATGACCAGAAATGTTTTATCTTCATCACTGGTAGAAGAAGGTTCGATCGTAACTTTCCAAAGGATTGCACCTATTCTGTAAAGGACAATGCTGTAGAACAAAGCTGAAAGATCGCAGGCAATGCAAATGGAATAACTCTCTCATTGAATTTACAGAGGTACGCTGGGCCAAATGAACTGTGCTGCATAATAAAAGAGATCTTGAAGCAGTTCAATTGTAATTGAAAACCCATTTGGTTCACTAACCTGAGTAAGGAAACCTTGTGTCCTTACTCAGTCCTCACCTATATGTAAGTCCTCTCCGATCCAACGTGCTTATCTCCCAACTACTCACTGAAGCAGCCATTCCCTAGTATCTAAACCAAGTGCCAATTGTTTAAGGAACAAGCCCAGTAACTTCTGCTTCAGGTAAACAAAGAATGGGAA
Organism: Carcharhinus amblyrhynchos; assembly: GCF_965287045.1. Taxonomy (NCBI): domain Eukaryota; kingdom Metazoa; phylum Chordata; class Chondrichthyes; order Carcharhiniformes; family Carcharhinidae; genus Carcharhinus; species Carcharhinus amblyrhynchos. Next base: position 8,887,908 of record NW_027649778.1, read on the forward strand.
ATGAATGCTAACGATTTCCACATCTGAAGTTCATTTATTATACAGAGTGCAATTGTTAAGATGCTTGGTGCATTCTACTGATGTTGGCTTTAAATCAAGGCTTTATATTATGTTTCGTCATGCGTTTAACCTCAATATTTGTGCAACTGAACTATTCTCCTGAAGAAAGGCAAGGACCGTTTTCCATCCAAACTCTCACCTTTTAATCCCTTGACTAATCTTTGTTTATTACACACAATATTTTTGCTACATAAGAGTATTCATGACCTCGGAAACAAACGTGCTTAGATGGAATTCAATTTACGATCTAACTGAATGGCAAATTAGGGCCAAGGGATGATGGCTCTTCTGCTCTTCTGTAGCTTGTTATGCTTAATGAGAGCAGATAACACGGATGCTACTTCCTTTTTGAAAATGTTGACAAGGATTTGCATCCGTTGTCAACTCTACAGCAGCCGTTTATTGCTGCGTTCATCTTTTACAAATACTGGGTACTTGTCGAACCTTGCTTTTCTCTCGCCACGTCGGTGAAAATAAATACGGAACCTATCGTCCTATTTTGGTGGTGTTGGTTATGGGATACGGGGCAGCGGAGAGGGAGTGGGTGGGGTGGGGTGGGGTGGCGGGGAGGTCGGCGCCACATTCCTATTTGTCTCTGCGAAAACAGAAACCCTGATTTCAATCGAACGCTAATTTCAAAAAGTTTTCCTCTTAATGTGAGTGTCTCCACGAGCAGGGAAATCAGTCAAAGTTACCCGGCCCTTGGCATCATAGGAGCCTACTTCAGACGTCTCAGTCTATTTCCCTCTTATTTAGCTTGGAATGCTATTATCGACATATTTTCCAAGGTGCATAGAGATATATGATTTCTTCACTGAAGATTGGAATATTGAGGGGCATTAGACGATTGCAGGATACAGCAGTAGACAATAAAATTGCTTAAATCAACACTGATGGCACACTTGACACAAAAAATTAAGTTTGTTATCAACAAAGCAATTGAACATAAGAACATAAGAAATAGGAGCAGGAGTAGGCCATCTAGCCCTTCGAGCCTGTTTTAACGATGTGATCAATCTTAACACCATGGAGATAAACCTCACTGTACCAGAAATTATGAAATATGCTGGGGCGGCACGATGGCACAGTGGTTAGCACTGCTGCCTCACAGCGCCAGGGATCCGGGTTCAATTCCCAGCTTGGGTCACTGTCTGCGTGAAATTTGCACGTTCTGCCCGTGCCTGCGTGGGTTTCCTCCAGGGGCTCCGGTTTCTTCTCACAGTCCAAACATGTGCATATTAGGTTAATTGGCCATGCTAATTTGCTCCTTAGTGTCAAGAGGATTGGGAGGGTAAATATGTGTGGTTACGGGTATAGGACAGGACAAAAGTGGGATTGTTGTCGGTACTAATGGGCCAAATGGGCTCCTTCTGCACTGCTGATTCCATGTTTCATTTTTAAATTGCTCTTACAAATGTTAAAACGGTGATTTTATTAAACTTACATTTTCATTACTATTCCTTTCGATCTCTCTCCCTTCCTCTTTCTTTCTCTCCCTCTTCTCCCCTCGCCCGTTTCTAATATATATTTCCCTCTGATCATGATTCTTTCTGCACCCGATTTGACTTAAAATAATCTTGCCTTTCAGTCGTCAGTCTTCAACTTCGTCCCCCTATATCAACGGACTGAAGTAGGAATGATCGAGAGCTTCAAGGTTTTAGGTATCCAGATCACCTGCAACCTGTACGGGTCCCCCCTTGCCGACATTGTAATTAAGAAAACCCACCAACCCCTCTACTTTCTCAGAACACTAAAGAAATTTGGCATGTCAGCTACAACTCTCGCCAACATAGATGCACCATAGAAAGCATTATTTCTGGTTGTATCACAGCTTGGTACAGGTCCTGTTCTGCCCAAGGCCGCAAGAAACTACAAAATGTCATGCATGTAGTCCAAACCACCAGGCATACCACTCTCCCATCCATTGACTCTGTCTACACTTCCAGCTACCTCGGAAAAGCAGCCATCATTATTAAGGACCCCACGCACACCGGACATACTTTCTTCTACATTCTTCCGTCGGGAAAAAGATACAAAAGTCTGAGGCCGGGTGCCAACCGACCCAAGAACAGCTTCTTCCCTGCTGCCATCAACCTTTTGAATGGAGCCACTTTGCATTAAGTTGATCTTTCTCTGCATCCTAGCTATGACTGTAACACTACATTGCGCACTCTCTCCTTTCCTTCTCTATGCCCGGCATGCTTTGACTGTATAGCGTAAGAAACAATACTTTTCAGTGTATACTAATATATGCCGCAATGATAAATCAAATCAATCTGCTTGTTGGCCTTTGGGGAATAAAGCTGAACTATTAGAATCAGATTCGGAATTTAATTGACCCATGACAAGAAACGATTACACGAAATGGTGTTTAGAAAGTTGAGGGGTTTCTTTCAACTCTTTTTAGCGGAATTGATAGGATGGAAGAGGAGAGGAAAACTTCCCATAGGCTGGAACCCTATCACTCCATAACATAATTAAAAACAAGCTAAGGCCATATCTTTCAGGAGCGAAACAGTTCCACGGGCAAAAGTTGCTATAAGTTTGCATCTGTCTTCCGCAAATGGCAACTCATCCCTTATTTATTAACAACCTTTACATCCCTGTTCGATTTTACTTTATGCAAACAGAAATATTTAGGGTTCTGAGGCAAAGATGCGCATTTGGACTTGCCGAGAACATCGGCCATTATCTATTGAATGCTCGAAGAGACTGGAAAGACTAAATGGATTGATCTAATTCCCGTATTCTTATGATTCCATATTCGTACAAATCCCATTCGAATCTATTGATAGAGTCACTATTCAATAGCTGTTCAGGTGAATCTCCCCAAATTCGTACAATTCCAAGATTTCGTAATACATTTATATATATATTTACTGGACATTACCCTGTACGATACAGCAAATAGTTTCCTTTCAAGAATTTAGCTAATTCATGCATTTCTCTTCATACACAGGATGAGAGTTTTGCTGGCTAGGTCAACTTTGCTGTCTGTCGATAATTGCCCTTGATAATATGATAGGAAGCCATCTTCTTGAACCACTTCAGTCCATGTGGTATGGCCACGTCTGTGGTGCTTTAGGGAGGGATTTTTCAAGTATCTGACCAGTGACAGAGCACAAATGGTAATAAATTTCCAAGGTAATCAATTGTTTTACATATGACCCCCTTTGGTTACAGATACTTCAGCCAATGGGCATTGCTCTGATTTTATTTTAATTAATTATTGCCGACACCTCAGTCAAAACTTTCCTTAACGTATTCTGTTCTGAGGAGAATCATTACAGCTTTTCCAGTGTGGACACCATTTGCCTTTAGAAGCATTTGTCAACTTCGCTCCCGTAAGATATGGCTCTGATTTTTAGATCATGCTCAAGTCATTGATTATACAACATACATAGTTTGTCTCTATTACACTAATATTTCCCCATAATATGTCGAAATCACCCTTTAGCCGGTTAAGTTCCATTGAATAAAATACAGTTTTGTCTCATCGTTCACTGTAATAATACATAGTTTGAATTCAGGTATGATCTTTGTAACTATTCGACATAAGCTGATTGCGCAACATATTCAAAGCTTTGAGGTCCTTCCTAACTAGTGGCACCCAGAATAAGATACATTATTCCAGTTGAGACCTAGTGATTCATGAATGTTAAATATAATTTTCCTGCCTAACCTCTCTAAGTGCTTTATAAATGAACGTGCTTTCCATAATCAGTAACTCTTCATTCTCATGTTCTTCAGTTATGATCGACTTCTGGTGCTATCTTGTGTCTACCACCGTTAAATTGATACAGGGACATTAGGAGTAGGGTAGAACATCCTGCCTCCATATTTAAGGCAGTTATCACATATTGATTACTACACACAAAATTGTTATTTCCTTCTAGGAAAAATTGGATATTCCACATGGGGCTCTGCAGCAGAAATTAATGGAACTTGAACACAAATATAATTCAGGCTGTGCTGATATATTAGACACTCGGTTCAATAGGAAGTTTTCAATAATTTTAAATTGCAATTTGACATATTTTCTCTGTTACCGCAATTGAACGCTATATAACTTACCTAAAACAACGAGTCTTGTACCAGCACCAAATGTATAATCATAGCTTCCTGACACTATGTTACAATGTTGTAATAAAACTGGAATCCTTTAAGCTCTCTACGCCTGAGTTAATGAACTCGGCTGGATCACATTGTATTTTGTTAAATCCAGCCATTCATTTTCTTTTGTTAAGTTGGTTTTCCATTACATTTTATCCTTTCCTGTAGTCATATCTCTATAATTTACCACGCTCTTCCAGTTTTATCTATTCATTCCTCTCGATCTGGAGATTGAAAACCGAGGGGAGATTTGAGTTTAAAATATCCGATTTTGACTGGGGCTTTTCAGGGGAAATGCTAAGTGAAATTTTCTCCTCGTGGGAAACAAAAAAACCTAGCAGAGTAGTTTCAGAAGAAATGGTTACCCATTTGAAAGGGAAGTGAGCGGGAATTTCTTCCCTCACAAATCTTCATAATTATCTACTTCAGAGAACTGGGGAGGCTGAGTCATTGAACATATTCAAGACAATTATACATACATTGAACTACAGGGTCTAGGGAGTTCTGGGGAACAGGGAGTTAAGAACATAAGAAATAGGAGCAGGAGTAGGCCATCTAGCCCTTCGAGCCTGCTCCACCATTCAATAAGATCATGGCTGATCTGAAGTGGATCAGTTCCACTTTCCCGCTTTCTCCCCATAACCCTTAATTCACTTGTCTGTCAAAAACCTATATACCCGTGACTTAAATACATTTAGCGAGGTACCCTCCACCACTTCAACGGGCAGAAAATTCCGGAGATTCACCACCCTTTGAGTGAAGAAGTTCCTCCTCATCTCCGATCTAAACTGCCCCCCCCCCCCCCCCCACCGCTTATCTTGAGGCTGTGCCCTCTAGTCCTGCTATCCTTTCTAAGCGGGAAGAATCCCTCTATCCTATCCATCCCCTTCATTATCTTATACGTCTCTATAAGATCCCCCCTCATCCTTCTAAACTCCAACGAGTTAAGTGGAATTGAGTCAAGTTCAGATCAGCTATAATCTTTCTGAGTTGCAGAACAAGTCGGAATGTCAGAATGTCCTCCTCCTGCTCTAGTTTATTCTATTTTAACAATATTTCTCAATATATGGTTCTCAATTCGCCCCTCGTCCTCCCTTCAACCCCTTCCATTCCATTCAGTTAATTACTCAGTTGTTACTTCTTTAATAATACGCTTTTAAATGCCTTTCCACATTTCATATTCCGCCCCTTTCTTTAAACCGATTTGTAAAGTGCCTCATTGAGATGAATTACCAGGTGTTAAATGATATATTATGATCAACTCGCTTACCTAAGACAGTGAGTTTCGTTCCACCTCCAAAATGCAAGGGTTGATTGTACCACACCATCATGCCACTTCACAAAAACGCTCCGCTATACTTACTGCTCCAAACATTGATATTTGATACAGGTCTTCACTTAGCGTGAGATAACTATAAGGTAGTGCAAATTTATGAACTAATTTGAGGCGATATCTAATTGAAATTAAATGTGCTCTGAATACTGCAGTCCTGAAAAGTTTCCCAGTATCAGTCATTCAAATCTTCTCAAAACACACGACTCTTGCTTCAATAAAAATAAAAATCGAACTCACCCAAGATTGTTAATTTCGTTCCTTCCCCAAAGTACAGAGGGTTAGTCCCGCTAGCACTATACTAAACAACAATACTAAAACACACCAATGTTGATCAGATATACAGGCAGGAAGGTAAATAACCAGGTTGGCAGGTAGATAAAGCCATGCATATAAACGTATGTTTATCTAAACATACACTTACCTAAAACAGTTAATTTTGTGCCAGCTCCGAAATAGTAAATGCTGCCAGAGCACGAAGGTTCATGCCTGTTACAAAACATCTAACCTTTCTGTGCTCTGTCCCCCGAGAGGATTATACATAACAATGGAAACAGAGGAACGTAGGACCAAAGGAACATGAGGGCTTAAAAACATAATACTGGAACGTGGCCTGATAGGAATACTATGAAGCCATATAGCTCATTGAGGTTGTTCTAATATTAAATTAGATCATGGCTTAACTAGGAATCAGTAAATCAGACATTTGAAATTTTCAATTGAGAATCTTCTTTCCTCAGTTCCATGCCCTCTCCTAAATCCTTCCAATTCTAACAACTTTCTGGAGGAGACATTTCAAGTATTCCACTAGACTTTATGTGAACAAAATTCTTTCTGACATTGCTCCTGACCAAATAATTTTACTGTTCTGCCCTCATTGACCAAATCATTTTGTTTGCATCTACGTTGTTACTCGTTCTGTTTGGTTGAGAGATTCTGTCAGATATTGACTCATTTTCCACAGTGAAACGAGTTCAATATCAGCCAGTCTGCCATAGTAAACCGTGAAGTTGAAATTAATTAACCAAATTCTGATTTTTTTTCACTCCCTCCACCACCCGCATGAATTCGTAAATTGAACCAACTTTCTCTAGTATTAGGAATGTGTTCACTTACCTAAAACAACCAGTTTTGTCCCACTTCCGAAATAAGCTTCACTAGCAGAACACAGAGGTACAGGGCTGTAGCAAAATCCCCTCCAAGTCTGGGTTGTGACTTCAGTTTTATTGGAGCTTTTGCTATGTTAATAACCATTAAGAAACGTAGGAACATAGGGATAGGAGGAGGCCATTTGAGTCTGTCACATCATTAATGTAATTTAATCCCATCATCCATTTTTGGTTCAGCCACATTAGGCACCATTGCTTACCTCCACTTATCTACAGGGAGTTTGAAATTTTCAAACCCTCAATAGCTTTTGGGACGTAATTTCCTGACTCCCACCACTTGTTGAATTAATGGGAGTTTTCTGACATCAAACTTGAACGGCCTTTTCTAATTCAAAATGTTCTTGGACTGCCCTTGGCAACAGTGAATCTTTTCCCTCAATCTACTCTACCAATTCGTTTAGTCATTTTAAAAGCCTCGCTTACATAAACATTTCATGTTCTGCATTCATGAGAATGATAACCTCGCCCATGTATTCAGTGCTGAGCTTTTTATATCCAAGTGCTGAATATTGGCCCACGCGATTATTTAGGTGCATCTGGACATATGCATTAATCAATAGGAAGAACGCAGTCACCTTACCTAAAACTGTCAACTTCGTCCCGTCTCCGAAGTAAACTGTGTTCCCTGCACAATGTTCAATTCTAAGTCATGAACAGGTCCCTGAACTGCCCCTTCCCTACTGCGAGAGTTTACTCTGTTTAGAGATAAAGATTCACGAGGCAGGTGGACATGATTCATGTTGCATGGTTTGCAAAGTTAAACATCTTATTGATTACCGCCTAGAAGGTAAACAAGAAATAAGAGCGACATTTGACTCACCCAGAACGGTTAATTTGGTTCCTTGCCCAAAATACTGCACATCAGTCGCACGGTGACACCCCATCCTCTCAAAAAGGCTCAATTACTTTCCATTCTGCCCGTATCCAATCTGAATGATTCAGTTGAACTACATGAATCCCATTCTAGCCTAGATGAGTCCATGTTAATATATGAAAGCTATACTGCCCTATCTATTTCAGTTTAATCTGTGGATTCTACCTTGCCCCCCTGCAATCTGATCTCTATGGGTCAAATTTTAATCTATTAATTCTACAGCATCCTTTAGATTTGTAATTAGTCACAGGTCGTGTCTGTATTCGGAGTATGGCTGCTTCGCCATTTCTGTTTGATCCAATCGCCACAGCAGTCTCCAAGTATATTGACGGTGCATAGATCGAATTATTGTTGCTGGAGGATGTAACAGATGTTGTCTCTTTCTAAAGAAGTGGGAACACTTGCGGATGGTCTCTCGGAAGGTTCAATGCACAACGCCAAGCAGTTAGAGAGAAAGAAGTCAAATGTCTTACCTAATACTGTCAATTTGGTACCACTCCCGAAATAGACCGTTGTCCCAGCACATCAGCAAGTCGATTTACATCAACGTGGCCTGTTAGGCAATAGTGCAGTGCTTATCAATGCACAAGGAGGCATTTTGAAGGCAGTGAAATATATTTTAACAAGTGATCAGGAGCTGATTTCGCCAAGACATCACATCAAATAGCAGTGATGTGTGTGATCAGGTCATTTTTATGTTGGTTGAGCGATTAATATTGGCCAGGACACTGAAGAAGTCTGAGGATGTAGAGTGCCTTGTGTGTTTCCACAAATAACAGAAAAAAATTCATTTTACAGAAACATGCATTGGACGGACAATTGTGTAAAGCCCTTTCCGACGCTCCTATCATTGTCACTATGAGATGTCGACCGCTTTCACTCCGCTGTCACTGATCTTCTGCTGATCTGCCAATAGGCGTGTACATCGAGGTTTTTGTACGGAGACTGCATTGCATTTTATCACTGTGTCCCCCCTGTCCCCACGGTAATTTATGCTCATACAAAAAGAGCTCGAGCGGTGCAAGGCCCCGCCTCTTCATATCGTGGCTTTATTTACCATTGAGATATCGAAAACTGTTAAGATTTTTGGAAAGTGGGAGAATGTTATCCAGTACCTCGTGCTTTCTTCCTTGGGAACATTGGCGGTGATTCATCTGCTGAAGCATCTTGGATAGGAACAGGAGGAGACTGTTCACCTTCATGTGCCGGTTAGGTTGGAAGCTTATTAAGCTCAATTAGCCTTTTTACAAAAGAACTGAGAAATTCATTTACAAAAGAACTGGAAGAGGTCATTCAGCCCATCCAACTTGTTCTACAGGAAGAGCAAGGTCTAGTCACTCCCTTGCACTTGTTTCACAGGAAAGCGGGGAGGAGGGAGGGAGACGAAGCCTGTCTTGAGCTTGTTGTATAAAAACGGAAGCAGGCCATTACACCAATCCCGGTTGTTGTGTAGGTAGTTGGTGGTCATTGAGATTTCAAACCTCTTGGACAGGATTAGGCATCCATTGACTTGTTACACGGGAGCAGGAGGAAGATATCCGGTCATTAATCTTGGGACCCTTCACTTCCACCAAACTTCTTGGCTTCTTCTCTTCCTTTTTTTCCACCATTCATCCGACCTTCCCCTACCATTCTTGCTTCCTCTGCCTGTGCCCTCCCTTCATTATCTTCATTATATCTATAACGCGCTGGATGTCAGGAACTACCCGTCTCCTTCCCTCAAATAGACACAAGTCCTTTATACGGCAAACCATGCATACTCTGTCTCAGATTTCTATTCCAACCCAGCTGTGATTTTGATGTGTAGAGTTGTTGGCATTTCTGCGCCTTTCTCTTCAAACAGTCCCGCGTCACAGCGCACCTGTCCTCAACCTAAACGATTCTGAGATCCACCATTTTGGTTTTATTGCTTAGTTGCTTAATGCACAGATAAACGTCGGGGGAGGATCCTGTTAGCATCGGTTGCAAGAAGTACCTAACAGAAAATGAAGAAATTGAATGAAGAAACGGAACGGAACTAGTTGTAATAAATGCGATTTTGAAATGAGTAAAGTAAGTGCATTTCCCTTTGCTCTTTTGAAAGCAGCGCAAAGTATGAATCTATTGTTAACCTCAAATGTTACCCGGGCAAAATTGACCCAAGAACATTTTGGTAAAACTCTACTATTTGGATCGACATTTAGAATAATGTGGACAATGATGGTATGGAGTTTACAAAAAGGGATGTGGGTCGTCAAGGCGAATTTGCTGAAAAATTTAAAATGGAGATATTTTACCCATCTCGGCAAGCAGAACAATCTGGAACTCTATTCTCGGGAAACAAAGGGTTGATAGTGAACGAATAGAATCATTTAAAATCATGCAGCTTTCCAAAAAGGTAGACGCATCGAAGATGGTTCTATTTCTACGGGGTACAGAACTCTAAATATTAGTGATTCTGGATGCTGGAATACGAACAAGACAAGAGGATTCTGGAAAAGCTTAGCAGGTCTGGTGGCATCTGTAGGGAGAGAAACAGGTTAAAGTTTCCCCCTCCTTTTGTAAGTATAAGATCATTATCGATACTTCCTGAGATTTTTTTGCCCAAGAATGGTAAGAATGTTCAAAAAGAGTGGATTGGGACAAAGAACGTCAATGCATTTTAAGAGAAATTTGGAACATGTGGTGAGGGGGCTTGGGGAGGAGGGAGCTGAACTGGGAGGATGAGGACCATTCTAAACAGTCTGTTTCTTTGCAACTGGTTGAGGCTACCTGATAGAACTCCCACCCACCAAATTATTTGCAACAAATGCTTCACTTCTAATATTGTGCATGGGATGTCGCACTAGAGGAGCCAGAGTCACCCAGGTTTACCATGGTATCGTCTGTGAAGCAGAGCTTCTCAAAGCTACCCCTTCGACAGTGCAGCTCCCCCTCAGTACTGACCCCCTTTCCCTCTGAACATCGGTTCAAAAGGTTCAGCACTCACTCAATGCTGCCCATTCAGTAGTGAGAAGCTCCATACATACTTCCACTCAATATATCAACATGGCTATTGTAGGTGAAATAATATCTCTGAGACTGTTAGTGAGTCAAAATACAATGGTTTTTATTTCAAAGTCCTGGTTTTTATTCCGGAGCTTTGGGAGAACTGGTTCCAAACAAGGACTGCCAAACTTCTCATGGAACACAAATATAAGTGCGTATTTATACATCATGAGTCTTCATAACAAACGTTACACAAGCTTCCAATTCTGGTCAAAATCTTCGATCTTCTTTCTTCAATTACAACGCCTGCGACTACTCCAGCATCTCTGTCCTTGAAGTTATTTGTGTGGTTACGGCTTCTGTCTTTGAAGTTACTTTTGTGATCGTGGCTTCCCAACCGCAGCTGTTTAACGACGTTCAATTAATACAAACAGGCAAGGCTTGCAATGTCTGCAAAATAACATTCACACCTGACCATCTGTCTTTATATTCACATCTGACCATCTATATCCACATCTGACCATTCGTCTTTGCATTCACATCTGACCATTTGTCTTTACATCCACATCTGACCATTTGCCTTTATGAGAGTTAAAGAATGAAAGACATGGACAAGTAATTTACATTAACACTAGGAGGCATATAAGCCGGGGAAGGTCAGCCATGATGAAGGTAATGTTTGTGATATCTTCTATGTACAAAATTCATTAACCCTTCCCCTCCTTCAAGGTACAAAGCACATTAACCCTTTCCCTACTTCAATGGTTTTAAGTTGAAGCTCCTGCGGTGGACACTGGACCTTGCAACATTTGTGTATGAGGCGATAGAACTGCGAACTGAGAATCTAAAGACTTCTAAAGACTCGAAGTCCTCCAATGTATTGATGTTGATCAGTTGAGCGACGTTTACAGATAACTTGTCACGTTAAAAACCCGCAATTCAGGAAGCGGAAGTCACATACCATCCTGACTTGGAAAACCATCGCCGTTCCTTGACTATCACTGTCTCAAAAGCCTAGATGTTCTTTAAGAGCATTGTGGGCGTACCTACACCACATGGCCTGTTCAACCCCAAATTGTCTAGGACAATTCGGAGTTGGCAATAAATTGACCTAACTAGCAACATCTACATCCTATGACCGAATAAAGAAATGACTGACTTCTTTGTTTCTTGACATTTGATCGAGTCTTAGCCAGTTAGAGAAATTGGGTGCATTGCACATCATGGGCGGCATGTGGCGCTATTATTTCAATAATACTTGTAGTTTCGCAAATTCTGACCTTTGCATTTCTCTGCCTGTGGCCGGAGTGCTGCAATCCCTTCACTAAACCTCTCCACGTTGCAACCCTCCATAAAGATACTACTCAAACTCTAGCAAGATTCGGATCCCCGTCCCGAATAGTTCTTCATGTTACTCCAAATATGGGCTGAATTACGCTCCTTGTGACGTTTTGATCATGCAGTTTCAAATATCTATATCAATGCAAGTTGTGACTATTTTCTTGAAATATCATATGGATATGAATGGGAATCCTGGAAGATTTATGACACGAATAACACGAGATTAGCTCTGCGAGGATTCTATCAGTACTGTTTTCCCGCGTTTGTGACAGATAAAGAACAAAGAACAACACAGCACAGGAAACAGGCCCTTCGGCCCAACAAGCCCGCGCCACCATTTTAACATCGTGAGTGCCCTCTTCTACCTATGACCTTGTCTACGCCTATTGGACTCCACAATAAAGGAATTATAACCAGATTGAAAGACTCCTAATTTAGGGACAATTTGTTAACACCAATCAGCCTAAGTTCGAAACAAATTCAACAAGGGCCTGAGAACGCTGTCGAAACGGTGCCAATGACGCTTGAGTTAAACACATGGCACAGAATATAAAGCAATAAAGGGGTGTGTGATGAAATGGCGGCATCCAACACCTTCTGCCCTAGTACAACAAAAGCAAAACATCCCAGGTGCGAAAAATTGGAAATTGAAAGTAGGAAATGCTGGGAATATTGAACAGATCTGACAGCAGCCGCGGAGGGAGAAGCATGGATAAGATTTGAGGTCAAATCCAAGATTCTGACAAAAGGTCGGACAATTTGAAATGTGTTAACACTTTTTTTCTGTCTCCAAAGAAAACTCTGAAAGTTTCCAACGTTTTCTGTTCTGATTTCTTCGCCACAACTTCCTGTTCCCGGTCACTCTGCCAAAATGGTTTGCAATGGCCCCACTCGCCATATTATTCTATGGTGTCGAAGGTTGCTTCATCAAGTGTCTTTTGAAAGTTTATAAAGTATTCAAAAAGGAGGACGGTGGTTGAAGGTAATGAGTTCTGCAAGAATCAAGCCACATTAGCTGAAAATGAAAGAAGCTGATGGAATGAAATTAAAATACGAACATTATGAGGTTTTAAATATGTAATTGCGGGACAGTGGAGGTCAGGATAAATGGGCGGCACGGTGGCACAGTGATTAACATTGCTGCCTCACAGCACCAGGGACTGGGTTCGATTCTCAGTTCGGGTCACCGTATGAGGAGTTTGCACATTCTCCCAGTGTCTGCGTGGGTTTCCTCCGGGTGCTCCGGTTTCCTCCAACAGTCCAAAGGTGTGCGGGTTATGTGGATTGTCTATGCTAAATTGCCTGATAATGTGAGGGGGACTGGTTAAGCTTAGGGCATGGGGTAATGGGGACAAGGCCCGGGTTGCATCCTTCTGCACTGTAGGATTCTATGATTTAATGCCATCGCATTTTAAGCATCTCAGGAGCATCTTTTCTGTAGGAAGTTACTTTCATAAACAAATCGGAGCTGGAACAGCAACGACATGTAATTCAGTCTCCAAACATTTGCTCGGCATATCAATAACTAGCGATCTTAAGAATTGATGATCGATAGTTTTGTTTGCAGTATCTTGCTGAAAGGAATGATCAATACTACGTGGATTTTTGTCGCCCCCCATGCCCCCCCCCCCCCCCACCCCCGCCCACGTCGCCAGCATTTGCAGCTCAGGCCGATTGTCAATGGACTTGTGCCTGGGCTGCCAGATCTCCGCAGCGGGTCCGACCACATCGGGGCCGGAAAACTCCGGGTTTCCTGCAGAAAGGAGTTGAAATGTGCCGTTGAGAAAAGCAGAAGTCCAAAGACTATAAGTTGTGAAATGTGGTTCCAGATATGGGGATGGAGAGTCTCAGTTGGAGAGAGTATCGGAGCACTGATAAAGTTCTCGGCACGGTGAAGCGCTGAACCTCATTCGTGAATATTACCAAAAAAGGCAACAAGGTTGAAGAGCCCATGTTGATGAAGTCGATGACTAAATGAACGAGACTTTAGATCAAGATGGATCTTAGACAATTGAAATTGTCCTACAAGCAACTGAAATGATAAGCGCCAGCGCGCCAAACATGGAGAAACGGGGAGAGTACCTGACCTCGTTCAAATCATTACAACTTCAACCGCGTTATCCTCTGATACCTCAGGCAAAAAGCATATTTCCGGCTGTTGGTTTCTTGGTTAGTCTATAGCGTGCCGACGGTGTCAAAACGCGTTGTAGTATTCGTAATGAGAATGATACAGAACATCAAACTACCCTGTGTAACTGATCACTTCCTCTGATTTGTCTTTATCAGCCAACAGTGGTTCGGTGGTTGGCACCTCACAACAGAGAAAAAGATGTGTGGGTTCAAATATTACTTGAGCACACAATCAAAACTGACACTCCAAGCGCAGTACGGAGGAAATATCACACTGTGGGAAGGGGCAGGATTCATGAACTTTCTTGTGGCTGAAATGATAAACCAAGGTTCCAACTGCAGACCGAAAACATATCATGGCCGTGATTTCGAGGAAGAGGAAGGGCATTCAGTCCGGATGCCAATGAGAAACAATGCTCTTTGAAGTAGGGAAAGGGTTAATGGATTTTGTACCTAGAATATGTCACAAACATAACCCTTTATCATAACTGATCTTCTCAGGCTTATGCTGCTCCTGAGAGTAATATAAGTTATATAAGTTATTTGTTCATGTCTTACATGCTTTAACTTTCAATTTTATAAAGGCAGTTTAATGTGGCTGTTATTTTGTAGACTTTGCAAATCTTACCTATTTGTATTAGTTGGACTTCGTTACACAGGTAGTAGTTTGTGATACTGGCTTTTGACAGCTGCTGATGGCAGATCGCGATCCCGGCTTTTAACAGGAAGAGTCCTTCTGGGACAGCCGTGATCGCACAAGTAACTTCAAAGACAGGGAAGCCCATACTGCTGCAGAAGGGTTTTGGATCGTGACCGGATTGAAGACTGTGTCATGACTGCAGGACTGTAATTCCTGATTAAATCTGGGGCTGAATCAGGGCCAAGGAAAGAAGACCTGGAGGTCTGGCAGGAATTGGAACTTTGAATCATGATTACTGCTGGAGCTCATAATGTATAAATGCCCACTCGTGTTTGTGTTCTATGAGAAGTTTGGTAGTCCATTGTGAGGAACCAGTTTCTCCCAAAGCTCTGGAATAAACGCCAGAGCATTGAAATAAAAACCTCTGTACTTTGACTCACTAACAGTCTCAGAGGTTTTATTTTACCTACAACACTCACTAAAATTGATCATCTGGTGTTTACCACCTTGTCCTTTGCAGGAACTTTCCATACTGTTGCTATGTTTTCCAAAATGACTATCACAATTGCACTTCAAAAAATATTTCATTATCGGCTCTTTATCTGTGGGGATAGTCCAAGCAGGCCAAAAGTTATTACAACACGTAGGCACAGAAGTAGGCCATTCAGTCCATCGACTCTGTTCTAACATTGAATGAGATCGTGACTGAACTGATGTTTTAATCCCCAACTCCCATTTTCTGGTCTCATCCCTATAACCCTCAATTTCCTTACTGATTAAAAATCTGGCAATCTCAACCTTGAACATACATAACTGTTCAGCCTCTACAGCCCTCTGTGGTAAAGCATTTCATAGATTCACTACCCACTGAGAGAAGAAATTCCTCCTCATCTCCATCGTAAATGAGTGACCCCTTATTCTGAGCTTGCATGGTCTGGTCGTAGACAATATCAGGCCCCATACTTCGAAAAGGAGTAAAGCATCACAACACCAGACTTTAAACTTCGAAAAGGGGTAACATATTGCAATATCAACCTTAAGTTTCGGAAAGGAGCAACGGGAGATACACAAACCTTAGGGATCATATAGCTTTACAGCAAGGAAATATGCCCTTGTCTATGCCACCCGGTTTTTGCCATTATGCTATTCCCAATTGCCCGCTTTTGGCCCATATCCCTCTACACCTATCTTGCTCATGTTACTGTATAATATTTTTTTAAAATACAAAATTGTACCCGCCTCTACTACTGCCTTTGGCAGCTCGTTCCAGACACTCACCACCCTCTGCGTGAAAAAATTGCCCCTTTGAACCCTTTTGTATCTCTCCCCTCTCACTTTAAACTTATGTCCTCTAGTTTCAGACCTCTCCACCCCCCCACCCCCAACGTTTTCCCAGCATTTTCTCTTTAGGTTTTGGGTTCCAGCATCCGTGGTAATTTGCTTTTTTAGATCTTACTAATGACCGACATATCATTAGCTGTAATATTTTCATTCCGCCAGAGCCACTCTTTCATGATTATTGTATTTCAAAACATCTGTTCAGAAGGATATCCCCAACGCTTGTGTGAATAAACCGAGCAATGGAAGACTCCTTTCCGGCTGTAGAATGTGGGTATGGCAGATCGAGTAATTGCTCCTGGTTAGGTGGTGACACCATATTACTAAAATCAACATAATGTATTTGTGGTCTGTTAGCTGTTTTCCTGGGAAACTCCATGTATTCATACACCCTTTCCTGATATGCAGTTACACTGTAAGATGCATTATCTGCTGAAGTAGCTACTGCAGTTGTTTGATGCATTGGACAACTTCTTTATTGGCATAGGGGATTCTGACGGTGCTGCTGCTGTCGCGTAGCAGTAGCTGAAGCTCTTTGAATATTATTAGGTAGCGTCGACATGGATATTCCTAATCATTGAATGTCTTCAGTGCTCGACTATCTCCTCCAGCCATTTCTGGAACTCTCTCTTGCCTGAAGGTTAAAGCCAGTTTGGCCCCAACAAACCCCCATTCCACGAAGAGATCTCTTTCTGCTCCAACCCACAACCTACAGAGTGATTAATGATGTTATTGGATTCGAATTGGCCTAAATAAGGAGAGGTTAATTCTTAATTGGTTTGAAGGCTGCGAAAGAAATATATGATTGATCTATGTTGTGGATCAGATTATTATGCAAATAGTTTCAGGAGTGGCCCAGAACAATGGCTCATTAGCTAACACATTGAGGGAGCTCAACCTCAGAAAACGTTTTGATTCCACTCTGGTTCAAGAACGATGCAATGTTTACATATTGGAAGTCAAGGTATTGACGTTTCAACATTGATTGATTTTAGATTTAAATTAAATGATTCCAGAAGTTCACAGGGCACGGTGCCTACTATTCCTACTATTCCAAGAACTGTCTGTTTTTTTCGTATCTCTCTTTGGCTCCATGCAATTTCTTCCCTAGTGTTTGTTGTCACCAGGATTCGGCCCCACATTGTTAACTTTGTCTCCTAACTCAGGCCATGTAAGTATTACAGAGGACTCCAGACATGTTCACTGGTGGTGGTTAGTCGTGCACATATTCGGCTGGCACTTTCTGTCTTTCGTCACATCAGTACGTTAACTGGAGGATGTTTTACCCAACCTTTCTAACATTGCACAATGTAGCATGATCATTTTCTAATTCATTTCTCGAGGTCATCTATTGTTATCATTTCCCATATGCCCCTAGCTGGCCCTATACAAGTGTCAATTACTTGTGGAATCACCCCCCTCATTGAAGATCATTTCTGTTACTTCTTGTTAAGGCAGAATAATGGTTGCTATGTTTCTTACCCATTTGGCCAGGGTGAGGAAATATGCTGTCATACCCTCATAATTGATATCTTGAGTTCACCGTCTCAAAACTTAATTTAATTGGTATTAAATCAGACTCCTATCAGTGACTCTATATTTTGGAGAGTTTATTTGGAGGGTGCTACGACCTCTTTGGTTATTCAGAATTAATTAGTTTACTATAAGACAAAGGTTATATTAGTTAAGTTGCTTTTAACCTTAAAGCTAATGAAGAAGTTCACAAAGTACGAAATAAAAATGGAATATAAGTGAGAATAGTTTTGTTATCTGCTTTGACCTCAGATAAGACACTGCGGGGTGTCCAGTTGATCTTCATTAATGCAGCTGCTTATCAAAGTGATTTTGCTTAGACAAGTACTTTGCTATAGTGAGCAATGAAAAAGTCCCGAAGGTCAGCCCCGAAGTCACTTGACTGCCGGCCTGAGTGGAGCCAGCTGAGTTTAAACGACCCGCTGCTTTTTCCCTCCACTCCCATTCTATGAGGCCTTCGGGGAGATGTATTGACGATTCCCCGTGGCCAACATAACAGAGACATTGTCGAAACAGCACCGCCGCGTGCTTCCGCCTGGTTTCCAGTGATGAAAATGGGCCCTGAGTGCCATGCCCTCCTAAGGAATTAGAAGATAACAAGTACGGTCGCTTAGATTAATTCTGCAGTGCATTGATATTTCAGTAAGCCGATTTTATTGGTCAATTAGTCGGCAACCTGTTTGAATAAAGCGCACCGAAAATCCAGAGAAAATTCTACAGCACAATAGGAAGTCACCTGCATTGTGACGCATCACAATGAAACTCTCACTGCCACCCTCACCGTTTCTGCTCCTTCCCCATCGCTTAACATTAGCACGTATAGAGACAAGTCAGAACTCAACTTGCTCAACTTAAGGTTGTGTATTCCAGATGTTAAAAATCTTGCTGCGTAAAAATGAAATCTCTTTATATCCCGAATTGACTATTTTGCCAAGTTTATTAAATCTGTAGCCATGCTGATAGCGGAATCAACGTTATAGAAATCATTGAAGCCCTACAGTCCCGAAGGAGGCCAATTCAGCCATCAAGTCTGCAATAACAATCCCATCCAGGCCAGATCCCTTAACCCCATACATTTTCCCGCTCTTCCCTCCAACCTATACATCCCGGGACATTAAGAAGCAATTTAGCTTGGCCAATCAGTCTGACCCGCACACCTTTGAACAGTGGGGGGAAACTGGAGCACCCGGAGGAAACTCACGCAAACTCCACACAGATAGTGACCCAATCCGGGAATCGAACCCAGGTCCCTGGAGTTGAGAAGCAGCAGTGCCAACCACTGTGCCACCGTGCTGCCCCTACCTTCTTCCAACCTACGCTACTAAATTTTTGACACAGTTTTCACGGCAGTAAATTAAATAACGTGTGGAGGGAATGTGCATTACACAATCAGATTTTGATTTCTAAACTTGCCTATTTGTCACTCGTTGACGTAAGTCAGAGACTAATTTCTTAATCGTGACCCTTGAGGGGCATAAGTAATAATGGACCCAGCAGAAAAGGATCTAAACGATGTTCGCCAGAAATGATAGCAACCCTTATGCATTCGGCATTGAAATGCGGGATGCGGCCACGTGGTTGGAAATTAAATCACATTGAAGCTTAAATCGGTGAATAGTAAAAAGACTATAGAAAAAGCAAGGCGCCCAGCCAAAACCAAATTACTTGCGGCATAAATCAGCGACTGCATTGCCATATGAATGATTAATACAATAGATCATCCGCCAGTCACTGTGAAGTATAGGGCGGTCACTCCTGAGTAACATGATTGGAATGAAGGAATAACACTTTTGAGGTAAGTGCATTGGTGTTCGCAGGACAGCAACACTCCTTCCTGAGAGAGCGAGCAAAGAGACAGAGGGTTTAAAAATAGATTCGAAGAAATACTCAAGCGTTTACACATAGCGAAAGAGGCGAAGAGCGAATCCAGTTATGTTGATGGCTTAGAGCAACTGGTGATCCTAATTAGGAAGAAATCCCACAACACCAGTTTAAAGTCCAAACAGGTTTATTTGTAGCAAAAGCCGCAAGCTTTCGGGACAGCCTGTCCCTTCTTCAGGTGGCTAAGAGCAGGAATGGGCCATTCGTCTCCTCGAACCTACAAAGAACAAAGAACAACACAGCCCAACGAGCCCGCGCCGCCATTTCAACATTGTGAGTCCCCTCTCAACCCATGACCCTTGCCTATGCTTATGGCATTCCATATTGGAAACCAGATTGAGGGGAGACTAATTTTCGGCCGCACGTTCCTGACTGCATCCCACCCTGCCCCATATCCCTTGACTCCCTTGCTGATCAAAAAGCGAGTAGGTATGTGTGCATTCGATGAGAAGCCGAATCCGGACATACGGGAGAAAGGACTGGAAGAGTGACTGATGCGGCGACTTGAAGAGAGTTGGCAGAGCCTCCTGTGGTCACGTGGGTCCAAATGAAGAGCTCGTTCAAGCAGACGGGACCGGGTCGAATGGTCTTACTGTGTCATCTATGATTTCATGGTTCTCGTGGCCTGCTCTTTCACATGAGAAAGATAAATATATCGAGTTCAGACAGAAAGTTAAAGGGTTATGTCTTTTCCGGAATGAAGTATTAGATTATTCACGAACTCTCCACCATAGATAACCTACAGTGCAGGAGGAGGCCCTTCGGGACTTCGAATCTGCACCGACCACAATCCCACCCAGGCCCTGTCTCCATATATTTTTACCCGCTAATCCCTCTAACCTACACATCTTAGGACACTAAGGGGCAATTTAGCATGGCCAATCAACCTAATCCGCGCATCTTTGGACTGTGGGAGGAAATCGGAGCACCCGGAGGAAACCCACGCAGACACGAGGAGAATGTGCAAACTCCACACAGACAGTGACCTGAGGCGGAGAATCGAACCCAGGTCCCTGGAGCTGTGAAGCAGCAGTGCTAACCACCGTGCTTCCGTGCCGCCGAATTCTGATAAACGATGCGTTAATAGCTTCAACGGTTGTGTAAACTGCCGTCAAGAGTGTTTCCGTGAGATGTCTGGTCTTTGCAATATGGTAAAAATTGCTGAGAAAATTGTGGCGACCTGGGTTAACAGTTTGCTGATTGTGCGGAATTGTTACACTTGCAGTAGTCAGGATAAGGCAACATTCGAAAGACTTCCTACCCACGAAATGTTTGGATAGATGAAATGAGGGCACACTGAAACTCATATCTACTGAAAGCAGTAGAATTTTCTCCACAGCTAATGGTTATCATCTGGGAGGTAGTTCTTGAATGGATGTTGGAAGCAGATTCAACAGATACTTTCAACAGGCAAGATTTATATGATGTGTAATGTTAGTGCGAGAAAGAAATGACTTGCGAAAGGTAACTGCATTGATCCCACTTTCAAACAGCAACCCCCCACCACGCTTTCCCCCGCTCCTGTGCCATATCTTTCGATGATTCTATCACAGTAAGTGCCTTTTTGTGGCTAGTGCATTAGCAGGAATACCTGTTGTGATGACCGCTTCCTCAGAAAGTGAGAACCTGTGAAATATTTATTGGCATAATTAGCAGCAATGTTTAACTCATTATCAGACACTCCGCCGATTTTCAGTCACATCATTAACCGCGCCTCATTATTTGTTGTGAAACTGTTAGGGGAAGGGAATCACTGCAGGAATGCTGAACTTCCAATAATTAGCAGTATCTGCAGGCAATCTGAAATGAAAAGGGGCAAAACTATGAATCAATTTCAATTAAATAACATAAATTTTTAATGGAAAGAATGTAAAAATGATGTTAAATGATAAACGGATAGCTAGTAAGACAGTGATGGGAGAGATAGATCGATTGGTAATAGATGGATATATGGGGTCAATGGGCACTTACCTCGGTGGAAAGAAGACAGCCCAAGAAGCACTTAATAGCACAGAAAAAAAGACAGACAGACAGAAAGGTAGATAGCTAGATAGTCAGGCAGACAGATAAATAGATAGATAACTAGATAGATAGATAGATAGATAGAAAAAGGCTGACATGAGAGTTCAATTGATTATAGTTACATTTTGACCCGTTAGGGTTTTTGTTGAGCTCTTTTATCGTTGTAAGTCACTGTGTTCACTCCAGGCGCAATAATACACGGCCGACTGATTCGCCCAAAGGCTGGAGGACTCCAGGTTAAAGTGGGTGTTGTCGGGTCTACTCGCTTTGAAACCGTCCACCTCACCGGACGGACTGACTCTTTCAGCCGTGCTGGAGTAGAAAAGGTTTTGAGGTTCACGGTCAGGGTGCCATCGATACCAGTAGAAATAGCTGCTAATTGTTGCTTTATCGTAATGGCATTCGATAGTGACCTTAGTGCCCGCGGAACTGGATATAGTGGAGGGAGTCTGTTGGATCAGCACGGCCGCCGTACCTGTAAAACGGACTGTGGAAAGACAAGAGAGTTAACTTTAATATTCCCTGAATGATACAAGAGATGAGCATGAAAGTTAGATAGGGACGAAGGAAAGGGAATGTATGAGTTAGAGAGAGACAGAGTGGTGCGCAATGTAACAGAAAAAGACAGTTAACAATGAGAAACACAAGAAATATAAAATGACGAGGGGGAGCAAAACGGAAGGTAATGAGCGGGACGGAGACAGGGAGAGACATAAAAAAAAGAAAACCAAGACTAATCATTGGGATAATAGAGAGAGAGAGATAATGAGAGGGAGGGACACAAGCAGAGGCATAGATACAAACAGACATAGGGAGTGTCAGTATAGAGAAAGAAAACAACGAGAGACCGACATAAACAGCGGAAAAAGGAGACAAGCACAGGGAGATTGACATACTGGCATCGTAACAGGTGTACAGAATTTGCATCTTCATAGGGTGTGAATGAACTCCAAGGCAATGGGAAGGAGAAGCTCAACTCCAAAGCAACTCACATTCGAAATAATAACAGCAAGGATCACTGAATCCTTACCATTCTATCCCACCTTACCAGATAACACCAGCAACAGAGCCCAGAGTTGAGACAGAGACATCTCCGGAAGTTGAAAGACCTGTGTGTTAACAAGGCTCACAACATTCTGAGCAGCGAATGGAATTTGCTGCCCCCATGTCCTTAACGTAAAGTAGTCGGATGGGAGGGGCAAATCTTTCTTTGTTTTCTCATTGGTTCGCAGAATGGGCCTTGCCATTTCCTAAGTAAGAGTAGAAACTGCTAGAAATATTCAGCGGTTCCTGCACCATCTGAGCTGAAACGCTAACTTGAATTCTCTCCATGGATGTTGCCGGATCTGGTGAGCATTCCAGCCTTTTATTTCGGTTTTATCTCAGATTTCCAGCATCCTGAGTATTTTGCCTTTTCATTAATCGCTATTTCCGGGTCGGGACTAATCAGAGAACAGAAACACAGAACCATCAGCAAGAGTTCGAGATGGTGGTGGGGGGGGCGGGGGGGGGAGGGTGGAATCTGTTTAAATCAGTCAGTTGTACAACCGAGAATGAGCTGCCTGAAAGTGCGATCCAAGCAGATACAATGATAATTAAAAAGAAAATGAATTGGGTAAAATATTTAGGGGAAATCTAAATGCAAGGATGTGAGCTTAGGATGGGGTAATTTGATAGGGGACATTCAACCAGTCTTCAACAATACTGGATAATTGCTTATAAATCCTATAGGGAATTCGGAAGCAATCTCTTTACCCAAACTGAGTGGGGGCGGGGGAGGGGTGGGGCAACATAGAGCTAAAGTAATGTTTATTTATTAGTCATAGATAGGCTTACATTAACACTTCAGTGAAGTTACTGTGAAATTCCCCGAGTCGCCACAGTCTGACGCTTGTTCGGGTCAATGCATCTAACCAGCACGTCTTTCAGAATGTGGGAGGAAACCGGAACACCCGGAGGAAACCCACGCAGACACGGGGACAACGTGCAAACTTCACACAGACAGTAAGCAAAGCCGGGTATCGAACCTGTGTCCCTGGCCAAGTGAGTCAGCAGTGCTAGCTACTGTGCCACCGTGTCACCCCATGGCTTGTTCCATGGGCGGGGTTTCAGGCGAATAGCACTGATTGAGTCTTGGAACGCTGAATAAAAGTATGAGAAGAAAACGACCAGAAAGATATGCTGATCAGGTGATTTGAGGAAATGTTGGAGGAGGATGATGTGGGGCTAACTGGGGGCCACTTTCAAACCACCAGACCAGGATCCATGCGTTGAATACACTTAGGTGTGGTTGGATTCCATGGTTCGAGGAAACATGTCAAAGTACTCCCTTGTTGGAAGCAGAGGCAGTTTCGCTTCTCTCATGCACCAAGAAACTGCTGGATAAGTGATTTAACGGTCTTCACCATGTTCTGAAACGGCTGTAGGGGCAGGTGCGCCACTGGGGAAGGTACCTGGAGCGATGTCTCGCATTTGCACTGTTTGAATCACGTGTGATATATTAATGGATATATTGATTTTTCCTTTCTGTGCAACTGTTTCCATCGGGAGATAAGAAAGTCGTGTACAAACCTCTAAAGTCCTTTGATAAGCAACTATGAAACATTAAGAACTGATATCGATGAGCCGGTAGCGGCACAGTAACCTCCTCTACTCGTTCACGGAATAGCTTGCTAAAAGTAACGACCAATTTAATGAGAAGAACGCCAGAACATTCGTGCATTATGCTAATAATGCAATGTCACTACCTGAAAAAGAAGAGAGCAAGAAGAGGTGGTGAAGGCCGGCTGGCATTATCGCTCAACTATTGACCCAAAAGCTCAACTCATGTTCTGGGGACCCAGGTTTGAATCCCACCACGGCAATGGCGCAATTCAAAGTTAATCAAAAATAGCTGGAATTAAGATCCTACTGATGACTGTGAAATCATCTGCCCTCCTTAACTGATCTGGCCTACATGTGACTTCAGATCCACAGCAACGTGTTTGACTCTCAACTGCTCTCGGGCAACTAGAATAAATAAAGGTCGATTTGCTGTGCCCGTGTCCCACGAATGAACAAAATAAGATTAATTGAAATAAGTCATCATTCACCATCTATTGTAAACTACAGGCGCACAGATAGATAGAGGCTGACAGACGCGAGGGTTCAATTGGCTATCTATATTTTGATCTGGTTGAGGGTTTTTGTTGAATTCTTTAATCGCTGTAAGTCACTGTGTTCACTCCAGGCGCAATAATACACAGCCGACTGATTTGCCCAAAGGCTCGAGGACTCCAGGTAAAAATGGGTGTCGTTGGGTCTCCTCGCTCTGAAACCGTCCAGCTCACCGGGCGGATTGACTGTACTAGCCACGGAATAGAAAAGGTTCTGAGGTTCACGGTCAGGACGCCATCGATACCAGTAGAAATAGTTGGCAGCTGTTGATTCCGCGTAAATGCATTTGATAGTGACCTTAGTGCCCGAGGAACTGGAGATAGAAGAGGGAGTCTGTTGGATCAGCACGGCCGCCGTATCTGTAAAACCGACTGTGAAAAGACAGGAGAGTTAACTCTGATATCCCCCGAATGACACAAGAAATTAGCGTGAAATATAGATAGCGTGAATGAAAGTGTATGTGTGTCTGTGTGTGTGTGGGAGAGAGAGAGAGAGAGACTCTGACAGAGAGAGACAGGGAGATACAGAGAGAGACAGAGAGATATAGAGAGAGGGAGAGAGAGAGGGAGAGAGAAACACAGAGAGACAGAGAGACAAAGAGAGAGAGAGGGGAAGAGAGAGCACTGTCACCTTAAACAAAAAAGATATTTAAATGTGAGAAACATCAGAAATATAGACCGAGGGGGAGAGCAAGAGACAGAGGGGGTTAATGAGCGGGGCACACACAGGGAGTGAATGAACAATTCGGAAAAGCAAGAACCATCGCTGGGACAAATGAATGGAGAGGGTGAAATAATGAGAGCCAGGAAACAAGCAGAAGCACAGAGAGACAAACAGACAAAGGGAGAGTCAGCACAAAGGGAGAAAATATGAAAATCGAATGAGAACTCGAAATAAAAGTGATGGGAAAGGAAGAATGGCGGAAAAAAACAATGGCATCCTAACAGGTGCACAGAATCTGTAGTTTCCATGGGTGTGAGTACCTCCCAGGGAATTGGGACGGGATCTTCGAATCCAAATCAATTCATCGCTGATATTCCACCTTACCAGGTAACAGCAGCAACAGAGCCCAGATCTGAAACGGAGACATCTCCGGAGGCTGAAAGATCAGTGTGCTCGCAACACTCACAAAGTTCTGAACACTGAGTGGGATTTGCTGTCGCCATGTCCGGAATGGTCGGATGGGAGGGGCAAACCTTTTTTATTTTCTCATTGGCTCCCAGAATGGGCGTCATTTCCGAGTAAAAATAGAAAATGCGAGAAATGTCCAGCAGCTTTGAGCTCAGAAGGTAACTTCGATTCTCTGCACAGACTTTTTCCAAGATTTTCCAGTTTTCTCAGTTTTATTTCCGATTTTCAGCATCCGAGCATCTTGTTATCTCATTTATCTCCATTTCCGGGATGTGGCTTTTCCGGAACACTGGCATTACCCTGGTACTCAGATTCAGGAGCATTCGTCAATGTACCAGATGGTTAGGATAATTTGCTTAAATCAGTCAGTTATACAACTGAGAATGAACTACCTGAAGATGTACCCCAATGGAGACCATACCTGAAGAATTGTCTCGCTTTTGCATTTTTTGAAACCTTGGCGGCAGATTTAGGGATTTAAAGGTTTCGCCTTTCTGTGGGACTGTTCCTCTCAGATTAGTGATGCTAGGGGAAGATCGGAAAGATGGACGAAATCCTGAAATGCTTTGATGAGTTAATGTGAAAATCAGGTCCTAACATCGTTAGATAACGGACTGGTCACCAGAGGACACCGATTTAAGGGAATTGACAAAAGATTCAGAGTTGCCGGTGCCTACAATCCTCCTGATTGCACTATCACCACCTGGTAAACACTCAGAATGGCGGTGCCGCAGATTCAAAACGGAGGAACGTGTTCTTTGGAAGAGCGGGTAAAAGTACAATGGAACCATTAACCTCGTTTATCCCTTCTTGGAATAAATACTTTAAAATAGCGATGATTTTAACGAGAAAAATCATCAGAACTTTCATGTATCATGTTGTAAAATATCAATAATAGAATGCCATAATTTGAAATGAGAGAGAGCAAAAGGTTTATTGATATCAATGGAATAAATCATGATTTACCAACCCCTGTGAATTACAGGGGCGAAGATTGATGATATACAGATAAAGACAGATAGATACATACATACATACATACATGCATTCGGACATGGATGCATACGTGTAGACATCAGACGGTGAGACACAGACGCTGACGGACAACATGGTTTACTTGGCTGCAATTATATTTTTTCTCCTCTTCGGGTTTTTGTTGAGGGTTTACATCTATGTGAGTAACCGTGTACACTCCAGGCGCAATAATACACAGCCGAGTGATTCGTCCATAGGCCCGAGGACTTCAGGTAAAAGTGGGTGTTGTTGGGCCTACTCGCGGTGAAACCATCCACCTCACCGGCGGGAAACACGTTGCTAGCGCCGTAGGAATAGAAGAGGTTCCGAGGCTCACGGTCAGGATGCCATTCGTACCAGTAGAAATAGTTGCCAGCTGCTGCTTCTGCGTAAAAGCATTCGATGGTGATTGCAGTGCCTTTGGAACTGGATATGGAAGAGGGAGTCTGTTGAATCAGCACGGCCGCCTTAACTGTAAAACCGACTGTGGAAAGACAAGGGAGTTAAATTTGATGGCACAAGAAATTAAAGTGAAAGCTAGATGGGGGTGAATCAATAAAGATAAGGTGTGCGTGAGAAAGAGAGAGAGAGACGCACAGTTGCAGAGAAAGAGAGCAAAAATCGAGAAGCAGAAGTAACGCAGACAGAGAGGAAGAGTGAGAGAGAGACAGAAAGGCATAATGAGCGGGGCACAGACAGGGAGAGATGGAACGACAAGAAGGGAAGCAAAAACAGTGGTTGTTATATGTAGAAGCAAAGTGAGATAATGACAGAGAGGGAAACAAGCAGAGGCACATGAGACAAACGGACAAAGGGAGGGTCGGCATAGTGAGAGAAAAGAACTAGGGACCGAGTGAGACAGAGAGAAAGGAACACAGGGACTGAGAGAGTGACGGAAAATAGCGGCATCCTAACAGTTCCAGATCATCTACAATGGGTGTGAATGAATTCCCGGAGATCGGGAGAAGAACCTCAACTCTAAAGCATCTCAATTCGGACGCTATAACAGCGAGGATCGATGACACCTCGCCCTTCAACTCCTCCTTACCAGCCAACAGCAGCAACAGAGCCCAGAGCTGAGGCGGAGACATCTTCCGAGGCTGAAAGAGCAGTGCGTTCACAACGTGAAACCACTGAGCCGTGCTAATGCCGAACAGCTCAGAAGTTCCGGAAACTGACTGGAATTTGCTGTTCCCATGTTATGAATGTTAACTAGTCGGATGGGAGGGGCAAACATTTTTCAGCTTTTCATTGGCTCCCAGAATACGATTCGTCATTTCCTGAATAAGAAGAGAAAATACTAGCAACATTCACCAGTTCAGGTATCAGCAGAGTTGAAACGGTAAATATGATTCTCTCCACAGATGTTGCCAGATCTGCTGAACATTTCAAACTTTTCGGTTTTTATTAAAATTCTAGCATACTTTGCATTTTTAGTAGTCTTCAATTGTGGTGCGGGGCCAATGAGGAAGAACAGTGTTATCAAATAACTCAGAGCATTGGCAAAAATACCAGATGTCTGGGAGAATCTGTCAGTTATACAAAAGAAAATGAACTGCCTGAAATTCAGATCGAAACGGATTCAATAATATATTTCTGAATTGAATTGGATAAAATATTGACGGGGAAACTAAATGCAGTGATGTGGGAGCGAACAGAGAATGGGACAAATTGAATAGGGGACAAGTTACCCAGCCATCATCAATATGAGAGAATTATTTATAAATCCTGTATGGAATTCGAAAACAATGTCTTTACCAAAAGCATGGGGGCAATTTAAAACTGACTTTCACATGTGAGGATACTGTGTCTTGAAGAAACGTGTTTGGACTTTGTTCTTGTGCAATGTCTCGTGGAATAGTTATAAGCACTCGGAGCCGTCCTAACAGCCAGCATTCTGTAGTGTTGCTGCAACAACATAATTGATTCTAATGGCTAGAATGTTGGTTTTAATCTTCACTAATACTGTTGTGCTCTTCTCTCCTGGGATTTTGCAGGGTGGGGCTTAATTGGGATGATTGACAGGTATGGTCATGTGATGGCGGAATCTGGCCTTACACAGGTATTCAAGCTCAGGTGCTGCTTCAAGCTGTGTGTGTGTGTGTGTGTGTGTGTGTGTGTGAGAGAGAGAGAGAGAGCAGTGTTTTCCCCTTCCCTTGAGTTGGATTTTCTGTGGTCTGAGTGTTGCTGCTTTGGAGGCTGACAGAGATTAGGTTTACTTCTGTGTTTTACTGCCTTGAGCATATATCCTTCTCTGAAAATTGCTGTTTGGATTTCAACAATTGGTGTTAAAACCTAAAAATCTAGCATTATGTGACCATACTTCTTTTAATGCTAACTAATTCTGTATGTTAATGGGACATTGCTGTTAAATTGGAACAACAGAGATTTGGAGGTTTATACTAGGTCACATTTAAGTATTTTAGTCGTAAAAGTTATGCTAATTATTTTCGTTATATCGTAAATGTGTCCTTAAATAAACTTTGAGCAAAGCTTCCAAGTGGGTCACTTGAATCATACCTGAAGTGAAACAACTGATACTCAGTAATCACAAACTCAAATGTAAAACCTAGGGTCTAGGCTATCTTCACGAAACACATTGGAGTGTCTGGCCTGAGCTTTAACACACGGGAGGGGTTAAGGCGAATAACATTGATTCCGTAAACGGCATTCACCATATGCCCAAACAGCTGTAAAGGGTAGGTGACCCATTGACGAAGTATCTGGAATGATGTCTCGCATTTGCATTCTTCGAATCATGAGTAATATATTTATGGATTTAATTATTTCTTATTTCTGTGGAATTGTTTAACTTACAGGGGCGGAAATGGGTAAGAGATAGACAGACGGACAGGCGGATGGACGGGCGCGCGGCGAGCCGAATGATTGATTAACACAGCGAGACACAGAGGCTGACGGACAGCAGAGTTCTGTTGGCTATAATTATATTTTGACTCCTGTTGAGGGATTTGGTCTCTGGGAGTCATTGTGTAAACTCCAGGCGCAATAGGACAGAGCCCAGTGATACGCCCACAGGCCAGAGGACTCCAGGTAAAATTGGGTGTTGTTAGGCCTACTCAAGTTGGAACCGTTCACCTCACCGTGCAGAATGACTCTTCCAACGAAGCGAGAATAGGAAAGGATTTGAGGCTCACGGTCAGGGTGCCATCGAAAGCAGTAGACATAGGTTCCGGCTGATGGTTCCTTGCAAATGCATTTGATGGTGAATTTACTGCCCGGGGAACTGGATGTAGAAGAGGGAGCCTGTTCGATCAACATGACCGCCATATCTGTAAAACCGACTGTAGAAAAATAAGGAAGTTAACTTCGATATCTCGTGATGGGCACATAAAATAAGCATGGAAGATAGATATAGATGAATGAAAGAGAGAGAGCGTGACTGAGTTTGTGTGTTCGTGTGTGAGAGATGCAACATTGCAGAAAATGAGAACTAAAAGTGGGAAATAGACGACATGCAAACGGACAAGATGAGAGCGAAAGAGATACACACACACACACACACACACAGAGCGGGACACAGACACAGAGTGAGGGAACTACAAAAAGGAAAGCAAGAACAATCGCTGGGATAAAATGGAGAGAGTGAGATAATGACAGCGAGGGAAACACTCAGAGACACAGAGACAGGCGGACAAAGGGGAGTCAGTATAGAGTGAGGAAATTGTGAAAGACCGAGAGGGACAAAAAAAACACAGGGATTGAAAGAGTTATGGAAAGAACTGTCAACATAACTGTGAATTAACCCCTGGTGAGTGGTGAATTTACCCCTGCGAAGAGGGGAGTGGAACCTCAACTCCAAAGCAGATCAACTCCGAAACAATAAAAGCGAGGAACACTGACACCTCCCCGTTTAACTCCACCTTACCAGGGGTCCGCAGTAGCAAATGCAGAGCTCAGAGACATTCCTGGAAGCTGAAAGATCCGCGTACTCACAACGTGAAACCACTGAGCCGTTTTATTGTAGAATATTACAAAGTTCTCAACACTGATTGGGATTTGCTGTCCCTTTGCCCTGCATGTTAATTTGATAAATGGGAGGGGCAAATCTTTCATTCTTTTTACTCCTTCTTTTGGCTCCCAGAGCACGAATTGTTATTTCCTGAGTAAAAAAAATTATATGCCAGAAATATTCAGCTGTTTAGGCATCATCTGTTGCCACAAGTTCTAATGATTTCCAGCTTTCGGTTTTGAATCATGTTGTCAGCATCCGCAGTAATTTGCTTTTGTATTCGTCGCCATTTCCGGTGTGGGACTTGTCAGGTAGTAAATTATCATCTGCGAAATCGTTAGCAAAACTCAAAAGTAACTGATTGGTCGGAGAATCTGTTTAAATCAGTCAGATATGCAAGAGAGAATGGGCCGCCAGGAAGTGTGATCAAAGCAGATTCAATCATCATTTTAAAAAATAATTAGATAAATTCATGAGGGTGAACTTAACTGCAGGAATACAGGAGTGAACAGAGAGGATCATTAGAGTGGATGTGTTAACCAACCTTCATCAATATTAGATAATTACTTAGACGGCACGTTGGCACAGTGGTTAGCCTCATGGCGCGAGGAACCCAGGTTCAACTCTAGTCTTGAGTGACTGTCTATGTGGAATTTGCACGATTTCTTCCGGTTTGATCCGAATGTCTAATTTCCTCTAAAGGTTTGCAGGGATTGGGTTGATTGGCCACGCTAAATTGCCTTTAGTGTTCAAAATTGTGTAATTTAGATGGGTTAGTCTTGGTATTCAGGGATGACTGGGATTCGGGGAATAGGCCTGAGGAAGGTGATCTTCAGAGAGTCAATGGTGACTCGATTTGCTGAAATGCTTCCTTTTGCAATGTAGAAATTCTTTGATTCTATGATTCTTAATTGAAAACTCTGAAGGGAATTCAGAAGCAACCTCTTTGCCCAAAGTGTGGTGACAATATAGCATTTTTATTTCTCATGTTTTCTTTTTTCTCAAATTACTAGAGAATTATTTTCACGACCATGCGCTCAAATGGCTGTCCGGTGACTGTCTAGTGAGGAAGGTATGTAGAGATAGGTCTCACTTTTGCCATGTTTGAATCATGGGTGATATATTTATGGGTTTAAAGGTTTATGTTTCTTTGGAATGGCTTCCTTCATGGGTTAAGGAATGATCTAAGAGACTTCTACAAAACCCTGACGTCTTTTGATGAATACACTTTAAATATCAGGAGCTAATATCATTGAATCCTTGCAGTGCAGAAGGAGATTATTTGGCCGATCGCGTTTACACCAGCCGTACAACAAAGCAGCTTACCCAGGCCACCCACAGCTCTATCCGCTTATCCTCACGCATTTATCTTGCGCATATTAAGGGACCAATCCAGTTAACCTGCACATGATTAGGTCATGAGAGGAAACCAGAGCACCCAGAGGAAACGCACGCAGGCACATAGAGAATGTGCAAACTTTATCCAGTCATCAAAGACAGGATTCGAACTCGGGTTCCCAACGCTGTGAAGCAGCTGTGCTAACCACTATGCCACGGTAGTATAGATGGGGAAAGGAACGATCAATGGTGGACACCAATTTTGGGATATTGGCAAAAGATTCATAACTGCAGAGTTTTGGAAATCTCCTCTGTGCGAAACATCAGTTTGAAACACTCTGAACGGCGGTACAGCAGATTCTTTGGAAACTTTGAAAAATCAGTGGGCATTCTGTACACGATCAGGAAACTCTCAGAGGCACTAATAGCCTCATCCACCATTCACGGACTCATTATTAAAAATAGCGGCTAATTAAATGAGAAGAACATTCATGGATAATGTTCTAATCTTAAAGATAGAATACCATGATCTGAACTAAAAGAGGTCAGGAAGATTAATCAAAATCAATGAAATCACAAATCACGGTCCACCACAAACTACAGAACAAAGATGGATGGATGGATGGATGGATGGAAAGATGGAAAGATGGATGGATGGATGGATGGATGGATGGAAAGATGGATGGATGGAAAGATGGATGGATGGATGGAAAGATTGAAAGATGGATGGATAGATGGATGGATGGAAAGATGGATGGATGGAAAGATGGATGGAAATATGGATGGATGGATGGACGGACGGACGGACGGAAAGTGAGTTAATTCGTGCTGTTGCTGCGCTCTGCCACCTCTTTGAATCACTGTGAAACTCCGGGACGAGTAATATATGGCCGATACAACAACTTCCGTCCAGTCCCTGCCGGAGGATTTTAGATAGGTGGGCATAGTTGGGCTTCCTCGTGGTGGAACCATCAACTTCACTGGAGGGAGAGATGTTATCATAGAAAAGATCCTGCCGCTCACGGTCATGGTGTCATCCGTACCAGCAGAAGAAGTTGCCAGCATCTGCTTCTCTAGGGAGACTTTGAATGCTGACCGGAGTGGCCAATGAACTGGAAATGGAAACAGGAGTTTGTCGGAGCAGCAAGGCATCCACATCTGTAAATTGGAAAGGGAAGGTGAAGAGAGAATTATAAAGCCATAAATAGAGTCTGCATTGATAAGAAGATGAAAAATAGGGGTGAAGGGGAAACACAGTGATACAGGTGTTGGGGGCGGGGCGGGGGGGGCAGCAAATGATGGATGGACAAAGACATAATGAGTGAACGAGAGAGAAAAATCCGGCAGAGGGAAATGTGCATAGAAGCACGCGCACACACGCACAAAAACATGCGCACAAACACCCTACCCGTCATCATTAGCAACACATTTCCAAGGTGAGCATACTCATCATTAGAGCGGGGAAGACAATTCTGTTTAGTGTGTGAATTTACTGAGCAGTGTTCTTGTAGAATATCCATGTTTTGGACACGAAGTTGACTTCACAGTTTACTCGTACATCATCTGGAATATTTGGAAAAGTGAGATCAGGCTTTCTTCCTTTGTCTGGAGTGATAATTTCCGAGGCAGACCGTTCTGGAGAATCTCCTCTGAACTGTTTCTGAGGCCTTGTCATGCTTCCTAAACTAAATTGCTTGCGCTGGAGGAAATCTTTCCTAAATGTTGAAATCTGTCATCACGAACCTGGGGTCATGACCAACTGATGATTCTGATATGCACACACTAAGCCCGAGGCGTACGCAGCTTAACTGGTTGAAGAGGCTCCTTTTCAAGTCTCTTCTTTTCGAGATACCTTCTTTTAGCCTTAACATATGGCTGTCATTGTGCGCCAGTTTTCAAGGGAGCGCATGTCTACTGTGGTGGACTACGTGTCTCAAATGGATTGTTTCATTCCGGATAGCGTCAAGCTTCATGCGCGTTATACATTCATCCAGGCAAGTGGAGAACATTCCATAATTCTTCTAATTTGTGTCTTGAAGTGGATTGATTGTCTGTATATCACTTCGCTGCATCGGTGTTACATAATAGACCTTCGTCGTTCAGTAATTAACGTTATTGGACAGTCATTACGACTGAATCTATCATATGTGACACAATGAAAGCAATGCAAAGGAAGAGTTGGAATTTTGAAGGGCATCTGGGACAGATGTATTTGTTCCCTTCTCCCTTCTGATTTCCTACAGCCTTCGGTTACTTCCGTCATTCATTCTTGGTGAAATTGCAGGTGGAATCGACCGTTGAAGCGGGAAGACATTAGCGGCTGTGGCGGCTTTGATCGTGCAGTCAGTTGTAGATGTTCATCCGATTGCTTTTTTGTATTGACACTATCGCGATCCGCAGCTCTGTGCTCACTGCTTGCACAGTAATACATCGCCGAATCCGCAACCTTCACTTTCAAGATCCTCAAGGTACACTTCTTCTCCTCGGGCCGCGTAATCTTGATCTCGTTCTCGAAGTTTCCTTCGTAAGTAGCTCCAACTCCATTAGTATGATAACCCATTAGGCGGAAAGCCACGCCAGGGTACTGCTGATACCAGAGCATCACGGTCTTGCTGCTGTCGTTTTGGTAACAATTTAATTCTGTTGCCTCGCCTTTATTCACGGCCATCTGAATTGGCCATTGGTATATCAGCTGTGCCAGTGTTTTGCCTGGAGAAATAAAGAGAATATTTACAATGCTTAAATCGTCATGGGTGACAGGAAAATGAATTTAAAAGACATTAAATGACCGGATAGACGACGAAAAAGTAGATGCTATGTAGGTAGATAGGTAATAAACAGGTAGATAGTAGCCTGATAGATAGGCAGGCACATAATTCATAGATAATTCATAGATAGATAGATAGATAGACGAGTACTATAAGACATCTAGATTGCGGACACATGTTGAGGTCAACACAATTTTAGTAGCGATATGAAAATGTTAACACTTCTCATTTCCTCAGAAAGTTAATTAATCTAGTATGATTCTGCAAGAGATTCCGCCCACGATCATGCTCGCCCTAAAATTTAAGCATACTAATAAAAAACGACTGCTTTTTTTATATCAGTCCAATTCGGTTGGCGTTAATAACGGAAGAAAACACAGGTGAGGTTTTAGCGTTATAAACATTGGCGAAATACCTAGAAATGAAGAGCAGAGGAAAACAAAGAGAGCAGCTGTCTGCATCTTACACACTGGAGGTTGAATCTGCTATTGGATCGTTTGCAGGCAGCAGTCGATAAAACTGACTTCAGGACGTGACGACAGAAGAATCTGGGTTTCCTGTTGACTCGTCAATTCCTGTATTAAGGGTTAAAACGGCACCAGTCGCCGTGCGTGCCCTGGTTGTGCAAATGGTTCATGGGGCTAGGTTCGCTTCGATAGACCCATCGAGGCAGGACCCATGTCTGGATAAAAATATTGCGAAAGGGTTGACAGGCCGAGTCGCGCACGTCTTGGGGGAGAAATAAGGTGGAGGTACCCGTAAAACCATCAAAAGTTTGATTGCCATCTCTGGTGAAGCCAAAGGTATAAAATGGCCTCCCCTTAATGGCCAAGGCAGGCTAGTACATTCCTGGAGTATTCACATCTGGGGTTAATGGCTTGCTCGCTAGCAGCTTGGGCGCCCTGTTTCTCAGGACCGCAGCTGGGGTTGCCACACAGAATGTGATACAGTGACTAAGGCAGAGCAACAATGTAAATTGCATTGGATACAATTTATTGGTTGCTTCATACTATAATCCAGCACTCGCCGAAAAGCTGTCGAAGCAGGTTTAAATAACTTCAGAGCCCGCTGTCGATGGAGGAAAAGTAAATACCCAGAATTGCATTCGCTCCATCAGAGAAATGACAACATTTCTGTGAGCCAACCAACAATACGTTTGGCCGCTTGCACTTATAAGTGGAACAACTTGGAGGAGGACAGATTCTCACTCACTGCCCAGAGTTTGAGAAATCCTGCAGTCAAAGAACGTTTCATAGAATCATAGAATCATAGAGCCCTACAATGCAGAAAGAGGCCCTTCGGCCTATCGAGTCTGCAACGAACACAATCCCACACCCGCCCCTGCCCTACAAATTATACCCACTAATCCCTCTAACCTACAGGATGTCTGTACTTCCGTTCTCGATTCTGTTGCTGCTGCTACCGACGAAACTGGCCTCTGATGTGTCAGTAATCTTGA
Organism: Carcharhinus amblyrhynchos; assembly: GCF_965287045.1. Lineage (NCBI taxonomy): Eukaryota > Metazoa > Chordata > Chondrichthyes > Carcharhiniformes > Carcharhinidae > Carcharhinus > Carcharhinus amblyrhynchos. The sequence continues at coordinate 8,924,145 of NW_027649778.1, forward strand.
CTGTCATTGCCCTGCGCGCCCGATTAGGGGTTAATCCACTTTCTATGCTAATTCCAAGACGTTTTAAATTGTAGATTTCACCTCTCTGTGTTTGCCGCCTCTGTGTCTATTTGTCACTCTGTCTCCCTCTCCCTGTCACTCCGTTCCTCTCTCTGACGATTTATCTACTAATTTCCTTCTTTAGGCTTCCTACCTTCCTTCGCCCGACTGTCTCTCAGTGCTCTGTGTGTTTCTCTCTTTATACCACTCGAGGCCTTCTGTGGCCAATCCCCTCCCCTTCGTTTTACCTGAGGTTCCCGCTATCTCCATCTGATTCTCTCATTCTACCCTTCTCTCTTTTCACCTGGTTTTCTCTGTTTATCTCTCTATCACGGCCTCGCTGCTCCGCTCTCAGTCTCACACCTCTTCTCACCCCCAGGCCTACCACTGCCTATTTTTATATCCCTTTGAAGTATTCAAAGTTTATATATCTGCCTTTTCACTCTCTGATTTACAGAAGTGGCGGCCATACTGGTCAATAGATTCCAGCTTTCATATCCAGTTCCCGGGCCACCCCAATCAGCCTCAAATGCCTTCACATTAAAGAAGATGGTAGCAGCTGGTGTTGATGGTATCTGGCCATCTCTTCTTTGAGCATAGCACTTCATTCACCCTTTTTTTTTGCTTCCAGGTTTTGACGACAATCTGTTCTTATCTCATTGAAGCCCCCTTTACTCCAGTTCATTGTCCTTTTCCATAGTCACCATAAAACTTCTATACAGTGATCACGATCCCATATATGTTCCCTCTCTGACACTTGATGGCACATAGAGTGACACCGCAGTTATAACACAGTCGAGGCAATTCGGCCCAAGTGCCTTGTGCCATCATTTATCCTCCACATTAATCCCCTCTCACCCTACTTTATCTGAGGATATTAACATAGCAAATAATAAAGGCATCTCTGGTTTTGGATAATTTCTTATCAAATAATACACTATCCCAGATTCTGTTGGCCCAAATCTTCCTTTGCCCGCAGAGTCGTACCCCAGTGTAATCCACGAGAGACGCTGACGATACCCTTGGGAATCCCGAGGAAGTTTGAACTCCCGCTAGGCTAGTACCCTGCATTTGAAATCATCCGATAGACAGGTTTAAAGTTGAGAGTTCAAATTTGTCCAAGTCTCTTAGCGCAATAGCTTCTCAGGAAAAGTCAGAAGTATTAAAACCACGTTTAACTCCTGTGTAAAGATATGACGAATATTCTCCCCCACCCCCCAACACTGGACCCCTTTGCCATCCCAAATGACCTAACTCCTTCCCTTCATACCGCCGACTAATAACCAATTAACGCTACGGGCACCTGATTACACTCCACCTCCTTACTGACCCCCTTGCTGCCAACCGTGAACAGGCCACCCTACCCCTCCGCCCCACCTCTCTTCCCGATAGAACGTACCCACAAACTAAATGCACATAACTATCTCAGGGACATTTGAACCGAGGCCCTTACGGCAGCTAGAGGAAAAAACACGCTGGGTAAGTATAAAGCAACGGAGTGGCAGTATGATTGTGGGCGCCATACCTCGGAAGTCTGGGGCTGTAGCTATCCAATCATTTGCGTAGATTTTTGATACCGTGATACTATTTTTACTCCAACCATATTGAGTTCAAGCTACCAGATCATTGGAGTTTAAAAATATTCATTATAAACGCTCAACAAAATGCAATGATGTATAACCTACCCAAATGCAATCTGACTGCTTGTCCATTGACCCTAGTGTCTCAACATTTGGAACATAGTTACGGAGCTCTTTCGAAAGCATGATAAGAGGAGTAATGAAGAAATGCAGAGAGAGGCAGGTAAATAAGAGAGTGGAAGGGACAAGAAGAGAAACGGGCGCGAGAGAAACAAAAGGAAAATTAAGAAAGTAGTATCTGACACACCACCAAATAAATTTAACCCGGATTTAAGAGTGAATGCCTTCGCAAGCTCTGCATTCCAAGCGAAAAAGCTTTTTGATTATCCGCGACTGACATACATTCTGCATATTGTGCGAGAATGCAACTGAGCACCCATTTTGTCAATAATTTCATTAGATTTATTCTAATGCGTAGAAATGGAACGAAGATTTGCCCGTGCACTTTAGAGTCTGGTTGGCAGCTGCTGAACATTTCCCGAATTTAACGTTAGCCTGTCCCAACAGCACGCCACCCCCCCGCCCACCTCCTCCCCACGATCCCCTGCCACACGCCGCGCCCACTCCCCAAGAGATTTCCCGGACTCTCCAAATGGTTGAAACTACCCATCACTGGAAACCTGAAATAAACCTCCCCTCCATGTCTCCTCGTCAGAAGATGTCGCAGGGAGCTGACGTCACGAGCAGCTATATCCTTTAATGCTCCTTGAGAAATTGATGCTGTTATTTTCTGGCCAACGACTGGATTACTAAAACATGTCAGGGGATAGTCAGTCAACCACATTTGCCTATGGCGGATCATGCAGAAGGCAGGCCGAGTAATGATAGCAGATTTGGTTTTCTTCGATATTAGTAAAACAGACTGGCTTTTCCGGAAATCCAGTAGTGTCATGCACATTAATACTGAAAACAGGCTCTTTATTGCAGATTTGATTCTATTTGCTGCCAGGATATGGTATGAAACCCTTGTCCATGAATCAATTAGCCTAGCATTCTGTACTAATAGACCAGCAACATTACTACGATTCTACATTAGGATAACAAACAGCACTGTCTGCAGAGAGCTAAAGCAGGGATCGGTAGACTAATGGATAAAATTGTTTGGCGGATCCAGACTAAATCCACCACTCGGAAGCTGGTGACGTCGGTTTAAGCTAACTTTAGAATCAGTTGGCGAAGGTCGAAACGTAAATGCGTCGAGTCGCATTAGCTCCACCCCGGAAATGACATGTTGTCCCAACCCACTATAAAGTGATCGCAAGCATTTATCCGTTGAACAACTTAGAGGAGATATCCATTATCCAGAATTTGAGAAATCCTGCAGTTAAATACCCTTTAAAGATGTATAGGTCTGGGCTCTGGGGCTTGTTGCTGCTGTTACCGGGTAAGGTGGAACTGGCCTCTGAGTTGCCAGTGAGCTTCACTGTTTTTGCGTTGCGTGTCCCAGTTAGGGGTTAACCTCCGTTCTGAGCTGCTTAACATCGCTTGAAGATGTAGATTCCCTCTGTCCTTCTTTGTTGCCATAGTCTCTGTTTGTCACTGTTTTTCTCTCCCTGCCACTCTGTTTCTCCCTTTAGGCTTCTTTGCTTATGGATTTCTCTAGTTTGACCCGACCTTCGTCCGCTTGTCTCTCAGTGTATTTCCTCTGTTCCTCCCTTTTTCTTTCCATTCATGATCTATCGATTGTTCTTGGTTTTCTCTCTGTTCCTGCCCCTCCTTCTCAGTTTGTCTTTGTTTCTCTCATTCTCGCCTGGCACTCTTTGCCTGCTTTTCTGTCTTTCTCTATCTCTATATCATTGCCTTACTCTCCCACTCTCATTCTTGTCTCAGCTCTCTTTCCCTTTCTGTCCTTGCAACCCCTCAAAGGGTGTCAAGGTTAATATCTGTCTTTTCTCTCTGTTTTACAGATGTGGCGGCGGTGCTGGTCCAACAGACTCCACCTTACATATCCAGCTCCCCGGGCACTGCAGTCAGTATCGAATGTCATTGCATAAAAGCAATGTTTACCTCCTCTTTCAATTGGTATCGATGGCATCCTGATCGTGCTCCTCAGAACCTTTTCTACGCCTATGGCACAGAGATCACTCCCAAAGGGGAGGTGGACGGATTCACCGCCAGAAAATCGGACAACACTCACTTTTACCTGGAGTCTTCAAGCCTGCGGGCCAATCCCTCAGCCATGTATTACTGCGCCTGGAGTTTACACAGTGGCTCAGAAAGATGCATGAGTTCGGCTAAAAACCCAAGTGGATCCGAAAAAATAATAGGAGTTACAACCATCTCTTTATCTATCTATCTATCTATTATCGATGTATCCAAATGTCATAAATTGCCGAACTATCAACATCTTTATTTACCTAACTAATGGCATGCATCAGGTTTCAGTATTTAGACATGTAATATAATGCTGTTTTTTTGATTTATTTTATTAACATTGAATCACCATCTCTTTTACTTAACATTATAATATACATTTTTTTAAGCATTCCATTCAGGAATTTCCGACAAGGCAGTGTCTGCATTTTACAAACAATTTTCGAGGTGGGGTAAATTGGTTAGTTCTATGGCTGAAAGAAGGGACAAGGTATAGAACAAGCAGTTACACAGCTCGCGACTATGCAATTGGGTATTTCCCAAGCTTGCCGGCCCAATACGGGGAGGCAATGGCCAAATGTTACTATCGCTAGATTCTTAATCCAAAAACCGCTAATGCTCTAGGGGCCTGGACTCGATTCGCACCACGGCAGATGGTGGAATTTGAATTTAAGTTTAAAAGATCAGGAATTAAGAATATATTGACCATGAAACGATTGTCAGAAAAAAAACATCTGCTTTACTAATGCCCTTTAGGGAGGGAAATCTATAATCCTTATCTTGTATGGCCTACATGTGACTTCCAAGCCATAGCAAAATTGTTGACTCTGAGCTGCCATCAGGCAACTAGGGATGGGCAATAATTGCTGGCCCAGCCAGTGACGCACATGTCCCACGAATGAATTAAAAAAAGGCTGTTTACCACGAGGTATTCACGCTATTGCAGTCGTAACGAGAGAAATCAGAAACTGATACAATTCGAGGGAAGGACATTCCGTCCATAATGCCAGTATTTTCTTTAAGGGATCTGATCATTGCATATTCCCCTGACCTGTTCCAAATATTCCGCTTTGGATATTTCTCCGACCACATTTTAGCATTTTCTATGGAATTTGCTTCGACTGCCCTTCAGGCATTGCCAATCCACAGGGTATATTTCGTTATGGCGAAAGGTTCACTGATCTCTCACTGGTTTGCTACTGATCTCCTATGAATCGACTGAACAAGGGATTTGGGAAGGAAATTGGCCTAAAGTAGAACAACGATGAACAAGTTGATGGGAAAGTGGCCTACTCCTGCTCATACATTCCTATGTTCTCATTCTGGTTATTTTGTCATTCAACATGAAGCAATGGTCTCTGTTTAACTGTCATCCTTTCAAATGATATCAAGTCCTTGCGCTGTTTCTCATTATCTACTATCAAAATACGCAACGATTTCCAAAATCTCTTCCAAATTTTCCCTTATTTTCAGTGCTCTAAAAGGAACAGATCCACCCAAACAAAGAATTGTTAACCTTGGAGACATTAAATATGCCAATTGTGATTCAGAGCCCAGAATGGCGACATCTATTCAGATACCAATCTCTCTGCACACCTGGCCCCCGAAGACGGTTTAAACATTTGTTAAAAATCGTTAACCCACTTTTCTATCAGATTCTCTTTGTCCTTTGAACATCGTAGGTGTTCAGCACGGTGAAGAAGTTAACCCTTCAAATCTCGTTTTCCAGATGAAAAATTCTGCTTGAAGCCGGAAAGCAATTTAACGTGACGTAGAGCGTCATAGAATCATAGACCACAGATCAAGGCCAATTCACTCATTGATACGGGCCAACGTTTTCAAAGACCCATTTATTATTCTCACATCATCCCGTTCCCGTTTCGCTTTCTCTCACCTTATCAAGGACATCTTTAATCCTTTCTCTCTCCTACCCTTAACCAGCTCTTCGCCATGGATACTATTTTGCACAGCCAACATTCTGAGGTAATGGATTACATATTCTCACCACTCCTTGGGCAGAGTTTGAAATTTTCCAATCCTCTGACGCCACCTCCCCAGGAAACGACTGCATGGAAAATGCCCGGAAATTTTGAATTCCCTTTGGACAATTATCCTGCACCTGGAATCATCTAATGCTTTGATAGAAACCGGAAACTTAAGATTGCTCCGAGCTTCTCAGCAGAATAGTTGCCTAGGAACAACTGCAGGGACTGCTACTTTCAGCTCTTGGATAATTGAACCTTCACCACCCACCTCCCCTCCCCAAATACCCCCACCTGCTCGGCTATCCCCTCCCCCCAGCTCCGCGAGTGCCTGTCCGCCCAGCACTTAACTACACCCCACTGCCTCACTGACCTCCCGCCCCCGCAACCTCGGACTCACCACCGGCCCTTCCTAATGTTCCGCCTACCCCAGGCCACTATCCAGCGGACGTACATTTACTTTCTCCTTGACTTGTCAAAGAAACTTTTAAACAAATAGACCTTTAAGCTTATCGCTTTGAAGCGGCCAGTGTTTGAAGATAAATGCACTCAATAGTACCAAAGGAGAGGAGTGCCAATCCGGCGCTGATCGCCTCTTCTCGGAAATTTGAGGGGCGCAACTATCCACACATTTGTGTGGAATCCAGTTGTGAATATGGCTCTGGGTTTGCTTCGCAACTTCCTTCCATTCCGGGCTGCCGGAGAAATAATTCGGGAAACCATTACCTGTGAAGACAGAAGCAGAGTTAAGGTTTGGAGCGTAATATGAATCCTCTTTAAAGGCCGAAGTTTTTTTTCAGATTTGCAGCATTCAGTATTTCGCTTTCATTTTGGATCTGCAAAAGAAACACTTTTGAAAGGGTGCAGAGGAGGTTTACCAGGATGTTGCCTGGCATGGTGGGAAGGTCTTATGAGGAAACGCTGAGGGACTTAAGGTTGTTTTCGTTAGAAAGGAGGAGGTTAAGAGGTGACCTAATTGAGACATACAAGATGATCAGAGGGTTAGCTAGGGTGGACAGTGGGGAGAACAGACACGGGGAGAACGTGTAAACTCCGCAGACAGTGGTCCAAGCCGAGAATCGAACCCCAGGCCTCTGGCACTGTGAGGTAGCAATTCTAACCACTGTGCCACTGTGCCGCCTACTAACCACTGTGCCACCGTGCCGCTGATTCATGATAGATGTTCAGAGCAGAATAATTTGTTTCCGTTCCTAGCTTTCAGATAGAAGGACCTGTAATATCCGTGACGTCATTTCCAGCTCGCTCATGACACGCTTCAACAATAGGTTCTATATTTTGCTTCCACTGCTCCTCTGTTAAACTTTATTCTCTATTCCCCAGAGGATGGGCCTGAATCTTCTGCTCTTTGCCTCTGTATTGCTCATACCATGTAAGTTAACATCAAATCGCTGTATTTAAATTTAATTTCCGTATCAAATTAAAACAATCATCTATATGCAATATAATTTAACTCATTTACTTTCTTTCATATTTGGAGCGGCGTCGAGTTATTTTATTCCGTTGTTTGTTCATGGAACCAACAATTAGTCTACGAGGCGACGCCTCTTCCATTTTTTAATTCTAATACATTAAGTTTAAATCTAAACTTACACAAGGACGATCGGGTATTTGGGTTGATTGGATCGTACCTTCAAAGAACTGTCACAAACATACTTCGGGCCAATTGTTTCCTTCATGTCGTGTATGATCCTTTATCTCTTAATAATTAGAAAATGTACTAAGATATACAGGAATGCCAGTTATCCAAACGTTTCCCTGATGATGCTGCCTTAACCGATTCCTCTATCTGGTTTCTCCCTTCAGATCAATGTCGATGTGCCTCAGTGTCTCAGACTCCCAGGAAAGTAACTGCGGGACGAGGGACCAACGTAACATTGACCTGTCAACAGGAGGACACCGATTACATCACGATGCTCTGGTACCGCCAGTACCCCGGGCAGGGTCTCCAGCTTCTGGTAACAGATGTATCTGGAAGCAAACCGACTTTCGAGGCAGGGTTGGAGAAGCGATTTGAGGTGGTCAGAGCCAATCTCAAAAGGTGCATTCTGAAAATTCGGTCTGCAGACCCTGGTGACACAGCTACTTATTACTGCGCTGCAACTAATGGAGCACAGTGCGTCAAACCCCTTATGTGCCGTGACAAGAAGCAACTGATGTCATTTCTATAGTTATCTTGTACTGTTCGCCCTTTTCTGTTTCAGAGATCGAATTTTTTTCTTCATGTTTGTGTGTCTTTAATCAACAGTTTTCATATTCTGTTCTTCCATAGATAATTAAATAGTTTTGCAGACTGTAACATGGAGTTAGACAGACGGTGGTTAGATTGACCATATCATATTAGAATATTGCGCCTTAACAATTGAATTCACCAGTTTTGATGATATCGTGATTTTTTTTCCCAATCCCTAGCATCTGGATTCCGTTCCGAACATTTTGCTATTGGTTAACCTACCGATGCTCTTCATATCAGAAGGGATGTGAATCGATGCATTTTGTTGGAAGAACAAGGCGGGGCAATCGAAGTAAAGTTTGCTGAATTATAACGAGTTGAGTGACCGGAGGTATCTCTAAGAGAAAACCGCATTAGGTCTGCCTGAAAAACTAGTTGACAAGGCATAAGGAATCGTTGGCTATACAAACAGAGATACAGTGCAAGGGCATGGAGAGCATGTTAAACCACTGCAAAACATTACTTCTGTCTCAATTGGAGTCTTACGTCGTTGGAAGGATATGAAAGCAATACTGTGTGAAAGATTTGCACAAGAAGATTCTCGAAATATAGGATGTCAGTTATATTGATTGATTGGGGAAACTGGAGCTGTGCTTTTTAGAGCAGGTGAGCTTGAGGTGATATTTGGTGTTAAAAATCATGAGGTGTCTGAAGGGAGGAGTCAGAGAAAGACTGATTCTATTGGCGGCAGAATTGAGAACAAGATTTAAGGTGAATGACAAAAATACCAAGGATGACTTGAGGACAACACATCCTAAGTGGCGAGAACTTAGGATGTGGAATGCATTACCGTGGGGTGTTCTCGTTGTTTTGAATTACCAGGTGCAATTGCTACTTCTATTCAGGACTTCGTTATTATGTAGTTCTGATTCCCTCCTTTTTTTGCATGTTACTTAGTACTGCATTAATCCATCTGAGTTTACCGAATGGCATATTTCTGTCAAAAGCTAGATTCTTGCTGAGTTGAAAACCTTCGTCTGAGTGTCAACAACAGTTTGGAATACAGAAACTCAGGTTGATTAATAGACTGCCGAGTAACATACAAAGAAGGGGAAGATCAGAGCTACATAACAAAGACGTCCTGAATAAAAATAACAATTGAATCTGGTATTTCAACTTTACTGTGAATCTGAAGTCTCATGTTGTCTTCATAATTTTTTAAAGCATTTAACTAGGTATTACAATTTAACCCTCGTTAACCAAATTGGTCTCCGCAAATTTCTAGGTAACAGGCTGTAGGATTTTCATGGCATGCCTCTGTTCATTTATAACGGACTCGGGAGTGATTGAATGCCGTGCTCCTGTTCCCGTGAAATAGGCTACAGAAGTGCTGAACGGTCTTCTTCTTCGCCAGCGGAACGAATAGTTTGAACGAGAGTCTAGCTATTGCGGCGTAAATGTCTGAGCGGCAGGGTGGCCCTCGTTTTCTTGTTGTATAAGACGCTTGAGTTGGTTGAATGGGTCCCTCATGTCCCCGTCTAACAGAGCCGAGGAGACTAAATGGTACTCCTCCTGTCCTTGCGTAAGTCATAAGGGGTTGACTTGGCCTCATCCTGTTCTTATGTAACAATCACGAGGGGTTGAATGCCCCTCCTCTCTCCCTGTCTTTTGAATCAACTTTCCTTCGATGCTCTTGTGCTTCATCACCCAAAATCAACCTCTGCTGCCCTTGTCTTTGTGCAGAAAGTAAATATATTGTCAAAGCATTACAAGCCACGATTCTTCCGTTCGTCCGTCCGTCCACTCACCCACCCACCATTCCACCCACCCACCCATCCACCCACATGTTCTTCCTTCCTTTCTTCCTTCCTTCCTTCCTTCCATCCATCCATTCATCCACCTGTCCATCCCTCCACACATTCATCTCTCCATCCATCCATCTTTCTGTACATCCGTTTGTCCATCCACCCGTCTGTCCGTTCGTTCTTCCATCCACCTATCCATCGATCCATCCATGCCATCCATCTATCTATCTATCTATCTATCTATCTATCTATCTATCTATCTATCTGTTCTTGTCTTTCATTCTTTCTTTCTTGTTTTTCTCTCTCTGTTGCGTTCTTCCTTTATTTGTTCCTTTCCTCCTTCCTTCCTTTCTTCTTTTTTTCTTGATATCATTTACTTACTTGTTTTATAGTTACTGCTGTTTTCCATGAACATTTCCTTTGCACGTCTATCACATCCAACGGTATTATTAAACGACACCCCTCGGCCTTCTCTTTCCCGGTAAGGACTGTTAGGACCAAATGCAGAAACTCCAAGCTGTTGTATGATGTTAATCTAGACCCCAAGTTTTACCTTTGGTTTTGGCATGGGTGTGCACAAAGTATGACACTCCAGGTATGATTCAAGTCGCCCACTAGAGGGGTTTATCCAAAGAAAGTTTATAGAGTCCATACTGTGCAGAAGGAGGCTGTTCGATCCATTGATCCTGCAGCAACAACAATTCCATCCAGGCCCTATCCCTGTAACCCCACGTATTTAGGTTCCTAGTCTCCCTGATGCTAAGGGGCAATTTACCATGACCAGTCAACCTAACCCTCATGTCTTTGGAGTATGGGAGGAAACCAGAGCATCTGGAGTAAATCCATTGAGGACAGGGAGAACATAGAAACTCAACGCAGTCACCCAAAGCTGCAGTTGAACCTTCCTGTTGCTGTGAGGCAGCAATGTCACCCGCTGTGCCATCCTGCCTTCCTATTATAAGACCATAACAGCATACAGTATAGGAGCAGAAGTAGGCCATTCGGCCCTTTGAGTCAGCTCCGTCATTTAATCATTGCTGATTTAATTCTCATCCCTATGCTCCTGCTTCCTCCCATATCCCTTAATCCCCCTATTGATCAAGAATCTATCTATCTTTGTCTTAAAGACATCCAATGGAATGACCTCCACAGCCCTCTGTGGCAATGAATTCCACAGATTCACCACAATCTGGCTGAATAAATGCATCTCATCTCAGTTTTAAAGGAGCGTCCCTTCGCTCTGAGGTTATGTACTCAAGTTCTTGTCTCTCCCACTATTGGAAACATCCTCTCCATCTGCAATCTATATAGACCTCAGTTCTTTATGAAAGCAGTGAAAATAAAACAAAACTATTGGACATAACTTTTACCAATTACAAGTATTGACAGAACATAGTATAACTCCAGTGGCTAACTAGCTCTTCTGTTCCATATTAAATACCATCCCACAGACACATCCTTCTTCAGATTTGGCACAGAAACAAGTATGTTCACGTGATGCTGGATCTTCAGCCGTTCACATGTGCTGTGAATTGGTCCTGCTAAACATTGGATAAAATCTCCCAGGCTCCCTAGTCCTGGCAATTCCCAAAAAGCAACTGCAGAAGACAGAGACAGAGTTAGAGACACTGCCTTCTTCCACCAGCTGCTGGCAGCAATTGAGAAATGAAACAAAAATCTTGTAATACTCTGTAAAAAAAAGTGGCTTAAGGCATATCACGTGACTGGTTAATCATCTATAATCAAACTCCACTCATCAATCTCCAAAGAATTATTAAACCCCAGAATCTTGCATTAATCCAGATTAAAATCCACAAGTTATCAATCTTCAGTTCATCATTCATAGTGCCTCAGCAGCAATAATGGATACCAGTTACAGAGAACATGGTTCCAACAAAATTCCAGAACCTGCTAGAAGCATCCCACAGAGAAACATACTCAAAATACATTTCTTTAAGGCACAGTGTCGCCATAGGAACCCAAGTCTGTTTATCACTACAGATAGAGATAAAAATCACTTCAGATGTAGTTCTTGTGAATTATCCTTTACATGTTGTTGAGTTCACGATTGCTAACCTGTCACTCTCCATTCTAATGCGGCCAATGTTCTCTTAAAAATGCGTTCGCTCTCCAAATTGAACGCCTCTAGAACAGACGATTCCCTGGTTTTATCTCACACAATTGGTTCTTGTTATTTTTAAGGTTTTTGTTGAACTGTTCCATCTATCTGAGTCACTGTGAAGACTCCAGGCGCAGTAATACACGGCCGAATGATTCACCCTCAGGCTAGGGGATGATAGACCGAACTCGTATTTACTTGCTCGCTTGGCGCTGAAACCGTCGTCCGACCCCTCTGAGAGCACGCGGTCTGTTTGCATGGAGTAAAACATCAGCTGCAGCCCTTTCCCCGGGTATTGTCTGTACCAGTACAGGTTAAGAATGCTACTGCTCCCGTCCACAGTACACGCCAGTTCCAATGCATCCCCACGAAATTTTGATACAGCAACGGGAATCTGGTGAATAACTTGCATGTTCACGTCTGGGAAAGATAGAGCGAAAGGGAGGTCAATAAACCAGGAGATTTGGGAAAAAGATTGGCGGAATGAAAAATATAGGAAAAATATCATAAACGAATATTATTAAATATAGTTTTTGTTTCACTTACATTGAAGCAGCAACATCAGAGCCAGCAAAAGATGCATCTTATAAAGTATTCTCTTGATCAGTTAACGTTTAAGAACGGGATTGATGAGTGTTGGAGCAACCAGACCGCTCCTCTGACATCATTGGAAAGAACAAGAAGCCCATAAGTCAGCATTGTAATGTTGGCCATGCCCCTCGTCCAGTTGAACCAATCAGAATCGAGTTTGAGTGTAAATCTCATTCTCTCCATACCTCACTGCTTCGCCCTCTCTTAAATTGTGTCTGTCTTTCTCTCTCTCCGCATACATCTAGGGAGGGGAGAATGAAAAGGCAAACCACTTTCCTTAAATTCACAGCATGCTGGCGTCAGTAGCAAGTTCAAAAAATACTGTCCATCTTCAATAGCCGTTGAGAAATTCATCGCGAGTCACTTTCTTGACAGCTAAAAGGTTGGCTAGACAATGCCAGAGGAGAACTGGTCAGCCACATTGGCCTGATCCGGAATCACGTTGGAGGCAAGGCAGGGTGTAGATGGCAGATCTGCTTGCTTCCAGACATCAATGAGTTACAATAATCCAGTAGTTTCATTGACACTAATACTAATATCCACTTTTTATTACAGATTTGATTCAATTGACGCCAGGACAGGGAGCTAAACTCGTGGCCGTAGATCATTGGCCTACTCTTCCATATCACTACACCAGAGACATATCCACTATGCAGTCAGATCGACTCAGACACGGAAGTGACTGCAACGGCAGCGGGGATAAACAGCGTTAGGCTTACTGGATTCAGATTAAAGTTCGCCACTCGTTGAGAAGCTGGCGAATGATTCAGATTAACTCTAACTGGTTGCACGTTTAAAATAACTTCAGAATCCGCTGTTTTTGAACGAATATAAATATCTAGATCACGCATTATTTACACCCCGGAAATGACATCTAGGGGCCAACGACCAATAAGAAATTGATCCCTTGCACTTCGACGTCGAACAACTTGAAGGACGACAGATTTTCACTCACTGCCCAAAATTTGAGAAATCGTGCAGTTAAACACTCTTTAAAGATGTATGGGTCTCGGCTCTGCGTTCTCTTGCTCCTGTTACCGGGTAAGATGAAATTGGCCTCTGAGTTATTAGTGATGCTCACTGTTATTACCTGTGTATACCGATTAGGGATTAATCCACTGTCCGAGTTCGTTCATTCCGTTTCAAAGTGTAGATTCACTCTGTTTATTGATTCTGTATGTCTTTGTCACTTTGTTTTTTCCCTCTATGTCACACTGTTCCTCCCTCTTACAACCTGTCTCCCTCGTTTCCTTCTTTAGTTAACCTCTTCCTTCGTCCGATTGTCTTTCAGAGCCCCTGTGTGTTTCCTCTCTCTCTTTAGATCACTCTAGCCCATTTATAACGGATCAATTGCCTTTTATTTATTCTCTCTGTCTCCAGTTGTCTTGTTTCCCTCATTCTCTCCTCTATTTTCCTGGTTTTCACTCTTTGTCTACGTATCACCGCCGTATTCTTCCGCTTTCATTCTCGCCTCCCTTCCCACTTTATTTTTCCGTTCTTCTATCCCCTCAATGCTAACATTATTGCTTTTTCACTCTGGTTTACAGATGTCGCGGCGGTGCTGGTCCAACAGACTCCAGCTTACATATCCAGTTCCCCGGCCACACCAATCAGCATCGAATGCGTTTACACAAAAGCAGATGCTACCAGCGCTTTCTACTGGTATCGATGGCATCCTGGCCGTGAGCCGCAGATCCTCTTCTATTCATACGCTGGAGAGGTCACTACCTCCGGGGCGGCGGACGGTTTCAAGGCTAGACTTCACAATGACACCCACTTTTACCTTGAGTCCCCCAGCCTGTGGGCTAATCACTCCGCCGTGTATTACTGCGCCTGGAGTTACACAGTAACTCACACACATGGAAGAGCTCAGCAAAAACCCAAAATGGATCCTAAAACCGAATAGGAGATATATTTATCATTTTCGCTGTCCTCCTGTTGTCTAGCTGTTCGTCTGTCTATCTGTCTCTCTCTATCTATCTACCTATCTATCTGTCTATCTGTATATCTATCCATCTATCTATCTGTCGCTGTTATCTATCTATAGCTGTTATCTAACCATTCTCTAAACGCCATTCATTGCATTCCAACATTTAAAGAAATAACAGAAATCTTGTTTACTTATTTTATTAATGTTGATAGGTGGCATGGTACCACAGTGATTAGCACTGCTGTCTCACAGCACCAGCGACCCGGGTTTGATTCCCGGCTTGGGTCACTGTCTTTGCAGAGATTGCACATTATCCGCTTGTCTGCGTGGGTTTTCTCCGGGCGCTCGGGTTCCCTCCCACAGCCCAAGGATGTCTGGGTTAGGTGGATTGGCCACGCTAAATTGCCTTTAGTGTCACGGGACTAGCTAGGGTAAATGCGTGAAGTTATGGGGATAGGGCCTGGGTGGGACTGTGGCCCGTGTCGACTCGATGGGCCGAATGGTCTCCTTCTGCACTGTGGAATTCTATGACTGTTCCGCTTTCTTTCAAATGAGGTTCTGTCTTTGGCTCTATGTCACTCTTTCCTTTGTCTTACAACCCGTAACATATTATTGATTATTTGAAACACTCACCACTTTTGGCAATATCCATTCTGTGCACTTTATAAAACAAGTCATGCACTTATTACAATAGTATTGTAAACTGATAGAACTCAGAAGAAGAGCACTCAGTCCATAGTGCCAGATTTTTCCTTTTCGCAGGGCTTACTGATGAATTCATAGTCCTTATTGTTTTATTATTAGTGTCACAAGTAAGCTCCCATTAACACTGCTATGAAGTTACTGTGGAAATCCCGCGGTCCCTACACTCCTGCACCTACCCGGATACACTGAGTGAACATTTAGCACGACCGATGCACTAACCAGCACGCATTTCGGCCTCTGAAAGGAAACCGGAGCACCCTGAGGAGACCCACGCAGACACGGGGAGAACATATGAACTCCGCAAAGACAGTGACCGAAGCCGGGAATCGGACCCAGGTCCCTGGCGCTGCGAGGCAGCAGTGCTGACCAGTGTGCCACCATTCCTTCCCTGAGCTCGTTGCAAACCATACAAAGAAATGCGCTTCATACATTTTCCAGTTATGTTTTAAAAATTACGGACGAATTTGTTGTCGCTGCCCTTACAGACAGTACTATTCCAGATGAAACAATTAGCTGTGGAGAAGGACTCACTACTCATTTACTCCTCTATTGATCACGTGATATGGATATAGTGCGGGGAAAATGGCCCGAAGAAGGACAGCCATTAAATAGTTGAATGGCAAAGCGGACTCGAGGACAGGAATGGCCTACTTCTGCTCCGATATTCCCATACTCCCTTTCCGTTTTCCTTTTGCCATTTACCTTAAATCAATGCTCCATGATTAACGGCAATCCTATCAGCTTCTGCACAGTCATTATTTACATTATCAAAGCGTTTTCCGAAATCTCTTTCAAATTTCCCCTTATTTTCACCACACCGCTCCCCAACTGCCCCCGCCCCCCCACCCCCGCGGCCACCTCCATCGCCACGCCATAACATGAGCTTAGAACCTTAAACATGTCAAGGATGACTCAGAGTGCAAAATGGCGACATCTATTCAGATACCAGTCTGGCTGCACACCTGACACCTGTCAGCCCTTTAAACTTTTGTTGAAAACCGTCAACCAACTTCTCCAGCAGACTATGTGTCCTTTGAAGAATTTGCAAAGCATCCAAGAGTTCAGCACAATGTATAGTTTAGCCCTTTAAAACTCGGCTCTGTTTTGAAACACGGGAGCACTTTAACGTGACATAACAGATTATGAGATCATCGAGGGCGTATGAAGACCATTCAGCCCACTGATCCCGGGCCCGACGTCTTGAAAGAATCGGACATTCCTCTCACATCATTCCCCCTGCAACTCTTCCTCATCTCGTTCTATTGTTAATTTCATGTATTATTCAGCATAACCAAATCCATATGATAGTGCCTTGTACGTTTTCACTGCATTTTGGGTAGATATTTCCGGTCCTCTGGCACCACTTTGAATCTAAAGAGGACTAAAAGAATATGGCCAGTTTCTCTGAAATTTCGATTGCAAAATTTCCTCAGCATCTTGGAATTATCTCATAGAGGCTGTGTGCCTTGTCAAGGGAGCAACATACGTACAAATTAAATGCAGGAGTAGGCCACACGGACTTAGAGCCTGCTCCACCATTCAATAAGATCATGGATGATGTGATTGTAATTTCAATCCCACATTCTTACCTGCACCAATAACCCTTCACCTTCTTGTTAATCAAGAATCTATATAGTTAGGCATTAAAGTATTCAGCGGCTCTGCTTCCACTGCCTTTTGAGGAAGCGAGTTCCAGAGACTCTTGACCCTCTAAGTGAAAGATATTCTCCTCCTGTCTTAAATGAGTGGCCCCCAAGTTCCAAATTCTCCCACAAGGTGAAACATCCTCTCTACACCAACTCTGTCAAAACGCTTCAGGGTTTTAAAGGTTTAGATCAAGTCACTTCTTAATCTTCTGAACGCCAGTTGCTGCAAATCTAACCTCGCCAAATTTTCCCCATAAGTCAACACAGCCATTCCTGGTGTTAGTCTCTGAATTGTTTCTAACGCATCTATGCCTTTCCTTACAGAAGAAGACCAATACTGTACCCAATGCTCCAGATACGATCTGACCAGTGCCTTGTACAATTAATCGCCCCTTTTTGTGATCAATTCCCCTCAGATTAATTGATAACAACCTTTTAACTTTTCTAATCGCTTGCTGTATCTTTGTGCTAACCTTTTGTAATTCATGCACGGGGACACCTGGATCTATCTGCACCTCAGAACTCTGCAATCTCTCATCATTTAGACAAAATGTTTCCATTGCCCATTCACTTAATGCATCTATCTCCCTTTGTAGCATCTTTACGTCCTCTTCACAATTTACTTTCCTACCTAGCTTTGTGTTATTGGCAAATTTAGCAACCATACCACTGGTCTCTTCACCAAAGTCATTTATATCAATTGTAAACAGTTGCGACTGGAGAGCTGATCCCTGAGACACACCACACGTCATCCTGACAAACATAAAAAAACTAATAATGCCAACTCTGTTTCTTGTTAGGTAACCAATCATAAATCCATGCCAAAATGCTACCACCTGCGCCATTTGTTTTTATTTTACGCAATTGATGAGGCACTTTATCTAAATGTAGTACCTCCACACTGTTTCTCTTCATCAACACCACACATGGGGTGCTTCAAAGAACTCCAATAAATTGTTAAAACTTCATTTCCCTTTCACAAAAACATACAGGCTCTGCTTGATTAAATGATGGCGTTTAAGTGCCTTGCCCTAAGAACGGTTTCGAACGTTTCACCTGTGACAGTCATTAAGCCAACTCGTCTCTAGGTGGCACGGTGGCACAGGGATTAGCACTACTGCCTCACAGCTCCTGGGACTTGGGTTTGATTCCCGTCTTGGGCACTTCTGTGCAGAGTTTATGTGTTGTCTCCGTGTCTTTGTGTGTTTCCTCCGGGTGATCCTGTTCCTCCTGCACTCCAAACGATTTGCTGCAATGTGCATTGGCCATGCTAAATTCTCCCTCAGTATACCTGAACAGGCGCCGGAATGTGGCGACTAGGGGATTTTCACAGTAACTTCATTTCGGTATTAATGTAAGCCCACTCGTAACACTGATAAACTCCATAGCTTTATGATTTCTTTCTCCCTCCCTTTCGAATAAAAGTTATATTCAGTATCTTCCATTCTAAATGAACCTTCTCCGAATCTAAGGAATTTTGGAAAATTAAAACCAATGCATCAGCCGTCTCAGTCGCCACTTCGTTCAAGACTTTAGAGTGAAGTCTATCCAGGCAAAGGGATTTGGCAAATTATAGACCCAGCAGTTTGCTCAATACGATCATATACAAAGTCTACTGAGTTACTCTTAAATTTGTACTCTCTGCCCTTTCTTGCCATGGTCTATTTATAACTTCCTACATTAGTACCTCTCTCACTTACCTTGGATTCACTCTTTGATATATCACACTGTTCTAAATTTGACCCCTTGCCCTTGTTGTTCACTTTGAAGCTCTCTCTACTTCTACTCTCTACTTCTCTGCGAGTGGTGCGACTCACGAGAACATCAGCTCCAGCACTCTTAATGTGTAGTCCTCTCAACGGTACAGATCCCACTTTCCTCATTATTGGTGCCAGTGCCTCATGAGCGGGAAACCATTTTTCCCACATCAGTCTCAGCCATGCAAGCAGTTCTCTAATCTTATTTGCCCTATGCCAATCTGTTCGTAGTTCAGATAATAATCAAGAAATTATAATCTTTGAGGACCTGCTTCTTAAATTGGTGCCTAGATCCACATACTGACTATGCAGAACCTCTTTCCTCGTCCTACCTATGTTGTCAGGACCACGGCCATAACCACTGGATCCTTCCCCTCCCGGTATAAGTTCCTCCCCCAGCCCTGAGCAGATATCTCAATCCCTGGTATCGGGCAGGCAACACAATGGCCTGGACACTTTTAAAGCTTGTGATTTCATGTACAAAGCATCCTTATAAAATTGTTAAGCACACAGGAATTGTGGGACGAGAAAATATCACGGTGCATAAAGCACCGATTGGTTCGATTCCAATATCAGGATCCGTTGACCACTGAAGGAACGTACACAATGCTGTTTAACTTAGACTTCCTTAGCTATAGTGGTTAGTCTCCCCGTCTGTCACGCGGTAGACATGGGTTCAGTTTCCTGACGGGGAGCTCATCGCCATTTTAGGGCAGCGTGGTGGCACAATGGTTAGCACTGCTGCCTCACAGCGCCAGGGACTCGCGTTCAATTCCGGCCTCGGATCATTATCTGTGTGGAATCTGCACATTCTCCTCATGTCTCCGTGTGTTTCTTCTGGGTGCTCCGATTTCCTCCCACAGTTCAAAGATGTGTGCGTTAGATGGATTGGCCATGCTAAATTGCCCATTAGTGTCAGGGGGTCTATCTAGGGTAAATGCATGAGGTTACGGGGATGGGGTCTGAGTGGGATTCGGCTGGATCCGCCAAATGGCCTTCCTTTGCACTGCAGGATTCAATGGTTCTATGAACTGGCTTGTAATCAGCACCCCGACCCTTCCACGGAGCCCCCTCTATTCCCCGAAAAGAACAACTGTGCGTGCGAAGATATGCTTAAAAGTTGTATTTACTAAACGCGCTGCAGGGATGCTTATTAATCCCGAGTCCTGGAACTATCATCATAGGCATCATAGTCTCGCCACCGTGGGAATTTGAATTATATTCATTCAACATGTCGGCAATCATGTTATTACCAGCATTTGCAATGACATGAAAACTAGATTTCCGCAAAAAATGAAAACCCACTGGTAGCCATTGTCCTTTCCGGAAGGAATTCAGATTCCCAACCTCTGGCAGTAAAGACCCCCCAAACGCACAGTCAAGCGGTTGAATCTGAAGTACCCTCATAAGTGGATTATCAATGTAGTCAGTTGTATTCAAGAAAATGTCTTACTACTCCCTCTCCAAGTCAAACTGGGATAGACAATTGAGCATTTTCGTTTGAGCAAATGCTCAAACGAAAAGTTCATCAATAGCTCCACAATCCAGGTATCAGGCCATCAAACGGCGAAGCAACAAACAATCCACAAGAGCAACATAATGCTACATTCGTTATATCTTAGTTTATTCCTTCTGTCATAAGGTCAGAATCGGGGATGTTCACTGAAGACTTGCACAATCCTCAGTATCATTCACGACTCCGCAGATATTTAAACGGGACGGAAGACTGCCGTCCCGCCCGCCACGGGGAGTGGAGCGGGCTACGGGCGGACCATGGAAAAGCCCTTTGACCTCGGGCAGGAGGATCCGATTTAGGAGGCGAGCGAGGCCGGAAACACCCGCTGATACATGTCCAAATGTAGCAAGGCCTGAACACAATCCAGGCTTGGGCTGACAAGTGGCAAGGAGCATTCCCCTTGCATATAAGGGCCAAGCAATAGCCATCTTCAATTAGAGAAAATCTAATCATGTTATTGCTATCGCTGAATCTCCAAGCATCTACACACTGGGGTAACCATTGGCCAGAAATTTAACTGTACTAACCTTGTAATTTCTGCGCCTACAAAAGCACTTTAGAGGCTAGGAATTCTACGGTGATTAACTCAACTCCTGACTCAACAATGTACAATGTACAACACTCACCCCTTGCGTGGATGAGTAGAGAAACAACCAAATTCAAGAAGCTTGATACAATCCAGGACAATGAAGCCCGCTCCCACTGCACCCCATCCACAAACATTCATTCCTTCTATCACCTAAACCATCAATAAGATACACTGCAACGACTCACCAAGGATCCTCGGACAGCATCTTCCAAATCCACGACTAAAGCAACCCTGAAAGACAATGGAAGCAGATATTTGGGAATACTGCCACTTTGAAGTTGCCCTCAAGGCCACTTACCATCCTAACTGGGAAATATATCGCTATTCCTTCACTGTCACTGAACGAAACCTTGGAAACTCCTTCCTTAACAACGCTGTGAATAAACTGCAGCGGTTCAGGAAAGTATTTCAACACCTTCTTCTCAAGGACAATTAGAGATGGAAGTACATCCTAGCCTAGCCAACAAAGCCGTGAACGAATACAAAAAAAAAGCTTTCAAAAGTAGACTTTGATAGACAAAATATACATTTCAGCTGCGTCTTTATAAGGAGACAGTTCCAATAAATGTCCATTCTTTCCTCTCAATGCATGCCGTCGGTCGTGGTGGAGGCAAATTCGGTAGGGTCTTTTAAGAGACTTCTGGATGAGTACATGGGACTTAATAGGATTGAGGGTTATAGGTAAGCCTAGTAGGTAGGGATATCATCGGCGCGACTTGTGGGCCGAAGAGTCTGTTTGTGCTGTAGTTTTTCTATGTTCTATTTATGACGTTAGCCCTAAATAGTTTCTAATTTATGCAATCCCAGATCCCTACAGGTGTTTGCAAAAGGAAACATAATAAACGCGTCCTCACAGAAAATAATTGGAATATTGGTTGACTTTTATTACGCAATTGTTGCCATCAACCAAATGCAGAATTTAGTGACATCGAATATTGAGATTTCATTGGAGGTCCTTCGCGGTCACCAGACGGCAGAAGCACAGATCATTTCCTGTTGTCAAAATATGATTTATTTTTCGTTCATGGGATGTGAGCACCATTAATTCTATCACATTTAATTACCAATTCCTAAAGGCTCTCGAGAAGGTGGTGGTGTTCTGACCTCTTGAACCACAATGTCCTTGTGTTGTGCTATTAGAATTCCTACGTTGGAAGTTGACAGGGCACCTGCTTACGTTCTCCTAGACACGTATTGAAGTTACGCGCACGGGGGCTACTACTCCATCTCCATCGCATCATGTAAGAACATCTAATGAGGAGCTAGGGGAAGGCAATGGCAGAGTGGCAGCATCATTTGACGAGTAATTCAACAATGCACCCTGATGTTGTGGAGGAATCCCACCATAGCAGCTGGATGAACTTAAATTTAGTTAACAAATTTAGTAATAATAACGTTGACCATGAAACCATCATGCCTGATTCCCTAATACTCTTTAAGGGAGAGAATCCAACGACGGACGTGAGACATCAGACGCATGATTATAGAGTAGACTCCTCACTGCCCTCAGAAGTGGTTCAGGCAGCTGCTCATTTCAATGGTAATTAGAGATGGGCCACGCATTCCATAGAGAGAGACAGCATGGTGGCACAGTGGTTCGCACTGCTGCCTCACAGCTCCAGAGACCTGGGCTCGGATCATTGTCTGTGCGGAGTTTGCATATTCTCCCCGTGTCTGTGTGGGTTTCCTCCGGGTGCGCCAGTTTTCTCCCACACTCCAAAGATGTGCGGGTTAGGTTGATTGGCCATGCAAAACTGTCCATTAATGTCCCGGGAAGCGTAGGTTAGAGTGATTAGTGGGTTAAATATGTGGAGTGATGGGGATAGGCCCTGAGTAGGATTGTTGCCGGTGCAGACTCGATGGGCCGAATGGTGTACTTCTGCACTACAGACTTTCTATGATTCAGGTAAAGTGACTCACATCCCACGAATCGTTTCGAGCTTTCTCTTAACACTCAAATATATTCAGTTTGAAGCAATTTCGGTGGTACGGAGCCATCTCAACACGTCAACGAAGCTTCACGGTCATTTAAGTACTTTTATTTGAAGCGTCTGCACTGTCAAAGTCAACTTGTGTGCAACAATCTCCGACAAGAGCAGTAACAATTCTCAGATGTAACAATTCTCAGATAACTCGTTTCAGTGAAGTCCACTTCAGTGTATTCTACTGTAGTTGGGATTGTCACATTGCACTATAACAATTACGTATTATGCTTCCGTCTCTGACGTGGGGCATAAACCCAGCAGCCTCCACTGAGCCACAGCTGATTTATAAACTGATCAGTCACATAGGGAAGTTTAATATCGTCCGGGTTAAACATATCGCAAATACAATATCGTCTTTGATAAAACTAAGAGGCCCGAACAACCAGAGACAAGAATCGGAGAATAATACAATTCGGGCAGAATGTATTTGGGTCCTGATTCATGCATCATTGTCTTAATGCTGCCTTGTAAGTTATTTGGTGCGCCCACTCCATTTAATGGGTTTTACATTTGTTTTGAGTGTTTAGAATTGAAATTCTTGCCTTTGGCGCTAAACCAGTCAGCGAAGGCAAATGTAGCCGATGTAAGAGCGGAGCTGAGACCCTGGCTGGTCAATTTTTAGATATTAACTATAAACCTCCAATTTGTTCGCGTCATAATGTTGCTGCGCCATTTGCTCACTATAAAATTAGTAGCCAGACACCCCTTTAAATTGAATTCCATTTTTCTCTCGCAGATGTGATTTGTCAGAAGGAGCACCGGATCTTCCAATCCCCTACGCGACAGTCCGTTGAGCGGGGAAAAACCGTGGAGTTCGACTGCCAACAGAGTCAAACACTGGAGTACATGTATTGGTACCAACAGAAGGAAGCTGGGGGATTGCGGCTGCTTCTGCGTTCAAACATCTATAGCGAGGGCACAGAGAAAGAAAAAGGCGTCTCCGATAGATACCAAGCGACCAGGATTGATACTGAATCCATTAAACTGAATATAACCGGGGCAAAAGCAGAAGATGAGGCAACCTATTACTGTGCTGCCAGTAGTGTCACAGCGGTGCAAGGAAACCATCCTTCAATTCAAAAACCAACCACAATCACTAGAGGTTGTAACGAAACAAAAAACTATTTATTTAGCGACTTTAATGTCCATAGACATAACTGCCCAAGGAAATTTTATAAGCCAATATTCGCACGAGTTATGGCGGCGGAGGAAGAGAGAAAGTGGCGATGTTAAAGGAGGGAATTGCAGCGTTACCGGCCCACAGAGAGGAAGGACATCAAAAATCTATCATTATTACTGAAGCAATGATGACATCTAGCGCCCAGAACGACAAATAAAGAAAATTCAAGGAGCTCCGCCTCTATTTGCAAACCCATGATTGAGGATTAGAAATGTCACTCAAAAGACCAGTATAACCAACTTGTCTCTCGAGCGGAAGTCCAAAGATTATTATCTGTGTTTCAATTGATAATCCTCTCACTTGTAAACTAGGCACTGCCAGTGATTCTACTCCAGAGAGTTGACCCAAAAGGGTTATTAATAGATTATTGCGCTGCCGATGTAGGAGGGCAGATTGATCGCCGCCAATGTCGGGAGATCAAATCTGTGGGGAGAGTAACAATGTACGATCTTCAGTACCGAGGGAGGGCTGCAGTGTCGGAGGGGCAGTACTGTTGCAGCACCGTAGTATCGGAGCTTCGGTACTGACGTTACAATGCAATTTTGGAGATTTATTTCCAAGGTAGTGCCGAACTGCTGAAGGGCAGTACTGAGAGAGTGATGCACGGCCAGAGGATCAGCGCTGATTAGGAGCTGTGCTGTTCTGTGCGGTCAATACTGAGGAAAAGCTACAATGTCGTTTGGTCATTATCGAGGGCGAAGAGAGAAGAAATAACAAAGGTAAGTTGTGACGTGTGGGAATAGCTTAATAACCCTCCTAGTAACATCTACAGTCTAAGAGGAAATAATGGGGATTGTAAGTAAGGTGCAACAATAATCATGAGTGATCTTAATTTGTGGATGGATTTGATGAATCAGATCGAAAGAAACCAGCCTGTAAGATAAACTTATAGAATATTTTGGGGAAATTATGGCGTGTCAACTGCTTATCTATGTTTCTTTTAAAGCAGTTGAGGCAACTCACCTCTACCACCCTCCCAGGCAGCGCGTTCCAAACTATGACCACCCTCTGAGCAAACTTTTTTTCTCACACCTTCGCTAAACTTCCTGCTCCTTTCTTTGAACTTGTGTCCCTTCATTACTGACCCTTCAACAAAATTGAACACCTGCTCCTTATCCATTCTGTCCATGTCCCTCAGAATCTTGTACACTTCCATCAGGTTGCCTCTCAGTCTTCACAGCTCCAACGAAAACAACCCAAACCTATCTGACCTCTCTTCGTTACTTAAATAATCCATTCCGGGCAGCATCCTGGTGAACCGCCTCTTCAGCACCTCCACTGCAATCACATCCTTGCTATAATGTGGCGACCAGAATTGAGCACGATACACCAGTTGTCGTCTCACCAAGATTCTATACAACTCCAAGATGACTTTACCGCTTCTATAATCTATGCCTAAATTGATAAAGACAAGTGTTTTTGCCTTTTTCACCGACCTACTAACATGCCCTTCAGCCTTCAGAGATCTACAGCCAAACATTCTGAGATCCCTTTGTGCCATAGAACTTCCTGGTATTGTGTCGTTCATTAAATACTTTCTTATCAAATTATTCCTTCCAAAGTGCATCAGCTCGCACTTCTCAGGGCAGGGTAGGTGTAGGAGGATGCGGCGGCGCGGGCTCGTTGGGCCGAAGGGCCTGTTTCCTGTGCTGGGTTGTTCTTTGTTCTTTGTTCTAAATTCTATCTGCCACTTTTATGCCCATTCACCATTCTGTCTGTACTTTCTTGTAGCCCAAGGCACTCCGCCCCAGTGAAAACCACCCAGTCAATCTTTGTGCCATCCGCAAACTTAGTAATCCTATCCCTCACATTGTCATCTATATCATTTTTATAAAAGCCGAATAATAGGGTATCCAGTACACCGGCTTCCACTCACTAAAGCAGCCTTCTGCCATTATTCTCTGTTTCCTACAGCTGAGCCAATTTTGAATTCATTTTATCCAAATACTCTGCATCCCATGTGAATTTACCTTCTTTACAAGTCACCTTTGTGGGACTTTGTCAAAGACTTTGCTGAAATCCACATAAACTACACCGATTCCACTGACCCATCTATACAACTGGTCTTCTCAAAAATATTAAATCGAATTCTGACACATGACCTCCGTCTGGCGAAGCCATGCTGAATATCCTTAATCAAGCTTTGCCTTTCCAAATAGAAATAGTTGCTCTCTCATTCACACTACACACCCTTCCAGCGCTCCAAACTTCTTCCGGCAGTCAAATGAATTACAGTTTATTTTCACCTTAGCTCATCTTATCAGATTTTTTTCCACTGCACTTAAAATCTTTGCCGGCAAAAAAAACTCAGCCTCCATTTTGACATTTCGATTGCCACCAAGCTTACTGAGAGCAGCAAATTGCATTTTCACTTCCTGTTAAAAAGTGCTCCGAAATATCGCTTCTGAATGCGTTGAGTCTATTTATTAATGTGTACACGTTTATTCTGTTACAAGTAGATTTTCGCTATCTAGCCTGCAACACATTTAGCCATGCTAACCAACTGAATTCTATATCAAGGAAATACAACGCCATGACAGAAAATATTTTGGGGCCTCGTTTCCTTCCATCTCAATCACATGATTATAGATGTTTTGAAACTCTCCCAGGAGAGGAAGCTCCGTGTCTCTCTCCCTCTCACTCTCTCTGAGATAGAATTGTTACAGCGCAGAAGGAGGCCTTTCTGATCATGCGAACCCATACCGACTCTGCAATAGTAATTGAAATCGTCCTGTTCCTTCTATCTATCTTGTTAATCACTATGAACACCTGTACGTTTTCTTGCACTGTTTCAGTTTGAATCTCGCCTCGAAAACGTTTGTCAATGAAATGCAGAGACATAGTCAACTTACAGAGGGGCAGAGATAAAAAACACACTATCTGTTATCAGAGTGCAGCTGTCAACGTTGAGCCAGATCGACAGCTGCAAAATAAACAAAGAAGTCAGCCTGGTATGTGGGTTTAACGGCAGGCGAATCACACATCAATTGCAGAAGAAGCCAACAGGCATTGAGTACTTTTCTAACAGTGCAACTGGCGGAGAGCATTGCCTTAAAGGAGAGATTAGCAGAAAAGACTGGAGCAGTAATCCAGGCATGTTGGCAAATAGTCTTGACGTTTTCAATTCTCCTGCAAGCTACATTTTCTAATTGCAATCGATCCCTGTGACAATAGTCTGAGACTAATTAAGCCTGTTCAGAAATTTGGAGTCCTATTTAACCCCAAGTTGAATTTCCAAATCTCTATCCGTGCCTAACTTAGCAGCATCTTCCGACATCGCACATGTCTCAGTTCATCTGCAGCGGAAATGCTTCCTGCTACCTTCATTCCAGCTGTAATCGACAATCCCAATGCACTGTTTGCTTACGTCCCATATCTTACCCTCTGTAAAATTGAGTTTGCTGCGAGTCTGATCTCACAGTGAATCCCGTTCCGCCATCAGCCCTTTGCTCGCTGGCCTATATTGGTTGCTGGTCCTGTAATATCTAAAAGTTACCTCCTTGCTTTGAAATGCCCCTAGGCCTTGCCCCCGCCTATCTTTGCAAATTCATCTACTCCCACAAACAGTCCACATGCTTGCTTTCATCAAATACTGGTCCATTTTAGAATCCCGGGTTCCAGAATTGGCGGAGGTGCCTTCAGCTTCTTCCTTCTAGCTCTGCACCTCATTGCTCGTGGAAATTGATTCATTCGTGCAGTTTGTTACAAGAAAATAAACAAGAAAGTTCAGGACCGTGGGACGTGGAGGAATGAGCAGAGGACCTGCCCTTCATCAGTTCGCCACCGTAAAACCAACCTTCTGGATGGTGAGTGAAGACGAGTAAGCATTCTTTGCCTAGATTTTGAAAACCTTTCGATAAGGAACTACAGCTGTCTGAATACCAAATGTATTACTGCTTATGTAGTGTGCTGTATCGATTAATGGCTGGAGGAAAGTGTACAAAATTGTTACAGAAAGATCTGTGCAAGTGCCAGGTCGGCAGATGATATTATTTGAATTCAGTTGGATCTTTCGTGTTTCGAGAGATTGTACGCCTCATTGGCAAATAATGTTTCATTGGATGATGTGCAGTATTTTGCATGTGGAATGGGTTCAACATTTGCACTCAGGGAATCAAAGGGAGAAGAGGGAGGAAGGAAGAGATCTGTACATTCCCTAGAGCGTGCATCTGTGAAGACCCACGTGGAATACCATTTAGCAAACTCGAGAGTGGATGGATTCATTGTTTGATTATACTGTTTTATATTGACGGAGCTTCAGAAATACTTCCTTTGGCTCATTCTCATAAGAGTGATATTTAGGCTTTTGCAAATGTGCGGAGGTGAATATTTAAAATATCTGAGTTGTCAAGGAGCAGCGTTCGCCTCTCCGAGTGGGACTGAAAGCCATCCCTGTTTTGGGTCACTCCAGTTGGCTCTCCTGCGTTACCGTGCAGCCAACCGTCCCTATTCATCCGGTAGAAGGGCAGTTGAAATTGTGCCGTCGACGGGTCACCAAACGCCTGCGAAATGGGGAAGGATATAAGGAAGAACTTTTATAAATTCGTGCAACAAAGTTTAAGGCCTGAAGTTCGTTGCAAGGAGAGGGTTTGAAATGGAAAGTGGGTGGGGAATTGAGCGAAATAACTTTGCAGGGCTACGGCGTTACAGCAAGAGTAAGTTCGATTGGACGCCTCGATAGAGAGCAGACTTAGGCTCAAAGTATTCAATGGCCTCTTTCTTGGCCTAAAGAATCTGTAATTTTGATATAGGCTACACGAGCCGGTAGTCTGTCTGCGCCTTCGAGTAGAGAAGCCTCAGGTTGGTCTGATGGAGGTTTATTATATGATGAAGGGAAAAGATTGTGTTCTGGTTAAAAAAAAAGTTCCAGATTAGGGAGGGCCGGGGACCATGATGTTCGATCCGGGTTAAGTTTCAGGTTACTGTTGTTACCTCAAATAACGACGGTCTCTGGAACAGTTTGTCGTCTCGTGCAATTGATTTTAATCTGAATTATTTTAAGTAAGCGTTCGTAAAGTTCTGGCTGGGGCAAGGAATACCACTTATCAAAGGTTCGCACTGTGCTGAATTAGCAGGTCAACGGATAATTCCTGCTGTAACTTTTAGAATGTAAAGGTGGTCATAGAGGAAATTCTAAGATAGCTCCGCAGAATTAGCTTGGGTTTCTGTCCGATTTTTATCCTGTCCTAGGTGTTCACATTGTCTTGAGCGGATGGGCAGTTTGTACATTGTTATAAACGACGTATGTGTGGAGCAACATCGATGGACGGGAAAGCAACCGTCTCTATCTTATTAACATCAACGCATATTCATACTTCTTTGACGATAGGAGGTAAAGAGATATTTCACACGATTAAAGGAATTGATCAGCTGGGAAAAGTGACGCGGATTTCCTTTGGTGAAGGATGGCAAAATAAAAAGGCCTTGCTGTTTAAAAAGTTGGAGCAGCCCATTGGCCTTTTCCTGTATGAATGACTTCAGTTATATTTCTTCGAAATGTATTTTAGTCTAGACATGCACAACTTTATTCAAGGAGAACAATCCACTTATGGGCTTTTTTCTGACCAACCTACCTGGAAAATTAAACAGCACGCCAAAGATAATTGCAAAGCATCATGGTAGCAACCTTTGATTTATTTGTTGCTGATATAGCAAACATGTCAAGTTCAGTTCCTCATTCCGCTTCAGTTGATTAGACAGGAATTTCATATTATGCTGGAGGCTTCATTGGAGTTAGAGAAGCAGGAGTGGCGACAATGTGCCTGTAGAAGACTCGGTTTCCTGTATTCAGTTGATTAGGGATGACGTCTTAGTTCATATCTTGAAATCCACCATGCATTTAGTTGTCTCTTCGGTTTTACATAATGACATAGGTCCAGATTGGCCGTTGTGATCCGCTAGAGGCGGTACGGTACCACAGTGATTAGCACTGTTGCCTCACAGCTCCAGCGACCCAGGTTCAATACTCTGCTGGAGAGTCTGTGCAGACTCAGTGTCTGTTCTGCACTGTAGGGATTTTATGATTCTCTCATGATCCACATTAAGCCCCAGCTACCTTTCTTCATTTCATCCCGTCACCAGTTTATTGTCATTCTGCCTTCCTAAACTAGCAGGACAGGAAGGTGTAGCAGGTGTAGGTGCACCCACGCTGCTGTTAGGGGGTATTCCAGAACTTTAGCCAACGATGGTGCAGCAACGCGATATAGATCCATGTCAGGTCCCTATGTGGCCTGGAGGGTGACTTTCAACCGGTGATGTTCCCATGTATCTGCTGCCATTGTCTTCCTAGTTTGTAAGGTTCACGGTTTTAGAATGTGCTGAGCCGCAGCGAGTTGCTGCAATGCATTTTACAAACAGTATACACTGCTGCCATTTTGCATCAGGGCTGGAGGGACTGAGTGTTAAATGTGATTGATGAATTATCAATCGGTTAGTTGCATTATCCTCGATTGTTTCATCATCTTGATTGTGTTGGTGCTACCTTCATCCAATCAAGTTGGGAGTGTTCCAGCACACTTCTGACTGACCTCTTGTAGATGCATTGGGGAGTGAGGAGGTAGTTAACCGCTTCAGAATTCCAAGTGCAGGACCCGCCCTCTGCAGCCACGGTATTTATATGGCTGGACGAGTTCGGTTTCTGTTCAATAGTGACCTCCAGCATGTTGGTCATGAGGGATTCAGTGAACAGTGCCACAACATCTGACCGGACGTTGGTTACGTGCTCGCTCTTTGGCGATCATTGTCTGAAATCTTTATGGTGCCAATCTTACTTGATATTTATCACCCTAAGCCTAAAAATTGTCCAAGCTTTGCTGCATTTGGAGCTGAACTACTTGATTAATTGCGAATGGTGCTGAACATTATGCATTCATAATCACTGCTGAAAGTTTCGATGGATGAATGGACATTGGTGAAGGAGTTGAATAAGGTTAGGCCTTGTGAGATGCCCTCGGCAACTCCGGCAATGATGTCGTGGTGGGAGGGGGCAGAGGGTGGTGGAAATGACCGAACTCGAACAACCCCAACAATTCTCCTTTGTATTACATGTGCTTTAGACGAGTGGAGAGTTGCCCCCTGATTTCAACTGGTTTCCATTGACGAGTTTTACGAGTGCTCCTTGATGCCACTCATAGTCAGATTACATCATGATATCAACGGCAATCATTATCATCTCACCTCTGAAATTCGGCTCCGTTCACCAAGTTCGTACCAAAGCTTTAGTAAGGTCAGTCAGGGAATGGCCCTGGTACAACTCAAACTGTGACAATGGGCAGATTATTGCTGGGTAAATCTGCTTCATAGCACTGTCAATTACACTTTCATCACTTTATTGATGATCAACAGTAGGTTAACGCGGCAGTAATTGGCTGGTTGGATTTGTCCTTTTTGTAAATAGGATTTCTCGATTGTCAGTGAATGCCAGTGTTGCAATTCTGCTGGAACATTTGGGCCCGGACACGGGCAGTTCTGGACTACAGTTCTTCAATACTTATTACCAGAATTTTGTCAGAGGCCTTGGCCTTAGTAATATTCAGTCCTTTTAGCAGCTTTTTGCTATCAAATGGACTGAATTAAATTGCTGAACGCTGTGATCAGACTTGGATTTTCTACTGACGCACTTATGTCTTTTACATGCGATTCCACATCCTCAGCAATTAATCCTCACTTAACTCACATCCCTTCTTGTTGATTCCCAACACCCGCCACAGATCTAATCTAGCAGCTATCTCATTCAGGTCTGTTAGCTCGGTCAGTAGTAGTGCTACTTCAGCACTCTTGGCCACAGCTGTTTAACTCTCCTATCCAGAGAATACTTGCCACTACTACTTCGAGAAGAACATTAGTGAACCAGATAGAATTTTACGCCAATCGATATCATTGGACTCTTAATTTCACATTTTTACTGAATTCAAATTTGCCATGGTGGGATTCGAAGCAGGGTCCCCATATCGATTGGTTCTCTGGATTACTAATCCTGTAGCAATGCCACTACACTACTGACTTGTCGAGCAGATTTTTTTCCCTGAAGTGCATTAGTGAAACAGAGCGGTTTTTACGACAATCAACGATAGTTTCAAGTTGCTATTAGATTTGTAGTTCCAGATTTTATTGAATTAAAATTTCACTATCGACTTAGATTTGCGTACTCAGAAGATTACCTAATCCGGTAATAATACAACTACATTACTGCCTCCTTTATAAGAGAGAGCAGGCAAGGATGACAGGTTTCCATCATTAAAGGAGCATTGGTGAACCGAATGATACTTCACGCTTCGTGGTCATTCTTACTGTCAGTAGCATTTCTTTAGAGTGTATTAATTGGACACTTATTAGCTGCATTAGTGGAATTTGAACCTATTGCGAAGATGTGTTAAATCTAGGTGCTAATGGTGGAAAGTAGAGTAGCACAGTGGTTAGCACTGCTGCCTCACCAGCGCTGAGGACGCAGGTTCAATTCCGACCTTAAGTCACCGACTGTGCGGAGGCAGCACGTTCTCCCCAGGTCTGCGTGGGTTTCCTCCGGGTATTCAGGTTTCCTCTCACATTCGGAAAGACGTGCTGGCTAAGGTGCATTGTCCATGCTAAATTCTCCTTCAGTGTGCCCAAGCAGGCACTGGATTTCGGTGCTGAGGCGATTTTCGCAGTAACCTCAATGTAAACCTACATGTGACATGAATAAATTAACTTAAACGTAACCAGTATTACTAACATTTATTGTCCAAATATGAGCAAATTGAGTGGTCGGAAATGGTACGTTGAATTATCGCTGGCTTCTTCCATGCTTCACTACAGTATCGTATTGCACTAACTAGACCACGAATTATTGCATTTAATTAACTTACTCCAGAACAGTGATCCTGGCTGGACTTTAGCATACTCAAAGAGGTATGAAAACATAACAGGATGAACACGAAGATCTAGGGAACCACTTTTTTTAATATTCTTCCTGCCTCTCCTTCAGCTCCCAAACTTCCCCTGTCATCAAGCTCTTGCTGAAGGTATCACTCACCAGCTGTAACCCAGCCTGTGAAGAGGAAAAGCTTTAACACTTGCCAAGAATTTTATCCTGAGGTCGGTTCTGAAGTTGGTTTATGTACAGCCACCAATACAGTCTTCATCGGTGTGCTCACTGCTGGCACAGTAATACACTGCAGAATCTGCAGCCTTAACCTTTAAGATCTTTAAGGTGCTCCTTTTCTCCTCGGCTCTTTCAATCTCCACCTCGCCCTTAAAGTCTTCTTCATAAGAGGGTGATATTCCAGTTCTAGAATAACCAATTAGAATGAGGCCATGGCCGTCGTATTGCCGATACCAGAGCATAACCGATTTGCTGCTGTCATTCTGATAACAGTTTAGCTCTGCTTGCTCGTCTATGTTCGACGTTAGCACACTTGGCCACTGGTGGATTATCTCTGCCATTGTTTTGCCTGGAGAAAGAAGAAGACTATTTAGAAAATTCAGAGCACCATTCAACGCATGATAACCAGATGTGTAGAAGCATTCATAGATCGATAATAGATAGATAAACTTGTAGATAGACTGTGAATAGATTATAAAGCAGAAAGGGTGGAGAACTGGATGGATGTATCCATCAACCGATCTGTAGATTTAAAAAGAGGAATGTAACTGGCTGGATATTGTTGGATAACGGGTAAGTAGACTAAGTATATCGACAACTTTTGTAGGGCCGAAGGGCCTGTTTCCTGTGCTGTGCTGTTCCTGTGCTGTGCTGTAACAAATAGCTAGTAAAAAAAAGGGAGACAGACTTAATATACACATTGAATGATTAGATAGATGCAAATAAATAGAAGATATGTGCAATATAGATGGCGAAGTAACGTCAGCGAGAAAAAAAGAGACCAGAGATTCGATCGATTAGCATTGATTGTTAAGCTAACGGTCATTTCCTCGAAAGAAAATCATGAGCAAAATGTGATATTTCATCAAATATCATATTCTACACAGTTTAAGCAAATATTCAAAGACGTAACATCAGGCCAATGCCACTAGTAGAAAATGTAACAGCATTTTGTTTTTTTCTCCAACCTATTTCGGTCAACGTTGATGTAATGTTGGCGCCAGTATTATAAACCTGGAATACATACTTGAAAACAGAGTGCAGAGGATAACAAAGAGGCAAGATAAGAACATTCTGCAGGCTTGGCGGCTGAATCTGCAACTGGACCAATTTCAAAGTGACATCAGGACGGGGTCTTGTTTCCTTCCTACTTCTCACTTCCGTTATGAGATCTTGTTCAGACGCTCTGGTGGAATACAATGCGAAAAAGTAAGAAATCCTAATCTGTATCAATATCGAATTGCAAATTCCGATTGGCGGTGGGTGGAAGCTGGTATGTTACTGGCTCAGTTGCCCGTCCGCCCCACCCCCCCAGCCCTGCTCGCCCGCCCCCGATTATAATTAAGGTAGAGAGCCATGGGGTGCCTATATCTTTAAGGCGCAATTCGAGATTGCTTACATGGTGACAGTTGAGAAATCGAATACTGACGGTACAGAGCATGTAAACGCGCCTGAGATTATTTATTTTTTTTCACCCAGACGGCTAAACGCATAAATTAATTTATTAAAAATGTGTGGTTGCCTGCTGTTATTCCTGTATACTTCAGAGCTTTGCTATTTATTGATCGTCAGCTTTAAGTGTAACACTGAAAGGACGGCACCGTGGCACAGTGCTCAGCGTTGCTGTCTCACAGCGCCAGGGATCCGGGTTCAATTCCAGCCTCTGGTCATTGTCTGTGTGGAATTGGCACATTCTCCCCCTGTCTGCGTGGATTTCTTCCGGGTACTCCTGTTTCCTCCCACAATCCAGACATGTGCGGGTTAGGTTGATTGGCCATGCTAAATTGACCCTAGTGTCAGGGGGTTAACAGGGTAAATGTGTGGTGTTACGGGAATAGGACTTGGGTGGGATTGTGGTCGGTACAGATTCGATGGGCCGAATGGCCTCTTTCTCTACTATAGAGACTCTTAGGTTCTTTGGAAGTGCAAGGACCAAATGAGAAGCCCACAAATGAATACAGCCTCAATTTAAAAATGCAGATTAATTGCAGGAGATCACGTTGAACCACTTGGAGTCACCATTAAGCTGAGGCGTTGTGCCAAATTCTGGGAACTACAATTTTGGAACTGTTTCAAGTCCTAAGGGACATGGAAAGCAGATTTATCAGTACCGTATCAGAGGCGTGGGCCTACCCTAATGTGGAGGGGCTGGAAAAGATGGGATTGTCCTCCTGAAAACAGAGATTATAGCGGGAGATTTAATCGAGTTCTTCAAGATTATTGAGGGTTTTGTTAGTGTAAATAAGGACAAATTCCTTCCAGCGACAGAAGATTCGGTTAACAGAGGAGATAGATTTAAGGATCAGCTGGGATATGGTGAGTTTTTTTATATATGTCAGTATTCCTTTAAGTGTTGGAATGCAATATCCCAGTAATGAGCCAATTTACCAACAAAGGAACTGGATCGATTCTTGAAACAGGTACTCTCTCAGAGCTATGGGATAAAGACAGGAGACTAGAACTAACTGAATAGCTTTTTGGAAGTGCCGGCGCAGCGACGCGATCAAAATGAACTCCTCCTACTATATCATTCCACCATAACAGGAAAACCTACTGAATTCTGCCATCTAGCGGTGTAAAGCAGCCCTGGGTGGAGGCGTTCGTTTCTGTGGGTCCGCCTTTTCAAACGTGGTATCAGCGCAGAAATAGACAGCGGCGTGAGAGGCAGCGGCGTCCCTCACATCGACATTAAACAGCGTTATGCTGGTTCTGATACCCCAAACAACTCACGGTTGTACTTGGTGACAGCCCTTGTTCCCGCATGATAAAAATGAGCTTCTAATTCCGACTTGATCACTGTCTGTATCAGAACATATGGCGATAACTAGTGTTCTTCAACGTGCAGACTTCAGTACGGCAAACAATAGCATGGATAGCGTCTGATCCACGTAAGAGGAGAGTATGCCTGCCGAATAAAACATCCGTTAGTTTATCGTTTTAGTCAATAATCGATTAGACAGAAATGATGTATGGGGAAAACGACATCACCCATTCATAAAGCGTCTTTCCCGAACGCAGAAAGTCCCAAATCTTCTTAACCCCAAGAGATAATACGATACAAACTAGACATTGTTTTGATGGGGCCAACGCGGCGGCCAATTTAAGCAAAGCGAGCTCCCAAAAATTGACATGAATATCCGAGCAGTGCATTTGGGCTTTTTTGGAGCATATTCTAGGATACATGTTGACTCAGCATACTCTGTGAAGTTCCCTATTCTACTAGTTCCCTCCCCCCCCTCCAAAAACCCCCCGCCTCTCCACTGCCCCCCCCCCTCTCCGCCCCGCCCCCGCAACCCCCTTTCCGCCGCCCGGGTCATTTACATCCAACGAGACGGGGTTGTCTTATTTGCATTCAGCATCTGTGAAAATGCCGAACTCCTAGTGCACTAACCTGGGGAGTGTTACCCTAGATGATGAACTCAAATCTCAGGAGAAAGAGTCGGCTGTTGCATCTCCTGATTTCGAGACGAAATTCCTACCAGCGAGGCGACAACGGACATCATAATTCCCAACTCTCCAAAAGTTTGTGTCTTTGAATTAAATGAAATTAGTGACACCATTAATATTAGATAATAAACTTTACGTAACGTGATAGCTTCATTCGATGCTGCTTGGCTGTGTCAACTAATGAGCTCAGGACCACTCAGGCCTCTCTTCTGTAGCTCATTAAATGAAAAGCATCCGGTTGCGATTAACAAGATTACCGCCAGTTCCTGCGTAACTGACACTCCATCCCAATCTCTGTTCAGCAGCGTCATATAAAAGGCAGAGTGCAGAATGATAAGTAAAGATCTAAGAGAGGTACTCACAAGGATATCGGGTTTTTATAAGGTTAACAATGAGACAATAATTCCACTGTAATCGGGTGGTGAACGATAGAATTAATAGTTGGCAGAAAAAGTAGTGGGAGACAGCGAGTTCTTGGGACCTGGAATATATGCTTGATAAGATGAAAGCATTTGATTCGATTATAACTTCCGGAAGAGAATGGAATACATATGTGAAAGGGAGAACATTGGATATTAAATGGATTCTATGATCAAAGGACAGCGGAGATGGGGGTGGGGGTGGGTGTGCCGCTCTAATTGGATGGGAGTGACCACATCTGGGATTATGACTAAAAAGTAGTCAGTGATAAACCCATTCAGTTACTCTAGTGAGAATGTGAACCTCGCTTACACAAAATATGTTTGAGGAAAATAGCATTGATCATTCAATAGCATTTACGGAGAAGCTGATGAAGAATGCGAGAGAAAGGGAGGGATCAATGAACAGGGCTGAGATTTCTAAGTGGACTGATTTTACTAAGAGTATTGGCGCAGACTCAATGGCTGGAATGGCCTCCTCTTTCGTTCAGGCAGTGCAGGTTTCTGTTTCGACACTCTAAGAGAATCAAGGGGTTAAATTATTTTCTGGCTGGAAACACATTATTTGGTAACCAGGTCGGAAGCTGCCTTGCGTCTGAGAAAAGTGGGTTAACGGTTATCAGCAGATTCTCAGACCGCAGTCAAGAGGCAGCTGTGCCTGTGATGAACAGGTCTGCAGAGGTCTTTGTACAATGTGAAGCTCAGAGAGGTCTTAATATTCTGAAATGAATTATTTTCTATTTGTGTGGGGAGCAAAACAGGGGAGGCGCGGCCGAGGTTCTCCAGAATAGTAAGACGATGAAAGATTTCATTTTATGTAGCGAGTTGAGAAACCTGGATTTTTCTCCCTACAACTCAAAAGCTGAAGGGCAGATCTGGCAGCAGCATTCAGAATCAGGGACGTTAATGATGGTGTGAATAAGGAGAAATGGCGAATGGTTCGGGAACTAAAGGAGAATGTTGTCATATAACTGGTGGAGGTAATTAGAATCGCTTTGTCAAATGGAAAGATAGCAGAGGCGTCTCAAGAGGGCTATTTGCTTTGTGCTTTAAAAGGCTAGAATAGACACTGTACGCGGAATGGCCTCGTATCGTTGTACACGTTCTATGATATTATCAAAATCTGCATATCCCTTCTTGCTACTGTGACATGTTGATGTGCTTATTACAATAGTGCGAGCTGATTGTAAAAATATAGTTGGCATCTTAATTGAAGAACATTACCTACTTTGATAGAGCTTCCCTGTCAATAAAACCATAGAACCATAGAAAATTACAGCTCAGAAACAGGCCTTTGGCCCTTCTTGTCTGTGCCTAACCACCTTTTGCCTAGTCCCACTGACCTGTACTTGAACCATATCCCTCCACACCCCTCTCATCTATCAACCCGTCCAAGTTTTTCTTAAATGTTAAAAGTGACCCCGCATTTACCACTTTAATAAATAAATCAATAATTGGCACAAACTGCAATCATTGAGCTAGAGAGAGATACATAATGGATAGCCGGGGGATAAATAGACAATCAGATTATTAGATAGAGAGATGATTAAACTGGAGGTCGATGATCGATAGAAGATAGCTAGTTTTCTGTCTGCCATTGATAGCTGGATTTTTCCATGCTGACCCCTGCCCTCCATACCATTAAGTGGTCGTGTTTGAGACGGGTCGGTTTTTGTTCCACGGTTCAGCCCCACTGCGTCTCTGTGCATCACTGCAAGCGCAGAAATACAGAGCCGTGTCGCTCGGCTGCAATTCACCTATCGTTAGATCGAAGTTGCTAGCTGGCGTCTTCTTGGCGAAAAATCTCTTCGGGATCCCGTCCGACCTGCTCGGGTTGCCCATTTGTACAGCATACAAGATATTCTGGAGTCCCTGGCTTGGGAACTGACGGTACCAGTACATGTAAGCATCACTCCCGTGTTGCACACACGGGATAGTCACAGACTGGCCCTGTCTCACCGACACATACGGCTGGGATTGAACAATCTTCTGAGACGCGCCAAGACCTTGAAAGAAAAGGACAATAATTAGAAATCGGGGGCTTTCATTCACTCAGAAATATGATGCATGAATCTGCTCAAAAAGTTATTTTTCTGAGGTGAGATTTTACAACAGCGCTCGTCGAGTCAATGGGCCTTCCCATTGTCCATCTCTCGCCTGCTCCGACTCCCGTGGCGGGCGGGGCGGTAAAATTCCAGCCTATGACTCCATATCCTTCGCATTCTTTCTTTCCATGATTATTTACTTCTCACTCTTTCATTTACTTAGTCTATCTCTCTTTGTCTATATGCTGATCGAAAACGTGTTTTGCAGATTATTGCAACATTCCTACACCAAATTACAAAGGGCCCAATATAACTCCGGGGAACCGGTTCACTTACCCACCAATAGGATCAGGGACAACGCGTAGGCCAATATCGAAGAATGCATGCTCCGTGCCCAGAAACTCTGAGAGCGAAATAACCAAGGTCAGAGGTCGGAGATCTTGGATTGGAAGGTCCAACTGGCGAGTGGAAACAGAAACAACTGAATTAATGGAAATAGACAACCCACAATACCCGCCCCCAGCCTTAATTGACGGCTCCTCCCTCACCAGATTGTCTGTGAGGTGTTGACATGGGACTCGGAGTTGCTCAGGACTCATAGACAGATTCACAGTGCAGACAAAGCAGGGTCTGGTGCAAAGTATCGTGAACGTGTGTGGTCATTCACTTTACATCTGTGAATGATCCATTCGAATATCTAACTTCTAATGGCAGCACTATTTAAATGGTGAGAAAATAGATCAGTAGTCCAAAGATGTGCAAGTTAGGTGGACTGGCCATGCTAAATTGCCCCTTAGTGCTCAAAGATGTGTAGGTTAACTCGATTAGCAATGGAAAATATGTGGTGTTACAGGGATAGGGCAAGATACTCATCAGAGAGTCAGTGCAGACTCGATGGGCCAAATGGCTTCCTCTGTCCTTACAGATTATTTGATTCTCTGACAATCAGGGAAACAATTCACTAAAAACCGGTAGAAAGGCAGTTAGAGGAGTTAACCTTCCGAACTTTTGGTCTCCATCTCCGGAATACAAGATGAGAAAGGTTATACTGCTCTTGTACAGAGCATTCGTCATTACAGAACACTGAGCTTAATTCCGAGAGATACAACTTCCAGCATATATTTCACTCGCCCATCACATTTGTTTGCCGGACTACATGGGCATTCAGTCAAAATAAGAATATAAGAAGGAGCAGCATGAGTGGATCTTTCCACCCTGCCACTCATGATGATCATGGTTGATCTGATTTCCACGCCTGTCCCCATGACTCCAGAGTTATTTTGTCGATCAGAAGCCTGTACTTCATGCTCGAATGCGTTCAATGCCAAGTTTCACTGTTACCTGGGGAAGACAATAAGACCATAAGACCGTAAAACATAGGAGCAGAATTAGGCCACTCAGCCCATCGAATCTGCCCCGCCATTAAATCATGGCTGATATTTTTCTCCTCCCCATTCTCCTGCCTTTTCCCCATAATCCCTGATCCCCTCATCAATCAAGAACGTATCTATCTCTGTCTTAAAAACACTCAATGATTGACAGAGTTCCACAGATTCACCACTCTGGCTGGAGAAATTCCTCTTCATCTCTGTTTTAAAGGATCGTCCCTTTAGCCTGAGGTTGTGCTCTCTAATTCTAGTTTTTCTTACTACTGGAAACATCATCTCGATGTCCAATCTTTCAAGATTCGCAGTATCCTGCAAGTTTCAATAAGATCGCCCCCATCCTTCTTCAGTCCAACGAGTACAGATCCAGAATCTGTTCCTCATACGACAAGCTCTTCATTCCATGTATCATTTTTGTGAACCTCCTCTAGACCATTCCCAATGCCAGCATGTCATTCCTTAGATACGGGGTCCAAAGTTGCTCATAATACTCAAAATGTGGTCTGATGAAACCATTTACAACCTCAAAAGTGCATTCCTACTCTTGTATTCTAGTCCTCTCGACATGAATGCTAACATTGACTTTGTCTTCCTAACTGCTGACTGAATCTGTACGTTAAACTTTAGAGAATCTTGAACAATGACTCCCAAGTCCTTTGTGTTTCTGATTTCTTAAGTATTTCCCATTTAGAAAATAGTCCTTGGGTTCTTCCAAAGTGCATAACCTCTCACTTTTTCAAGTTGTGTTCTATCTTCCACTTCCTTGCCCACTCTCGTAACCTGTCCAAGTCCTTCCGCAGCCCCCCCTTCTTCCTTAATGCTGCCTGTCCCTCTACATATCGTTGTATCATCTGCAAACTTCGCAACAGTGTCTTCAATCCCTTCTTCCAAATCATGAATGTATATTGTGAAACGTTGTGGTCCCAACACCGACACCTGAGGCACGCCACTAGTCAATGGCTGCCATCCTGAGAAAGACCCCTTTATCCCCACTCTCTGTCTTCTTCCAGTCAACCAATCCACTATCCAAGACAATATCCAACACCAACACTCTGAGAGAAGACATTCCTCCTCAGTCTTTTTTTCCTCCTTCGGAATTCTCCAATTGTACTTGCTGTCACTACAGTGCTGGTTGATCACCGTTCGCTATCTCTTCTTTTCAGTCACCTGCTCCGTCCGGTTTTAAGACTCTTCTTCCTTTCTTCAAGGCAGTCCCATCGCCCCATTGCCATCACTCCACTCGCCATATTTCTGTCTATGTATCTAACCACTGAACTCGATGGTTCCAGTGCAAGAGGAGGTTTACTAGGCTGATGCCGGAGTTGAGGGGGTTGAGCTATGAGGAGAGGCTGAATAAATTAGGCTTGTACTCGTTAGAGTTTAGAAGAATGAGGGGAGATCTCATTGAGACGTATAAGATGATGAATGGGATGGATGGGATAGAGGTGGAGAGACTCTTCCCGCTCAGAAAGGATAGTAGGACTAGGGGGCACAGCCTCAAGATAAAGGGAGGGGGCGGTTTAGAACGGAGTTGAGGAGGGACTTCTTCACTCAAAGGGTGGTGAATCTCTGGAATTCTCTGCCCGTTGAAGTGGTGGAGGCTACCTCGCTAAATATTTTTAAGAAGCGGGTTGATGGGTTTTTGATAAGAGAGGGGATTAAAGGTTATGGGGAGAGGGCGGGAATGTGGAACTGAGCCGCGACAGATCAGCCATGATCTTATTGAATGGCGGGGCAGGCTCGAAGGGCTAGTTGGCCTACTCCTGCTCCTATTTCTTATGTTCTTGGAAGGACTCCATTCAACCCATCAAGTCTGCGCCAATTCTCGGATAAAGCATTCCTGTCTGCGTGGGTTTTCCGCAGGTGCTCCGGTTTCCTTCCACAGTCCAGAGATGTGCGGTTTAGGTTGATTGTCCAAGCTAAAATTGCCCTTTAGTCTCCTGAGATGCGTAGCTTAGAGAGATTAGTGGTAAAATATGTAGGGTTATGGACGTAGGGTCTGGGTGGGATTGTGGTCGGTGAAGACTCGAAGGGCCGAATGGCCTCTTTCTGTACTGTAGCGTTTCTATGATTTCTATTTTGTTTTATTTCTATTTTAGGGACAGCATTTTAACGGCTGGTCTATTTCAGGTTCTGATCAATTATAACCCGTAGGGCATTGACCCCTAGGATGTTGCTGATGGGGCATTGAAGATTTGCAGTGCTATTCGGAGATACTTAGGATTGTCTAGACTTGATGTATGTCCCCTTACGTGCAATATTAGTTAGCTAATTGAGCACTAGAAAAAAGTGAAATAAAATTCCGAAGAGAAACAGTGGGAAATCTAAACTAAATGACGAAAGATTGACTTAAGCTGGGCTTTGCAATATTTCTTCGCACAGCCGGCGAGCCTCTTAAGGTTGAGCGTGAAAGTGATCTTTCAACTGAGACTTCTGAAACAAAGACAGAAAGATACAACTAAAGCATCATGTAGTTGAAAGGCAGATGTGTAAAGTCGCTCTTTATTTTCAATTTGTAACAATTTCAAAGAGTTTAATGACCTCCTCCCGTTCCTGTGAAACAAGCCCAGTTGAACTGAAGTGGGCTCCTATTGTTTCTATGCAACAGGTAGAGAGGCGTTTAAATGGCCTCTTCATGTAACCAATCCCGTCAGAGACAATCGACCCTTCCTGTTGATCTGTGATAATCGACGGAGTTGAATAGAGTTCTGCTATGGCACATTATATAATTGCACCTGACTGTTCCATGGTGTGAGAAAGTCCTCCTTTCTTTTTGTGGATTAGTGCAACCTGGTTTCGAAATATATGTTTTTTTCTCCTCTCTATTGTTCACTCTTTGTTTATTACACTCCATCTTTCCTCCCTTTCTTTCGATCTTTCCGATTTCACTTGTAATCTCTTCTTGTCAGTCACAATAATTCAATCGAAGCAGATCGACACCACTTTCTTCTATCACTCGCAGCTGTTTCCTGCTGCCTGTGGCGTTTTTGTTGAACTGCTCCATCTCTCTGAGTCACTGTGAAGACTCCAGGCACAGTAATACACGGCCGAGTGATTCACCCGCAGGCTGGAGGCAATCAGGTTGAAATCACTCATATTCGGTCTCACGGCTGTGAAACCGTCCACCGTCCCTTCCGAATTCACGCTTTCTGCAGTCATGGAGTAAAACATCAAGAGAGGCTCTTGTCCTGGGAATTGTCTGTACCAGAACATTACAGCAGTGCTGGTGCCATCCAGGGAACACATTAGTTCCACTTCCTCCCCGGAGGATTTGGAGACAGCGGCAGGAGTCTGGTGGATAGTCTGTGAATTCACGCCTGTCGAAGAGGGTGGGGAAGAGAAAATCAGTTAGTTGGGCATTCCTTGGAGAGAGAAAGAGAAAATTGGTGAAAGAACGAGGGCGAGGGAGGACGGGAAAGAAGAGCGAAAGAAAATGAGTAGCAATAATAAAGTAAGGGGCAAAGAGGCAAGAAATAACTAAATACTCGTACCGTGAAGTATGATTATCAAGCCCAGTAACAGGTGCATCTTTTCCTTTATTTCGCCTCAAAATGAGGGAAGGTTCGAGATCCGGAATCGAGCGTATTGAGAGGATCAAGCCTAGACTTTATAAAACATTGAGGGAAATAAATGCAGTTTTGGACAACTTCCGTCTCATTCTGATTGGTGGAACGCAAAGGCTACTGGGAGCAGAAGATTGTCAAAGGAACATTCACAGGTGAATGGAGAGGGAAAAAACAGGAAAGAGTTTGCAGTGCAGGTACAATGTGGTGATGTGTCGGTGAAACAGTATTGATAAAGGCAGCAGTGTCGATAAATCTAACCTGCATTTCCACAGATTCAGAAGTTTGGAGCGTGATCTAATTGACATGTTTATAATGTATAAAACAGTCGAGGTGATGGTTAGGGGAAAGCGCGCTCTCTGGTGGCGGCAGGTATATTAGAGGTAGGAGGCGCGGGCGAAATCAGGATCAAACCCTTAGGCGAAGTGCAGTAGAAACGGACATGCCTGTTTCTCCCTCTCTGACTGGCAGCTCTGTATTATCCTCTCTGATGGACAACTCTGTGTATCCCTCTCCGATTGGCAGCTCTGTACTTCTCTCTACAATTTGCAGCCCTGCACCCTCGTACATCCTCTCTGACTGACAGCCCTCCACCTCCATCTCTGTCTAGCTGTTGAGTGTCGCCCTTCCTGTTTGACAGCCCTCTATCCTTTTCTCTGACAGGCCAATACCTACCTCTTTAGTTTGGCGGCCCAGTACCTCCTTCTCTGAGGTGCGATCTTGAACTGGAGTGCTGGAAGTTTTCTGAATGAGGGAATCTTAACCCCCTTCTATTTAGCATTTAACATCTAATTGAAATTGACTGTTTAAATTACAAGTTCATCCAGGCTTAAGCAGTGATATACAAGCTCTTCACT
Organism: Carcharhinus amblyrhynchos; assembly: GCF_965287045.1. Lineage (NCBI taxonomy): Eukaryota > Metazoa > Chordata > Chondrichthyes > Carcharhiniformes > Carcharhinidae > Carcharhinus > Carcharhinus amblyrhynchos. The sequence goes on from NW_027649778.1 coordinate 8,968,709, forward strand.
GGAGAGCAACTGACGTTAGTTAATTAAGGAAAGTTGTTTAGACTGTTTTTTTTCTATATCTGGCGCTCAGCGAACTGTTTCGTTTCAGAGCTAAATACGGTAAGTACAGGCCTCACAGTGTGACCTAGCACTAGAGAAAAACTGTGTACGAGGGTTCTGAGAGCTGATTGAGTGATAAAGTAGGGGCAAAGGTTTTCAAACCTTTCCAATCATAGGAATTGGTTCTTACTCTACTGCAGGGGAAAAATATATTATTTGCCAAGTATTGCATGAGTATCCGATTACGATCAATTCTAACCTTAAGATTTAAAATAATATAGAAACTGGTGGTAAATACTGATACATAAAAAGGAAAATTATTAATTGAATAGCATCCATAAGCAATATTTCAAAGCATATTTAGGATGTCAGGACAAGATGTGTCAAGGCTGCAGCATGTAGGCTATGCTAGACACCAACGTTTAGTAAGTGTTTGCAGCTGAAGTTGTAGCAGCTCAGAATCAATGAGGTGGAGGCTGAGCTGCAGACATGAGGTTTGGTGCGATAGAAAGTGAATCTGCGATATTCATAATGGAAATTAAGGACAGTGTAGATGAATTGAAATGTATTCTGCAACAATTTAATTGTAGAGCATACAAGTAATATCCCAGAAATAGCTGTATATCAGTTCTTGAAATGGAGGGAAGAACTCGATAAAATTACAATCACCAATTAAGTGGTACCAAGCAAATTGTTGGAACGACAGACTGACGAGTGCCCGGGGCTTGATGGATTGCATCCCTGAGTTTTAAAAGAAGTGGCGAGTGACATAGTCCAATTTTCCAAAATCTCTCAGATTCTGGAACGTTTCAATAGATTTGGGAATAGTTGACATTACTCATATATTCAAAGGGGAAGAGACAAAAAGCAAGACATTAGCTTAAGATCTGTCATAGTGAAAAGGTTCGAACTTACGATTGAACATGTTATGTCAGGGTGCTCAGATAAACTCAGGGTAATCGGGCAGGGTCAACATGGTTTTGTGCAAGGGAAATCATAGTTAACAAATTTATTTCAGTTCTTTGAAAAAGTAATATGTCCCGTGGATCAAGCAGAACCAGTGTATGTACTGTACTTAGAATTTCCAGACTGCATTTAATAAGGTGCCACTTCAAAAGTTAAATTAGAAAATAAAAGCTGGTGGTGTAGTTTATGCCATGTTGGAATAGATTGAAGATCAGTTCGCGAATAGGAAATGGAGCGAAGTTGTACATGGGCATTTTTTTGGTTGGCAAGCTGTAACTAGAGGTATACCAGAGGGATGAGCGCAGGGCTCCCAGCCTGAAACCCAGCCCTCCCAGCCTTTCTTGATTTTCTTGATTTTCAGAAGGCGTTTGACAAGGTGCCTCACAAGAGGTTATTACAGAAGGTCAGCGGGCATGGAGTTGGGGGTAGGGTGTTAGCGGGGATAGAGGATTGGCTGTCAAATAGGAGGCAGAGAGTGGGGGTTAATGGGTGCTATTCGGGTTGGCGGTTGGTGACTAGTGGAGTGCCCCAGCGGTCGGAGCTGGGGCCTCAGCTATTTACCATTTATATAGATGATCTGGAGGAGGGAACCGAGTGTATGGTGTCGAAATTTGCTGATGACACCAAGATTGGTAGAACGGCAAATTGTGCGGAGGGTGTGGAGAGTCTGCAGAAGGATCTAGATAGGCTGGGCGAATGGGCCAGGAGCTGGCAAATGGAATTTAATGTTAGCAAATGTGAGGTTGTCCACTTTGGTAGGTATAATGGTAGGAAGGACTATTACTTACGTGGCGAAAAACTGCAGCATGCGACGGTGCAGAGGGACCTCGGGGTCCTTGTGCATGAGTCGCAAAAACCCAGCCTGCAGGTGCAGCAGGTGGTCAGGAAGGCGAATGGGATGTGGGCCTTCATAGCGAGGGGGATTCAATATAAAAGTAGGGAGGTCTTGCTGCAGCTGTACAGGGCATTGGTGAGGCCGCAGCTGGAGTAGTGTGCAGTTTTGGTCGCCGCACTTACGCAAGGATATTTTGGCCTTGGAAGGAGTGCAGAGGAGGTTTACTAGGCTAATTCCGGAGTTGAGAGGGTTGAACTATGAGGAGAGGCTGAATAAACTAGGCTTGTACTCGTTAGAGTTTAGAAGAATGAGGGGAGATCTCATTGAGACGCATAAGATGCTGAATGGGATGAATAGGATAGAGGTGGAGAGGCTCTTCCCGCTCAGAAAGGACAGTAGGACTAGGGGGCACAGCCTCAAGATAAAGGGGGGGGCGGTTTAGAACGGAGTTGAGGAGGAACTTCTTCACTCAAAGGGTGGTGAATCTCTGGAATTCTCTGCCCGTTGAAGTGGTGGAGGCTACCTCGCTCAATATTTTTAAGACGCGGGTTGATAGGTTTTTGATAGGCAAGGGGATTAAGGGTTATGGGGAGAGGGCGGGAATGTGGAACTGAGCCGCGACAGATCAGCCATGATCTTATTGAATGGCGGGGCAGGCTCGAGGGGCTAGATGGCCTACTCCTGCTCCTATTTCTTATGTTCTTATGTTCTTAAACATACAAACAAACAAACAAAAAAGAGAAACAGAGTAAAGAAGTAAAGATAGATGTTAGTTTCCAGTTGGCGAGATGTAACGGGTTGTCTGTATTAAGATCAGCGCTGGGGACACAATGCTTTACAATATAAATCACGCACTTGAAGGGATAGAATGTGCGGTTACTAAGTTTTCTCTTGGTACAGAGACACCTCAGAAAGTAAGCTATGAAGAGGAGATAGGGAGACTGCAAGGTGTTATAGATAGGTTTCGTGTGTGAACAAAGATTTCAACAGAAAGGGAAAAAGAATCATAGGTTCAGCCGTTACAGTAACAGAACAGTCATAAAAATGGAGGATGTTCCATCTGAATTGACACAGTGCCCTTGATATCTTTTGGACAAACGTTGGTGCATAGTGGTTAGCACTGCTGTCTCGCAGTGCCAGGGACACGACTTTGACTCTGGTCTTGTGTGGAGTTTGTACATTCTCCCCATGCCCGTGTGGATTTCCTTCGGTTTCCTCCCACAGTCCAAAGATGTTTGGGTTAGGTAAATAAGATCATGTACGATTGTCCCTTTTTGTCCGACGAAGTGTGGGTTAGGTGTATTAGCCATGGTTTCGGGGATGGAAGGGAGAGCTTAGGTAAGATGCCCTTTTGTGGAGTTTGTGCAGGCCCGATGGGCTGAATGAACTCTTGCTGCATTGTGCTCACTTCTTGGCTGCACACCTCTGGAAGGATATATTCTACCTGGAAGGTGTGGAATGCACTTTGACTAGAATGCTACCAAATGTTAAGGGGTAAAATTACAGCGACACAGGGCAACAAGTGTATGACTGTAAAATATTTTGGGGAGGTGACTGAATAGTTTAGGCATTTAAGAAAGAATTTCAAGGATCAGTGCATGGAGTGGCATGGTAGCACAGGAGCAGCACGGTGGCACAGGGACAGCACAGGCAGAGTGGTTAGTGTTGCTGCTTTACAGCACCAGGGACCCAAGTTCGATTCCCTGCTTGGGTCACTGTCTGTGTGGAGATTGCACATTCTCTGCGGGAGTTTCCTCCTGAAGCTTCAGTTTCCTCCCACAGTTCGAAAGACGTGCTGGATAGATGGATTGACCAATCTAAACTCTCCTTCAATGTAGCGGATCAGGCGGCGGAGTTTGGCGACGAGAGCGTTTTCATAGTAACTTCATTGTGGTGTTAATGTAAGGCTACTTGTGACACTAATACATAAACTTCAAACTTCAGCAACAGGAGCTCACTTATTTCCTCCTGTCCTGTCCAAGGTAAAAGCGCGTGGGATTGGGGGAATTGTATTGAGATGGATGGAAAACTTGTTGGCAGAGACGAAACAGAGTAGGAATCGGTGCTGGGCCCCCAGGTATTCACAATATATCGTAATGATTTAGATCAGGGAACAAAATGTGACATCGCAAAGTTTGCAGATGATACCAAGTTGGGTGAGAGGGCGAACCATGGCGAGAATGAAGAGATCCTTCAGCATGATCTGGTCAGGTTGGGTGAGTGGGCAGATCAATGGCAGATGCACTATAGTTTAGATAAATTCACTTTGGAAGCAAAAACAAGAAGGCAGATTACTACCTGAATGCTATAAACTGGGAGAGGGGAGTGTGCAGCGGGATCTTGGTGTCCTTGTGCACCAGTCACTGAAGGTAAGCATGCAGATATAGCAGGTGGTAAAGAAGGCAACTGATATGTTGGCATTCATTGCAAGTGGTTTCGAGTACAGTAGCAGGGATGTGTGGTTGGAATTATACAAGGCCTTGGTGAGTCCACATCTAGAATATTGTTTGCAGTTTTGTCCCCCTTTTCTGAGGAAGGGCATTTTTGCTCTCGGAGTGCAGCGAAGGTTTGCCAGGCTGATTCCGGGGATGGCGGGACTGATGTACGAGGACAGATTGATTAGGTTAGGATGTTTTCATTGGAGTTCAGATGAATGAGGGAGGGATCTCATAGAGACTTATAAAATCTAACAGGACTAGACAGATAGATGCAGGAAGGATGTTCCCAATGGCGGGGGGTGTAGAGAACCAGGGGTAAGAGTCTGAGAATACAGAATAGACCATTTAGGACGGAAATGGGGAGACATTTCTTCACCCATGCTGGTGAGCCTACGAAATTCATTACCACAGGAAGTCATTGACGCCAAAATGTTTTCAAGTGGGGGCTAGATGCACTTGGGGTGAACAGGATCAACGGTTATGGGGATATTTAGCAGGATTAGACTATTGGGTTAGATGATCAGCCATGGTCGTGATGGATGGAGTAACAGGTTCGAAGGCCATGGCTTCCATCTGTTCCTATCTTCCACGTTTCATAAATAATGTGATATTTTGATCCTGGAGCGCCCTCTGCCGCTGCTGAAGAAAGAAATTAGCGTCTAAAAAATTATCTTCTCTTTCTTCCACTTCTTTTAATCGGCTATTTCTTTCATGTGCTCCTGCTATCTTTATTTTGTCTTCATGTGTATCATTACTTGTCATTACTATAGTTTAACAGCACAGAGACCCTTCTGTCCATTGTGTCTGTACCAGCCACCAAATTCCTACCTATTATGTTCCCATTTTCCAGCATTTGGTCCATAGCCTTGCAAACGATGGTGTTTCAAATGTTCATCTAAATGTTTCTTAAATGTCTACCTTAATCACCCTTTCAGGCAGTGAATTTTAGATTGCCACGCCCTCTGAGTGATAATGTTTCTCCTCAAAGCCCTCTAAATCTCCTGCCCCTTTCCCTAATTATATGCCCCTAGTTGTCCATCCCTCCAGTAAGGGGAAAGTTTCTTCTTATCTACCCTATGTCGCTCAATTGTGTACACCTCAATCAGTCCCTCCATCAGCCTCCTCTGCTCTAAGGAAAGCAACCCCAGTCTTACCATTCTTTCTTTATAGCTGAAATGCTCCAACTTAGGCAACATCCTGGTGAATTTCCAGTGCACCCTCTCCAATGCAATCACATCCTAAAGTGGCGACTAAAACTGCACACAATACACTAGCTGTGGCCTAACAAGCGTTTTATACAGCTCCGCCATAACCTCCTTGCTCTTTTATTCTATGCCTCGACTAATAATGCTGAGTATACTATACGGCTTCTTAACTATCTTATCTACGTATCCTGTGCCTTCACGGATCTTTGGACATGCAGCGCAAGGTTCCTCATCAGAACTTTCACTTGAACTCCGATTAGATTCATTAATACCGATCTTATTTTGATGATCTCCTCAATCTGGCGTCCGACGCAAGTGAAACAGTTTCCTTCCATCAAACTCAGTAAATAATCCCAAAGATCTCCATCAAATCATCCCCAACCTTCTTTTTTCTAGAAAATCCAACATGTTTGGCTTTTCCTGGTAATGGTAATCTCTCAGTTCTGGCAATGTCGCTGTTCGTTTACCCATACAGCAATTCATAGGACCATAAGACCCGAAGACATAGGAGGAGAATTAGGCCACTCAGCCATCAAGTCTGCTCCGCCATTCAATCATGGCTGATACGTTTCTCATCCCCATTCTCCTGCCTTTTTCACATAATTCCTGAAGCCCTTATTAATCAAGAACGTACCTATCTTTGTCTTAAAGACACTCAATGACTGATCTCCACCGCTTCTGCGCAAAGAGTTCCACAGATTCGCCTATCTCTGGCTGAAGAAATTCCTCCTTATCTCTGTTTAAAAGGGTTGTCTGGTCTTTCCTACCAGTGGAAACATACACTCCACGCCCATTCTATTCAGGCCTCGCACTATCCTATAAATTTCAATAAGATCCCTCCCTCATTCTTCTAAACTTCAACGAGTGCAGACACAGAGTCCGCAACCGTTCCTCATAAGACAAGCTCTTCATTCCAGGGATCATTCCTGTGAACCTTCACCTTTCCAAGGCCAACACATCCTTCCTTAGATACGGGCCCAAAGCTGCTCACAAGACTCCAAATGGGGTCTGACCAGAGCCTTACACAGCTTCAGAAGTACATCGCTTTCTTTTATTCGAGCTCTCTCGACATGAATGCTAACATCTCATTTGCCTTCCTAACTGTTGGTTAAATCTGCATGTTAATCTTAAGAGAATCATGAAAAGGACTCCCAAGTCCTTCATGCTTCTGATTTCCTGAGCATTTCTCTATTGAGAAAATAACCTATGCCTTCCTTCCTCCTTCCAAAGTACAAAATTACCCACATTTCCACATTGTATTCCATCTGCCACTTCTTTGCCCATTCTCCTAACCTGTCGAATTCCTTCTACAGCCCCCTGCTTCCTCAATACTACCTGTCGCCCTACATATCTTTGTATCACCTGCAAACATAGCAACAATGCCTTCAGTTCCTTCTTCCAAATCGTTAATGCATATTGTGAAAAGTTGCAGTCCCAGCACAGACGCCTGAGGCACATCACTAGTCACCGACTGCCATCCTGAAAAGGACCCCTTTATTCCTACTCTCTACCTTCTACCAGCCAGCCAATCCTCTATCCATGCCAGCATCTTACTCCATGGGTTCTTAACTTATTAACTTATTTAACAGTCTCCTATATGGCAGCATGTCAAAGTCTTTCTGGAAATCTAAATAAATTTCATTCCACTGATTCTCCTTTATTTAACTTCCTTGTTGTCTCCTCAAAAAAACTCTAACAGATATGTCAGACATGACCTCTTAATGAAGCCGTGCTGACTCATTCCTATTGTATCATGCACTTCCAAATACTCTGCCATCTCATTTTTAATAATGGACTTTAAAATCTTGCCAATGACCGAAGTCATTCCGAACTTTCCGGCGTTGTTCTATCTCTAGTTACTCACACTGCCAATGGTCCAAATTTTATTCTCAAAAATTGTTTGCTTTGCACGAAGAAACAATGAAAGCTCCACACTGCGTTTTCTGCAGCCGCCGTTTGCTACTGCTTTTGGTGTTTTTGTTGAACCGCTCCATCTCTCTGAGTTACTGTGAAGACTCCAGGCGCAATAATACACGGCCGAGTGATTCACCCGCAGGCTGCAGGAATTCAAGTTGAACTCAGAGCCACTCGGTCGCTCGGCGGAGAAACCGTCCACCGGCTCATTTGGATTCACCGAACCGCTAACCGCGGAGTAAAACATCAGCTTCAGCCCCTTTCCTGGGTATTGTCTGTACCACAACATAGCAGGGTTACTGGAGCCCTCGACAACGCAGGTCAGTTTCACACTCTGCCCGGGAAGTTTGGAGACAACGGCGGGAGTCTGGCGGATAGTTTGCGAGTTCACACCTGGCAATGAGACGGGAGATGAATAGGTGAGAACTGGGATCATTTGTGAGGTGGACAGGGAAAGAATGGAGGAAAGATAGAAAGACAAAAATAGCAGAGGTGAGAATAAATGAGTTAGTAATCACTCACATTGAAATAAGGCCGCGAGGCTCAGTAACACTAACATGTTGTTCGCTGAGCCTTTCTTCTGACAGTTAAATGATCAAAGGAAACAACCCAAGGGCGTTGTGCCTTGTTGGGAGCCGAGCTCCTTTACTGAACTCACTGAGTCACGAAATGTTTTGCGACGTGATGTATATGTGGTTGGCCAAGCTCCTCCCCCTCTGATTGAAAGCCCCACCACCACGATTGACGAAGTGAAGATGGGAACAAGCGATTTCAAAATGAACAGAGTGGGCAAAGGAGTGGCAGATGCCACTTGGACACTTCTGAGGTCATCCACGCTCGGCCTAAGGAACGGGAGTCGAATATATTCTGGTGACAAGGGAATAACTCTGGAGCTGCAGAGGCATGCAGTTGCTCAGCTACAAAACTCGCAAAATGGAAGACATTCTGCTTCATAGCATCTCTACAGAGCAGTAGGAAGCTATTTGGCCCATCGGGTCTGCACCAAACACGATCCCACCCAGACCCTACTCCCGTAATCACACATATTTACACTGCTAATCCCCCAGATAGTAGAGTCAATTCAGCATGGCCAATCAACCTAACCCGCATATCATTGGACTGTGGGAGGAAACCAGAGACAATCCACGCAGACACGGAGAGAAATGTGCAAACTCCACACAGTCCCTGGCGCTGTGAGGCACCAGTACTAACCACTGTGCCATCGTGCTGCCCATTCTGGAGAATCCTGGGTAGGTTGCAAAGGGAACTCTTCGTTCAGTTCTGGGCAGAGACCTCAGGGAGATGAATTAGACCAGGAGAGAGTACAAACCTGATTGAATAGAATTCTCTCTCGCCCTCATTCTGAACATTTCTCTCTATATCCTTATATTCATCTCACTGCCTCTCTCCGTGAAAAGAAAGTGTATTGTAAAGTAAACGGGTGTTGGCCAGAGATGCTCTCGATATTCAGGCAATGGAGGATTGTCATAAACCAGCAGTTCCATGACCATTGCTATCAGAACTAGGGGTCACAGTTTGAGGATAAACCTTTTAAGACTGCGGTTAGGAGAAATTTCTTTACTCAGAGGGTGGTAACTCTGTGGAATTCACTATCAGAGAAAGTAATTGAAGCCAAAACATAGTGTGATTTCAGGGAGAAATTAGATATAGTTCTTGGTGCTAAAGGGATAATGGGATATGGGGAGAAGGAGGGATCATGATGTTGACTTCGCTGATCAGGTATGATCAAACTTAATGGCAGAGCAGGTCTGATGGGCCGAATGGCCAATTCCTGCTTCTAGTTTCGATGTTTCTATGCTCCTTGGCTGCTCCTGATTCAATCCAGTCCAGATGCGCACATAATGAAGTTGGAATCTGATAGCTCCTTTCAAATCATTGGAAAAAGTATGAGGAGGAGAGGTGAGAGTGGGCCACGCCTCTTTCTGTAATCAGACCTTTCAATAATCATTGTAAACGGAGCAGAAAGTGTGGCAATTGCTCACCGGCTCTGGCTGGGCCAGTGGAGATAGAAACGTTCGATGTTCACGTGACTAATTCTGAACAGTTATATTGCACTGGAGCTTCCTCTTCAGATGCTGCTTGACCTGTTGTGTTTTAAAGCAATTTTAGATTTCATTTCAGATTTTCTGCCTCCATAATTTTTTAAAATTTTTATTTTGGTAAACAATGCAATTATTTAGAGATTGATAGCAGTGAGCCAGTCGCCGGCAAGGACTGGAAACGTTCGGTCTGTATCATTGGTGAATAGAGTTTGGAGGGAGGCAGCAGAAATTTGAGGTGCAGAGGAACCCGGGTGTCTTGATTAATGAACCAGAAAGAGTTAGAATGCAAAAAAAGGCAAGTGAAGGCAAATGAAATGTTGGAGTTTATTGCAAGCGCAATGGAGGATAACAGCATGGAAGTGTTGGTACAGATGCATAAGCTCTAAGTGGAATCAGTCCTGCGGCGACTTGTACAATTTTAGTTTGCTTCTTGAAGAAACGGTATAATTTCATCAGAAGCAGTCCAGCGAAAGTTCATATGACTAAGATGAATGGCTTATCTTCTGGGGTGAGGTAAAGCGGATTGGCCCTTCTACTCTGTGTGGAGTTTAGAAGAAAGAAACTTCTGAATAAACTTGTCAAGATTGGATTCTGAGCAAATGTTTCCCCTTATCGTGGAGTCAAGAACTCGGGAAATTAGAGTAGCTTATTTGAGAGAGACATGAGCAGATATTTTCTCTTTCAGAGGATCGTGAGCCCGTGGAATCAGTGTCATAGAATACTTGATATAGATGGGGTTTTGGTCGGTAAGAGAGTCGAATGTGATGGGGTACGGTGGATATGAAACAAAGGACTATCTAAGAACCAGTATGGTGCAACTCCAAGTCAGAGCAGACTCCGTGGACACTTGCTATCCCTGGTTAACGGGCGCGAGGGGCTGAATGGCCTCCTGCTCTATATCTGAAGCAGTTGCCTAGTACTGAGTTAAATATTTTCTGGAGTTTGCTTCGTCCCTCTGTTCACTCAGTTTCAGGGCAGACAATGATGAAGTGATATTGCTATTGGGGTAGTGATCCAGAGACCAACAACCTGCTCTGGGGACCCTGGTTAAAATCCTACCACGTCAGATAGTGAAATTTGAATTCCATAAAAATCTGGAATTAAAAATCTACTGATGACCATGAAACCAGAATCGAGTGCCGTTATATCGCATCTACTTCACTAATGTCCTTAGGGAAGAAAATCTGCCGTCCTCGTCTGGTGTGGCCTACTCCAGACTCACAGCAATGAGGTTGACTCTTAAATGCCGTTCAGATCAAGGGCAATTAGAGATGGGCAACAAATGTTGGCCTAGCTCGCCACGCCCACATCCCATAAAGAATAAATACTTTCGTATTTGGGGTCCGTTATCATGAATGGACCTAATTTTGTTCCGAGTGGCTGTTCCAGTCAGTTGAGATTTCTATGGTCGGGCGCCATTAACTGCAACTATGGAGAAACAGAACGCAGAGTCAGTGGAATAAAACCATGTCCTGTTCTATTCTGATAGTTGCAATCTTTCACTTTTGGTATTATCCTTGATAATCTTTATCTGCCCCTTCTCCAGTGCCGTGACATAGAATCACTCATTGTGATTCTAACTTTCCGTAAGCACCCTCCCATCACAACATAAGACTAACAAAAACAGGTCGAAGCAACATGCAGTTTGGACAACTCAGGTGTTTCCTGCTGCCTTTGAGGTTTCTGTTAAACTGCTTCATTTTCTGAATCGCTGTAAAGGCTCCAGGTGCCGTAATGCACGGCCCGTGGATAGGCCCACAGGCCAGCGGATGAACACGAACACTTTGTACAGCTGCAGACTGAACCATTAGCTGCAGTTCCTTGCCAAGGCATCACCTGCGCCAGTACATGTAACCACTACAACCGCACACTCCAGTTTTATACTGTGTAGGTTTGGAGACAGAGGAAGGAGGACTCAAACTGTGGAAGAGAGATTGGGAGGTCAGTAAACAGTAAACTTTTGTAGAATGAGAGAAGAAAATGAAGAAAATAAGAAGGAACAGCAAAGAAGAAAAAAACACACATGGCACAGTGTTACTTCAAAAATCACTCGCATTGAAAGGAGATCATGAGGCTCAGTCACCGAGTGAATAGGAATCTTTCAATTCCTGTTGAACGATCTACCAGGTTGTATTCCATGGTCCTGCAGCCCGCCTGCAGATACAAAAAAGCAATCCCCCAAATCCAGTGTTTCCCCTTTTTCCTCTTTGGCTTCTCTCTGGACTCCGTTTCCCTTTCTTCCACCATTTCTTTCTGAATGAATCATTTATATTTGTTTTCCTCGACTATTCAAAGCCACCGAGGGGCGGCGCGGTAGCACAGTGGTTAGAACTGCTGCTTCACAGCTCCAGGGTCCTGGGTTCGATTCCAGGCTCGGGTCACTGTCTGTGTGGAGTTTGCACATTCTCCTCGTGTCTGCGTGGGTTTCCTCCGGGTACTCCGGTTTCCTCCCACAGTCCAAAGATGTGCGGGTTAGGTTGATTGGCCATGCTAAGAAATTGTCCCTTGGTGTCCAGGGATGCGTTGGTTAGAGGGATTAGTGGGTATAATATGTAGGGATATGGGGGTGGGGCCTGGGTGGTATTGTGATCGGTGCAGACCCGATGGGCCGAAGCGCCTCTTTCTGCGCTCTATGGTTCTATATTATAAAGCCGTCTTGTTGAGAGCTACACCAACCCCTGGGAAGTGATTGAGAAGAATAGAATTGACATAGGGAGGTGATGCAGGTTAGGACATCACGCTCCTTCCTATGAACTAAAGCCCCGCCTCTCCCCAAATCAAAGTCTCTGCGTAAGGAAATGAGAACACCAGGTTCTGGAGAACCTCTTTCAGTTCAGAGCAGCACGTCAGGAAGCGTGTATTGGGCTTAGAGAGAATAGAGAATGGACCCACCAGAAGGATGCAGTGGCTTCAAAATCATGACAATAGTTTGCCCAAATCTACCTGCATCCTGCTGAATGTAGTAGATTGAAGGTGAACTCTAATTTAAAGTTGCGTTTGAGGAGCTTTTCTCAGACTTGACAGTGGTAGGCCTCCACCATCCCTTACTTGTGGGCGGGGGTGTGTGGCAAAACATGGATGCATAATTTTCAAATGAGAGGAAAGCAGTTAAATGTTGATGCCAGGAAGCATTTATTCGCACAATGGGAAGAAGAGAAATTGATTTTTTCCTCCAAAAGGCAGAGCAAGCTAATGGGAAATTTAACGTTTCATAACTGCTGTCGACTGATTTTGTTGATTGGTGTTTCCAGGGAAGAGGTGTGGAGTTAACAGATTAAGTTAAATTGCAGATCAGCTATAATGTGATTGGTGCAGCAAACTCGAAGGGCTGGATGACATCTCTCTATTCCTCTTGAACGATCTACCAGGTTGTGTTCCATGGTCCTACAGCGCCCTCTGCAGCCCGCCTGCAGAAACAAAAAACAATCCCCCAACCCCCGTGTTTCCCCTTTTTCTCTTTGTCTTCTCTCTCGACTCCGTTTCCCTTTCTTCCCATTTCTTTCTGAATGTATCATTTACACTTGTTTTCCTCGACTATTCAAAGCCAGTGGTATTGGTATCTGCTGACTGGATGTGCTGTATATCTCAAAACACGATGTACCATCAATATATATTTGTACTGCTATCTCCCGCCTGTCTTCATGCATCAAAGACCCTAGCCCTACCACTCCCCGTCCACATCCAATCTCTCTCTGCGACTTTCACAATCTAACCATTCTCGGGATAAACACATAACAGAAATTCCAGTGTTGGAATTATTAATGAATGTTTTTGATATCTCTGACCCGCCTTCCACGTTCTGATCTACCAGACAAGTGATGCTATCCTCCCGACATCAACTCTATCCCACCCTTTTCTAATTTCATGTTTGAAATACATAATTTAATGTTTGGTGGCACAGTGGTTAGCACCACTGCCTCACAGTTCGAGGGACGCGGGTTCAATTCCCGGCTTGGATCGCTGACTATGCGAAGTCTTCACGTTCTCTCCGTGTCTGCGTGGGTTTCCTCCGGGTGCTCAGTTTTCCTGCCACAGTCCAAGGATGTGTATATTAGGTGGATTGGCCATAACAAATTGTCTATTAGTGTCAGGGAAATTAGCAGGGTAACTATATGGGGTTATAGGGATAAGGTCTGGGTGGAATTGTGGCCGGTGCCGACTCGATAGGCCAAATGGCCTCCTTCTGCACTGTAGGGGTTCCTTGGTTCAATGAAAATCCCAATTCTCATCTCCAGTCAATGATAGAGAGGGCGGGGCTTTACTGTACCACCTCCTATTGTCATGTTCTGTGGGCAAGAGCAGATCGATTTGTTTAGAACGGTCATTTGCTGCTAGCTTTGGGGTTTTTGTTGCACTGTTCTGTCTCTCTGAGTCACTGTGAAGACGCCAGGCGCAGTAATACATTGCCGAGTGATTCATCCGCAGGCCGGAGGACTCCAGCTTGAACTCAGAATCACTCGGTCGCTCGGCTCTGAAGCCGTCAACTCGCTCATTCGGATTCACATCACCGGTCATCATAGAATAGAACATTAACCGGAGCTCCTGGCCCGGGTATTGTCGGTACCAGTACATGTAAGGATCGCTGGTGCCCTTCACAGTGCATGTCAGATGTACTGGCTCCTGAGGATTTTTGGAGACAGCGGCAGGAGTCTGGAGGATAGTCTGCGAATGGACACCTGGGACAGGGAGAGAATAACACCAGTGAATAGGAACGTTCAGGCCAAGTTGGAGAGAATTATCGATACAAAGAAAGATAAAAAGCAAGAAAAGAAGAAAAGAAGAAATCATTAATAAGAAATATATTTTGAAAAATTGCCTTACGGTGAAACACGAACGTTAGAGCCAGCAACAGGTACATTATCAATGTGAAATTTCCGCTTCAGTGGGAATAGAAGCTTCGAGCTTTGTGAGAAGCCAACCCGTTCTTTTCAAATCAATGAGAGGAACCTGATATCGTCAAGGAATAAGGAAGGTTTAGACACGCCCTCTTGCCCCGGTCTACCCAATCAGAATTAACCTGGGTGTGCAATTACTTCGCAGTTTTTTTTTAATTAACTGGTGGGACATGGGCGTCGCTGGCTGGCCAGCATTTATTGCCCAGTCTTGGCTGCACTTGGAGGGCAGTTGGGGAGTCAACTACATTGCTGCGACTCTGGAGTCACATGTAGGCCAGACCAGGTAAGGACGGCAGATTTCCTTCCCTAAAGGACGTCAGTGAACCAGATGGGTTTTTTTCCGACGATCGACAATTGTTTCAAGGTCATCAGTGGATTCTTAATTCCAGTTTTTTTTAATTGAAATCAAATTCCACCACCTACCGTGCTGGGATTCGAACCCGGGTCCCCAGAACATTAGTTGAATTTCTGGATTAACAGCCTAGCGATAATGCCTCCCCTCGAAAATCAAAATACAATTACCCAAGTTTGGATTTCCAATAAGCCTCAAGTCATTGCCATTAATTCCGATTGGAATGACCTCCTCTTTTTCTCATGCTGTGGAGATGCTGGCGTTGGAGTGGAGTGGGCACAGTAAGAAGTCTCGCAACACCAGGTTGAAGTCCAATGGGTTTATTTAATAGCACAAGCTTTCGGGAGAGGCCCACTCACCTCTCCTTCATCAGGTGGTCTACTCACCTGGTGAAGGAGCAGCGCTCCGGAAGCTCGTGCTACCAAATAAACCTGTTGGACTTTAACCCGGCGTTGTGAAACTTCTTATTTTTTCCATGTAACAGACTTGATAGGGCTGAATAGACATCTTCTTTCTCCTGTGTAACAGGCTTGAGGGACTGAATGGCCTCATGCTTGCCCTATGCAACAAACGCGAATATGCTGAATGCCATGCCGCACTGTTTTGCTTATGTGTAACAGGCTTTAAAGGACCGAATGGATCTTCTGCTGGCGGCCCGCTGACGCAGTGGTTAGCACTGCTGCCTCACAGAGCCAGGACCCGGCTTCAATTCCCAGCTTAGGTCACTGTCTGTGCGGAGTCTTCATGTTCTTCCCGTGTCTGCGTAGGTTTCATCCACAGTCGGAAAAATGAACTAGTTTGGTGTATTGGCCATGCTAAGTTCTCCCTCAGTGTGCCCAAACCGGCGCTGGTGTGTGGCGACTGGGGGATTTTCACAGTAACTTCATTGCAGTGCTATTGTATGCCTACTCGTGAGACTAATAAACAAACATACACTTATGCAACAGGTTCCAGATGGGCTGAATGGCATTCCCCTGTCCTGTTCAACCATGCTGCAGTCTCCAATGTGTTTCGAGGTCCGAGAGCGCCCTCTGATGTACACACCGATAAGTAAACTTGTCAGAAGATGGAATCGACTGTCGCTTTTTTCTCCTCGTCTGTTTTTCTTCCCTTCATACCTTCGTTCAGCTCTTCTTTGGTTCTACCTGATATTCTTTCCTGCTCACTCCGAGTCATTTTTCCCTTTACCAGGTTTATAGAATCACTCATGCTCCTTCTCCAGTCCTCAAACCCCTCTATTTGACCAGGTATCTCTCTTTAATTGCCTCTATTGCTATTGCAGAGCAGAAAAGTCAATGTCCCTCTGCACTTTATCTCATCTTATTAACATTTCATTCTGGTCGTCTCTTCCGCATGTACTTACCCAGATTCCTCCTTTAAAACAGAAGCAATATTTCGCCTCAATCTTGAGGTAGTGAGTTTCTCACCGCTCTTTAGGAGCAGAGACTTTGGCTCCTGCATTCCCTGTTATATCCCATGATTGAATGAAGGCCTCAAGCTCCAAATCGGAAAAGTAATCGCCTGTTCAAACCCGTTAAACCTGTTTATAATGTTATCTTATTTATAATGTATTTTATTTTCCAGATAAACATCTTCTATCTTTCAATCTTTATTCATTGTTATAAACTCTCAGTTCTGACATCCTTACTAGTACATTGCTGGGCCTTCAAGTGGGAAAAGTAATGGCTAATGCAGTTTAATGTGGACAAGTCTGAGGTCCTTCAGGGTTGGATTCAGAGAGAGGTCAGTTCTCTGTTGAGAAGAGACGTACTTTGGCGTTACTAGTGAATGTAGCAGGTTTATTTATTAGTCACAGGTAAGGCTTACATGAACACTGCAATGTAGTTACTGTGAAATTCCTATAGTCGGCACACTCCGGCGCTTGTTCGGGTCAATGCACCTAACCAGCAAGTCTTTCAGACTGTGGGAGGAAATCGGAGCGTCTGGAGGAAACCCACGCAGACACCGGGAGAACGTGGTTGCGTGGGTTTCCTCCGGGTGCTCCGGTTTCCTCCCACACCCCAAAGATGTGCTCTTAGGCTGATTGGTGTAACAAATTGTCCCTAAATTATTCCCCCCTTAATCTGGTTTCCAATGGGGGTACCATAAGCATAGACATGGGTCTATGCTTATGGTACCCCCTATGCGGAAGAGGGAAAACACATTGTTAAGATGGCGGCGCGGGCTTGTTGGGCCGAAGGGCCTGTTTCCCGTGCTGTGTTGTTCTTTGAAGAATCCTAACACACCATTAAACTCGCTGTTTTGTTATCATTCTGACTTAACCTGATATTCACATTCGCTATCCTTAATAATTCATTTTGTCCCGTTTCTTGCTCCAATCGCACATTTTATCTACCAAAATGAACTGTGATACCACGTTTTGGTTCAAACAGGTGTTTGCTACTGCCTTTGGGGTTTTTGTTGCACTGCTCCATCTCTCTGAGTCACTGTGAAGACTCCAGGCGCAGTAATACACTGCCGAGTGATTCACCCGCAGGCTGGAGGTCTCCAGTTTGAACTCATAGTCACTTGGTCGCTTCGCTGTGAAACCGTCCACCGCCTCATTTGGACTGGCATAGTCTTTAAGGTTGGAGTAAAACATCTGCTGCAGCTCCCTCCCCGGGTATTGTCTGTACCAGTACATCCAGAGAGTACTGCTGCTGCTTCCCTCCACGGTGCATTTCAGTTCCACTCTCTCCGCTGGAGATTTGGAAACGGCGGCGGGAGTCTGGCGGATAGTCTGAGACTCCACATCTGAGGGAGAGACAGGGAGAAGAGATCAGGAAATTGGGCACTCTATGTGATAGAGATGCAAGGAAATATTAGGGAAGAGTATGAAAATAGAAAGGGCAGACGGAATCAGGGGAAGAAGGAGGTCAGCAAGTGGAAAATAAAGATAAACGTTGAATAAGAATTATTGATGGGGAAAGGTCGTTACCGTGAAATATGACAAACAGCGCCAGCAATAGATACATCTTCCACTTCAGCTTTCCTTTTCAACAATCTTTCTCACTGAGAAGAAATCACTCAAATTGCAATGCTCCGTCTCCTCACTTTTGACTGACAGCCCTACCCCCTATAGACTGATGGCCCCGCCCTTTTCCTGTGTCAGCCCCGCCCCTCACCCCTTGATTGGGTTATGCGCATTTGGCAGCAGCAGGAAGTTGCAAAGGCACATTGAGGGGTTGATCGAGAGGGGAAAATGTGGAGGAATCACAGCTCAGATCCATAGAACAATCCCGGGGTTTAGAGGGGAATTCACATTCCAAAATGCTTTAACACTCTGGAACGATCTTCCTTGGGAGGGGGGAGGGGGAGAGATGGGGTGGGGTCCCCCTGCACAGGAAGGACGCTGTTACATTCTGTCGAATTTCGAACTTTGATCGCTAATCTAATGTTTGAATCCCAGCAAGAACTGATAACATTGAAATTTCCAAATGACAAAGAACGGATTACCTGAGGGGATTTCACATTTAGCGATGTTTACCAAAAAGAGCGGAGGAAAATCAACAGCAGGCAACCAAAACACACCACAAAAGCAAAATATTGCGAGGCTCAAATTTGAAATAAAATGTGCAATTAAACCTAATACCAGATTGCAGAAAGAGTACTCTCTAACTAGCATCAGTGGATTCGCCATGTTAAATTGTCTCTTAGTATCCAAAGGGGTGGATTAGCCATGAGAAATGTTTGAGTTTCGAAGATAGCATATCCTTAGACAACGTGGCAATCATGTATAAATATAGAGCAAAGCCAATTTGGTTGTGTTAGTTAGAACCATAGGACACGTAGAGGGCAGAAGAAGGCGATTCCGCCCAAGTAGTCTACAACGACACTCAGAAAGAGCATTTTAACCAGATGCTCGCACTCCCATTTCAGCATTATCTTCGAAACTCAAACATTTCTCAAGGCTAATCCACCCCTTTGGATACTAAGAGACAAGTTAACGTGGAGAATTCACTGACGCTAATTGGATAGTACTCTTTCTGCAATCTGGTATTAGGTTTAATTGCACATTTTATTTCAAATTTGAGCCTCGCAATATTTTGCTTTTGTGGTGTGTTTTGGTTGCCTGCTGTTGATTTTCCTCCGCTCTTTTTGGTAAACATCTCTAAATGTGAAATCCCCTCAGGTAATCCGTTCTTTGTCATTTGGAAATTTCAATGTTATCAGTTCTTGCTGGGATTCAAACATTAGATTAGCGATCAAAGTTCGAAATTCGACAGAATGTAACAGCGTCCTTCCTGTGCAGGGGGACCCCACCCCATCTCTCCCCCTCCCAAGGAAGATCGTTCCAGAGAGTTAAAGCATTTTGGAATATGAATTCCCCTCTAAACCCCGAGATTGTTCTGTAGATCTGAGCTGTGATTCCTCCACATTTTCCCCTCTCGATCAACCCCTCAATGTGCCTTTGCAACTTCCTGCTGCTGCCAAATGCGCATAACCCAATCAAGGGGTGAGGGGCGGGGCTGACACAGGAAAAGGGCGGGGCCATCAGTCTATAGGGGGTAGGGCTGTCAATCAAAAGTGAGGAGACGGAGCATTACAATTTGAGTGTTTTCTTCTCAGTGAGAAAGATTGTTTAAAAGGAAAGCTGAAGTGGAAGATGCATCTATTGCTGGCTCTGTTCGTCATATTTCACGGTAACGACTTTTCCCCATCAATAATTCTTATTCAACATTTAACTTTATTTTCCACTTGCTGACCTCCTTCTTCCTCTGATTCCGTCTGCCCTTTCTATTTTCATACTCTTCCCTATTTTTCCTTGCATCTCTATCACCTAGGGTGCCCAATTTCCTGATCTCTCCTCTCTGTCTCTCCCTCAGATGTGGAGTGTCAGACTATCCGCCAGACTCCCGCCGCCGTTTCCAAATCTCCAGCGGAGAGAGTGGAACTGAAATGCACCGTGGAGGGGAGCAGCAGCAGTACTCTCTGGATGTACTGGTACAGACAGTACCCGGGGAGGGAGCTGCAGCAGATGTTTTACTCCAACGGTAAAGAGCATGTCAGTCCAAATGAGGCGGTGGATGGTTTCACAGCGACGAGACCAAATGACAATGAGTTCAAACTGGAGACCTCCAGCCTGCGGGTGAATCAGTCGGCCGTGTATTACTGCGCCTGGAGTCTTCACAGTGACTCAGAGAGATGGAGCAGTGCAACAAAAACCCCAAAGGCAGTAGCAAACACCTGTTTGAACCAAAACGTGGTTTCACAGTTCATTTTGGTAGATAAAATGTGCGATTGGAGAAGAAGCAGGACAAAATGAATTATTAAGGATAGCGAATGTGAATATCAGGTTAAGTCAGAATGATAACAAAACAGCGAGTTTAATGGTGTGTTAGGATTCTTCAAAGAACAACACAGCACGGGAAACAGGCCCTTCGGCCCAACGAACCCTCGCCGCCATCTTAACAATTTTTTTTTCCTCCTCCGTCCTTGACCCATGTCTATGCTTATGGTACCCCCATTGGAAACCAGATTAAGGGGAGAATAATTTAGGGACAATTTGTTACACCAATCAGTCTAAGAGCACATCTTTGGGGTGTGGGAGGAAACCGGAGCAATTTTGTCGATTACGTCTCAAGCCAATCTTGACTTTTGAAGAGTTTCCCTTCTTGCGAATCCAGAGTGAGTTTTCTTCCAAAGTGCTTTCGGCCGAACTGATTTCCAGTCGCAAAATCCACTCTGGGGCTTCCTTGTGTTGGAATTGCCGCAAGCCGCGCTTCTTCATACTGAAAAATAATTCACGGTTGGTGAGCACCCCCCCCCATCTCCCATTTTTCATCAAGCTTCTCGCAAGTCAAGGAGATAGTTCATGGTCATGTGCTGCCGCCTGCTGGCTCCTCGAAGGAAGAAACCAGAGTCCAAAAGAACAAGCCTCTTCACTTCAATATTTTTATATTTCTTTCAGTCATTTCATTCAAATGCCCCAGCTATTTCGTCTTCAAGTCTTACCGTTACTGGTTTAATCAAAACTAGCTGATGCGAACACACCAGCCCTCAATCTGAAACGATGCTCAATAGATTAGCTCCAGAAGATTTGCTGTTATATCCGAACATATCGCTCATCTACATCTCTACTTAATTATTTGACGCTTAAATGAACCAACGTTGCTCATCGCGAGACAGTCCCTGTGATAGGGGGTTCCACATCCTCAGTAACCTTGAGCAAAGAAGTATCTGTTGAATTTCGGTTGGATTTATTACTGCATTTAGATTACAGCATCCGCAGTAAATTGTTTTCATGGATTTATTAGTGGCAGCTCACCCCCAGCCTTCTTTGATTTCTTTATCATTGCCACACGTAATAGTACCCAGTGAAAAGTATTGTTTCTTCGGTGCTATACAGACAAAGCATACCGTGCATAGAGAAGGAAACGAGAGAGTGCAGGATGTAGTGTTACATTCATAGCTAGGGTGTCGAGAAAGATAAAATTAATGTGAGGTAGGTCTATTCAAAAGTCTGACGGCAACAGGGAAGAAGGTGTTTTTGAGTCGGTTGGTCTGTCACGAGTGTTGGTTATGTTTTTCCCGATGGAAGATGATGGAATAGAGAATGTTCGGGGTACGTGGGGTCATTAATTATGCTGTCTGCTTCTCCGGGACAGGGGGAAGTGTAGAGAGAATCAATGGGTAAGCGAACATGTTCGGTTTTCCCTGATAATTGCAACCTCTCAGTTCTAGCAACACCGCTGATCCTCTTCCTGTTTGCGTTTTCCGGAGTCTCTTTATTTCCAGTTCCGCATTTGACAGCAATCCCGCTTTTATCATCAAAAGCATTTTCCCTCTGCACGACAAAAAAAGACGGCCGCTAAAAGCAGTATTTTGTGAAGCAGCTGTTTCCTGCGGCGTTTGGGGTTTTTGTTGAACTGCTCCATCTCTCTGAGTCACTGTGAAGACTCCAGGCACAGTAATACACGGCCGAGTGATTCACCCGCAGGCTGGAGGACTCCAGGTTGAACTCATTGTCATTCGGTCTCTTCGCTGTGAAACCGTCCACCGCCTCATTTGGACTGATATGATTTGCAAACTGGGAGTAAAACATCAGCTGCGGCTCCCTCCCCGGGTACTGTCTGTACCAGAACATGCTGAGAGTACTGCTGCTGCTCCCCTCCAGATTGCATTTCAGTCCCACTTTCTCCCCTGGAAATTTGGAAGTGGCGGCGGGCGTCTGGAGGATCGTCTGAGACTTCACATCTGAGGAAGAGACAGAGAGGAGATCAAGAAATTGAGCACTCTGGGTGACAGAGAATCGAGGAAAGAGATGTAGAAAAACCCAAAGAACAGAAAGAATCAGAGGAAGAGAGAGAACAGCAAGTGGAAAGTAAAGTTAGATGTTGAATAAGAATTATTTTTGGGACAGTTCCTTACGGTGAAACATGATGAACAGAGCCAGCAACAGATACATGTTCTTCTTCAGCTTCCCGGTTAAATAAATGCTCTCACTGGGAAGAAAACACTCAAATTGCAATGCTCCTCCTCCTCACTGTTTGACCGACAGCCCAGCCCCCATATTAATTGACAGCTCCGCCCTTTTCCTGTATCAGACCCACCCCTCACCTCCTGATTGGTTTATGTGGAGTTGGCAGCAGCAGGAAGTTGCAAGGACACATTGAGGGGTTGGTGGAGAGGGGAAAATGTGGAAGAATCACAGCTCAGATCCACAGAACAATCCCGGGGTTTAGAGGAGAAATTCAGAAAAACAGACTGCAAAAACCTAGATTACATTTCCTTCAATGTAGAATATTGTGGTCGACGTAATTCTACTTTCAGGAGTAAAAAGAAATTCGAGAATATTCGATAGATAAAATAGTGCATCCACTGGTCGGAGTCCTGAACATGGTGGATTAACTTCCGGGCTGATTTTTTGAAGGAGCAGAGGTGATCTGAGAGCAAGATATAATAGTGTGAGGGGGAGCGAGAAGTGTCGATGCTGAGAGAAGGCTCCGCTCTCATTGGGAAACCTAGATCCAGGGAGCATGGCCTCAAGTCATCTTCAGTCTAAGTCGGAGAGGAAGGGGAATTTCTTCTCTGATGACGGGTATTTTCGGAATTGTTTACCTGAGGGAGCAACTAGATCATTGAATATACCTCCCACCAGTTAGATTTGAGAACAACAGAGGCGTCAGGATTTCTTAACGCGGGGGGAGGGGAGGAAGAAAGTTGATTTGCGGCCACTATGGAGCCAGCCAGGACTTTATTGAGCGGCGCAGGTATCTGGAGGGATTGGATGCCCTCTACCTCAATTCCTTCCTGCACAGGTTGCACAGACTCTACCGTATTCCGTCGAATTTCGAAGTTGGAGTGTTGATCTAATGTTCGAACCCCAACGGGAACTGATAAAATTGAAAGAGCGGTATGAATTTCCCAGTGAAAGATAGAAAGAAAAATCACATGAAGGGATTTCACATTTAGAGACATTTACTAAAATCAGCGGAGGCGCATCAACAATAGGCAACTAATGCACCTGAATTATTCCTCATTGCAACCACATCACGTGTTCTCCGGACAGAGTTCTGTTTTTTCCACTCTCCCCATTGAAGCGCATTCTCTATCCATTTCAATTAAAAGCGAAAGTTTTTTTTAAAAAACTGCCTCATTAAGGCTGCATTTTCAATCCCAATCAGGAACACGAAGGTTGGAAAAGAATCTGTTTGGATCGGAGGACGAAAACATCTTCTCTGTAAGGTCATTGTGGGAGTGCAGTTGGGGGACTGGAGATATGGGCGTTCCAGAGTAAGTGGGCAGAAATTTCAAATGAGCGCGGGAGGGGGGAGGGGGGAGGGTGGGGGGCTGGGGGAGAACACATTCTTTTCTTATGTCAGGAGGTATTTAGTGAAACCAACTGGAGCGGATGATACGATAATTGGGGGTCTTGTCAAGTGAGCGAAATAGTCCTGACGTTCAACCGGACAAATTGGTGGAGGGCGCGGAGAGGAGGCAGATGAAGTTCAGTGCAGTGAGTGATCCATTTGGGCAGGGAGAAAGTGGGGATGCGATGTAAAACAAAGGGAGAAACTTTAAAGGAGGTGCAGGAACAAGGGGACCTCCGTGTATGCGCGCGTTAGGTCATGAATGTGAACGCAGGCGTCTAATAGAATGGAGTGGGGAACGAATAATGTGGAACCAGGAAATGGCTGGGGAGTTGAATGAATACTTTGCTTCAGTCATCATGATAGAAAACATTATTAACATTCCAACATGCTTTAACAGTTTGGGACAAGCTTCCTGAGAGGGTGGTGGAGGCAGTCTTGATCGAGGTTTCAAAAGGGAATTCGATCGCTATCTGCAAAGGAAGAATGTGAAAGGTTACGGGGAAAAGGCAGGGAAGTGTGATTAGGCAGAAGGATATTTCCGATTGCCAATGCAGATGGGATTAGGCGAACAGTCTCCGACTGCACTGCCTCTCCCTCTTCATAAATCTTCTCGCAGATAAGGACATAGTTCGTGGTCATGTGCTGCCATCTGCTGGTCCCTTGAAGGAATAAACCAGAGTCCCAAAAAACCAACCTCTTCACTTCTCGGTGTCTCCTCTCATGTTCTATCATTACTTGTTTCATCAAAGCCAACTGATGCGAACACACTCGCCCTCAGTCTGAAATGTTCAATACAGTAGCTCCAAAAGTTGATGTTATATCCCAACTAAGCTCTCATCTACTTCTCCAATTTATTATTCAATTCTTAAGTGAACCGAGGACGTTCACCACGAGACACACCCTGTGATAGCGGGTTCCACATCCTCAGCATCCTTGGAGCAAAGAAATTTCTTTTGAATTTCGATTGGATTTATTAGTGGATTTGGATTGATCAGATTCCAGCATCCGCAGTAATTTGCGTTGATGGATTTATTAGCGGCAGCACAGCCTTCTTTGATTTCTTTATTATTGTACATGTAATAGGATACAGTGAAAAGTATTGTTTCTTGTGCGCTATACAGATAAAGCATACCGTACATAGCGAAGGAAACGAGAGAGTGCAGAATATAGTGTAGCAGTCATGGCTAGGGTGTAAAGGAAGATAAACTTAATGTGAGGTAGGTACATTCGAAAATCTGAAGGCAGCAGGTAAGGAGCTGTTCTTGAGTCGGCTGGTACGTGACCTCAGACTTTTGTATCTTTTCTCCGACGGAAGAAGATGGAAGAGAGAACGTCCGGGTGCGTGGGGTCCTTAAGAATGCTGTCTGCTTTTGCGGGGCAAAGGGAAATGCAGACAGAGTCAATGGGTAAGCGAACATGTTCAGTATTTTTCGTGTTCACCTTTTCCGGTGTCTCTTTATCTTCAGTCACTCACACTAGATAACAATCCTGCCTTGACTGCCAAAAGGATTTTCGCTCTGCACGAAACAACACGGTCTCTTAAAGCACCGCGCAGTGTTTTGTGAAGCAGCTGTTTCCTGCGGCGTTTGAGGTTTTTGTTGAACTGCTCCATCTCTCTGAGTCACTGTGAAGACTCCAGGCACAGTAATACACGGCCGAGTGATTCACCCGCAGGCTGGAGGAATTCAAGTTGAACTCATCGTCATTCGGTCTCTTCGCTCTGAAACCGTCCACCGCCTCATTTGGACTGACATGGCCTTGAGTGTCGGAGTAAAACAACTGCTGCGGTTCCCTCCCCGGGTATTGTTTGTACCAGAACAAGCTGAGACTACTGCTGCTCCCCTCCACAGTGCATTTCAGTCCCACTCTGTCCTCTGGAGATTTGGAAACGGCGGCGGGAGTCTGGAGGATAGTCTGAGACTCCACATCTGGGGAAGAGACAGAGAGGAGATCAGGAAATTAGGCCATCTGTGCGGTGGAGAATCGAGGAAAGAGAGAGAGATGTAGAAAAATAGAAAGAACAGAAGGAATCAGAGTAAGAGGGAGGTCAGCAACTCGAAAGCAATGTTAGGTGTTGAATAAGAATTGTTGTTGGGAAAGTTCCTCACGGTGAAACATGATGAACAGAGCCAGCAACAGATACATCTTCCACTTCAGCTTCCCGTTTAAACAATATTTCTCACTGTGATGAAAACACTTAAAATGCAATGGTCCTCCCTAATGTTTGATTGACAGCCAGCCCCGCCCACGGACTGAGAGCCCCCGCCCCTTTCCTGTATCAGCCTCGTCCCATCCACTGATTGGTTGATCTGGACTTGGTAGCCGCAGGAAGTTGCAAAGACGCAGTGAGGGCTTGATGCAGAGGGGAAAGTGTGAGGAAATCATAGCTCAGATCCACACAACAATCCTGGCCTTTAGAGGGGAAATTCAGAAGACAGACTGCAAAAACCTGGATTACATTTCCTTCAATGTAGAATATGGTGATCGACGTAATTCTACTTTCAACAGCAAAAAGACATTCAAGAGTGTTCGAGAGGTAAACTGTTGCCTCTGCTGGCCGGAGCCCTGAACATAGTGGACTAATCTTAAGATTGGCATTTAGAAGAACCAGAGGTGATCTGAGTGAAACGTATAATATTGTGAGGGGGCTGAAAGTGTTGATACTGAGATGAAGCTCCATTCTCGTTGGGGAATCTAGAACTAGGGAGCATGGCCTCAGAGTAATCCTCCGTCTAAGTCGGAGACGAAGAGGAATTTCTTCTCTGCTGGCGGGTATTTTCGGAATTTTAAGTCTTAGGGAACAGTGGGAACTGGGTCATTGAATAAATTCCTCACCAATTAGATTTGAGAGCCTGAAATCGTCCTGAAGTTCAAACGGACATATTGGAAGAGCAGGCAGAGAGGAGAGAGATGAAGTTCAGTGCATCCATTTGGGCAGGGAGAAAGTGGGGATGCGGTATAAAATAAAGGGGGAAGCTTTAAAGGAGGTGCAGGAACAATGGGACCACCGTGTGAATCTGCATAAGTCGTGGAAGTAAACACAGGCGCCTGAGAGAATAGGGTGGGGAAAGAGTAATAGGGAACGAGGAAATGGCAGGGGAGTTGAATATCTCAGTCTTCACGGTAGAAAAAGCTGATAACATTCCAACATGCTTTAACACTCTGGGACGAACTTCCTGACAGTGCGGTGGAAGAAGGCTTGATCGAGGTTTCAAAAGGGAATTCGATCACTATCTGCGAAGGAAGATTGTGAATGGTTACCCGAGGCAGGGATGCGTGATTCGGCGGAAGGATCTTACAGATTGGCCAATCCCGTCTGCATTGGCAAACAGCCTCCTTCTGCATTGTAAGGATTCTGTGATTGGTAGGAATTCCAAGTATAGAAACACGCGAACAGGCTGCAGCGGCTCAATTCGCTCCCTCCACCCTCCACCCCGCCTCCTCCTTCATAAAGCTTGTCGCAGACAAGGAGATGGTTCATGGTCATGTGCTGCCCTCTGCTGGTCCCTTGAAGGAATAAACCAGACTCTCAAAAACGAACCTCTTCACTTCTCACTGTCTGGGCTGTATGTCCTATCATTATTTGTTTCATCAAAACCAGCTAACACACTCGCTCTCAGTCCGAGACGTTCAATAGATTAGCTCGAAAAGTTGCTGTCATATCCGAACAAAGCCCTCATCTAGTTCTCCAATTTATTGTTTAACTCTTAAGTGAACCTACGACGTTCACCGCGAACCATCCCCTGTGACAGCGGGTTCCACATCCTCAGCAGCCTTGGAGCAAATACGTTTCTCTTGAATTCCGCTTGGGTTTATTAGTGGATTTGGATTTATCAGATTACGGCATCCGCAGTAATTTGCTGTGGTGAATTTGGGGGCAGCTTACCCCCAGCCTTCTTTAATGTCTTTATTATTGCCTCAAGTGTTAGTATGCAGTGAAAAGCATTGTTTCTTGAGCGCTATATAGTCAAAGCATACCGTACATAGAGAAGGAAACGAAAAAGTGCAGAATATAAATTCTGCACTTTCTCGTTTCTTTCTCTATGTACGGTATGCTTTGTCTGTAGTCATATTTAGGGTGTCGAGAAAGTTAAACGTAATGCGAGGTAGTCCATTTAAAAGTCTGATGGTAGCAGGGAAGAAGCTGTTCTTGAATCGGTTGGTACGTGAGCTCAGACTCTTGTATCTTTTTCCCGGTGGACGAAGATGGAAGACAGAATGTCTGGAGTGCGTGGGGTCCTTAATTATGCTGTCTGGTTTTGGGAACAGCGGGAAGTGTAGACAGAGTCAATGGGGAAACGAACGTGTTCGGCATTTTTCGTGTTTACTTTCCATGTCTCTTTATCTCCAGTCACTCACATTGAAAACAACCGCTTATCGTCAAAAGCATTTTGGCTCTGCACGAAATTATACGACCGCCAAAAGCGCAGTGTTTTGCGAAGCAGTTGTTAACTGCGGCCTTTGGGGTTTTTGTTAAACTGCTCCATCTCTCTGAGTCACTGTGAAGACTCCAGGCACAGTAATACACGGCCGAGTGATTCACCCGCAGGCTGGAGGACTCCAGGTTGAACTCATTGTCATTTGGTCTCTTCGCTGTGAAGCCGTCCACCGCCTCATTTGGACTGGTATGATTTGCAAACTGGGAGTAAAACATCAGCTGCAGCTCCTTCCCCGGGTACTGTCTGTACCAGAACATCCTGAGACTACTGCTGCTCCCCTCCACGGTGCATTTCAGTCCCACTCGCTCCCCTGGAGATTTGGAAACGGCGGCGGGAGTCTGGCGGATAGTCTGAGACTCCACATCTGAGGAAGAGACAGAGAGGAGATCAGGAAATTAAGCCATCTGTGCGGTGTAGAATCGAGAAAAGAGAGAGAGATGTAGAAAAATAGAAAGAACAGAAGGAATCAGAGTGAGAGGATGGTCAGCAAGTTAGATGTTGAATAAAAATTGTTGTTGGGAAAGTTCCTCACGGTGAAACGTGATGAACAGAGCCAGCAACAGATACATCTTCCACTTCAGCTTCCCGTTTAAACAATATTTCTCACTGTGATGAAAACACTTTAAAATGCAATGGTCCTCCTCCCTAATGTTTGATTGACAGCCAGCCCCGCCCACGGACTGAACCCCCGTCCCTTTCCTGTATCAGCCTCGCCCCATCCACTGATTGGTTTATGTCGACTTGGCAGCCGCAGGAAGTTGCAAAGACGCAGTGAGGGGTTGATGCAGAGGGGAAAGTGTGGGGAAATCATAGCTCAGATCCACACAACAATCCTGGCCTTTAGAGGGGAAATTCAGACGGCAGACTGCAAAAACCTGGATTACATTTCCTTCAATGTAGAATATGGTGATCGACGTAATTCTACTTTCAACAGCAAAAAGACATTCAAGAGTGTTCGAGAGGTGAACTGTTGCCTCTGCTGGCCGGAGCCCTGAACATAATCTTAAGATTGGCATTTAGAAGAAACAGAGGTGATCTGAGTGAAACGTATAATATTGTGAGGGGGCTGAAAGTGTTGATGCTGGGATGAAGCTCCATTCTCGTTGGGGAATCTAGAACTAGGGAGTATGGCCTCGGAGTAATCCTCCGTCTAAGTCGGAGACGAAGAGGAATTTCTTCTCTGCTGGCGGGTATTTTCGGAATTTTAAGTCTTAGGGAACAGTGGGAACTGGGTCATTGAATAAATTCCTCACCAATTAGATTTGAGAGCCACAGAGCGTGAAGATTTTTCTATGCGGGGCGAGGGGAAACAGAAAGCGGATTTTGGGCCACGGCCGAGCCAGCTAGGATTTTATTGAACGACACAGATGCCTGGAGAGGCTCAATAGCGCTTCCTGATCCCGTCCCTGTGCAGTTTGCACAGACTCTGCTGTATTTTGTCCAATTTCGAAGTGCTGATCTTATGTTCGAATCCCAGCAGGAACCGATAACATTGAAAGAGGGGTATGAATTTCCCAGTGAGAGACAGACGGGATTTCATATTTAACGAATTTTCCAAAATCAGTGGAGACGTATCAACAACTGGCAACTGATGCACGTGAACTATTTCCCATTGCAATCACATCACCTATTCCGTGGGTAGAGGTCAATTGATTCCCCCATCCCCATTGAAGCACATTCTCTATCCTCTTCAATTAAAAGGGAAATTTTCAAACAACTGCATTATAATAATCTGCGTTTGTAAAAACAATCAGGAAAAAGAAGGTGACAAAAGTATTTCTTTGGATTGATGGAGAAAAATACTTTCTCTGAACAGTGATTGTGGGGGTACAGTTGTGGCCACTGTGGGTGCGGGCTTCCAGATTAAGGGGATAGAAATTTCAAGTGGGCACCGGGCTGTTCGTTCCTTATGTCAGAAGCATTTAGTGGAGTGGATGTTACGATGATTGGAAATGCTGTCAATTAACAAAGTGCTCCTGAAATTCAACCAGACATATTGGTGGAGAGGGCAGAGAGGAGGCAGATGCAGTTCAGTGGAGTGGGTGATGCATTTGGGCAGGAGGAATGTGGGGGTATAGTATAGAGCAAATGGAAGAAAAAACCTAAAGGAGGTGTGGGGACAAGGGGACCTCTGAAAGTACGTGGGTAAGTAATGCAAGTGAACATAGGCGCCTTAGAGAATGTGGTGGCGAAAGAATAATGGAGAACCAGGAAATGGCAGGGGAGTTGAATAAGTGCTTTGCATCAGACCTCATGGTGGAAAATGCTAATAACATTCCAAAATGCTTTAACACTCTGGGACACGCTTCCTGAGAGAGTGGTGGATGTAGGCTTGATGGAGATTTCAAAAGAGAATTCCATTGCTATCTGGAAAGAAAATGCGAAATGTTACGGTGATAAGGCAGAGAAGCGTGATTAGGCAGAAAGATCTTTCAGATTGCCAATGCAGACGGAATGGACCTAACGACCTCCTTCTACACTGTGAGAATTCTGTGATTGGTAGGAATTCCAACGATAGAAACACAGCAACAGGCTCCAACGGCTCAATTTTTTTCCCGTCTCCTTCATAAAGTTTGTTGCAGACCAGGAGACAGTTCATGGTCGTGTGCTGCTCTGTGCTAGCCCCTTGAAGGAATAAACCAGGGCCTCAAAGACAAACCTCTTCACTTCAATATCTTTGCACGTCGTTCAGACACCATTTTATTCATACACCCCACCTATTTCGTCTTCATGTCTGATCATTACTTGTTTCATCAAAACCAACTGATCCGAACACACTAGAGCTCAGTCTGAGATGTTCAATAGATTAGTCCCAGAAGGTTTGCTATTATATCCGAACAGATCCTCATCTACTTCTCCACTTTATTATTTAACCCTTAACTGAATCTTCGCTGCTCACAGCGAGACACTCCCAGTGATAGCGGGTTCCACATCTCAGCAGCCATTGTGCAAATAAGTATCTATTGTATTCCGATTGGATTTATAAATGACAGCTCACCCGTCCTTTAATTTCTTTACTATTGTCACATGTGTTAGTATACTGTGAAAGGTATTGTTTCTTGCACACTTTGCAGACAAAGCAAGCCAAACATAGAGAAGGAACTGAGAGCAGATTGTAGTGGCACAGTCATAGCTAGGGTGTCGATAAAGATACACTTAATGTGAGGCAGGTCCATTCAAAAATCTGATGGCTGCAGGGAAGAAGCTGTTCTTAAGTCGGTTGGTACCTGACCTCAGACTTTTGTGTCTTTTTTTTCCCGAAGGAAGATGGTAGAAGAGTGAATGTTCGGGGTCGATGGGGTACTTGATTATGCTGGCTGCTCTTCCAGGGCAACAGGAAGTTTAGACTGAGTCAATGAGAAAGCGAACACGGTAGGTTTTTCCTGATAATTTTAACCTCTCAGTTCTGGCAACATCGCTGTTCATTTTCCTGTTTATCTCTTCGGAATTACTTTATTTCCAGTTACTCATACTGATAGCAATTCTGTATTTTGTTGTCACAAACATTTTCGCTCTGCACAAATAAACACGGCTGCCAAAGTGTTTATTTATAGCAGTGTTTAGTATAGCAGCTGTTTCCTGCTGCCTTTGGGGTTTTTGTTGCACTGCTCCATCTCTCTGAGTCACTGTGAAGACTCCAGGCGCAGTAATACACGGCCGAGTGATTCACCCGCAGACCGGAGGACTCCAGGTTGAACTCATAACCATTCGGTCTCTTCGCTGTGAAACCGTCTACCGCCTCATTTGGACTGACATGCTCTGCAATGTTGGACATGAACATGAACTGCAGCTCCCTCCCCGGGTATTGTCTGTACCAGAACATGCTGAGACTATTGCTGCTCCCCTCCACGGTGCATTTCAGCTCCACTCTCTCCCCTGGCGATTTGGAAACGGCGGCGGGAGTCTGGAGGATGGTCTGAGACTCCACATCTGAGGAGGAAACAAAGAGAGGAGATCAGGAACTGGGACATTTCGTGTGGCGGAGAATAAAGGTAAGAGAGAGATAATGAAGAACGGAAAGAACAGAAGGAATCAGAGCAAGAGGAAGGTCAGCAAGTGGAAAAGAAAGTTAGATGTTGAATAAGATTTCTTGTTGGGAAAGTTCCTCACGGTGAAACATGATGAACAGAGCCAGCAACAGATACATCTTCCACTTTGGCGTCTTTTTTAAACAATCTTTCTCACTGGGAAGAAAACACTTAAATTGCAATGCTCCGCCTCCTCACTGTTTGATTGACAGCCCGGCCCCACCCACAGACTAAGATCCCCGCCTTTTTCCAACATCGGTCCCCTTCCTCACCCTCTAATTGGTTTATGTGGACTTGGCAGCTGCAGGAATTTTGCATTGAGGGGTTGATGGAGAGGGAGAAACGTGGAGGAATCACAGCTCAGATCCATAGGACAATCCCAGGGTTTAGAGGGGAAATTCAGAAGACAGACTGCAAAAAATTTGGAATGCAGTTCCTTCAATGTAGACTATTCTAGTCCACGTTATTCTACTTTCATGAGTAAAAAGACGTTCGAGAGTGATCGGTGGATAAACTGTTGTTGCCTCTGTTGACCGGAGGCCTGAACGTGGTGGATTAATTTGCCGATTGGTATTTAGAAGAACCAGATGTGATCTGAGTGAAACATATACTATGGCGAGGGGAGTGAAAGTGTCGAAACTGGGAGGAAACTCCACTCTCGTTCGGGAGTCTAGGTCTAGGGAGCATGGTCCCAGAGTTATTTCCTATCTAATTTGAGGATGAAGAGGAATTCATTCTCTGATGGAGGACATTTTCGGAATTGTATACCCCAGGGTACAGTGGGAACTGTGCCATTGAATTTATTCCATCCCCATTGGATTTGAGAATAAGAGGCGTCAAGATGCGTAGTGGGAAGGGAGGTAGAAAACAGATCTGCGGCCGCGATCGAGCTAGCCAGGATCTTATTGTATGGCACAGCTGTCTGGAGGGACTGAATGGCCTCTCCTTGATCCCCTTCCTGTACAGGTTGCACAGACTCCGCTGTACGCTGTCCAATTTCGAAGTTTGAGCGCTGATCTAATGTTCGAATCCCCGCAGGAACCGATAACATTGGAAAAGGGGTATAAATTTCCCAGTGACAGCCAGCAAGAGTCACAGGAGGGGATTTCACATTTAAAGGCACTTCCTAAAATCAGCGGAGGCGAATCAACAAGGGGCAACTAATGCACCTGATTATTTCCCATTGCAACCACATCACATGTTCTCCGGGCAGAGTCCAGTAGATTGCACATCCCCGTTGAAGCACATTCTCTATCCGCTTCAATTAAAAGCGAAAGTTTCAAACAACTGCCTTATAAAGCTCTATTTCTAAAACCTATCAGGAACATGACGGTGATTAAAAAAAAATCTTTGGGTTGATGGAGTAAAACATTTTCTCTGGACGGTGATAATGTGGGGACGGTTGGTGCAGGAGTTCCAGATAAAGCGGGCAGAAATTTCAATTGAGCGCCAGACTAATTATTGCTATGTCAGGATGCAAATACTGAAACCAACTAGAGGGGATGATATGAAGATTGGAAACGTTGTCAACTATGAGGGAAATAGTCCCGATGTCTAACTGGACTTATTGGTGGAGGGGGCAGAGAGGAGGCATCATAGAAACCCCATAGTGCAGAAGGAGGAATGGGTAGAAGAAGGATTGGAATGAGGCTCTCACTGAGTGTTAAAATGGGCTGCGCGGGCTGATAGGGCCGAAGGGCCTGTTCCCTGTACTGTGTTGTTCTTTGTTCTTTGAGGCCATTCGGCTTATCGAGTCTGCATCGACGACTATCCCATCCCATGCCCGATCCCCGCCACCCCACAGTTTTACCCCTCTAATCCCTCTAACCTCCACATCCCGGGACATTATGGGCAATCTAGTATAGCCAATCAACCTGACACACACATCTTTGGGCTGTGGGAGGAAAACAAAGCGTCTGGAGGAAACCCACGCAGACACAGGGAGAACGTGCAGACACTGTACTGACAGTGACCCAAACTGGGAATCGAACCCAATCCCTGGAAATGTGAGACAGCAGTGCTAACCATTGTGTCACTGTGCCGTCACAAGGCAGATGAAGTTGAATGCAGTGGGTGATCCATTTGGGCAGAAGGAAAGTGGGGAATGGTATAACATAGAGGGAGAAAGTCCAAAGGAGGTGAAGGAACAAGGGGATCTCTGTGTGTATGTGAATAGGCCATGGAAGTATACATAGGCACCTTAGAGAATGGGATGGAAAAAATAATGGGGAACGAGGAAATGGCAGGGTGGAAAAAGCTGATAACATTCCAAACTGATTTAACGCTGGGGGGCGACCTTCCTGAGAGGGTGGTGGAGACAGAGTTGATCGAGATTTCAAAAGGGAATTTGATCGTTACCTGGAAAGAAAGAATGTGAAAGGTTATGGGGATAAGGCAGGAAAGCATGACTGGTAGGAGGATCTTTCAGAGTGCCAATGCAGACGGGATTGGCCAAACAGCCTCCTTCTGCATTGTAAGGATTCTGTGATTGGTAGGAATTCCAGGCATAGAAACACGCGAACAGGCTGCAGCGGCTCAATGCCCTCCACCCTCCAGCCTCATAAAGCTTGTCGCAGACAAGGAGATGGTTCATGGTCATGTGCTGCCCTCTGCTGGTCCCTTGAAGGAATAAACCAGACTCTCAAAATACAAACTTCTTCACTTCTCACTGTCTGGGCTGTATGTCCTATCATTATTTGTTTCATCAAAATCAGCTAACACACTCGCCCTCGGTCCGAGATGTTCAATAGATTAGCTCGAAAAGTTGCTGTCATATCCGAACAAAGCCCTCATCCAGTTCTCCAATTTATTGTTTAACTCTTAAGTGAACCTACGACGTTCACCGCGAACCATCCCCTGTGACAGCGGGTTCCACATCCTCAGCAGCCTTGGAGCAAATACGTTTCTTATGAATTCCGCTTGGGTTTATTAGTGGATTTGGACTTATCAGATTCCAGCACCCGCAGTAATTTGCTGTGGTGGATTTGTTAGTGGCAGCCGACCCCCAGCCTTCTTTGATGTCTTTATTATTGCCACAAGTGTTAGTATGCAGTGAAAAGCATTGTTTCTTGAGCGCTATATAGTCAAAGCATACCGTACATAGAGAAGGAAACGAGAAAGTGCAGAATATAATGTTACACACTATATTCTGCACTTTCTCGTTTCCTTCTCTATGTACGGCATGCTTTGTCTGTAGTCATAGTTAGGGTGTCGAGAAAGTCAAACTTAATGCGAGGGAGGTCTATCTAAAAATCTGATGGTGGCAGGGAAGAAGCTGTTCTTGAATCGGTGGCTACGTGAGCTCAGACTTTTGTATCTTTTTCCCGGTGGAAGAAGATGGAAGAGAGAATGTCTGGACTGCGTGGGGTCCTTAATTACACTGTCTGCTTTTGGGGACAGCGGGAAGTGTAGACAGAGTCAATGGGTATGCGAACATGTTCGGCATTTTTCGTGTTTACTTTCCATGTCTCTTTATCTCCAGTCACTCACATTGAAAACAACCGCTTATCGTCAAAAGCATTTTGGCTCTGCATGAAATTATACGACCGATAAAAGCGCAGTGTTTTGCGAAGCAGCTGTTAACTGCGGCCTTTGGGGTTTTTGTTAAACTGCTCCATCTCTCTGAATCCCTGTGAAGACTCCAGGCGCAGTAACACACGGCCGAGTGATTCACCCGCAGGCGGGAGGACTCCAGGTTAAACTCATAACCATTCGGTCTCTTCGCTGTGAAGCCGTCCACCGCCTCATTTGGACTGATATGATTTGCAGACTGGGAGTAAAACATCAGCTGCAGCTCCTCCCCCGGGTATTGTCTGTACCAGAGCATCCTGATCCCCATTTTCCTTGTCAATGTCATCCACTGCCTGGTTGCCAGTTTCTCTGAACGCAGTCCTAGTCATACAGCGCAAGCGGAAGATATTTGCATTGGCACAACGAGCAACATCTGCAAAGTTCTCTGCATCCCAGTACATGTGTGTCTGGAAAAAATCCTTTTTCAGTGTGGTGGGATCCGCTTAACTAAAGGATAGATAGTGATGTACTCAGTTAAATATTCTGCGAAAATTTGCAGTGCAGGGTCACAGCTAAACAAAAGGGACTTCTCTGACTACACCAGAGATTACCCACACTTTAAGGAACTGTCCTCCAGTGAGAATCAGCACCTTCAGGAACTGTATCCCAGCGAGAATCAGCACCTTCAGGAACTGTATCCCAGTGAGAGTCAGCACCTTCAGGAACTGTATCCCAGTGAGAGTCAGCACCTTCAGGAACTGTCCCCCAGTGAGAGTCAGCACCTTCAGGAACTGTATCCCAGTGAGAGTCAGCACCTTCAGGAACTGTCCCCCAGTGAGAGTCAGCACCTTCAGGAACTGTCCCCCAGTGAGAGTCAGCATCTTCAGGAACTGTATCCCAGTGAGAGTCAGCACCTTCAGGAACTGTCCCCCAGTGAGAGTCAGCACCTTCAGGAACTGTATCCCAGTGAGAGTCAGCACCTTCAGGAACTGTATCCCAGCGAGAGTCAGCACCTTCAGGAACTGTATCCCAGTGAGAGCACCTTCAGAAACTGTATCCCAGCGAGAATCAGCACCTTCAGGAACTGTATCCCAGTGGAAAAATGTCTCCTTCAGAATCCGTACCCCAATGAAAGACAGTACACTTAGGAACTGTCCCCCAGTGTGAGATAGCATCTTGCTGATCTCTATCCCAGTGAGGGTCACACCTTCAGAAAGTGGATCTCAGACATGGTTACCATCTTTAGTGCAGATGCTGACCGAGAACTTGGACCGATAGCTCAACTCAAGAATGGCTTTTCACCTTAACAAATCCACATGGCAAGTCTAGACTGGCTCTACTTGTCCCAGTTTATGTAAAAAAATATTTTAAATAGTGACTCGGATGCCAATTTGTGTCTGTCTAATGCACAGTCCTATTTCGCTCATTGAATTATCCACAATGTTGTTCACCTCCTCCCCGGGGTCCTGACAACCAGGGCCAAGACCGATTTCTGTATCAATAATTAACAACTATTTCCACTGCCAGCATTGCATGCTCCCATCAGTGAGAGCAGCAAAGAGGCTTCCTCACTGTGCTTTATTTCACTGCAATCTCATCTTAAATTAACTCGTGGAAAAACGGCAACAAATCCTAGACATGAGTGACACTCGATTAAGAAATCAGAGAAACCGCAGCGACAGGTATCCCTTCCGACCCACCGGGAATATTCCATCGGAGGGCCGTATGACACTCAGCCACATCTCCGCCACTTCATTGCAAGCTGGAGCCTGGGACTGTCTGACACAGGTCCTGGTTGTAATTCACAAACGCTTTGTTGAATTTGTCGCTATGATTCTTGAAGCACAGAGCAGCAGTGACATCACATTCACACATCTTGCTTATACACGGGAACAGTGATAGCCAGGAGCCACCTGTAAAAGAGGGGACTGTAAAAATACATAATGCGCACCTGATATTGTATACTCTATCGCTGCGGGTGTTCACCAACCATGTGGAGATCTTCAATACTGCAGGGATCTTTAATGCTATTTTGGACTGGGTCCAAAATATTTCAGGGAAGGACATCCAAATTGAGGAATACTGGAGTTGTGGACTGCCTCTAATTTTGTATTAGTCTCTTCATATTCTGCGAACCCTAATTAAATAAAGGTTTCTGGACAGCACGGTGGCACAGTGATTAGCACTTACTGCTTCACAGCGCCAGGGGCCGGGGTTCCATTCCCGGCTCAGATTACTGTCTGTGTGGAGTTTGCGTGTTCTCCCCATGTCTGCATGGGTTGCCTCTAGGTGCTGCGGTTTCCTCCCACACTCCAAAGATGTGCGGGTTAGGTGGATTGGTCATGCTAAATTGCCCCTTCGTGTTAGGGGTACTATCTTGGGTAAATCTATGGGGCTATGGGGTTAGGGCCTGTAGTCGGTGCAGACTTGATGGGCTGAACGACCTCTGTCCGCAATGTAGGAATCTATGATTCTTACTGGGGTCCATAATACTGTGGGCTGACTAATGTTAGTTGTGTTTGTGTCCTCCCAGTTTAGGGTCTTTAATATTGTGTTGGGGGTTCCCTAATTACAGAGATTTCTCATGAATCTTCCTCACTTGTTGAAGACAATGACAGTGCGATGCATCAAGCCGTTTAAGGGTACAATTCAATAAAGGTTACAGGGGTTATTTTATTCTTTCATGGGGTACGAGCTTCATTGTTGAGGTCAGCATTTGTTGTCCATCTGCGAAGTGAGTGTCTCATTCGACCATTTCAGAGGGGCAGTTAAGAGTCAACCACATTGTTGTGTGTCTGGAGTCGCAAGTAGGCCAGACTTGTAAGGACGGCAGATTTCCTTCCCTAAAAGGGCATCAAGTTTTACATCTATTTACTAATGTCACAGTAGACTTATGTTAACACTGCAATGAAGTTACTGTCAAAATGCCCTAGTCACCACACTCCGGCGCCTGTTCAGGTACACTGAGGGTGAATTTAGCGTGGCCAATGCACGCTAACCAGCACATCATTCAGATTGTGGGAGAAAACTGGAGCACTCAGAGGAAACCCATGCAGACACAGGGAGAATGTGCAGACTCTGCAAAGACAGTGACCCAAGGCGGGAATTGAACATGGACCCTTGGCACTGTGAGGCAGCAGTGCAAACCACTGTGCCACTGTGTGAACCAGATGGGCTTATACAACAGCCGACAATGGTTTCATGGTCACTGTTATGGAGACTACTCCTATGTTCAAGATTATGAATTGAATTTAAATTGCACCAGCTGCTACGGTGGGTATGAACCCGTGTCCCCAGAGCATTCATCTAGATTACTAATCCAGTGATATTACCACAATATCACTGCTTCCCCCAGGAGTTGCACAACTGCTTCCCCCAGGAGTTGCCTGGGGACAGATTGAGAAAGAGGTTTAAGAGACATATCCGGGGATTCCTGGGGTTTATAATTGGAGACGTGGAATTGAAAAGAATGGAAATTGTGAAGAACATCAACTGGAATACTGCAGCCAATTCCAGGCACCACATCTTGAGGAAGATGTGAAGATATTGGACAGAGTGACACAAAGGGTTCAGGTCATGGTTCCAGGTCATGAGAGACCACAGTTGCCTAACTGGCCTGGAGAAGTTGGGGCTGTTCGCAATAGACAAGAACATGAGAGGAGATTTGATCGGAGCTATTAAAAATTATTAAGGATGGAGTCAGAGTGGATAGAAAGAAAATTGTTCCCACTTGTAGAAGGTTCCAGAACCAGAGGAGACAGATTTAAGGCAAATGAATTTCTTAATCTCACTGCCCCAGACTGCGGTGGAGTCCGAATCTTTAAATGGTTCCAGGAAGGAGATAGATATACTTCTGATTTTAAAAAATGGGCTAAAAGGACATGGGGAATGGGTGGGGAGGTGGATTTGAGATCAGGAAGAGATGAGCCATGATCTGATTGAATGGCAGAGCAGGCTCATAGGGCTGAATTTGCCTACTTCTGCTCCTAATTCCTATGTTCCTTTCATACAAGAATGAAAGGAGGCATGTGGTAAAGCTTATTTTTGACAGTGGTTGGGATTTGGAATGCGCTACTTGGAAGTAACACGGAGGCAGATTTGATTGTGGCTTACATAAGGACTTTGGAGAAGTGTCGGAGGATAAAAAAAATTGGCGGGACAATGTGGCAGATTTGGGATTGGGTGAGTTACTCTTGCAGAGTGCCAGCACTAACAAGGTGGGACGAAAGGACTCCTTTGGTGCTGCAACCCTGCCATGATTCTATGAAAACCTTGGGGCCACTGCGAATCTCAGAACTTATAGTCTGAACAGACTTGACAGTGCCAATGGGCACTCACCTGTGGAGAGAAGGGCAGGGACAGAGAGTTAGTGGAACTCCCTAAGATCAAACAATGACTGGTTTGGTATTGTAGACTGAGAAAGGATGACAAGAACCATGATTTAAACAACACCAATGGCTTTAAAATGACTATTTTGGTCGAGAATTAAGCATACTGAGATTTTTGCTCAAATTATAACTAAAACCAGATGCTGGTTAGAATGTTGCTGTGAGTCATGGTCTGGTCCGAGAACAGTGACCTGAAGCTTCCTGCGTTTACTCTGGAGTAGACCTGGTGGCACTGAGGTAACGAGTTATATGTGGAAGACATGTAACCCAAACAAAGCATAATCATAGAATCATAGAACCCTACAGTGCAGAAAGAGGCCCTTCGGCCAATCGAGTCTGCACCGAACACAATCCCACCCAGGCCCTACCCCCATATCCCTACATATTATACCCACTAATCCCTCTAACCTACGCATCCCTGGACACTAAGAGGCAATTTCTTAGCATGGCCAATCAACCTAACCGGCACATCTTTGGACTGTGGGAGGAGACCGGAGTACCCAGAGGAAACCCATGCAGACACGAGGAGAATGTGTAAACTCCACACAGACAGTGACCCGGGCCGGGAATCGAACCCAGGACCCTGGAGCTGTGAAGCAGTAGCGCTAACCACTGTGCTACCGTGCCACCCATAATGGCAAATGTTTACAGGTAATTTCATTGACTGTTTGAGTCATGCAATGGATTTCCAGTTCGACAATTGGCTGGGGTGACAGAGAACCTTCTGGAAGCAAGTGAAAGAATTTGTAGATAAAAGACATGTGCAGTCTTTTGTCTCTGGCGACAATTCTGTAGAGATCCACCATCGTAAGGAGTGTGCCCTGAAGGAACTTCTTCAGAGGCCACGAGGATAGATTCTACATCAGGAATACACCTGGCTAGTTTTTACTAAAACCCAGTAGTATCTATTTTCAGTTAAATAATTAGAAGTTAAGGTTCAGTTGAGAGTTAAAGTTCAGTAAAAAAATTGAAAGTGTTGCAACGGTTTAGAGTTGAAGTGGTGAATTGTTAAATAAAAAGAGATTGTTGATTGAAGTAAGAGTTGTTCTTGCTTGTCTCGTTAACCTGAAATGCTTGGAGAGTATTTAAATTAATAGCCGAGTAATAGTATCTCACTTACTGCACATCGGAACTTCATCAATGCAATGTGAAATATAGAGTGTTGTCCAAATGGAACAGCCCATGCTAATGGCCTCACCGTAACATTGATCATGCAAATAACAGCACCTAGGAGAGAGTGACAAACATTATTTCATGGATGCAAGTCCTTCTGTAGAGAATAAAACTCAGTCAGTGCCTAAGCAACATAGCCTCAGGTAGGGTTACCAACTCTGTAGGATTGCCCTAGAGTTCCCAAATGTTAAAAATTAATTTACTGATTATTCACAGCAAACATCCCAGGAGAAAAGTGCATAATAGGGAAGTTTGATTTATTTTTTTTCCTCCACTTTACTGGGCACTTTTGCTTATTGGAGATGGACCTGAGGTTTGGAGCAAGGCGCTGGGAGGGGGCGGGGAGAGATAAGTTATCCAACAGACAATGTTGGATAATCTCAGCAAGTCTGGCAGCATCTGTGGAGAGGGAAACAGAATTAATGTTTCGAGTCCACATGATTCTTCAGTGGAGGGGTGGAGGGGTAGGGTGGAGGGGAGTGCAGGGAAGGGATGTTTAGATTTAACTTTAGAATATATCCAATGAGCATGGATATCCCTGTCAAAGACCAAATGCTTTCTAAAGCAAATGTGGTACCTTGCCCATGACAAGCATGGCATCCTGCCCATAAGTATAGCTCCATGCCCACAACAAACATGGCATCCTATCCAGTGATGTTATCACTAGACTATTAATCCAGAAAGTCAGCTAATGTTCTGGGGATCGGGGTTCGAATCCTGCCACAGCAGATGGTGGAATTTGAATTCAATAGAAAACAAAATCTGGAATTAAGAATCTGATGATGTCCATGAATCCATTGTTGAGGGAGATTCACTGGTTAAAATCAGCAAGGAGTAAGATTCACTGTTTAAAACCAGCAACGTGGGAGATTCACTCTGTAAAATCAGCAAGAAGGGAGATTCACTGTTTAAAACCAGCGAGGAGTGAGATTCACTGTTTAAAATCAGCGAGGAGTGAGATTCAGTTTAAAATCAGCAAGGTGGGAGTTTCACTTTGTAAAATCAGTGAGGAGGAGATTCTACTGGTTAAAATCATCAAGGAGGGAGATTCGCTGGTTAAAATCAGCAAGAAGGGAGATTCACTGGTTAAAATCAGTGAGGAGGGAGATTCACTGATTAAAATCAGCAAGGAGGGAGATTCACTGATTAAAATCAATGAGGAGGGAGATTCACTGGTTAAAATCAGCAGGAGTGAGATTCACTGGTTAAAATCAGTGAGGAGGGAGCAGGGAAATTCATTGTTTAAAATAATTTGGGGAGTCAGGAACATTTCAGTTGCAAATGAAGCTGAGTGAATGCACAAACAAAGGGCTCAGCCCTTCAAGCATGCTGTCCAATTTATTAAGCTCCAGACCGATGTGACAGTAAACTAAAATCGGCATCCCACTTTCCCCCTGATAATGTTTCACCTCCTTCCTCACCAAAAAACTGTGGACATCACAGGAATATTATAAGTTGATTGATCAGTGAGTGTTTGGTGCAAGGTACAGAGTATTGATAGCTAGCTTAGGACACCAGAGTCAAGGTAAACTTATAAAGAGTGTGAGGGATAGGCAAAAGAACTATAGGCCAGTTAGTGTAACTTCAGAGGCAAATTTCTGGAAGCAATTCTGCGAGACAAGACAAACTGTCCCTTAGAAAGGCATGGATTAATCAGAGATAGTGCAATTTTGTTAGAGGAAGTTTGTGTTTTATTAACTTAACAGAATGTTTTGAGGAAGTAAAAAGGAGAATTGATGAGGGTAGTGCTATTGTCTGCATGGATTTCAGTAAGGCACTTGACAAGGTACCACATGGCAGACTTGTCAGTCTTTGGAATTCCCTTCCTCAAAAAGTGACTGAGACTTTGAATATCTTTATGACAGAGGTAGATAAATTCTTGATAGTTGAATGACTGTTTTGGTAAAGCTTTTTACGTGTTGTACTGTCACTATAAGGTTCAACATAGCGTACAAACATAGAAGATAGGAGCAGGAGTAGACCATTCAGCACTTCAAGCATCATTCAATTTATCAAGGCTAATCCTCTATCTCAGTGCCACACTCCAGCACTCTCCCTGTATTGTCTTGACACCTTTAGAGTCTATGTATCTACTTATTTCCCTCTTAAATTAATTTTTATTATTTATTTGATAGAGAATTCCATAGGTTCACCAGCCTCTGAGTGAAGAAATTTCTCCTCACCTCAATCCTAAAAGATCAGTCCATATCCTGAGGCTGTGACTCCTTGTTCCAGAACCCTCTAGTCAGAGGATACAACATCCCTGCATCCAATCTGTTCAGCCCTGTCAGAATTTTATATGGTTCAATTAATTCCCCTCTCACTCTTCTAAACTCCAGTGAATACAGGTCCGGTCGAATAAATCTCTCCTCATACGCCAATCCTGCCATCCCAGGGATCAGTCTGGTGAACCTTTGCTGCACTCGCTCTATGGGAAGTATACCTCCTAGAAACCCTACAGTGCAGAAAGAGGCCATTTCGCCCATCGACTCTGCACCGACCACAATTCCACCCAGGCCCTACCCCCATACCCCTACTTATTTACCTTCTAATCCCTCTAACCTACGCAAATCAGGGGCAATTTTAGCATAGCTAATCAATCGAACCCGTGCATCTTTGGACTGTGGGAGAAAACCGGAGCACCCGGAGGAAACCCATGCAGACACGAGGAGAACGTGCAAACTCCACATAAACAGGGACCCAAGCCGGGAATCGAACCCAGGTCTCTGGAGCTGTGGAGCAGCAGTGCTACTGTGCAGCTCTTCTTAGATAAGTAGACCAAAGCTGCACACAATACTCCAGGTGTAGTCTCACCAGGGCCCTGTACGGTGGCTCCTGTACTCAAGTCCTCTTGCAATGAAGAGCAATATACCATTTGCCTTCCCAACTGCTTGCTGCAACTGCATGCCTGCTTCCAGTGACTGGTGTACTATGATACCCTTTGTATGTCAACATTTCCTAATCGATCCCTATTTAAATAATACTCTGCCACTCTGTTTCTCCATATGAAGTGGAACTTCCGAGATTCACATTTTTCCACATTATACTGCATCTGCCACATCTTTGCCCATGCACTCAACTTGTCTAAATCACTCTAAATTATCCAAAGCCTCTTAACGTCCTCCTCACCACTCACCTTCCCACCTAGTTTTGTGTCGTCAGCAAATTTAGAAAAAGTATATTTGCTTCTCTGATCCAAATCACTGATGTGTATTGTGAAAAGCTGGGGCCCTAGCACTGATCCTTGCGGGACCCCCCCCAAGTCACTGCCTCCCACAAGCTGTCAGTAAAAGGCATGGAAATGTCATAGATTGGCATAGGGAGCATGAGACTCCATGGGCTTTAGTTGGAGGTGAAGGGCATACCTTGGCACGTGGGGACATAGAGGGTCATAGAGAGTAGGTGTGCGGCAAACCTTGGCATGGTGGGGGCTCAGTGGGGGACCTAAGGGTGGCATGGATGATGC
The DNA here is from genome assembly GCF_965287045.1 of Carcharhinus amblyrhynchos. Classification (NCBI taxonomy): domain Eukaryota; kingdom Metazoa; phylum Chordata; class Chondrichthyes; order Carcharhiniformes; family Carcharhinidae; genus Carcharhinus; species Carcharhinus amblyrhynchos. The sequence continues at coordinate 9,013,236 of NW_027649778.1, forward strand.
ATAGGGAGTGCGTGGGATGGTAAAGAGTTTTGAGGGGTGAGACCTTTCTGCTTTTCGTACAACTGGGACAAAGTCCCGCAGCACCTAGATGGGCCTTTCAAAACAGCCCGTCCCACACAAGGCAGCCTCCTTGGCTGCCTCTGAACTTTCTCCTCAAGTTGGCTGGCCTGACTGAAGCCCGAACCCAGAACGAAAGTCCCACCCTGGCCTGGCACTTCCTCCCGAGGCAGGCTGGCTGAGCCAAGAATTCTCCATTGATTCCTGTTCGCCACCTTAAGGACAAAATACTCTCTTTCACCTTCTTCCATTCGGGAAAAAGATACAAAAGTCTTAGGTCACGTACCAACCGACTCAAGAACATCAGACTTTTGAATGGACCTACCTCACGTTAAGTTGATCTTTCTCTACACCCTAGCCATGACTGTAACACTACATTCTGCACTCTCTCCTTTCCTTCTCTATGACCGGTTTGCTTTGTCTGTACAGCGCGCAAGAAATGATACTTTTCACCGCATCCCAATACATGTGACAATAATAAATCAAATCAGGTTCAAAGAAATTCCAGCCCAGAGTGTTTCTCGTGTTCACTACGGACTCATATTACCTGTCCAGTGCATCAACTGGCTGGTTGCCGCTTCCTCCAATCCCACAAAAGCAGCCATAGTTGGAGTAACGTAGAGTATTCATGCCTGGATTGGCACAGTTGACGACAGGTGTAAAGTTGGTCATCTTTCTGCCTCGAATATCAAAGCCTTGAACGGGGATTAAGATCGCTGTGAAACAATATCAGCATATGATCAAATGCCATGCCCATCAATCATTGGTCTACCCTCTGGATTACTTTTTTTATTTATTCACAGGACACTGGCGCCACAGCCTGGCCAGCATTTATTGTCCCTGCCACCCTTTTTTAAAAAAGAGCCCTAAACATTTATTTATTTATTATTTATTAATACATTTGTTTTGTAAATTGAGTTTGTGTCTTTATATGCCCTGTTGGTGAACAGAACTCCCACTCACCTGATGAATTAGCAGCAAGCGCTCTGAAAGCTAGTGGCTTTTGCTACCAAATAAACCTGTCGGACTTTAACCTGGTGTTGTGAGACTTCTTACTGTGTTTACCCCAGTCCAAAGCCAGCTTCTCCACATCAGTATTTATTGCCCATCCCTAGTTGCCCGAGAGCAGTTGAGAGTCAACCACATTGCTGTGGTTCTGGAGTCACATGTAGGCCAGACCAGGTAAAGACGGCAGATTTCCTTCCCTAAAGAACATGAGTGAACGGATAGGGTTTTCCGACAATCAGCAATGTTTCATGGTCATCAGTAGATTCTTAATTCCAGATACTTTTTTATTGAGTTCAAATTCTGCCATCTGTCATGGCAGACAGATTCGAACCTGGGTCCCCAGAACATTAGCTGAGTTTCTGGTTTAATAGTCCAGTGATAATACCACTAGGCCATCGCCTCCCCTTAAGGTTACGAAACCTGTAATAGAACCATTGAAATATCCAACCTGCTGAAGTGAGGGGGTTAGTCCACACAGATGAACATTGTGCAGCTGGAAAACTTATTTCATAAAGTCTACATGGACTTTAGCAAGGCCTTTGACAAGGTACGGCATGGTAGGTTGCTGCATAAAGTTAAACCTCACAAGATCCAGGATGAGGTAGCTAAATGGATACAAAATTGGCTTCTTGACAGAAGCCAGAGGGTGGTTGTAGAGGGTTGTTTTTCAAACTGGAGGCCTGTGACCAGCAGTGTGCCTCAGGGATCAGTGTTGGGTCCACTGTTATTTGTCATTTATATTAATGATTTGGATGAGAATATATGAGGTTAGTAAGTTTGCAGATGACACTAAGATTGGTGGCATGGTGGACAGTGAAGAAAGTTATCTCCAACTACAAAGGGATCTTGATCAATTGGGCCAGTGGGCTGATGAATGGCAGATGGAGTTTAATTTAGACAAATGCGAAGTGATGCATTTTGAACCAGGGCAGGACTTACTCAGTTAATGGTGGGACGTTGGGAAGAGTTACAGAACAAAGAAATCTAGGGGTACCTGTTCATAGCTCCTTGAAAGTGGAGTCACAGGTGGACAGAGTGCTGAAGAAGGCATTCGGTATGCTTGGTTTCATCAGTCAGAACATTGAATACAGGAGTTGGGACGTCTTGTCGAAGTTGTACAAGACATTGGTAAGGCCACACTTGGAATACTGTGCACATTCTGGTCACCTGATTATAGAAAGGATATTATTAAACTAGGAAGAGTGCAGAAAAGATTTACTAGGATGCTACCGGGAGTTGATGGATTGAGTTATAAAGAGAGGCTGGATAGACTGGGACTTTTTTCTCTGGAGCATAGGAGGCTGAGGGGTGAATTTATAGAGGTCTATAAAATAATGTGGGGCACAGATCAGCTAGATAGTCAATATCTTTTCCCAAAGCTTGGGGAGTCTAAAATTAGAAGGCATAAGTTTAAGGTGAGAGGGGAGAGATACAAAAGTGTCCAGAGGAGCAATTTTTTCATACAGAGGGTGGTGAGTGTCTGGAACAAGCTGCCAGAGGTAGTAGTAGAGGCGTTAAAAAGCATTTAGATAGTTACATGGTTACGATGGATATAGAGGGATATTGGCCAAATGCGGGCAATTGGGATTAGCTTAGGGGCTTTTGAAAAAAAGGGTGGCTTGGACAAGTGGGGCCAAAGAGCCTGTTTCCATGCTGTAAACATCTATGACTCTATGACTTTAATTAAATCTGAACTAAAGTCTGCGGTTACCAACAAAGATCAGGAAATGACTAGACTGTTATAAAAACCCTGTCTGGTTTTCTAATGTCTTGCAGAGAGGAACATCTGCCCTGGTCTGGTGTATATGTAACTCCAGCCCTCGGCAATTTGACTGGCTCTTAACTACCCTTTGGGCAGCACAGTGGCAGAGTGAGTAGCACTGCTGCCTCATAGCACTAGGGAACCAGGTTCGATTCCAACCTTGGGTTACTGTCTGTGCAGAGTTTGCACATTCTCCCTATGTCTGCATGGGTTTCCTCCAGGTGCTCTGGTTTTCTCCCATGGTCCAAAAATGTGCAGGTTAGATTGATTAGCCACAGTCAATTTCCCCTTAGTGTCAGTGGGATTAGCAGGGTAAATATGTGGGGCTTAGGGCCTGGGTGGGATTGTTGTCGGTGCAGGTTTGAAGGGCCGAATGGCCTCCTTGTGCACTGTAGGGATTCTTTGATTCTTTAAAAGCTCCCACAAGACACTCAGCTATTGTCAAGAAGATGGTTTACCACCACCACCTTCTTAAGGGCATTAGGGTTTGGCAAGAATAACCAGATCATAGTATGGTGATTGTGTAGAAGGAGGCCATTGAGCCCACTGGGATCATGCGATCTCTCTGTAAAAGAAATGAATCCCACTCCTTCATTTAGTGTAACCTTGCAACGATGTTTATTTCCTCACATCACCTTTGGGTCTTTTGCCAACCTCCATACAATATGGTCTCTGGTTCGCAACCTTTCTGCCAATGAAAACACTTTCTAACTCCATTATTCTTGCCACGATGTCACTTAGCAATTGTTTTGGAGAATAATGCCTCATGCGAACGCGGGACTCAAATTTCAGCCCACTCTCTACTCACCCCCTGCTTTTTATCCTGCCTGATGTGATACTGAGCAATTTTCAGGTTTGGCAATGGCACTGTGTGGTTTTGCCAGATTTTATGAGGTTAGCTGGTTAACAGCAGGGTTGACTGTTTCAGGAGGAGCTTGCTGTCCATGTTATTCAAGCTGAAATGTTTTCCTTGCTTGTCCACACCCACCTGACATCTGCCATATTCACACTTCCCCCTTCACCCTGCTTTCTCTCTCTTTTGTCAACCAGGGACCACTGGATTTGCTTGCCCTGAGCATCCCTCCTGTGGCAATCTACCTTGTAAGCACAGTAAGAAGTCTCACAACACCAGTTTACTCAGGGCAATCTACCTTGACAGTACCCACACTAACACTTATTTAAAGGCAGAATATTCTTTAGTTACAGTTTTGCCAGCCAATCTTGTTAAACTGTCCCCCATCAAACACTCCCAGGACAGGTACAGCATGGGGTTAGATACAGAGTACAGCTCCCTCCACACTGTCCCCATCAAACACTCCCAGGAAAGATACAGCATGAAGTTAGATACAGAGTAAAGCACCGTGCACACTATCCCCATCAAACACTCCCCCGGACAGGTACAGCATGGGGTTAGATACAGAGTAAAGCTCCCTCTACACTGTCCCCATCAAACACTCCCAGGACAGGTACAGCACGGGGTTAGATACAGAGTAAAGCTCCCTCTACACTGTCCCCCATCAAACACTCCCAGGACAGGTACAGCACGGGGTTAGATACAGAGTAAAGCTCCCTCTACACTGTCCCCATCAAACACTCCCAGGACAGGTACAGCACGGGGTTAGATACAGAGTAAAGCTCCCTCTACACTGTCCCCATCAAACACTTCTGAGTATAGCACAGAGTTAGATACAGAGTAAAGCTCCCTCTACACTGTCCCCTTCAAACACTCCCAGGACAGATATAGCACAGGGTTAGAAACACAATAAAGCTCCCTCTACACTGTCCCCATCAAACACTCCCAGGACAGTTACAGCACAGGGTTAGATGGAGAGTAAAGCTCCCTCTACACTATCCCTATCAAACACTCCTAGGGTAAGTACAGCACAGGGTTAGATATAGAGCAAGCTCCCTCTGCATTGTCGACATCAAACACTCTCAGGACAGGTACAACACGGGGTTAGATACAAAATAAAGCTCCCTCTACAATGTCCCCTCAAACATTCCCTTACTGAGTTTTCCATTACTTTTTGTTTTCTCTCTAATGGGAAATTGATCAGCATTCCCAGTGATGCACAGCGCTGGGTGTTAGCTCACTTGTTTCTCTTGCCAGTCCTCCTCCTACCTGGTCTCCATTTGATCACTCACCTCCGAACAGAATGAGGAGAGCAATGAGGTTCAGGGGCTCCATGGGGTCCTGTTTCCTTGGCAAGTTTGGAGTTTGCCGTAACCGTGGCGCTACCTCTTTTATCGTGCTCTCAGGGTCGCGCCATCCCATGTTCACTCTGCAATGGAATATAGGGTAAAGGTCACCTTGAGCTCATTCTAACATCCGGACATTCTCAGGTTTGGCAATGGCACTGTGCGGTTTGGAAAGATTGATGCTGTGGGTTCAGCCTCTCTTACTGAATATTAATTATAAGTGACATCAATTGATACATGTGGTGGAATTGTCACTGGACAAGTAATCCAGAGACCCTGGTAATGCTCTGAGGACTCAGGTCCGAATCCTACACAGCAGATGCTGAAATTTGAATTTGATAGAATTAAAAGTTTAATGATGAAACCGTTGTCAATTGCTGTAAAAAAAAAATCCATCTGGTTCACTAATGTCCTTTACGGAAAAAAAATTCTCATCTTTACCCAGTCTGGTCTACATGAGACTCTTGAACCACAGCAATGTGGTTAACTCTTAACTACCCTCTGAAATGGCCTAGCAAGAGATTTGAGGCAACACGATGGCACAGTGATTAGCTGCTGCCAGGGACCTGGGTTTAATTCTGGCCTTGGGTCACTGCCTGTGTGGAGTTTGCACATTCTCTCCATGTCTGCGTGGGTTTCCTCCGAGTGCTCCGGTTTCCTCCAACTCTCCAAAGATGTACGGGTTAGTACATTGGCCATGCTAAATTGACCTACGGTATACCTGAACAGGTGCCGGAATGTGGCAACTAGGGGATTGTCACAGCAATTTCATTGCTGTATTAATGTAAGCGTACTTGTGACTAATAAATAAAATAAACTTTGATGGGTAGGTTAGGCAGTTTAGCCATGGTAAATGTACAGGGACAGGACGGGTGGGTGTTCCTGAGTGAGATATTCTTTCATGGAGTCTAGGTGAACACGATGGACAAAGTGGCCTCCTCCTGCACTGTAGGGATTTTATGATCCTAAGCTCAACAGGATAAAGCAGCCTGCATGATTGCTACCCCTTCCACAAATATTCATCCCCTCCTCCACTAATGTATAGTGGCAACAGTCTATACCATCTACAAGATGCATTGTAGGAACTCACCAAGGCGCCTTAGGCAGCACCTTCTAAACCCACAACTCACAGAATCCTTACAGCACCAACAATAATCCCACCCCAAGTCCTATTCCCACAAATCCCTCTAACCTACACATCCGGGGACACTAAAGGCTTACTTAGCGTGGCCAATGCACCTAACCCGCACATCTTTGGACTGTGGGAGCAAACCCACACAGACACGGGGAGAATATGGAAATTCTGCACAGACAGTGACCCAAGCTAGGAACCAAACCCAGGCCCCTGGAGCTGGGAGGCAGCATGGCTAACCACTGTGCCACCATGCCGCTAGCAACTGGAAGGACAAGGGCAGTCAATACATGGAACACCTCTCCTCCAAATCAGTCACCACCCTGACTTGGAAACATATCGCTGCTGTTTCATTGTCGCTGGGTCAAAATCCTGGAACTCCCTCCCCTAACAGCACTGTGGGTGGACCTAGAGTACTTGGACTGCAGTGGCTTCAAGAAGGCGCCTCACCCCCACCTTCTCAAGGGGCAATTAGGAATGGGCAATAAATGCTGAACCCAGCCAGCATGAAGGGGTAATAAAGACCATGTGAGCTGGATGAGGGACAGGTTGTGCGTACTGCTTGTCGAAGCTGTTCCAGGTTGTGGAGCAGCGACAGTACCAGCCACAGACACAGGGGGCGCTGACGGGGCCGGGCGAAAGGCGGAGGGAAATGGGGCTCCGGGGGAGCGGGTTCGGGGTAGGACCGGCACTCACCCGACCCCTAAACAGAGCTGCACTCGGCACTCAGCCTGGTTCAACTCGTTGCCATTGGAGATTCCGATTAGCGCTGATGGTCCGGGAAAGATTAAAGGCACGGAGCTGTTCACACAACCGGGGAGACGAGGAGGGTGGGGAGACGAGGAGGGAGGGAGGGAGGGGGGTGGGGAGAACGAGGAGGGGGGGAGACGAGGGGGGTGGGGAGTGGGGGGGAGACGAGGGGGGTGGGGAGTGGGGGGGAGACGAGGGGGGTGGGGAGTGGGGGGGAGACGAGGGGGGTGGGGAGTGGGGGGGAGACGAGGGGGGTGGGGAGTGGGGGGGAGACGAGGGGGGTGGGGAGTGGGGGGGAGACGAGGGGGGAGGGGGGTGGGGAGTGGGGGGGAGGGGAGGGAGAGGAGAGAGGGAGGGGAGTGGGGGGAGGAAGGAAGGAGATGGGGAGTGGGGGGAGGGGGAAATAGGGAGACAATGGGGTGGGGGCAGATGGGGGAGATGATGGGGAGGGGGAAGATGGGCAGGGCGAGATGATGAGGAGGGGAAGTGATGGGGGAAGGGAGATTGTGGATGATGGGGAGGGGGAAACAGATGTAGGAGACAAGGGTGAAGGCAAGGGGAAGATGACAGAGGAGGAGGGGGAGATGATGTGGAGGAGGGAAGGGATGCGAAGGAGAGTGGGAGATGGGGATCGGGAGGAGGAGGTGATGGGGGGGACAGAATGGTATGAGGGGAAGGGGAGAGATGGGGGTATTTGCAATAGTGGAATATGGGTGCAGGAGCTCAGGGGTCAGGGGAGTGGTATCTGGATAGAGTAGACCGTCTGAGGGGATGTTCCTGGGATCTTGAATGATCCAAAGCTGATGTTCCAGGTCTGTTGTGCTAATGTTGAGACTATTGCTGACGTTTGACTCGTTCTTTACAAGATCCTCAATACTGGGGAACTCATTTCTATTTTAGCCATTGTTCCTCCAATTATCGCTCGCATTTTTAAATCCCAAGCTTGGGGACACCTAATTTAATTATTTTCTTATTTTATTTTAAGTCCATCCTGACTCCGGCTAAGTCACTTCCAAGGATGTCAGAGCGACACAGTTGTTTCCCTTTCTTACAGATAGCCCCGACAGTTCACAGGCTCACATTTCTGTTGGTCATTTCCCTGCAGCTGGTCACTACCGGATCCCAACTGTTGGGTCTTGCGTCAAGCAACTCCATAAAGATGTGCTGGCTGGCTACCATGGGGACTGACGGGCCGAAGACATCAGCCTGGGCAAACTGAGGGGCTGAAAGTTAATGCTGAGAAATGCACGGCCCCATAATTCAGTCTGACCCCTTCACCGAGCACAGTAAATGGTCATTATTGGGAACGTACACTGAAACAGGAGCTTCAGGATACGAGAGGGATGTGTGTGGGGGAATTAGCAGTGCCATTTGGTTGGATGGCTCATTACATTTTACGTAAATTGATTTTACTAATGAGTACGATGCACATTGGCACCTAATGTGCAACATGTTGGTTAGCACTGTGGCGTCACAGCACCAGGCACCCAGGTAGGATTCCCGGCTTGGGTCACCGTCTGTGGAGTCTCCACCTTCTCCCATGTGTTCCAGTTTCTTCCAAAAGATGTGCTAGTTAGGTGCATTGGCCATGTTAAATTCTCTCTGTGTAACTGAACAGGTGCCGGAGTGTGGAAACAAGGGGATTTTCACAGTAACTTCATTGCAGTGTTAGTGTAAGCCTGCTTGTGACACTAATAAATAAACTTTCAACTACATTCTGTTCTGGTTTCTCCATAGCTCCTCGGAATGGCTTCACCTGTGATGGTCGTGCGTCTGCCCCGGGGTCCCGATGGACAGAGCCGAGGCTTTGATCCCACGTCCCCAAGGTACCTCGCCCTCGCGCCTTCCTCCATCCAAGCTTCAAACAACTGCTGCGGTTCCAGCCTCAAGGAAGAGCAGCGATCGCGTTCCGCCCTTCGGGAGCGCTTCCTACGCAGCCTGATCTCAATGGCAGGGAAGTCAGTAGATTTCACCATGTACGAGAGGGTCTCCGTCACTGCGACGTTCGTGGCTTCGGATATCGACATCCTGAACTTCCAGGTGTCCCATTTGCAAACGCCGCTGGGTGTGCAGAAGGAAGCACTGCTCCGATGTCCAGACATCATTGCCTACATGTTTACCCTTTAACCCGGCTACGCTGTTTGCGAGAAGGGAGATTGTAACCCTGTGGGATGCTCAAGTTCACTCCTGATCACGTCTGAGTCACAGCAGCAAGGTTAAATGAAGGAGCATCGGTCTTTTACCATTATCCTCACTGTGGCGATTGCTGACTGGCTGAGTTGCGGTGTACAAAGTTCACCGGTGTTGTTCACCCTTGCAAACTGATCTATGCAGTAAAAGTCTGTACTGCTATACTGTACTGAAAACACAATAAAAGTTTGGATTATAGGCGCACAGTTCTGAAGCTACAATCATAGTTCCCTCTTTTTATTTTAAAATTGAGACTTGTCCAGAATGTCAATACTGGGAATCTTCTAGTTGCTTTAAGTCCTTGCTCCTTCTACAATCTATCGGGTTGCAGAACAAACGACTGCATTTACATAGCACCTTTAACATAAAACGTCCCAGAGTGCTTCACATGAGCATTATAAAGCAGAATTTGACACTGACGCACATCAGGCAATATTAGGGCTAGGTGACCAAACATTTGATGAAAGGGGGCGCTTTTAAATTAGCAGACAGTAGCAGAGAGGTTAAGGGAGGGATCTGCAGAGCCCGACAATACAGCAGAAAGCATAGATGCAGTGGTGGAGCCATTATGGTTGGGGCTGCTCTAGGGGCCAAAGTTCAAAGAGTGTAGGGATCTAAAGAGGGTTGTGAGGCATGATGAGATTACAGAGATAGGGAGGAGGCAAGGCCATGAAGGGAATTGAAAAGAAGGATGTGAATTGTATAGCTGAACCATTGCTTAATGAGAAATTCAGTAAAAAGTCTGACAACACCAGGTTTTAGTCCAACCTATTTATTTGATAATATTATCAAATAAATAGGTTGGACTAAAACCTGGTGTTGTCAGACTTTTTACTGTGTTTACGCCAGTCCAACGCCGGCATACCCACATAATGAGAAATTGCCAGGGGAATAAGATATGACATGAGTTCAGAAATGAGCAGTAGGGGTTTGAGTGATGTCAGGTTTCCAGAGTGTAGGACTTGCGAAGCTGACCAGGAGTACGTTGGAATGGTCAAGTCTAGATGTAACATAGGACTGGATGAGGGTTTCAAGCTGAGATGGGGGCAGGAATGAATGTTGGGTACAAAGATGGAAATAGGTAGTCTTGATGATGTTGCAGACCAAAGCTCACCATCATCAAGGGCATCATGGTGGCACAGGGCTTAGCACTGCTGCCTCGCAGCACCAGGGCCCCAGGTTCAATCTGATCACCGTCTGTATGGAATTTACCCATGTCCCCTCCATGTCTGTGTGAGTTTCCTCCCATGCTCCAAAGATGTGCAGGTTAGGTTGATTGGCCATGCAAAATTTCTCCTTAGTGCCAGGAGATGAGCAGGATAAATACGTGGGGTTGTGGGGATAGGGCCTGAGTAGGATTGTTGTCGAGGCAGGCTTGATGGGCCGAATGGCCTCCTTCTGCACTGTAGGAATTCCATGATCATCTGATGTACTCTATCCATTATGTTCATGGGTGAAAGGAGTGGTTGGGAAGAAGAAGGCGGAGACTTGACAAACAAAGGTACACACATTGCCTGTACCTTTAAGACTTGATTACCTATAAAGACTCACATTCCAATCATTATGCTGTAAATTGAGTTTGTGTCTTTATATGCCCTGTTTGTGAATAGAACTCCCACTCACCTGACAAAGGGGCAGCAAGCGCTCTGAAAGCTAGTGGCTTTTGCTACCAAATAAACCTGTTGGACTTTAACCTGGTGTTGTGAGACTTCTTACTGTGTCAGGAAGGGTCCTGGAGGACTGGAAAGTCACTAATGTAACACCCCTGTTTAAGAAGGAAGGGAGGCAAAAGATGGGAAACTACAGGCCAGTTAAGCTGACCTCAGTCATTGGTAAGACTTTAGAGTCCTTTATTAAGGATGAAATTTGGAATACTTGGAAGTATGTGGTGAAATAGGGGAAGGTTAGCTTGATTTCGACAAAGGGATGTCATGCCCGAAAAATCTGTTAGAATACTTTGAGAAGGTAACAAACAGTTGAGACAAAGGATGGTCTGTGAACGTTATCTACTTGGATTTCCAGAAGGCCTTTGACGAGGTGCCACACAGGAGACTGCTTAGTTAGAGCCCATGGTGTTAGAGGCAAGGTAATAGCATGGATAGAAGATTGGCAGGAGGCAGAGAGTGGGGATAAAGGGTTCTTTTCAGGATGGCAGCAGTGACTACTGGAGTTCCTCCAGGGTCAATGTTGGGACCACAACTTTTCACTTTATATATCAGTGATCTGGATGAAGGCACTGAGGGCGTTGTGGCTAAGTTTGCAGATAATACAAAGATAGATAGAGGGACAGGCAGTTTTGAGGAGGCAGGGAGGCTGCAGAACAACTTGGGTAGATTCGGAGAGTGGGCAAAGAAGTAGCAAATAGAATACAATATGGGGAAAGTGTGAGGTTACGCACTTTGGTAAGAAGAACAGAGGCATAGACTATTTTCTAAATGGGGAGTGAACTCAGAAAGTGGAAGCACAAAGGAACATTTCAGGATTCTCTTTAGGTTAACTTGCAGGTTGAGTTGGTAATTAGGAGGGCAAATGCAATGTTAGCGTTTATTTTGAGAGGACTAAAATACAAAAGCAGCGATGTACTGTTGAAGTTTTATAAGGCTCTGGCCAGACCACATTTGGAAAACTGTGCAATTTTGGGCCCCGTTTCTGAGGGAGAATGTGTTGGCTTTGGAGAGGGTCTCAGAGGACTGAAAAACCGCAAACGTAACACTCCAGTTTAAGAAGGAAAGTGGCAGAACACAGAAAATACAGGCCAGTTATCCTGTCCTCAGTCATTGGTAAGATTTTAGGGTCCATTATTAATGATGAGATTTTGGGGTACTTGGAAGTGCATGGCAAAATAGGGCGAAGTTTATATGAGTTTGTCAAGGGGAGGTCATATCGGAAAAATCTGTTAGATTCACAAGAATGAAAAGCTTGATGTATGAAGAGTATTTGAGGGCTCTGGGTATGTACTCGTTGGAGTTTAGAAGGATGGGGAGGGATCTCATTGAAACTTACAGAATGCCAATAGGCCTGGATAGAGTGGATATGGGGAAGACATTTCCATTAGTAGTGGAGACTAGGATCTGAGGGCACAACCTCAGAGTAAAGGGTCTGACCCTTTAAGGAGAATTTCTTCAGCCAGAGGGTGGTGAATCTATGGAATTCATTGCCACAGAAGGCTGTGGAGGCCAGGTCATTGAGTGTATTTAAAACAGAGATTGATAAGGGGATCAAAGGTTAAGGGGAAAATGGGATTGAAAAACATATCAGCCATGAATGAATGGTGGAGTAGACTCGATGGGCCAGATGGCTGAATTCTGCTCCTACATCTTATTGTTTTAAAGATGATAGAGTATGATGTGGCAAATTGAGAGAACAATGGTACAATCTACTGACTTTTTGTAAGCATATGCTGACTTGTTAATTTTAGCTGTTTTGTGTTGTGCGTAGAAACTAGAAGGAGTAGTAGGCCATTCAGCCCTTCAAGTCTGCTCCCCCATTCATTTTGATTGTGGCTGATCATCGAATTCAACACCCTAATCCCACCCCACCCCACCGTATCCCTTGATCCCTTTCGCCCCAAGAGCTATATCTAATTAGTTATGGAAATCGGACAACATTTTGGCCTCAACAACCTTCTGTGGTAGTGAATTCCACACATTCACCACCCATTGGGTGAAGAAATTTCTCCCCACCTCAGTTCTAAAAGGTTTACCCCTTATTAAGAAACTATGACCTCTAGTCATGGACACCTCCCCCATCAGGAACATTCTTTCTGAATCTACCCTGTTAGAATTTTATAAAATTATTGAATAAAATATTTTTCTCAGTTTGTGGAAAATATTGAGGTAAACTAACCTATTTTTTAAAAAACCATGAAAACCCATCTTTCCTTTCTGAGTGCAAAATTTTGGTTATTGCAAAGTTGATGCCTAATTCAGAATCATAGCATCCTTACAGTGTAGAAGGAGGCCATTCGGCCTATCAAGTCTGTACCGACAACCATCCCACCCGGGCCCTATCCCTGTAACCCCACATATTTACCCTACCAGTCCCCTTGACACTAAGGGATAATTTAGCATGGCCAATGCAACCTAACCCGCACATCTTTGGACTGTGGGAGGAAACCGGAGCACCCGGAGGAAACCCACACGGACACGGTGAGAATGTGCAGACTCCCCATGGATAGTGACCCAAGCCAAGAATTGAACCCGAGTCCCTGACGCTGTGAGGCAGCAGTGCTGACCACCTAATGTTGCCCCTGACATGAGCGTCTCACAGATGAAAAGTTTTTGTTCCATCTTCTAAAAGATTTGAAATGGAAATCGTCTGATATCCACACGACACGTTGCAGTTAGATTTTGTACAAAATATGGATGGAGCTGTTCCAGAGATTATTAAAGACGCTATGGCACATTGTGCAGTGTGTGAGCTCACATCAAGAGTTGGCAGGCTGTTTTGACTATATCTCTGCCAATCCCTTAGTGGATGTGCAGAAGTTTCCAGATGCCACGACTGAACTATAATCAGTTCCTGCTGGAAGTGTTAAGAAACAGTACAGTGCAGAAAGAGGCCATTTGGCCCAAATGGTCAAAACTAGTATTTATACTCCACTCACAAGCTTCCTCCCATCCTGGGATGCGGAGTATGTAGAACACGCCTTGTTCCAATCCTACTCAGGAGCCCTTCTCTCACAACTTTCTCCATCCTGTTGTTGACTGGACGTGGAAATAATTAGCGACTTTCCTTCCATTTTTCATCCCTTTCTCACCTTTATACGGTCCATACTGGTGATAGACTGACCATCAATATTCATTACAAGCCTACCAACTCCTACAGCTACCTCGACTACAGCTCATCACAACCTCTTTCCTGTAAGGGCTCCATCCCATTCTTTCAGTAACTTTGCCTCTGTTGTATCTGTTCCGCTGATGCCCCCTTCGAAAGCAGCGCTTTTGACATGTCCGCTTTTTTCCTTAATTGGGATTTCCCCCAGGGCATTCAACTGTGTCTGACCCATCTCCAGCACCTTTGCCCTCATCCCATGATAGGGTCCCCCTTGACCTCACTCTTCACCCCAATAGCATCCGCGTTCAAAGGACCATCCTTCCCTCATTTCCACCGACTCCATTATGATGCCACCAGGACATACATTATCCCTTTTCAGTATTCCACAGGGATCGTTCCCACATAAAACACTCTGATCCACTCCTCCATTTGCCTCAACTTATTGTCCCCTTCCCATTCACTCACAGAAAGTGCAACACCTGCCCTTTTACCTTCTCCCTTCCAAGGCCGCAGGAGAAGCAGTTCTGCTTGCACCTCCCTCAATATGGTCAATTCGTTGCTTCCAACGCAGTTTTCTCCATTTCGATTTGATTTACTATTGTCACATGTATTAAAATATAATGAAAAGTTTCTTGCACATTATACAGACAAAGCATACCATTCATAGAGAAGGAAATGAAGAGAGTGCAGAATTTAGTGTTACCGTCATAGCTAGGGTGTAGCGAAAAATCAACTTAATGCAGGATAAGTCCATTCAAAAGTCTGACAGCAGCGGGGGAAGAAGCTGTCCTTGAGTCGGTTGATATGTGACCTCAGATTCTTGTATCTTTTTCCCAACAGAAGAAGGTGGAAGAGATAATGTCTGGGGTACGTGGGGTCCTTGATTATGCTGGCTGCTTTGCCAAGGCAGCAGGAAATGTAGACAGAGTCATGGATGGGAGGTTGGTTTGCATGATGGATTGGGTTACATTCATGATCTTTTGTAGTTCCTTGCAGTCTTGGGCAGAACAGGAGCGACACCAAGCTGTGATACAGCGAGAAAGTATGCTTTCTATGGTGCATCTGTAAAAGTTGGTGACATGCCAAATTTCCTTAGTCTTCTGAGAAAGGTGCTGGTGGGCTTTCTTAACTATAGTGTCAGCATGGGGGGACCAGGACAAGTTGTTGCTGACCTGGACATCTAAAAACTTAAAGCTCTCGACCTTTCTACTTCATCTCTGTTGATGTAGACAGAGGCATGTTCTCATTTACTCTTCCTGAAGTCGATGACACTGAGATTATTCTTGCCGCACCAGTTCACCAGATTCTCTATGTCATTCCTGTACTTTGTCTCGTCATTGTTTGAGATCCAACCCATTACAGGGGTGTCATCAGCAAGCTTGAAAAACTAATTGGGGTAGAATTTCGCCACACAATCATAGGTGTATAAGGAGTATAGTAGGGGGCTGAGAACACAGCCTTGTGGGGCACCAGTGTTGAGGATGTTTGTGAGAAGGTATTGTTGCCTATCCTTACTCATTGTGGTCTGTGAGTCAGGAAGTTCAGAATTCAGTCGCAGAGGGAAATGCCGAGGTCCAGGCCACAGAGTTTGGAGATGTGTTTCGTGGGAATAATAGTGTTGAAGGCTGAGCTGTAGTCAATAAATAGGAGTCTGACATAGGTGTCCTTGTTAACTAGGTGTTCCAGGGTTGGTGCAGGACCAGGGAGATGGCGTCTGCTGTGGACCTGTTGAGGTGGTAGGCAAACTTTAGTGGATCCAGGTAGTCTGAGAGTCGAGTTGATTCATGCCATGACTAACCTTTCAAAGCACTTCATAATGATGGATGTCAGAGCCACCGGCCGATGGTCATTAAGGCACGCTGCTTGCTTTTTCTTAGGTACCAGGATGATGGTCATTGGAGCTACACTGGGGAGACTAAAAGCAGGCTAGATACTGCTTTGCAAAATCCCTTCACTCACTCCACAAGCAGGACCCCAACTGTTCTGTCATTTATAGGCGGTGAAACAGTGGTTCGCAGTGCTGCCTCACAGTGCCAGGGAGCTGGGTTCGATTCCCGGCTTGGGTGACTGTGTGGAGTTTGCATGTTCTCCACGTGTCTGTGTGGGTTTCCTCTGGGTGCTCCGGTTTCCTCCCATACTCCAAAAATGTGTGGGTTAGGTGGATTGGCCGTGCTAAATTGTCCCTTAGTGTGTAAAGATGAGGAGGTTAGGTGGATTGGCCCTGCTAAATTGCCCCTTAATGTCAGTGGGATTAGCAAGGTAAGTACATGGGTAAAGGCTGGATAGGATTGTTGTCAATACAGACTCGATGGGCTGAACGGCATAATTCTGCACTGAAAGGATTGTATGACCCTCTTAATTCTGGTATTATGCCTTTTTTTGCACCACTTTTCCAGGTTAAGAAATTAAATGGTTCTCCCCCTCCTTGGGCTGCTCCCAGTGATTGACACTCCTCAGGTAGTGGGAACTTCCTGTTAAAGGCGGTTGTTCTCTGATCGGCTGCGGGCTGCTTTCTCCAACTGTCCAGTAGTCTGTGACTTTAATTGCCACCCCTGAAATTCGGTCGGCCGTTCGAAAAGCTGGATGCGGGAGGTCTGCGTCACCGCGCCTGCGCAGTGGTTCTGGCAGGGGAGCAGGTGACGCCGATGGGCGGGGCAATGCAGGGGCTGTGTGAGACGTCATTCCGGGCGAGCGCCCACTGATTGGCGGCTGTGGCTGTCTATCAGCCAACACTGTGCTGGAGGACGCCCGTTGATTGGCAAAGATGGCTGTCAATCATCCAGCTGTGAGTCCCGCTGCTGGAAGGCGCCCATTGATAGGCTGCCCATCAGCCAGCCGCGACGCCCACAGCTAGAGGGCACCTATTGATTGGCGATTATAGCTGTCAATCAGCTTGCCGTCCGCCCCGCTGCTGGAAGGCACCCATTGATTGGCGAGTATGGCTGTCGATCAGCCTGCTGCCCGCCCCGCTGCTGGAAGACGCCCGCTGATTGGCTGTCAGTCAGCCGCGAGCACTACAGCGGGAGAGCGCCCGCTGATTGGCGATTATAGCTGTCAACCATCCTGCTGCCCGCCCTTATTCCGGAAGGCGCCCGCTGATTGGCTGTCAATCAGCCAGCCACGTGACCCATACAGGAGGGCTCCCACTGACTGGTAGATGTAGCTGTCGATCACCTTGCTGCCCGCCCCGCTGCTGGAAGGCGTCCACAGACTGGCTGTCAATCAGCCAGCCGCGGGCCGCATACTGGACAGCGCCCACTGATTGGTGGGTATAGCCGTCAATCAGCTTTCTGCCCGCCCCGCTGCTGGAAAGCGCCTGCTGATTGGTTCGTTGTCAATCAGACACGCCGCGAGCTCTTCCCACCCCCCTCCAGCAGTTGGGGCCCGAGCTCAAGCGCGAGCGGGCGGGACGGGTGAAGCGATGGAGAACAGCCGATTTAGACAGCGTAAGTTACGTACGTGGCCTCAGTCTCTGTCTTTCTCTCGAAATGGATTGTTCATGTGACGGTGACGGTGGCGGGGACGGCTGTGAAAGTTCCCTTGTTGTCCGTGTCCGGTAAACTGTCGAACGGGAAGAGGAACGCAGCGGTAGCTGACCGCCAGGGACCCGCTATTACGGGGAATGGGATATTCCAGAGACCACCCCTGCCCAGAGTTGGGAGTGGCATCGCCCAGAGACCCTCCAATTCACCCCATTCCAAATGGAATATTCCAAGACCCTCTCCTCCCCTACTGTGAGGCAAATGGAATTTCTCCCCCTCCTCCTCCCCTCCTTCACCCCCCCTTCCTTCCCCCGCCTTGACTGAGTCCCTACAGTGCAGGAGGAGGCCACCCAGCCTGCCGTCACATCAATCCCACCCATGTCCTATCCCCTTAATCCCATGTGTTTACCCCCACTAATCCCCTGACGCTAAAGGGGCAATTTAGCATGGGCAATCCGCCTAACCCGCACATCTTTGGGGTGTGGGAGGAAACTGGAGCACCTGGAGGAAACCCACGCAGACATGGGGAGAATGTGCAAACTCTACACAGACCAAGGCCAGAATTGAACCTGGGTCCCTGGCACTGTGAGGCAACAGTGCTAACCAATGTGCTGCCCTCAAGCGGGAATGGAATAGTCCAAAGAAGCCCCTCCCCTGGAGACTGAGGGGGAATGGAGTAGAGGAGGGATACCCCCCTCCCCGACCCACCTCAAACTGTGGAGGAAATGTGGTATGCTGGATCCCATATTGGGTGGGGGGTTGCAGAATGTGCTGTCGTTGAACACCATGGAATTATCATTGACCAGAAGCTGAAGTGGACCAGCCAAATCAATACTGTGAACTATAAGAACAGGTCAGAGGCTGGGAATCTTGCAGTGAGAAACCCATCCCCAAAGCCTGTCCACCAGCTATCTACAAATTCGGAGTGTGATGGTATACTACACTTGCCTGAATGAGTGCAGCTCCAACAACACTCAAGCTGTGGAGAGGCTGGTGTTGGACCTGGGTGGACAAGATGAGAGGTCACGTTATAGTCCGGCAGGTTTATTTGAAATCACAAGCTTTCGGAACGCTTCTCCTTTGTCAGGTGAAGTCACCGGATGAAGGAGCAGCACCTCAATAGCTTGTGATTTCAAATAAACCTGCCATGACCTCTCAACAACGTTCAAGGAGCTCAACACCATCCAGGATGAAGTAACCCACTTGGGACCCAGGCAGCTGAAAGCATGGCTACCAATGGTGGAGAGATTAAAATTGGGGGATGCTTGAGAGGCCAAATGTCTCTTGAGGTTTATGGGGCTGCAGGAAATTCCAGAGATAGGGAAGGGGCAAAGTCATGGGGTGATATGAAACCAAATTGAAAAAGACAGTTGATGCTAGCTAACAGTTAATTTTGAATCTGATTGATTGACTTTGGTTAACTGAAAACATTAAATGATCTGGGGAACGCGTTTGGTGACAGATCAGCCATGCTCTCATTGAATAATGGAATAGTCTCAAGATACTAAACATCTATCTACCCTGTTCCAATGTTCATCATAACTGTTTTGGCTGGAACAAGGCAGTCGTAGTAATTTTGGCATTGCTATCGTTTTTGAGGCTGTGTTGCTTTAACTCTTGGAATTCTTCGCAGGAATTGAAAAGCTGCTCCCAATGTTACTGAATCTGAGTTTTAAATTAAAGTTGTGCAGCCCTTAGAGTTATAGAGGTTTACAGCATGGAAACAGGCCTTTGGCCCAAATTGTCCACGCTGCCCTTTTTTTAACCCTTAAGCTAGTCCCAGTTGCCTGCATTTGGCCCATATCCCTCTATACCCATCTTACCCATGTAACTGTCTAAACGTTTTTTAAAAGACAAAATTATACCCACCTCTACTACTACCTCTAGCAGCTTGTTCCAAACACTAACCACCTTCTCTGTGGAAAAAATGGCCCCTCTGGACCCTTTTGTATCTCTTGCCTCTCACCTTAAATTTATGCCCTCTGGTTTTAGACTCTCCTACCTTTGGGAAAAGATATTGACTATTTAGCTGATCTGTGTCCCTCTTTACTTTATAGACGTCTATAAGGTCACCCCTCAGCCCTCTACATCCAGAGAAAATAGTCCCAGTCTATCCAGCTTCTCCTTATAGCTCAAACCATCAAGTCCTGATAGCATCCTAGTAACTCTTTTCTGCGCTCTTTCTCGTTTAATAATATGCTTTCTACAATAGGGTGACCAGAACTGCATACAGTATTCCAAACGTGGCCTTACCAATGTCTTGTACAACAAGACGTCTCAACTCCTGTATTCAATGTTCTGACCGATGAAACCAAGCATGCTGAATGCTGCCTTCGCCACTCTGTCCACCTGTGACTCCACTTCCAAGGAGCTATGAACATGTACCCCTAGATCTCTTTGTTCTGTAACTCTCCTCAACGCCCTATCATTAACTGAATAAGTCCTGCAGTCTATGTCACGATAGGCTTTGAGTCCTTGTGACCCTGAATTGGAGTAAGCAGTGAAGTGTCTTTTTGGTCAAAGTGGAGATTTTCACACTTAAATTATATTCCATCTGTGGATTCTCACCCACTTCCAATCATCTTATCTGCCTGTGGGAACAAGTGTTAATGGAATTCAGATCTTAACTATTTTATAAAGTGGTTCTGACAATATTCAATAAACAAGGAAGACTTGCACTTTATATATACATATTTTGTTCATTAGTGGGATGTGGGCATCACTGGCTAGGCCAGTGTGTATTGCTCATCCCTAGTTATCCTTGAGAAGGTGGTGATGAGCTACCTTCTTGTATCGCTGCAATCCTGAGGGGTAGGTACACCCAGAGTATGTTAGAATGGGAGTTCCAGGAATTTGACCCAGTGACAGGGAAGGGACAGCGATTATAGCTCCAAGTCAGGATGGTGAGCGACTTGAAGAGGAACCCCTAGGGGTTGATGTTCCTGTGGGTCTTCTACCCTTGCTCTTCTAGAGATCATGGGTTTGGAAGGTGCTGTTGAAGGAGCCTTAGTGAGCTCCTGCAGTGCATCTTAAAATGGTATTCACTGCTGCTATTGTTTGTCAGTGGTGGAGGGAGTGAATGATTAAGATAGTGGATGGGATGCCAATCAAGGGGCGCTGCCTTGTCCTGGATGGTGTTGAGCTTCCTGAGTGTTGTTGGAGCTGTACTCACCCAGGTAAGTGCAGAGTATTCCATCACACTCCTGACTTGTAGATGGTGACAGGAATGTCTGGAGAGTCTGCAGAATGCCCAGCCTCTGACCCGCTCTTGCAGCCACAGTATTTATATGGCTGGTCCAGTTCAGTTTCACATCCTCGGGACCTTACATAGTACTTTACAGAAAGTGAAGCCTTTTTGAGTTCTGGTCACTATTGTAGAGTGCAGAGGAGGTTTACTAGGCTGATACCGGAGTTGAGGGGGTTGAGCTATGAGGAGAGGCTGAATAAACTAGGCTTGTACTCGTTAGAGTTTAGAAGAATGAGGGGAGATCTCATTGAGACGTATAAGATGATGAATGGGATGGATAGGATAGAGGTGGAAAGACTCTTCCCGCTCAAAAAAGACAGTAGGACTAGGGGGCACAGCCTCAAGATAAAGGGGGGGCGGTTCAGAACGGAGTTGAGGAGGAACTTCTTCACTCAAAGGGTGGTGAATCTCTGGAATTCTCTGCCCGTTGAAGTGGTGGAGGCTGCCTCGCTAAATATTTTTAAGAAGCGGGTTGATGGGATTTTGATAAGAGAGGGGATTAAGGGTTATGGGGAGAGGGCGGGAAAGTGGAACTGAGCCACGACAGATCAGCCATGATCTTATTGAATGGCGGGGCAGGCTCGAAGGGCCAGATGGCCTACTCCTGCTCCTATTTCTCATGTTCTTATGTTCTTATGTAATGTAAGAAATGTGGAAATGCATTTCTGTGTAGCAAGCTGCCACAACCAGCAGTTTGATAATGACCAGGCAACTTTTGGTAACATTAGTCAAGGAACGAGGGAGACTTTTGCTCATCTTTGAAATCATGTTGTGGGACCCTTTACATCAACAGTAGGAAGGAGACCAAGCTTTGGTTTAACATGTCTAATCCGAGGGTCGGTGCAGCAGTCGCTCGGTAAAAGGAAGTCCAAATACATATCCTGCAGCCTGACCCAATTTAGAATCAAAAGTCCCTCTGCAACCTTTCCCTTGCTGACACTGGAAAATAATTGCTTTGTTGCTCATTTTGTTGTGGAATTAGAAGGATAGGAGCCCTGATAAATTTCACAGTTTCTAACATATTTCAAAGGGTCTCTGAAATTCATTAGCAGCTTCTGTATTTCTGCTGGGGGAGGGGTTCTACAATGGTCACCTTATTCTGTCACTCTCGATTCCAGCTGCCAAGGCAAGAACGAGGGGGCCGATGCCCGTCACAAGCGACCCCAGCCACCTCTTCGAAGATACCAGCGGGAACATGGGTGCTCCAGGATACGAGGGCAGCGGCGCTGGCTTTGGCCTCTCGGGGCAGGGCTTCCTCAGCGACCCCATGGTGTCTAACCTGGCGATGGCTTATGGCAGCAGTTTGGCGAGTCAGGGCAAGAACATTGTCGATCAAAACGTGAGCAGAAAGGGTGGGGGAAGTAGGAATTAATCGTTAATTATTCTCCACACAATATAGGGGTCTGTCTCTTTACCAGATAGTTCCTGGACCACATATGCTGAGTGCACACATGCACATCACATAATCTATCCAGTGAGCAGTTGCAGGACTCTTGAAATTTCTCCCCATTCGTTTTAAGAAAAGGAAGAGATGTTTCCTAGAGATTCCAAGGGGGTCAGACATGTCACTGATGGGGTTACTGGCAAATAACAGAAAACATAAGGGAGAGTTAGTGAATGCAGAATGCAGAGTCAACGGCATGAAACATATTTCTAACCATGATAAGGCACTGGTAACATCAGCAGCAATAGGAGAATTCTCTGCTGCCCAAGCAGAGGGTTCTGGAATGTACCCTGGTGAAACTTTAACTCTGAGGCCAGTAATCCACTAGCTTCACCATTCTCCCCCTGCCAGTCAGCCTAGGTACAGTGTACTGAAAGACAGCTACTGAGGAATTGGCAACCGTACCCATGACAGACCCCCAGCATAAGTGAACTGGCCAGTTGCGTGCACCCAGTCACATCACACCTTGCCATTCCTCATTGGGATTGGTCTGGCTAAGGGTTTGGGGAGGACGTGACTATGGAATAGCCCATATTACAGGAGTATGTCTGACACTAGAGCCTCATTAGCACTGAAAGTCTACGCCTTGACCGAGAAATCTTCAGGTCCCGGCTCATTTGAGCAAGCCATTGTCTTCAATTCCTCAGCAGCAATACTGTACAGATCGACTGAAATGTTTTCATATCATTGGTCCCTTTCATTCTGTTTTCTTTCTTCACCCCTCATTATGGTTCTGATAGCCAAATGTGGAGAGTGATTGAACCTTTTTTGCCTGACTTCTGCAGATCGATCGACTTATTCCAGTGAGCAAATTGAAATATTATTTTGCTGTGGACACTGTTTATGTCGGAAAGAAGCTGGGACTCCTCATCTTTCCCTACATGCACCAGGTAAGAGAGGTGGCCTTTCGCTGGTGATTCATCTTAACGCTTATTAATCACGAAAGCAAAGCTGTAGTGTGTAACACGCTGGTTACAAAGCGAGTCATGCTACTGCCTTGAAATTCACTGGATCTTCCACTAGTGAAGGGATTTCATAGAATCCTACAGTGCAGAAGGAGGCCATTTGTCCCATAGAGTCTGCACCGACTCTCGGACAGAGCGCCCTCCCTGTCCTAACCCCATGTTTATCCAATTAATCCTTCTAACCTACACACCTTGGGACATTAAGGGGCAGTTTAGCATGGCCAATTCACCTAACCTGCACATCTTTGAACATTGAGGGGCAATTTAGCATGGCCAATCCACCTAACTCTCTCATCTTTGGAATGCGGGAGGAAACCAGAGCCCTGGGGGAAACCCATGCAGATATGGGGAGAACATGCAGACTCCGCACAGACAGTGACCCAAGCTGCGGTTCGAAATCGGGTCCCTGATGCTGTGAGACAGCAATGCTAACCACTGTCACCGTGTTGCCCATTCACAAGTCTTCTTTGAGTTGACAGGGAAGATGTTGCATTTGTCAGTTAGTGTCAGTGGGAGACGCTGAGAATAAGTTCACCAGGTGATCAGTTCTCAAAGTCTACAGTTTGCTTTGGGAGCCTCCTTGGGGAGGTGTTCTGACATGCGGCTTTTTGTGCTCCTTTCTGTTGCACAATCGCTCTGTTAAATGAAGTTTCCACTGGCAAGGAACCATTTACCACAATCGGCTGGGGGCTTTTTTGCCCCCAAGCAGCAGGAAAATGAAATCCTGTTTGGAGGGGCATGCACTGCTTCACTTCCAGCACAGCCCTCTGTCGCTCTTTGGTACCATGAGTATTAAGGGGTATAATGTGATGTAGCTGGAGCACCATCAGGGGACCCCTAAGAAGGAAGATTTGAGCCTGACAATTGTACTATGAGAGGATAGGCATGCAGTTATTCTTCGCAGTCTGCAGGGTGACATTTGAGGAATGTTCTCATATCTGGTGCTGGTTTGTGTTGAGGGACCCTTTGTTTCGGTGATGGTTTTTGCACTGGAAAAGCCCATCCCAAGTTACCCAAAAGGCATTAAAAATCAACCTCATAGCATGAGACTAGTGTAACATGCTGGGGAGGGGGTGGGGGAAGAGCTGGAAGTATGTCAACATTTCTAATTGAGGGACAAATGGATATTTACAGTGGAGGAAACAAGAGTTGATTATATAGGAACAGGAGAGGACCGTATGATCCTTCAAGACTGATCTGCAACCTAACCCCAAAGCCTTTGCCCCAAATCCCTTCACATCTTTGGATAACAAGAATCTTATCACTCCATATTTTTTAAATTAATCATCGATTTAGCACCAGTTGCCATTTGCAGAGGTGAGGTCCAAACACCACACTGCACGTAGAATTACTGCTTAATTTCCCTCTGAGGGGTGTAATGTTTCAGACTATTCTCCACCTAGTCCTCGACTTCCCAACTAGCAAAAATAATTTCTCTGAATGTACTTTGTCTGTTCCCCTTAATGTCTTAATTACTTGGATGAAAATCTTAACATTCTAAATTCCAAAGGGTGCAACCCTAGTTTTAGTAGCCTCAACTCATAATTTAATCCTTGAAATCTGGGTATCGTTCTGCTAATTCTTCTTCCGCTTCCTCCAAAGCCAGTATATCCTTCCTAAGGTAAGATGGCCAGAAATGCTGATAATACAAATGCATTAAAAATAATGATCTAAGCGTAGTACTGCAGGAGATCAGCTGGTTAATGGAGTGGAGAAAGAAGCTTACTGTCTAAGTGGTTAGCGATTGCAGACCTCTGATTTGCAGAGGGACCTGAGTGTCCAAATGCGTGAATTACAAAAGGCTTCTATACAGATACAGCAAGTAATTAGGAAAGTTAATAGAATGTTATCATTTATTGTGAGGGGAATTAATTGCAAATGTAGGAAGGTTATGCTTTAGTACAGGTGAGACCACATATGGAGTATTGTGTACAGCGTTGGTCTCCTTATCTAAGGAAAGATGTAAATGCATTAGAAACAGCTCAGAGGTTTATTCGACCAGTGATTCCCAAACTTTACTTCATTGCACACCTTTGTCTTATAAAAACATTTGAGGCAGACCTCTTATTCCCTCCAACTGAACTGTCCTCTCGCAAAATGTTCTTAACTCCAAAACCACCTAAAAACATGTCAAGCCACTATTTAACACAATTTTCATCAGTTTAAGATGTTTACAATGAAATGTCCAATACAATATTGGAGCCTGTTTCTCTTTTTCCTAAATTTGTCGGTTCCTGTTTCTTCCCTGTGTCGTCTTCCCACATTGTATTTTTTTATTTTTCCCTGTCTGTTCTGTTTTTGTTCTCAGCCTCCCTTTCTTGTTTGTGCACAGGCACACCTGGCCTCTGTCTTTAACTCCAATTCCCAAAGAACCTGGAATCTCCTATACTTGTCATCTAGGAAAGGCCCATACATGCATGATTTGGAATGTTTGTGTTGACAAGCCGGAACTTGCGTGCGTCGGCCTGGAATGAGCCGTGCATGCGCCATTCTGGATTTTACACATCAGTAGGGTCTTTGTGCATGGCCAATGTACAAAATCCAAACCACGCATTTGTGGCCCTTTCCCAGCTGGCACATGCATGACTCGAATCACCAACAACGGCACAGTGGATAGCATTGCTCCCTCAGCACAAGGGGCTTAGGTTCGATTCCGGGCTTGGGCGCCTGTGTAGAGTTTGCATGTTCTCCTCGTGTCTGTGTGGCTTTCCTCCCACAAGTCCGAAAGACATACTGGTTAGGTGCATTGGCTGTGCTAAATTCTCCCTCAGTATGTCTGAACAGGCACTCAAGTGTAGCAATTAAGGAATTTTCATTGCAGTGTTGATGTATGCCTACTTGTGACAACAATAAATATACACACAAACACAACATAAATCCAAATTTCACATGTGCGACCCAATCCCAGCTGGCACATGCGTGGGAGACCCGAGATTCATCGAGACTTGGCAATGCCGGCCACATAGTTTATTTTGTGGCCCACTTTTGGGACCTCTAGTTGGGAACCTCTGAGTACCAGACTAATACTTAGAATGAGCGGGTTGTCTTAACGAGGGACGGTTGGAAAGGTTAGGCTTGCATCCACTAGCGTTTAGAACAAGAAAGAGGCAACGTGATCAAAACATCTAAGACTGAGAGTAATATTGACAGGGTAGACATGGATTGGGTGTTTCAGCTTGTCAGAGAACCTAGAATTAGTGGGGGGGGTGGGGGAATCGCTTAAAAATAAGGGGTCGCTCGTTTAAGACAGATGAGGAGAATTACAAATGCTGAGGGTTGAAAGTCTTTGGATCTCTCTTCCCCAAAAGGCAGTGAAAGCAGAGTGTTTGAATATTTTTAAGGCAGAGTAAGATAGATTTTTGATTAACAAGGGGCTGAAAGATTATTGGGAGTAGCCAGGAATGTGGGGTTGAGGTTACAATCGGATCAGCCAAGTTCTTACTGAATGATAGAGCGGGCTCGAGGGGATGAGTGGCCTACCTCTGCTCCTAATTTGTATTTCATAAACTTTCTCCTGAAGTGACCAAGAGGTGGTTTCCCCATTCAGTTTGTGTGATTGTTGTCAAACTAATTATTGCTTTAATTCTGTGAGGCAGAACTGGGAAGTACGATACCAGCAGGACAGCCCTGTGGCCCCGAGGGTCGAAGTGAATGCCCCTGATTTATATATTCCAGGTAGGTGCGACCTCTGTATAGTATTAATCAACCTCATGAAGTGTTTCTGGATTGAGTGGGGAAGTGGGCTGATGCTCTGATCAGCTCAGTTCTGGTGAAAGGTCAAAGATCTGAAAAGTTTCTCTCTGCACAGATGCTGCCAGAGCTGCTGTATATTTCCAACATTCTCTGTTTTTGTTTCAGCATCTGCAGTATTTTGGGGTTTTTATTTTGTTACAATCATAATATCTGTGAGGTTCAACACATGGATCGATGATGATCACCCCTGCTACTGGGGAGCGATTTTACCCGTAGTCTTCAGAGAGAGTGAAATGTGAACCAAGTCCCAGTTATGGCATGGTTTCTCTCACACCGAGTGGTGTGGGTAAGAACATAAGAAATAGGAAATAGGAGCAGGAGTAGGCCATCTAGCCCTTCGAGCCTGCCCCGCCATTCAATAAGATCATGGCTGATCTGTCGTGGCTCAGTTCCACTTTCCCGCCCTCTCCCCATAACCCTTAATCCCCTCCAAGCTCTGCCTCCCAACAATGTGAAATTGGCTTTGTCTTGACTTATAGAATTTGCAGTGTCGCTGGCAAGATTCCCTGAAGGGAATCAATATTTCTGGTTAATTTGCAAACAAAGTCTTGGAATTACTGCTACTTGTTCACCAGCTGTCCTCTGGCATCTTCATCTTAAGAATTCAGAAGAATGAGGGGAGATCTTATATAAACATTATGAGGGAATACATAAGATAGAAGCAGGGAAGTTGTTTCCACTGGCAGGTGAAACTAGAACTTGGGGGCATAGCCTTAAAATAAGGGAGAGCAGATTTAGGACTGAGTTGAGGAGGAACTTCTTCACCCAAGTGAATCTGTGGAATTCTCTGCCCAGTGAAGCACTAGAGGCTACTTCACTGAATGTTTGTAAGGCAAAGATAGATGAATTTTTGAACAGTAAAGGAATTAAGGAGAGCAGGCGAGAAAGTGGAGCTGAGTCCACAAAAAGATCAGCTATGATCTTATTGAATGGCAGAGCAGGCTTAAGGGGCCGGATGGCCTATTCCTGCTCCTAGTTCTTATGTTCTTATGACTGCCAGCATCAGCGTGCTTTTAAAACTTTAAAGTTTTTTTTTATTAGTGTCACAAGTAGGCTTACATTGACACTGCAATTAAGTTACTATGAAAATCCCCCAAGTCACCACACTCTGATGCCTGTCTAGGTACAGCGAGGGAGAATTTAGCAGGGCCGATGCACCTAACCAGCACATTTTTTGAACTGTGGGAGGAAACCAGAGCACCCAGAGGAAACCCATGCAGACATGGGGAGAAGGTGCAGGTTCCACACAGACAGTGACCCAAGCCTGGAATCGAACCCAGGTTCCTGGCACTGTGAGGTAGCATTGCTAACCACCATGCCACATGGCTGTGCATTGCTCATTGAGCCCTCAGAATGTGGGCGAGGGCAGAGACTTGTGATGCGCTTATCAAGCTCATTGCATTTGATTGCGTGACTATACATCTTGGTTGGTGCTTACAATGTTGAGAAAGAGAAGTCATTAAATATTCATTCAACGTGTCATGACCCACTGTCCATACCATGTCTTATGCCCTCTTCTCTCTCTCTCCCTCTCTCTCTCTTCAGCAATGGCATTCATCACATACTTACTGGTAGCTGGGTTTGCTCTTGGAACTCAAAGCAGGTGAGGATCCTCTTGTCGCATCATTTAGTGCTTCCCATTTTCTGCTCTAACGGCTGTTGAGGATGTTTAAGTACAATGGCCATTGGGATTCACCTCTATTCATGTATTATGTTTCAGAAGTGGGACAGGCGTTGGCACAAAATTTGCATGACTTTAGGACATCTCAAAGTGCTTTACAGTCAAAATATAGTGATGTAGAGAATGTAGAAGCCAATTTGCACAGAGCAAGTTCTGACAATAGCAAGCAGGTAACCTGTGTGGTTTTCTTTTTGATGATGTTGGTTGAGGAGAAATATTGGACAGGGCACTGGAGAAAATTCCTGTCCTCAAAATAGTACCAGGGAATTTTTTAAGCCAATCTGACAGGAAAGTCGGAATCTCAGTTTAAAATGGCATTCAAAAGACCATACCTCCAACATTGGCACTGCCTTGGTACTACACTGGGGTGTCACCAGGATTTTAGTGCTCCTGAGACTTGAACCCACAGTCTTCTGACTTGATGGGGACAATTTTACCCACTGAACCACAGCCTGAGGAATACTTTCTTGCTTCAAGCGCTTTCTCTGTTTGTAATTCTTTATTGTGATTCATATGTTCATTCTCCCATCCCAAAACAATGTGCCATTCCAAAGCCGATGACAAACCTGTTGTAGTTAATGCTGTTCTCTGGCTGGCTGCTGGGTAGTGTACGAGAGAAGATTTCTCTGGGAAGTAGTTCCATCGCTGAGTGACTGGAATTGGCCAAGAATTCAAATCCATACTATCACTGCACGATAAAGTGTATCGACCCCCAGTCTTTCATTGTTCCAGGCAGATGCTGATGCACACGCAGCATTTACTAACTTATTTCTCTTTCCCACAGGTTTTCTCCAGAGGTTTTGGGGATGCAGGCCAGCTCAGCATTAATCTGGCTGGTCATTGAGGTGCTGGCTATCCTGCTCAGCCTCTACCTGGTCACGGTGAACACAGACTTAACCACCATCGACCTTGTCGCTTTTGCCGGGTACAAGTATGTTGGGTAGGTGTGTGAGTGATGGAGTCGGTGGCCTAGTGGGTGCTGTTGTCACTGCAGTAAGCGAGTCTGTGGTCATCTGTAAAACATCTGATTTTTTTTTACCCACAGGATGATCACTGGAGTCGTGGCTGGGCTGATCTTTGGGAGAACAGGATATTACATTGCTCTGGGCTGGTGCTGCATCTCAATTGTGGTGTTCATGGTGAGTTTAATTATTAAACTTCCCTGTTCACTTCACAACTTGTTAACATTGATGCATCAATATCTTCTCGCCATGACCTGATTCTCTCAGGGAAATGGTTTCATGGACACAGTGGCACAGTGTTTAGCACTGCTATTGTACAGTGCCAAGGACCCAGGTTCAATTCCAGCCTTGGTGACCACGTGGAGTTTGCATGTTCTCCCCATGTCTGCATGGGTTTCATCCAGGTGCTCCGGTTTCCTCCCACAGTCCAAACATGTGCAGGTTAGGTTAATTGGCCATGTTAAATTGTCTCTTAGTGTCCCGCGATATGTAGGCTAGATAGATTTGTGGGGTAAATGTGTGGGGTTACAGGGACAGAGCGGAAGAGAGAACCTGGGACACTCTGTCAGAGAGTCAGTGCAGACTTGATGGGCCAAATGGCCTCTCTCTGCAATGTGAGGTTTTATTCTAGAAAGGTATACGACTCCAGGGATGCTGTCAAAGAAGAACAAAGAAAATTACAGCACAGGAACAGGCCCTTCGGCCTCCAAGCCTGCACCGACTATGCTGCCCGACTGAACTAAAGGCCCCTTATCCATCTGGGCACCATATCCTTCTATTAAAAGTCACAATTGTATCTGCTTCCACTACTTCCCCGGCAGCAAATTCCAGGCACCCATCACCCTCTGTGTTTTTAAAAAAAAAACTTGCCTCGTACATCTCCTTTAATCTCGCACCTTAAACCTATGCCCCCTAGTAATTGATGCTTCCACCCTAGGAAAAAGCTTCTGACTATCCACTCTGTCGATGCCCCTCATAATCTTGTGAACTTCTATCAGGTCGCCCCTCAACCTCCGTCGTTCCAGTGAGAACAAACCAAGTTTCCCCAACATCTCCTCGTAGCTAATGCCCTCCATGCTAGGCAACATCCTGGTAAATCTTTTCTGTACCCTCTTCAAAACTTCCCTATCCTTCTGGTAGTGTGGCAACCAGAATTGAACACTATGTTCCAAGTGCGGCCTCACTAAGGTACCATAAAGCTGCAACATGACTTGCCAATTTTTAAATTCAATTCACTGGCTGATGAAGGCAGCATGCCTTATGCCTTTTTGGTTACCTTCTCAACCTGCGTTGCTGTTTTCAGTGACCTGTATATCCAGATCCCTCTGCCTATCGATATTCTTAACAGTTGTGCCATTTACTGCATATTTCCTATCTGTGTTAGACCTTCCAAAACACGTTACTTCACGTTGTGTCCGGATTAAACTCCATCTGCCATCTCTCCACCCAAGTCTTCAATTGATCTATGTCCTCTGATGGTCCTCATTGTTGAGATCAAAAAGGAGCTGGTATTGGGTTCATTAACCTTAGCGTTGTCTGCAAATTTATAAATCAAACCAGTTATGTTTTCCTCCAAATCACACATATATTACAAACAGCAGAGTTCCCAGCACTGATCCCTGAGGAACTCCACTTGTCACAGCCCTCCATTCAGAAATGCACCCTCCCACTGCTCCCCTCTGCCTTCTATGACCGAAGTTCTTTATCCACATTGCCACCTCACCTCTGATCCCATGCGACTTCACCTTCTGCACCAGTGTGCCATGAGGGATCTTGTCAAAGGCCTTACTGAAGTCCATGTAGACAACATCCACTGCCGTACCCTCATCAATCAATCTTCGTCACTTTCTCAAAAAACTCGATCAAGTTCATGAGACACAACCTCCCCTTCACAAAGCCATGTTGTCTTTTGCTAATATGTCTACTTATTTCCAAGTGGGAGTAAATCCTGTCCCAAACAATCTTCTCCAACAATTTCCTTACCACTGATGTAAGGCTCACTGGCTTGTAATTACCTGGATGATTCTTGCTACCCTTCTTAAACAAAGGAACAACACTGTCTATTCTCCAATCCTCTGGAACCTCCCCTGTAGCTGATGAGGATACAAAAGATTTCTTTCAAAGCCCCAGCAATTTCCTCCCTTGCCCCCCTCAGTATTCTGCGGTATATCCCATCAGGCCCTGGGGACTTGTCTACCTTAATGTTTCTCAATACCACCTCCTTTTTGATCTCAACATGACTCAGACTATCTACACACACTTTCCCAGACTCATCACCCTCCAAGTCCTTCACTTTGGTGAACACTGATGCAAAGTACTCATTTAATACCTCGCCTGTTTCCTCTGGCTCCATGCATAGATTCTCTGTGTGTCTGTCGCTGTCTCTCTCTCTCTCTCTCTCTCTGGTCCCCTTGTGGCTGACTTTGCATAATGAATAATCCACCAATTCTAAACTTATCAGATGTCCACATGCTCTCCTGCGGTAAAAATCATGGCTGAATTCTCTCCCTAATGCAAAGGCACTGAGGTCAACGAGTCACTAGTGCTGCCTTGGCTGAGATTAACTAATTTGGCACTGACCTTTCTGATCCATATGGCTCAGTTTTATTGGATAGTGTATTTAGCACCATGCCATCCCAAAGATCTCCTAAATAGTGTTTTCTTTTCAGATTCGAACATTGAGACTGAAGATTCTGTCTGAAGCTGCAGCGGAGGGTGTCCTGGTGCGAGGCACGAGGAATCAGCTACGCATGTACCTGACCATGGCGATCGCAGCAGTGCAACCAATCTTCATGTACTGGCTCACATTTCACTTGGTCAGATAGGAAAACTGGAGCACCCCTGTGTTCCCTGGGGATGGGGATTGGAGGTGTGTCCCATCTCCGCTCAATGTAGGGCTGAGGGGAGAACACAATTGGGGGAATCTTAAATCCCAGAGGTTTGGGGGAGGGGGGTGGGTTGGGTTGAGTGCAGGACAGATTTGTTGCCCCGAGGGGTTGGCCGTCACCTGTAGTGACATGGAAGGAAGAGGTTGGGGTCGAACTCCCCAAGCAGCGGGGGTGCAAAAACTGTCCCCATGTAAGGGTGGCATGGGAGATATATCCACCTACCCAAAGGGGCAGGGTGGTGACAAAGTGATCCCCCTGTGTGGGGAGGGGGGGGACGCGCAGGACGGGTCCATCTCCCCAAGGGGCGTTTGGTCATGTCCTCTCATGAATGATGGGCTTTTTCTTTTAGGCTGCCTATATCATCTGAAACGCAACAAGTTCATCGTTTGGTGTGTCCATCCCAGATAGAAAGTAAAAAGTAACTGGACATACCCACTGCGTGCTAACTTTCCACTGTCCACACAGTGGAACTTTTTTAAATATCTATTTATAAACACTGAAGTTGGGCAAATAAAATATGGAAAGTATAACATCTTGTGCAGTTGTTGGGATTGTTTCTGTGGAATTACTTAAAGGGGAAAGTATCTTCTACTGCAGGAGCTCTTGACCAAGGAGTTTGTGATCCCTTAGGGGTCATCAAAGTGGTTCCAAGGGATCCGCCAGTAGCTCCAGTTTCGACTGTGCAATAATTTGAAGTTATTTCAATGCATATCCCTGAAGGTAACAGCATTTTACCTTCCAGGCCCGGTTGTCACCAGCAATGTAATTCTTTAGTCCCCAGCCCTGGCTCCACACTAGACGTGAGGAACTGAAAATTGCTTGGCTTCAGAGGCTTGTGGTCATCAGTCCACAATGTTGTCAGGGAGATGACACCCCATTTTTCAGCAGTTGCACTTGGCTCGTTAATGAATAAAAGGAAAGTTAGCACGGTCATCACATACCATTGGTCTCATCAGCACTTTGTCAGCTCAAGTGACACTTTGTCAACCTTAGTGGAGTGTTACTAACTCCAGTATAACTACCAATTTCAGAAATATTTTAATGAGGCAACACTCTTATCAAACTCTGGCCTCCAAACTTGAGTATAACCAAGCCAAGCTGAATATTGACCGTGTGTTTGGTGAATTACAATCCTGGCAGAATTCTTGCTCAGAAATTGGTTTCACATTAAAGTCAAACAAAATATCTGTTTAATTGTACAATTCATCTTTATACAGAAAGAAAACTTGTGTTGCATGACTTTGCTGTGTACATTTATTATTACAGGCAAAGCCTACTGCAATGCCAAATATTTCTCATAACATAAGTAGGAGCATGAGTGGACAGTTCATGCTGTCCACCATTCAACACAATCGTGGCTGATCTGGGGCCTCAACTACCACTTGACATTCACTCCCCAAATCCCTTGTTTTCCTCCTTGATATTCTCAAACATGCGCAATCCTCTGAAGTAGAGAATTCCAGAGATTCACAACCCTTTGAGTAAAGAGGTTTCTCCTCAAGCTCAGTCCTATATGGCTGACCCTTATCCTGAGACTGTGCACCACCCCCAGCCAGAGGGATACAAACTCAGTGTCTACCATGTCAAGCCCCTTCAGAATCTTCTGCATTTCAATGAGATTGCCCCTCATTCTTCTAAACTCCAGCCAGCATAAGCCCAATTTACTCAGCCTCTCATCAGAGCAACCCCTTATTCCAGAGAACAATTTAGTGAACCTTCCCTGTTCTGCCTCCACTGCAAGTATACCCTGCCTTAAAGTGGAGACCAAAACTGTGTACGGTACTCAGTTGTAGTCTAACCAAAGCCTTGTACAACTGTAGCAAGACTTCCTTATTCTTCCACTTGGAACTCCTTGCGATAAAGGGCAACATGGCTGTTTGCCTTCCTAATTGTTTGCTCTACCTGCAAGCTAACTTTCTGTTACCTATGAGTATTGATGTTCTGAACATCAATCTTTACAAGTTTCTCAACTTTTATTTTTAGTCCAATTTTGCATTCTTACTACCAAGGTACCACCCCACTCTGCCAACTTGTTGCCTACTTACTTAACCTGTCCATATCTCTATGCAACATCTTTTGTGTCGTCCTCATAGCTTACATTCCCTGTAAGCTGCCAGTAAGACCCTTGTACTCCTACCTGTTGTCTTTCAGTTACTCGTCTCTGGACCACTTGGTTGAGGCAGTTTGAAAACCAGCTGTAGCAACTATCTTATACAAATCCTATAAAATCCATTGATAGATGGATCAGTAGCCGCATGATGATGAAAGTTTCAGGTAGCTGGCAAGGAGCCAAAGAAGAAATTAAAAATGTTCTTGGGCAACAAGTAATTGTGATCTGGAACACATTGCCTGAAAGGCTGGTGGAAGCAGATGCATGGGCTGGGACTCTCCCAAAAGAAAACTAAATGCCCAATGAGTGGATATATGGGAGAATTTTTTGCCCATTTTTTTGGGAGCACTTAGTTTAATGAATGTCCAGCACTCTGTGCATTAGAGTGCCTCAGAGAGATTCACACCAGTAAGTGGGGGGGACAGGGCCTCCTCCTGCCCCAGAGACCATGAGGTGAAATGGCCCATGGGTCAATCTCTGTTCCTGAAAATATCTGGATTGATTCTCAGTCTCTTCAGATTGGAATAGATTGATGACCTGTGACCATATTTTCACTCCTAATTTTGTCAGCTAGCTCCCTCCCAACACAAGGGTGCTAATTTGAAAAAGAGAAGATTTCTAGCGTCTGAGCCCTCTTTTTTTGTGTCCCTCCCACTTTGCATTCGTCACTCCTCATCTTGAATTGCAAACGTCACTAGATTACTTGACCACAGAAGAATTTACGACTTCACTGAATCTTGAAATTACGCACCTGTATCTCCCAACTAGTCAGGCTCATTGAGGACGTGTAGAGAAAGACAAGAGAGAAACCTGGCAAGTTGTTAACTGCAACGCCTTAACGTCACCACCATCAACTGCTTTGCATTTGAGGGATCAACTCTGATGTGATCCTAGGCTAGATCACCAAAGGCCCACTGGCACTAATGTTCAAGTCCCAGCTTGGGTCGCTGCCTGTGGGAAGTCTGCATGTTCTCCCTGTGTCTGCTTGGTTTTCCTCCAGGTGCTCCGGTTTCCTCCCACAGTCCGAAAGATGTGCTGGTTAGATAGGTTGGCCGTGCCAAATCCTCGCTCAGTGTCCCGAGACAGGTGCCGGAGTGTGGTGACTAGGTGATTTTTACTAGGTAATAATAGAAAACAAAGAAATGGTGGAGGAACTGATTAATTACTTTGCATCAGTCTTCGTGGTGGAAGATAGCAGTGGGATGCCAGAGCTCCAGGAGAGTCAGAGGGCACAGGTGAGTGTAGTGGTCATCACTGAGGAGAAAATTCTGGGGAAACTTAAAGGTCTGAAGGTGGATAAATCATCTGGACTGGATGGACTACACCCTAGGGTTCTAAAAGAGATAACTGAGAAAATTGTGGACGCATTGGTGGTGATCTTTCAGGAATCAAGAAGGGTCGCAGAGGACTGGAAAGTAGCTAATGTAACACCACTGTAAAAAGGGAGGGAGGCAGCAGATGGGAAATTATAGGCCGGTTAGCCTGACTTTGGTCATTGGCAAGATTTTAGAGTCCATTATTAAAGATGAGATCGCGGAGTACTTGGAAGTGCATGACAAAATAGGATGGAGTCAGCACAGCTTCGTCAAGAGGAGGTCATGTTTGACAAATCTGTTAGAGTTCTTTGAGGAGGTAACAAAAGTTAGATGAAGGAGAAGCAGTGGACGTGATTTATTTAGATTTCCAAAAGGCCTTTGACAAGGTGCAGCATAGGAGACTATTAAATAAGAGCCCATGGTGTTAAGGGTAAGATCCTGGCATGGATAGAGGATTGGCTGACTGGCATAAGGCAGAGAGTGGGGATAAAGGGGTCTTTTTTCAGGATGGCAGTCAGTGACTCATGGTGTGCCTCAGGGGTCAGTGTTGAGACCACAACTTGTCACAAGACACATTAATGATTTGAAGGAAGGAACTGAAGGCACTGTTGCTAAGTTTGTAGATGATACCAAGATATGTTGAGGGACTGGTAGTACTGAGAAAGCAGAGGGGCTGCAGAAGGACTTGGACAGGTTAGGAGAGTGGGCAAAGAAGTGGCAGATGGCATACAATGTGGAAAAGTGAGAAGTTATGCACTTTGGAAGGAGGAATGGAGACATAAGCATTTTCTCATTTAGAAAATAGCCTAGGAAATCAGAAACGCAGAGGGACTTGGGAGTCATTGTTCAAGAGTCTCTTAAGGTTAACTTGTGGATTCAGTTGGCAGTTAGGAAGGCAAATGCAATGTTAGCATTCATGTCAAGAGGGCTAGAATACAAGAGCAGGGATGTACTTCTGAGGCTGTATAAGGCTCTGGTAAGACCCCATTTGGAGTATTGTGAGCAGTTTTGGGCCCTGTATCTAAGAAAGGATGTGCTGACCTTGGAAAAGGTCCAGAGGAGGTTCACGAGAATGATCCATGAAATGAAGAGCTTGTCATATGAGGAACTGTTGAGAACTCTGGGTCTGTACTCGTTGGAGCTTAGAAGAATGAGGGGGAATCTTATTGAAACATAGAATACTGCGAGGCCTGGGTAGAGTGGACGTGGAGAGGATGTTTCCACTAGTAGGAAAAACTAGAACCAGAGGGCACAGAGGGCTAAAGGGACAATCCTTTAAAACAGAGATGAGGAGGAATTTCTTCAGCCAGAGAGTGGTGAATCTGTGGAATTCTTTGCTACAGAAGGCTGTGGAGGCCAGGTCATTGAGTTTCTTTAAGACAGAGATAGATTCTTGATTAATAAGGGGATCAGGGGTTATGGGGAAAAGGCAGGAGAATGGCGCTGAGAAAACTATCAGCCATGATTGAATGGTGGGGCAAATTCAACGGGACAAATAGCCTGATTCTGCTCCTATGTCTTATGGTCTTATGAATGAACCACAGGGAGTGAGTGAGAGAACAAATCAGGAGAAGCACTGCTTTACTGCAGCTGTCTTATTTGTGTAAGAGGGTCTGAACTGGATCAAAGGTACTGCACAGTGGTAACTTGTACAGTAGTAATGTTCTGCGTGGTTTGACGTGTTTGGCACAATCCCCTTAAAAATGCAGCCCCCATGTTGCCATTTCTTCCAAGAAAGGAGTCTATACATGGGTTAAGGCAAATTCAATTCTAAATGTTGAATTTCCCTGCGGTGGAGCAAGTTAAATCTGTGGTTTGTCAGCTAAACTTGAGCACCTCAAGACTGGCTGGCACTTGGGTGTAGTACTGTTGAAGTGCTTGACTATCAGAGGGCTATCTTACAGATGCAACATGGTGCACAGTCTGCACTCTCAGGCGCAATAAAATGTCCCACGGCACTATTTTGGTGAATAGCAGGGGAGTTTCCACAGCACCCCTACAGTGCAGAAGGAGGCTATTTGGTCCATCGAGTCTATACTGACTCTCCAACAGAACATCTTATCCAGACCCCATCCCAGTAACCCACTTATTTACTTCACTGATCCTCCTAACCTACACATCTTGGGCCACTAAGGGGCAATTTATCATTGCCAATCCACTTAACCTACACATCTTTGGAGAGTGGGAGGAAACTGGAGCACCTAGTGCCCCTTAGTGGCCCAAGATGTGTAGGTTAGGGGGATCAGTGAAGTAAATAAGTGGGTTACTTATCCACTAAACTGACACATCT
Organism: Carcharhinus amblyrhynchos; assembly: GCF_965287045.1. Classification (NCBI taxonomy): domain Eukaryota; kingdom Metazoa; phylum Chordata; class Chondrichthyes; order Carcharhiniformes; family Carcharhinidae; genus Carcharhinus; species Carcharhinus amblyrhynchos. The sequence continues at coordinate 9,051,248 of NW_027649778.1, forward strand.
TGGGACACTAAGAGACGATTTAGCATGGCCAATCCACTAAACTTACACATCTTGGGACACTAAGGAGCAATTTAGCATAGCCAATCCACTGAACCTACACAGCTTGGGACACTAAGGGGCAATTTATCATTGCCAATCCACATAATCCTACACATCTTTGGAGATTGGGAAGAAACTGGAGCACCCAGAGGAAATCTTTGCAGACATGGGGAGAACCAAGGTCACCCAAGACCAGAATTGAACCCAGCTCCCTGGCGCTGTGAGGCAAGAATACTAACCACTATGCCACCCTAATTGATGCTAGTGTCCTGGTCAACATTTATCTGTCAACAACAAGACTAAATCAGATGATCTGGTCACCATCTCATTTACACAGCAAGAGTTTGCTGTATAAACAAAATGATTAGCACATTTCCTACTTTACAACAGTTACAAAATATACTTTACTATTAGGAAGCACTTTGTGATGTCCTGAGTTCTTGCAAGGTGCGATTTAGTCAAAAGCTCCTCTCTGAGGTCGATACTAGCAGAAGCAGCTAACTCTTGTTTTGTTTCTGAGGCGAGGGCTGGAGAAGAACCACAACCCCACACAGTCCTGAGCCCACCCCGCCGTCAGGGACCATGTAGACTGTTCCGTCGCACTCTCGCTTGGGGCTAAACTCTGTCAGCTGCATGTTACTCTGATGCACTCGCTCGTACTGCCACAACTGGTACTTCAAGCTCTTCCCTTGCTTTGCCAGCAGGTGGGTCTCGACGACACAGTCCTCGGGGTAGCTGGATCCAGGCATGTTCGCACGCCGATAGAAGAGCCCAGGAGTATCAGGGTCCTCTTCGTAGAGATCTTTTGGCAGTCCACACTTCAGTCCCAGCAGCACCCCTACACAGCAATCAGAAACAACACATAAACTGCTGAATGGTCAACAAGCACTGAATCAACCTACTAACATTTTGGATGTATCCATTATTACTGAAAAGTGCCAAAGCTCTATTTTTACGGTGCCCTTTTCTGAAGTACAAACCCATTAAATAACAACTAAATGGATTAACCTTGGGGCATGTTTAGATCACAGAATCATAGGACCCTACAATGCAGAAAGAGGCCCTTCGGCCCATCAAGTCTGCACCGAACACAATCCCACCCAGACCCTACCCCCATATCCCTACATATTATACCCACTAATCCCTCTAACCTACGCATCCCTGGACACTAAAGGGCAATTTTTTTAGCATGGCCAATCAACCTAACCCGCACGTCTTTAGACAGTGGGAGGAAACCGGAGCACCCGGAGGAAACCCACACAGACACGAGGAGAATGTGCGAACTCCACACAGACAGTGACCCGAGCCAGGAATCAAACCCAGGACCCTGGAGCTGTGAAGTAGCAGTGCTAACCACTGTGCTACCGTGCTGCCCATCATCTCTATACAGGGGTCATCAGTCTTTGGTAATCTCCCCCACAGAGAGCAGAGGAGGCTGGGTCATTGAATATATTCAAGGCAGTGAGACAGATTTTTGACTTCAAGGAGAGTCAAGGGTTACAGGGACAGTCAGGAAAGTCGCATTAAAGCCACAAGTGGACAAGCCATGACTATACCAAGTGGGAAATCAGGCTGCACGGGCCAAATGGCCTTCTCCTGCTCCTATTCTTATGTTCTTATTTTCCACTGCCCTGCCAATTTCTCCTTTTGAAGTATTCATCCAATTTTCTCTTAAAGGTTATTGCTAAATCTGCTTCTGCCACCCTTTTAGGCAGTGCATTCGAAATCACAATAACTCACTATATAGGAACAGTTCTCACCTCCCCTCTGGGTCCCTCTGCCAACTGTCTTAAACCTAATCATCTGATCAGCAACCCATCTGTTTCATAGAATTTGTACAAGAAAGGTTACCTAAACTGTTTCCCCTCTACCGCTAACCAACTGCACTACAGGGAGTAACTAAAAGACAACAGTAAGAGTCTTATAACTTGAGGGCTTATCGCTAAGTGGAAATGTGAGCTGTGAGGAGGACACAAAGGAAGGTGCAAAGAGATATCAACAGGTTAAGTGAGTGGGCAACAGTGCGTCAGATGGTGTACAATGTGGGAAAGTGAGAGGTTATTCACTTAAGAACAAAAAAATAGAATATGGGTGTGAGAGCTCCAGGAACAGCTGTCTGTTTTCATTCTCTGCTAGATTTCTGCCAAGGTTTTCATCATTACTTTCTGACAAGTTAACTTCTACATCTTGTGAGCCAATAAAACATTCTTACAGATGCACCATAGAAAGCATCATTTCCAGATTTATCATAGCTTGGAATGGCTCCTGCTCTGTCCAAGACTGCAAGAAACTACAAAGGGCTGTGAATGTAGCCCGGTCCATCACGCAAACCAGCCTCCCATTCATTGACTCTGTCTACACTTCCTGCTGCCTCAGAAAAGCAGCCAGCATAATCAAGGATCCCATGCACCTCGGACAAACTCTCTTCCACCTTCATCCGTTGGGAAAAAGTCTGAGATCACATCTCAACCAACTGAACAGCTTCTTCCCTGCTGCCATCAGACTTCTGAATGGTCCTAATAAATATTAAGGTGATCTTTCTCTTCACCCAACCTGTGACTGCCACATTTATTCTACACACTATCCTTTTCTTCTCCCTTATATACTCTATAAACAGGATGTTCATAGCACGCAAGAAACAATACCTCTCACTGTATCCCAATGCACATGACAATAATAAATCAAATCAAATCAATGAAGGCCCAAAACACAATTCCCTATCAAGTCACTTCAAAGCTACTTCTAACCAGGGTGTAGCATGATATTAAAGCAGTTCAGTCAGTCACAGTACTTAAGTTAGTTTCTGTTTGTTAGCAAGAAAACCCCATGCAGGATTCTTGCAGAGAGATACAAAGAAGCCAGAGTTGGAAGAGCAGTGAGGCTTGGAGGCCAGGATGGCCTATGAGGTTAGAGGGTAGCACGCGGCGTGACTGTGAAGGGATAGAAAGAATGCCAGTCTCTTCCTAATGGTGTTCACTGAACCTCAACCTGTGGGAGACACAGTGGTGTGATCCTGTGTCCTTAAAGGTACACATAATGCACCTTGGTGTATCCAACCACATATGGTGTGTCCAACCATGTAACATAGTGTGTCATGACTAAGTGTGTGACTCTAATGAATAGCCATTGACACAGTCTTTATATAAAGCAAAGTAGGGTGGGGTTGCACTCTATTTTGGGTGGGATTTTGTTTTATTTATTATTGTCAATTTAGTATTGGGACATTTTTGTCTGTGTAGTGCACAAGAAACACATACCATTCATAGAGTACAGAGGAAAGAAGGAAAGGAGAGTGCAGAATGTCATGTTGTAGTCATAGCTAGTTGTAGGGAAAGATCAACTTAATATATAGAATATTATTAGACAATTTAAAAGAGTTAGAATACAATTTTAAAGATAACCATAATGTGGAGATGCCGGCGTTAGACTGGGGTAAGCCCAGTAAGTAGTCTCACAGCACCAGGTTAAAGTCCAACAGGTTTATTTGGTAGCACGAGCTTTTGCAGGGTTGCCAGTTCATAAGAACATAAGAAACAGGAGCAGGAGTAGGCCATCTAGCACTTCGAGCCTGCCCCGCCATTCGATAAGATCATGGCTGATCTGTCGTGGCTCAGTTCCACATTCCCGCCCTCTCCCCATAACCCTTAGTCCCCTCGCTTATCAAAAACCCATCAACCCGCGTCTTAAAAATATTTAGCGAGGCAGCCTCCACCACTTCAACGGGCAGAGAATTCCAGAGATTCACCACCCTTTGAGTGAAGAAGTTCCTCCTCAACTCCGTTCTAAACCGCCCCCCCCTTTACCTTGAGACCATGCCCTCTAGTCCTACTGTCCTTTCTGAGCGGGAAGAGTCTCTCCACCTCTATCCTATCCATCCCATTTATCATCTTATATGTCTCAATGAGATCGCCCCTCATTCTTCTAAACTCTAACAAGTACAAGCCTAGTTTATTCAACCTCTCCTCATAGCTCAACCCCCTCAACTCCGGTATCAGCCTAGTAAACCTCCTCTGCACTCCCTCCAAGGCCAAAATATCAGGTGATGTAGGGGCAATGCTTACCTGATGAAGGAACAGCACTCTGAAAGCTCACGCTACCAAATAAACCTGTTGGATTTTAACCTAGTGTTGTGAGACTTCTTACTGTAGAATTTTAAAAGCATAGAACCAGAGTGAAAAATAAAGTTAGACGATATACCGGGGACAGCTTCTCTCCGGTGCCATCTTAGACTGTAGGGCCAATACACTGACAGTGATAAACCCCTGAACAAAAATCCACTCAGTATTCAGCTCCTACCTGAAACGACTGCCCAGTGAGCTCTGTGTCCTCTCCGCAAGCAGGGCTCATGGTTGAAATCTTCATCGTACCTTCTTGAGGTTAAGGAATTTCTCACTTTGAGTGCCAGGCGTTTGCAATGTGCTCTCTCTCTAACCCAGGCTGACTGAGACCAGCAACAGCTGCTGCCTCGGGTAACTCAGTCATTCAATATTGAACTCTGTCTGGCGTGTTCTCCAGTGGAGCTGGCTTAAACCATTTGGGAGAAGCTTGCAGGGACTGAATGGTAGAGATCAGTATGGTCACCGGCCCTCAGCTCAAACACTATTAGGAGTTTTTACAGTTGCCCTTAGTCCCCTGTGGGGACATCTGTCAAGAATCCTCATGATCACCAACCGGTGACCCTCGGTTTAGACAGAGAAGGCTATATCTACCAGAATTCCAGCCCCCGATTGTATTCCAGTGACCATGGGTCAGAGGGTATATCAACCAGAGTTCCAGCCCCTGATCACAATCCAGTGACCTCCCAGTTAAAGAAAGCGTAGATGTAAAGTAAAGTTTATTTATTAGTGTCACAAGTAGGTTTACATTAACACTGCAATGAAGCTACTGTGAAAATCCGCCTAGTCACCACACTCCAGCACCTGTTCGGGTACACTGAGGGAGAATTTAGCTTGGCCAATGCACCCTAACCAGCATGTCTTTCAGACTGTGGGAGGAAACCGGAGCACCCGGAGGAAACCCACGCAGACATGGGGAGAATATGCAGACTCCGCACAGAACAGGGAGCTAAGCTGGGATCGAACTCGGGTTCCCTAGCGCTGTGAGGCAGCAGTGCCAACCACTCATGAATGGATGGTGCAAATGATCCAGGATTCTAGCTCCTGTTCACCATCTCTTCCCCCCTCCCCATAGGATCTTCCGGTCCTGCCGTCGGTGATATCCCCGGTGGCACGGCACACAAAATTCCATAGACGTTTGGGGGACCAGGAAGATCCCACCACTGACCAATAATAGGCCACCCTCTGCCACTGAAAAATATGCTGCGGGGAGCAATGGGTGGTGGTCAGAAAAACCCGTAAATATGTAGAATGGCAATTGAGTGGGGTATGGGAGGCCAACCAACCCCTGGAATGTACCCTTAGCTTCCTTGCAAGCGGAGAACCAGGAACTCGAAGCAAGTTGTGTAATTCGAGAAGCCTGAGCCAGCAATCCAAACCAACGTCACCGATTTGCAGCCTGGAGCTGTTCGGGAAGAGACCGTCTTAAATGTCAGTGTAATTAACTGTCGTCAGGATACGGTAACAACACAGGGTAACCAGCGAGGAGGTGGTGCATTATTGTGGCTTTGTTACATCCCGTTAAGCCCTCGTGGAGGAGCTCACCGCGACATTCAAAAACCTCCTCCGCCAGCTTCACTATATCGGCACCTGGAATGGAAAGAGAAAGAAATTACATTTAATTATAGCACAACCTCAGGAGTATTGCAAGTCGATTTAAATACTTTTGAAGTGTAGTCACTGTTGTGACACAGGAAATGCAGCCACCAATTTGAATACAGCAAGGCGCACACACACACACACACACACACACACACACACACACACACACACACACACACACACACACACACACACACACCAATATCACAGAATCGTTATGGTGCAGAAGGAGGCCATTTGGCCCATCTTGACTACACTGGCTCTCCAAACGCGCATCATGACTTAGTGCCATTCTCCTGCCTTTTCCGTCATATCCCTGCAAATTGCTTCTATGCAAATAATCACCTTGGATGCCTCGATTGAATATGATAATACCCTAATTATCTGTTTGAATGATATTGGTTGAGGGGGTGACTATTGTCTGGGAAGCACGGTAGCACAGTGGTTAGCACTGCTGCCTCACAGTGCCAGGGACCCGGGTTCGATTCTCGGCTTGGGTCACTGTCTGTGTGGAGTCTGCACATTTTCCCCATGTCTGCGTGGGTTTTCTCCCACACTCCAAAGATGTGTGGGTTAGGTGGACTGGCCATGATGAATTGTCCCTTAGTATTACGGGGCCTAGCTAGAGTGGATGCATGGGGTTATGGGAATGGGGCCTGGGTGGGATTGTGCTCGATGTAGACTCAATGGGCTGAATGGCCTCCTTCTGCATTGTAAGAGTCTAGAACTCCCAAGGCAGCATGGTGGCACAGTGGTTAGCACTGCTGCCACACAGCTCCAAGGACCCGGTTCCAATTCCAGCCTCGGATGACTGCGTGGAGTTTGCACGTTCTCCCCCTGTCTGGATGGGCTCCGTCCCGGTGCTCCGGTGTCCTCCGACAGTCCAAAGACTGGGGGCAGCACGGTGGTTAGCACTGCTGCTTCACAGTGCCAGGGAGCCGGGCTAGATTCCTGGCTTGGGTCACTGTCTGTGCGGAGTTTGCACATTCTCCCCGTGTCTGCATGGGTTTCCTCCCACAGTCTGAAAGACGTGCTGGTTAGGTGCATTGACCCGAACGGATGCCAAAGTGTGGCGATTAGGGGAATTTCACAGTAACTTCACAGCACTGCTAAAGTAAGCCTTACTTGTGACAAATAAATAAACTTTAAAACTTTACTTTAAGATGTGCAGGTTAGGTGGATTGGCCCTTAGTTTCCAAAGATGTGTAGGCGAGGTGGATTAGACATGCTAAATTGTCTCTCAGTAATCATGGGATTAGCTGGGTAAATAGGTGGGGTAATGGGGATAGGGCCTGGGTGAGATTATTGGTGGCACAGACTCAATGGGCCAAATGGCCTCCTGCACAATAGGGATTCTATGACTCTTCATCAAGTAATGCCATGGGATCTTTTATATCCAATTTAGAGGGTAGTCAGGACATTGCTTTAAAGCTCTCAAAGGAAAGACAGCATCACTAACAGTGCAGCCAAAAGCAAAAATGCTGGAAAATCTCAAAGAACAAAGAGCAACACAGCACGGGAAACAGGCCCTTCGGCCCAACGAGCCCGCACCGCCATTTTAACATTGTGCTTTTCCTCTTCCACCCTTGACCCATGTCTATGCTTATGGCACTCCACATTGGAAACCAGATTGAGGGGAGAAGAATTTAGGGACAATTTGTTACACCAATCAGCCTAAGAGCACATCTATGGGGTGTGGGAGGAAACCGGAGCACCTGGAGGAAACCCACACAACCACGGGGAGAATGCGCAAACTCCCACAGACACCGGCCCAAATCCATGTATCTGCACAGCAAACAGTGATAGTCACTGAGCTGTCGTGGTGCCCAGCATCTGGTCCAGTTAGGGTCACCTGGACTCGAAACGTCAGCTCTTTTCTCTCCTCACAGATGCTGCCGGATCTGCTGAGGTTTTCCAGCATTTTCTTCTCTGGTTTCGGATTCCAGCATCCGCAGTAATTTGCTTTTATACTAACAGTGCAGCACTCCCTTCGTACAGCACTGAAATGTCAGCTTAGGTTTTGTGCTCAAAACCTGCCCCACGTCTCTGGCGTAGGATTTGAACCCCCAGTGTTCTGACCTTCTTACACTTCAAGCATGAGTGTTACCCATTAGGCCACAAAGGTGGCATGGTAGCAAAGTGGTTGGCACTGCTGCCCCACAGCGCCAGGGATCAATTCCAGCCTCGGATGACAGCCTGTGTGGAGGCTGCACATTCTCCCCATGTCTGCGTGGGTTTCATAGAATCATAGAACCCTACAGTACAGAAAGAGGCCCTTCGGCCCATCGAGTCTGCACCGAACACAATCCCACTCAGGCCCTACCCCCGTATCCCTACATATTATACCCACTAATCCCCCTAACCTACGCATCCCTGGATACTAAGGGGCAATTTCTTAGCATGGCCAATCAACCTAACCCGCACGTCTTTGGACTGTGGGAGGAAACCGGAGTACCTGGAGGAAACCCATGCAGACACGAGGAGAATGTACAAACTCCACACAGACAGTGACCCAAGCCGGGAATCGAACCTAGGACCCTGGAGCTGTGAAGCAGCAGTGCTAACCACCGTGTCACCCGAAGTTTCCTCCAAGTGTTCTGATTTCCTCCCACTGTCCAAAGATGTGTGGGTTAGGTTGATTGACCATGCTAAATTGTCCTTTAGTGTCAGGGGGATTAGCAGGGTAAATATGCAGAGTTATAGCGATAGGGCTTGGGTGGGATTGTTGCTGGTATAGACTTGATGGGTCAAATGGCCTTCTGCACCATAGGGATTCTATGAATGACACAGAAAGCAAGATAGGGATAGACAATAAAGAGAACGTGGAGCAACAGAAGGACAGAGTCAGCACATATCTCGCTGCTGTGTGTTGGAAGATACCTGAGAACATCTCTCCCTGAACGGTGTAGCCTCTGGCCTTCGCACAGCCGACAATCTCCTCCAGATCCTTCACCTCACGCATGTTCAGCAAATGTCCGGCCATCCACAGAGCGACCAGGCCACACCTGAAGAACAAGAAAACACAACAAGCAGTAGCCCTCAGATGGAAGGGCTGAGTTTACAGACGGGAGTGGGGTCCACACTTGGACTGGAGTTCACCAACAGATTGGAGTCCAGGTGGGAAATGAACCCTTAATTCCAACAGAGAAACAAGCTCTTGTTAAAATTTCATCTGATGGGGCGTGAGTGGGAGATTTGAGAACTGTGCCGATTTTGGATCACATTTGGATGCAAAGGTTTGTTTTTATGGATCACACTTCAAAGCACTCGGTGTGAACTGACTCTGAAGGCAGCCAAAATCGTCAGTTTGATGGACGCAATGACAATTTTGTGCAAAGTGCAATTCCATCTACAGAAACGAGAACGAATGGGTAGTCCATTGCCTATCAGTACACCAGATCAACTGGTAGAGAGAGAGAAAAGCAGTGCTAACGTTTCAGGATGTAGACCTATGCTCAGAAATGTTAATTCTGTTTCATAGAACAGAATTCCTGCAATGCAGAAGGCCATTCGGCCAATTTGATCTGTACCAATCTCCAACATTGCATCCCACCAAGGCCCTATTCCCATAAACACAGATATTTATCCCACTAATCCCCCAACCCATACATCTTTGGAACTAAGGGGCAATTATCATGGCCAATCCACCTAACCTGCGCATCTTTGGACACTAAGGGGCAATTTAGCATGGCCAATCCACCTAACCTGAATATCTTTGGACACTAAGGGTAATTTAACAAGGTAAAAAGTCTGACAACACCAGGTTTTAGTCCAACCTATTTATTTGATAATATACTCAATATTATCAATACAATCCACCTAACCTACTCAATATTATCAAATAAATAGGTTGGACTAAAACCTGGTGTTGTCAGACTTTTTACTGTGTTTACGCCAGTCCAACGCCGGCATACCCACATCATAATTTAACAAGGCCAATCCACTTAACCTGCACATCTTTAGACACTAAGGGACAATTTAGCATGGCCAATCCACCTAACCTACACGTCTTTGGACACTAAGGGGCTATTTTGCATGGCCAATCCACCTAACCTACACATCTTTGGACGCAAAGGGGTAATTTAGCATGGCCAATCCACCTAACCTGCACATCTTTGGACACTAAGGGGCAATTTAGCATGGCCAATCCACCTAACCTGCACATCTTTGGACATTAAGGGGCTATTTTGCATGGCCAATCCACCTAACCTGCACATCTTTGGACGCAAAGGGGTAATTTAGCATGGCCAATCCACCTAACCTACACATCTTTGGACATTAAGGGGCTATTTTGCATGGCCAATCCACCTAACCTACACATCTTTGGACGCAAAGGGGTAATTTAGCATGGCCAATCCACCTAACCTACACATCTTTGGATTGTGAGAGAAAACCCATGTGGACATGGGAGAATGTGCAAACTCCACATTTTCAGTCAGCTGCGGCCGGAATTGAACCCGGGTCCCTGACGCTGTGAGGCAGCAGTGCTAACCACTGTGCCGCCCACCTGTTTCACCACAGATGTTGCTGAAGCTGAATATTTACGACATTTTCTGTTTTTAACAGTGCGCGTCAGTAACGGGCCACATGAGGCCCATCAGGGTTCTGAGTGTGACCTACATGCAGGGTTGCCTCTGGTTTTCACCACGTAGTTTTTTTTTTCCCACTGATATGACTGACGTGATTCACACGTCAAAGCAAGGGCGGGTGAGGTGAGGTGCATGCTGATTGCTCACGACACTGACTGCGAGAGCCGTGTGCTCCCTCTGTGTCCAATCAAAGCATAAATCTTTTTGCTTCTAACCATTTGAAGCTGATGACAGTTCTATAAATATATAGATGAAGCATCTTTTGTAATTCGCTATGAAATATTCAATGTGTATTAAACATGTTTAATTTTATTCATGGGATGACCTTTAGTGAACGAGCCCGATTTCTATCTTGTGGCCACTGAGATGAAGAAGGGTCACTTGCGTGGACATCTCACTAGTTTGCTCATCACTGTTGTACTTTGGTGCAGAATAAAAACAGAATTGGATACTCACTGTGGACCATCCTGGATCAGCGAGGGAACATGTTTATTAATAAGGAGCCAATTCAGTTCTTTGCTAAAACTGAAATTTAAAAAAAACTCAGTCATTGCAGTAAAACTTTACAGCAAGCTGTTAAACTGCATTAGCTGCTAACTCTATAATGACACACACATGCACTGTTTTACCTGTAATAGCACAGTTACCAGGCAAAGCCATTAACCTCTCATATCATTTGCGGAATATGCTCTTTACTCTATCATCGCATACAGATGTATACTCTGAAGCTAAGCACACACAGCAGAGTGCTTTATTAAAAAATCTTTTGTGGGAAGTGCGTTCCACCACTTATTGCCCATCCCTAACTGCCCTTGAACTGAGTGGCTTGCGAGACTATTTCAGAGAGCAGTTAAAAGTCAACCATATTGCTGCAGATCTAAGTCATATGTAGGCCAGACCAGGTAACGATGGCAGATTTCCTTCCCTAAAAGGATGACATGGTGACAGAGTGGTTGGCACTGCTGCCTCATAGTGCCAGGGACTCAGGTTCAATTCCGGTCTTGGGTGACTGTCTGGGCAGAGTTTGCATGTTCTCTCCGTGTCTGCGCCGACTTCCTCCAAGTGCTCTGGTTTCCTTCCGCAGTCCCAAAATGTGCAGGTTAGGTGGGTTGGCCATGTTAAATTGACCCTCAGTGTTCCGAGGGTTTAGAGGAGGATTGGCAGGGTAAATATGTGGAGTTCCGAGGATAGGCCTGGTTAAGATGCTCTGTCAGAAGGTTGGAGCAGACTCAATGGGCCGAATGGGCTCTTTCTGTACTGTAGGGATTCTATGATTCTAAAGACCATTAGTGAACCTGATGGTTTTTTTACAACAATCTATGATAGTTTCGTGGTCACCATTACTGAGACTAGCTTTCAATTCCAGATTTTATTCATTGAATTTTAAATTACACTGTGGTGGGATTTGAACCCATGCCCCCAGGGCATTAGTTCCAGCTTCTGGAGTGCTCGCCCAGTGACATTACCACTACGCCAACATCTCCCTTAAGCCTGTTAGTGGAGACGATGTCATAATTTACCTAGGGGAACCTACGATAACACATAGAGGCAGCTCAGAGCAGTTCAAGTTTATTTATTAGTGGCACAAGTAGGCTTATGTTAACACGGCAATGAAGTTACTGTGAAAATCCCTGAGTCGCCACACTCCGGCGCCTGTTCGGGTACACTGAGGGAGAATTTAGCACGGCCAATGTGCCTAACCAACACGTCTTTGAGACTGTGGGGAGAAACCAGATGACCCGGAGGAAACCCACGCAGACATGGGGAGAACGTGCAAACTCTGCACTGTTGTAGGTAAAATAATACCTCAGACTGTAAGTGAGTCAAAATACAGTGGTTTTTATTTCAAAACTCTGGCGTACATTCCAGAATTTTGGGAGAAGCTCTACCAGACTTCTCAAAGAACACAAACACAAGTGGACATTTATATATTATGAGCTCCAGCAGGAATCATGATTCAAAGTTCCAACACCTGCCAGACCTCCAGTTTTTCCTTCCTGGGTTGTGATGCAGCCCCAGAGTTAATCAGGAATTACAGTCCTGCAGTTAGGACACAGGAAACCCCTTCTGCAGCAGTACCGGCATCCCTATCTTTGAAGTTACTTGTGCGATCGCGGATGTCCTAGCAGGACTCTTCCTGTTAAAAGCCGGGATCGCGATCTGCCATCAGCAGCTGTCAAAAGCCAGTATCGTAAACTACCATCTGTGTAACGATGACTACTAACACAAATAGGTAAGAATGGCAAAGTCTACAAAATCACAGCCACATTAATCTATCTGTCTTTACACAAATGAGAGTTAAAGCATGTAAGACATGAACAAGTAACTTATATTAATGCCAGGAACAGTACAAGCTGAAGGAGATCAGCCATGAGGAAGGGTTACGTTTGTGACATATTCTAGGTACAAAATCCATTAACAAAGAACAAACAAAGAACAAAAACAGCCCGGGAAACAGGCCCTTCGGCCCAACGAGCCCGCGCCGCCATCTTAACACCACCAGTCCCCCACTCCGCCCATGACCCTTGTCTAATGTTTTATGGCCATCCACATTGAGGGAAACTAATTTAGGGACAATTTATTACTGCCAATCAGCCTAACAGCACATCTTTGGGGTGTGGGAGGAAACCGGAGCACCTGGAGAAAACCCACGCAAGCACGGGGAGAATGCGCAAACTTCCCAATTTCTAACTTTAACTCTCTAGTGACCAGGGGAGAATAATTTCCCAATCTGGGTGTCCCTGTATTACACCCCTCCTCTTCCCTCCCCTCCATGTGTCTGCACAGCAATCAGCAATTTAGCACGGCCAATGTGCCTAACCAACACATCTTTGAGACTGTGGGAAGAAACCAGATGACCTGGAGGAAACCCACGCAGACACGGGGAGAACTGAGCTGTCGTCTTGCCCAGTATCTGGTCCAGTTTAGGCACACACTAACGACATGAAGCACTAGGCTTTCCCTTCAGGTACAAAATGCATTCACCTCTTCCTTACTTCAGCACAGAGAGTGACCCAAGCTGGGAATCGAACCCGGGTTCCTGGCGCTGTGAGGCAGCTTGATATTTTAGCACATCCCGCCATTCAGGGAGATCATGGCTGATCTGTGACCTAACTCCACACTCACTGCGTTCACCCAGATCCCTGAATACCTTTGGGATACAGGGCAAAGGGGAGAACTTGGAGTTAGGCCTCAGATCACTCATGAACTCACTGAATGTCAGGGTATGGATTACACTTGAGCTGTTCTCACGTGTATCCTCACTGATCAACTTCAAGGTTTCATCCTGCAAGGTCTGTGTGCCTGAAACCTCATAAGAAGTCTCCCAGGTTAAAGTCCAACAGGTTTATTTGGTAGCACTAACTCCCACCCACCTGATGAAGGGGCAACAAGTGCTCCAAAAGCTAGTAGCTTTTGCTACCAGATAAACCCAATGGACTTTAACCTGGTGTTTGTGAGACTTCTTCCTGTGTTTACCCCAATCCAATGCCTCCACATCATTCCTGAAACCTGCCAGAGAGTCAGGAAACCCATAATAAACTTGGCTCGCGCTTTCCTGCACTGTACGTACTTGTCCGGTCTGTTCTTGAGCAACATCTTCACCTCCTCCCGGTCCCCAATCACGGGCATTGGCCCTTCTGCAAGAATCTGGTACAGTTTCTTTCTCGGTGAGGTTGAAGGAAGGGGCAGGGATGGCGGAGGTAGGGGAGGAGGAGGAGGAGGAGGGGGCAACGTCGACCACTCTGAACCATCAGCGTTGTCCTGGCTGGGACTTCCCCTCATCGCTTGCACCATTTCCATGTGGGACATGGCAGGAGCCGGCCTCTGTCAATCCACCTTTGGGCCTCGGACTTGATCATCCCTCGACCCCGAAGATTTTGCTGGTCAGTTCGCTCAGTGATCAGGACATCATGGGTTAGAGACACTGAGGCATCTGCAAAGGGAGAAAAAAAACAGCACAGTCAAGTCTCCAAATTCCAAAAACTGCATTTTTAACGGGGAAAGTGCTAGGAGGGCAAGGAGGTGGAGTGGGAGAGGAAACTGGGGACAATTTGATGGAGTCATAGAATCACAGAATCCCTCCAGTGCAGAAGGAGGCCATTTGGCCCATCAAGCCTGAACCAACAACAATCCCACACAGGCCCTATCCCCATAACCCCATATTTTTACTCTGTTAATCTCCGACACCAAGGGACAGTTCAGCATTGCCAATCCACCTAACCTGCACATCTTTGGACACTAAGGGGCAATTTAGCATGGCCAATCCATCCAACCTGCATATCTTTGGACACTAAGTGGTAACTTAGTATGGTCAATCCACCTAACCTGTACATCTTTGGACACTAGGGGGCAATTTAGCATGACCAATCCATCTAACCTACACATCTTTGGACACTAAGGGGCAACTTAGCATGACCAATCCATCCAACCTGCATATCTTTGGACACTAAGGGGCAATTTAGCATGGCTGATCCACCTAATCTGCACATCTTTGGACATTAAGAGGTAATTTAGCACGGCCAATCCACCTAACCTATACATCTTTGAAACTGTGGGAGGAAACCGGAGTACCTGAAGAAAACCCACGCAGACACCGGTAGAATGTGCAAACTCCACACAGACAGTCACCAGAGGCAGGAATTGAACCTGCGTCTCTGGGACTGTGAGGCAGTAGTGCTAACCACTGTGCTGACCCATGGGAGAGGAGGTGGAGGAGTATTTGATGGAGGGGTGGAGTGGGAAAAGGAGTGAAGTGGTGTTGGGCAAGGAGCTGGGGCAAGCATTTCTTCTTGGGTGGCACAGTGGTTAGCACTGCTGCCTGACAGCGCCAGGGATTCAGATTCGATTCCCGGCTTGGGTCACTGTGTGGAGTTTGCACATTCTTCCACGTTTTATGGAATGTAGTGTCTGACAAACCAGGTTAAATCTGTTGAAGAGGTGGCTAGTGGACAGGGAAAGCAAGGTTTCCAAAACTTTTCCAGCCACACAACCCTTCGTGACTTAACAAGAGCGTTGGGAAACCTCAAGCATTCTCATAATGTCAGCACCCTGGGTTTTGCCACGAAATAGGTGAGAACACAGAAAACAGATGTAAACAAGTGTTTTCTAGCTACATCTAGCTACACACACATCTCTCTCTCTCTCTCACACACACGAGATGTGCTGGTTAGGTGGATTGCCCATGCTAAATTGCTCCTTAGAATCAGGGGGACTAGCTCGGGTAAAAGTATGGGGTTATGGGGATAGGATAATTGTCAATGCAGACTCAATGGGCCAAATGGCCTTCTTCTCCACTGTAGGATTCTCTGATTCTATGTCTGCGACTCTGTCTCCCGTTCACATATACTCACCCTCACAAAAACAGTTGCATACTTCTCTCCAAGGCTCAAACACCTGCCCCCGCTACCCTACCATTCTCGACCCCCAAACCTCACCGCTCCATTCCCAAACCACCAGCTGGAAGCCTATCCTCACAGACCAGCTCCTGGCCAATTTGTCTCCTGCCCGCTCCTGCCTCACCCCAGCCTCACTGGTGGCTACAGGCCATTCTGCCCAGGAACAGCAAGATAGAATGGGCCAGTCGGAGCAAGATCCCTCAGAGCACTGGATGCTGATGGACTGATAGACAGCCTTCAGCGCTCCGGCATCTTGCTCTGATTGTATATTTGATTTCTCTAATCCTTTTTAAATTTTGGACGTTTGAACCACTGGTCACTTGGTAACCGTGAGCCTCTCAGAGCCCTGGAGACACTTCACAGACCCCTGGGGACCCACAGACCCCAGTTAGTGAACCCCTGGTCTATATTCAAGTAGAAGACTAAGACTGCTGGAAATCTGAAACAAAAACAGAAAATGTTGGAAAAACTCAGCAGATCAGGAGAGAGAGGTGGCACGGTAGCACAGTGGTTAGCACTGCTGCTTCACAGCTCCAGGGTCCTGGGTTCGATTCCCAGAGCGGGTCACTGTCTGTGTGCAGTTGGCACATTCTCCTCGTGTCTGCGTGGGTTTGCTCTGGTTTCCTCCCACAGTCCAAAGATGTGCAGTTTGGTTGATTGGCTATGCTAAGAAATTGCCCCATAGTGTCCAGGGATGCATAGGTTGGAGGGATTAGTGGGTATAATATGTAGGGATATGGGGGTAGGGCCTGGGTGGGATTGTGTTCGGTGCAGACTCAAAGGGCCCCTTCCTGCACTGTAGGGTTCTAGGATTCTACAAACGTTCTTCTGCAGAAACAGAGTAAATGTGTTAACTCCAAGAGGCCACATTTGATAATCTCCTTCATAAAGGGACGGTTAGTGGAAGTGGAAACTCAGAGTTGACAGCAGTTATTGATCTGGTTATGAAATTGGCTGGTCCTCAGAGGTCGGGATAATGGGCAGGTACTATAACTGGCAAGGTATGGCGGGTCCTGGTGTTTCCCACACCCAGGATGTGTGTTGGGACCTCAGCTACTCTGTGTCTTTATCAATGTCCTAGATGACAGGATAAAAAGTCATGTATTCAAATTTCCCACTGACATAAAAAATAGGGAGCATTGTTTGCAGTGTAGATAGAAGCAAAAATTACAACGAGGTATTGTTATGGACAGTTTTAGTTTTTTATTAAAGTTTATTTATTACTGTCATAAGTAGGTTTACATTAACAGTGCAATGAAGTTACCGCGAAGATCCCCTAATTGCCACACTCTGGCGCCTGTCCGGGTACAACGAAGGAGAATTTAGCACGGCCAATGCACCTAACCAGCACGTCTTTTGGACTGTGGGAGGAAACCCAAGCGGGGAGAACGTGCAGACTCTGCACAGAAGGTGACCCAAGCTGGGAATTGAACCCGGGTCCTGGAGCTGAGGCAGCAGTGCTAACCACTGTGCCAGCCCAGGAGGAGGGTTAATCTAAACAGCCCTGATTTTGCCTCTCCCCAAAGCAGAAAGGTACTTTGATTTGCTTCCCCCCTTTATAAGTGGCGGCATCACTCCCAAACGTTTAGTTTTGGTGTGATCCAATTTTGATTTGATTTATTATTGTTTCATGTATTACGTTACAGTAAAAATATTGTTTCTTGCACGCTATACAAACAAAGCATACCATTCATACAGAAGGAAATGAGAGGGTGCAGAATGTAGTAATTTGCTATAAATAAACCCCCTGCAAATTTGACAGTTGGTGGAAGGGAACGGTGAATGTGAACAGGGGATGGGGGAAGAGATGTGTGGGTTGCAGGGGGTGGGTCAGGCAATGTTTGAGCGCTGGGGAGGGGAAATGGGTGGGGTGTGGGTTAAGTGGGGGAGAGGTTTGTGTTGTAGGGTGGGTTGAAAAGTAGTGGAAAGGGTAAGGTTTTGAACATAAGAAATAGGAGCAGGAGTAGGCCATCTAGCCCATTGAGCCTGCCCCGCCATTCAATAAGATCATGGCTGATCTGAAGTGGATCAGTTCCACTTTCCCACTTTCTCCCCATAACCCTTAATTCCCCTGTCTATCAAAAACCCATCTACCCGTGACTTAAATGGGGACTTTTGTGGGGATTGGTTGGGAAATGGAATGGGGATAAGATGGGAGTTGGAGAATAGGAGTTGGGTGGAGAGTTGGCGAATGGAAGTTGTTGGGGAGTAGATGGGATTGGGCATCAGGTGGATTAGGGGTCGGTGGGAGATGGGAGTGGATTGGATGTTCAGGAAGAGAGGAGTGGGAGATTGATATTAGGTGGGGTTGGGGAGTGAGTTGGGTGAGAAGGGGTGTGCTTTAGGTGGAGGGGAGAGGGTGTGGTGGGTTTTAAGTGAATGGGGGGGGAGTGGGAGCTGGATACTGGGTGGGGGATTGAGGGTGGGGGGGATTGAGGGTGGGGGGGATTGAGGGTGGGGGGGATTGAGGGTGGGGGGGATTGAGGGTGGGGGGGATTGAGGGTAGGGGGGATTGAGGGTGGGGGGGATTGAGGGTGGGGGGATGAGGGTGGGGGGATGAGGGTGGGGGATGTGAGGAGTTGAGGGTGAGTGTCTTGTTGGATATTGGGTGGGGGATGAGGTTGTGAGGTGGGCGGGGATGAGGTGGTGGGGTGGGGGGGGATGAGGTGGTGGGGTGGGGGGGGATGAGGTGGTGGGGTGGGGGGGATGAGGTGGTGGGGCGATGAGGTGGTGGGGTGAGGGAGCGATGAGGTGGTGGGGTGAGGGAGCGATGAGGTGGTGGGGTGGGGAGGGTGATGAGGTGGTGGGGTGGGGCTGGGGGGGAATGAGGTGGTGGGGTGGGGCTGGCGGGGAATGAGGTGGTGGGGTGGGGAGGGATGAGGTGGCGGGGTGGGGGGGGATGAGGTGGCGGGGTGGGGGGGGATGAGGTGGCGGGGTGGGGGGGGATGAGGTGGCGGGGGATGAGGTGGCGGGGTGGGGGGGGATGAGGTGGCGGGGTGGGGGGGGAATGAGGTGGTGGGGTTGGGGGAGATGAGGTGACGGGGTGTGGGGGGAATAATGTGTTGGGAGATGAGGTGTTGGGGTTGGGGTGCAGGGTTGGGAATGAGTGCGCAGTTGAATAGTGGGAAGGGATGATTTTACTTGGAGAGAGGGTGTAGTGGGTTTTAAGTGTGGATAGGGAAGGCCTGGGGTGGGATTGGAGGGAAGGAGGTGGGGTGGGTTTTAGGTGGATGAGGGGGGGAGTTGGCTATTGAGCCTGGGATGGGAAAGGTTGATGTTAGAGTGTGGGGATGGTGTGTGTTGGGATGGGGAGGGGGTGTTGGGATGGGGAGGGAGAGCTGGGACTGAGTGTACAGTTGGATATTAGGTGGGGGATGTGAGTGGATGGGGGTGGGGGGATGTGAGTGGGTGTGCAGTTGGATATTGGGTGGTTGGGAGTAGGGTGGAGGGGGCTGCTGGGAGTGGGGTGAAGGGGAGGGGGGTTGGGAGTGTGTGCACAGTTGGATATTGGGTGGGGGGTGTTGGTTGGGAGTAGGGTGGAAGGGGTTGCTAGGAGTGGGCTGAAGGGGAGGGGGGATGTGAGTGGGTGTGCAGTTGGATATTGGGTGGTTGGGAGTAGGGTGGAGGGGGCTGCTGGGAGTGGGGTGAAGGGGAGGGGGGTTGGGAGTGTGTGTGCAGTTGGATATTGGGTGGGGATGATAGGGGTTGGGGTGTTGAGAGGGGGCTGGGTGGGGGTTGTAACTGTGCAGTTCTGGTTCCTAATTCTGTGCTGCAACAATGGATGATCGGATCCATCCTGTCATTGGCCAGGAGCGACAGTCCCTACATTTGATTGACACCGGGATCCGCCAATTGGCCCAGCCCATTTGGACCAGTCTCAGCCAATCAGCCGACACCTTGGGCAGCTGCGGCAGGGGATTGGCTGATTTTACGAAGCACGAGCGCAGGCAGTTTTCCCGCCAAGAACAACGGCTCCAGGATCCGGGCCCTCGCCAGCCGGGGAGGAGGCGGTGCCAGGACTGCCCCGCCTCTCTGCCGCTTCACCCATTGACAGGTCGCCCGACCAATCAGGAGGTAGCTTTTGGACAAAGCTCACCAATCCGGGGGGGACGGAGGGCGGGACATCCGGTCAAGCTCCAGGCTCAACGGCGAGTGGTGCTTTCTAGCGGTTGGAATTCGGGACAATCCGCTTCCATCGGTTAGTTTTCGGTGCCATCGGCGTGCTGCAGTCTTTGCGGCTGCCTCCGTGCTGCCTGAGCCATGGGTACAGGCTAATAGCGCGGCTCAAACCCCTTTGCCCGCCCGGAGACCCGCGATCTTACCGTCGTGCCAGTTTTGTTCGGAGCGGATATCTAGCGGCACCAGGGGAGGTTAAAACTTCCGGTTCATATCCGGGGCAGAAGGGGCACCTGAGCTTAGGGTGTCCTGTGTCGGTGAGGGGAATGGGGCTAGGGGGTACGGGGATATGTTAGGAGGCCCTGTCCATTGGCGGTGGGGGTTAAGGGCCCTCATGGAATGTGGCGGGAAATGGCGTTAGGGGGTCCAGTCTCTGGCTGTAGGGTAGGGGTGGCGATTCTATGGCGGTGGGAGGGGGAGGAGAGGGCCTACCGGGGGAGGAGAGGGCCTACCGGGGGAGGGGAGGGCCTACCGGGGGAGGAGAGGTGCTGAGCGAAGTGGGAAAAGAGGTCCTATCTTGGGCTGGTGGGGTGAAGAGTGTGGGGTAGCAGGTCTTGGTGGGGGTGGTTAGGAAGTCATATCTGTGGTCTGGATGAGTTTAAAGGTCTTCCCTCTTGTGGTGGGCTGGGGCCCCCTTCCTATCTCTGGGTTGGGTGTGGATTGTTTAGGGGTTCCTGCCCTGTGTCTAGAGGTGGGGATTGCCCGCATTCACTTTTCTTGATCCACTGTCTGCTGCAGCTCTTTGAACCTTGGGAGTAGTGTAAGTCAGCTGGCAGCCTGGCTCCCCTTGTCTACTCTGGTTTCACATGTGTCTGTATCAATACGTGAATGGCAGTGGTGGCCAGTGTAAGGGGGCTTCCTTCTCTGAAGAGCTTCAGTGCACTGGCTAAGTTTTACTGATTTCCTTTAGGTCACTCGTCCCTTGTTCTGAATCAAAACAAAATCAGATTTCTTGAATTTCATGCTTTGCTGCAGTTGGATTTGAATTCATGATTTTATTTGCGTTTTAATGCTTTGTGTTTGCCCTGATGGAATTGAGCATTTTTATTTTGTAGAGTGACTGCTGAGACTGGCTTTTATTTGTACTTTTTTCCCTTCTCGTTTTCAGTCAGTGAAGAACCATGTCTGTTCAAGAATCCCGTCCGAATCACACCATCTACATCAACAATCTGAACGAGAAGATCAAAAAAGATGGTAAGCGTTTGGGGACAGGGGTGTGTTGAGCTAATGGGTTGGTCAGGAGAGCATTTGGAAATGTGGGTTACAAAGTTCTTAAACAGATCGAACAGGCTATTTGACTCAACTGGTCTAAGCTCCACATGAACTTCCTCTATCTTTCCATGGAATCAACAGTACAGAAGGAGGCCATCGACCCCTGCACTGACTGCAATCCCAGCCAGGCCATCTTAGCGCTCCTAATCCCCCTGACACTAAGAACATAAGAAATAGGAGCAGGAGTAGGCCATCCAGCCCTTCGAGCCTGCCCTGCCATTCAATAAGATCATGGCTGATCTGTCGTGGCTCAGTTCCACTTTCCCGCCCTCTCCCCATAACCCTTAATCCCCTATCCTATCAAAAACCCATCAACCCGCGTCTTAAAAATATTTAGCGAGGCAGCCTCCACCACTTCAACGGGCAGAGAATTCCAGAGATTCACCACCCTTTGAGTGAAGAAGTTCCTCCTCAACTCTGTTCTAAACCGCCCCCCTTTTATCTTGAGGCTGTGCCCCCTAGTCCTATTGTCTTTTTTTGAGCGGGAAGAGTCTTTCCACCTCTATCCTATCCATCCCATTCATCATCTTATACGTCTCAATGAGATCTCCTCTCATTCTTCTAAACTCTAACGAGTACAAGCCCAGTTTATTCAGCCTCTCCTCATAGCTCAACCCCCTCAACTCCGGTATCAGCCTAGTAAACCTCCTCTGCACTCCCTCCAAGGCCAAAATATCTTTGCGCAGGTGCGGCGCCCAAAAATGCACACAGTACTCCAGTTGCGGCCTCACCTCACTGAGGGGCAATTTAGCATAACCACTCAACCTAAGTCACACATCTTTGGACTGTGGAAGGAAACTGAAGCACCTGGAAGAAACCCTTGTCGACAGGGGGAGAAAGTGCCTACTCCGCACATACAGTTACCCGAGGCCAGAATTGAATCCAGGTCCCTGGCACTGAGGCAGCAGTGCCAATCACTGTGCTGCCCCTGATTTTCACCTGATGCCACCTTAGATGTGACCCCTCTAAGTCACACCCCAATCTGGCTTGGAACATCCTCCCAGCAATTCTGTGAGAACACCTACACCACATGGACTGCAGCAGTTCAAGAAGGCAGTTCACCACTGTCCTCTCCAGGGCAATTAGAAATGGTCAATAAATGCTGACTTTGCTAGTAACGCTCATCCAACGAATGATTTTAAAAGAAAACTGTTTCTTATTCTTCCTCATACTTGCTTAGGCCCTTAGTGGTTATTTTGTTCAGTTATTCACTGTGATGACACATTCTGATCATTCACCATCAAAACCAGTTCTCCGTTTTGGATTTATTAGTGATTATCCAATGTTTGTGGCCCCTGATTTGGAGTCTCCAACAATTGGAAACATGATTGCACTCCTTTATAATGTTGAAGACCATAATATTGAAGGTTAGCCCTTCCACCTTCTCTCTTCTGGGGAAGAGCACATGTTCTTGTTTCCTGATCTCTACTGCATTGTAGGATAATTGTAAATCATCTTTGCACCTTCTCTCGTGCCCCTGTATTGTTTCTGTAGTAGGAAGGTCAGGACCATGCATAAACAAAAATACTTGTGCTCAATCAGATTTACTGGATTTTCACCAGTGAGCGATGGCTGATCTGTACTTGGAATTGCATGCAATATACTGCAGATGCTGGAATCTGAAACAAAAGCAGAAAAATGCTGGAACATCTCAGCAGGCCTGACAGCGTCTGTGGGGAGAGTGTGGAGCCAACGTTTTGAATCTGGATGACCCTTCGTCAGAGTTCTTGGAGCTTTTGGCTAAAAGTTCATTGTGTTTGTCGTGTTAAATTCTCCCTCAGTGTACACGAACTGGTGCTGGAGTGTGGCGACTGGAGGAGTTTCACAGTAACTTCATTGTAGTGTTGACGTAAGCCTACTTGTGACTAATAATAAACTTTAACTTTTTAACTTTGTGTGTTCCATTAGAGTTGAAGAAATCGCTGTACGCCATCTTTTCCCAGTTTGGCCAGATTCTCGACATCCTTGTCTCCAGGAACCTAAAGATGCGAGGACAAGCCTTTGTGATTTTCAAAGAAGTCAGCAGTGCCACTAATGCCCTGCGGTCAATGCAAGGTTTTCCCTTCTATGACAAACCTATGGTGAGCACTATGTTCTATTGATCTCGATGTTCCATTGATGTGGTTGGGCTGCAATTGTTGAATTTACAGCGCAGAAACGGGCTATTCTGTCCAACAGGTTCATGCAGCATTTATTTTCCATGATATCCACTCCTGCCCTCTCTCAAATAAACCTTACTTCATCTAATTCCCTCAACATATTCAGTTCTTTTCTCCCTCTTGAAGCCATTCAAGTGGGAGGGGCAAATAGGAATGTGGTTTTTGGGGACAGTATAGCAAGGGGGATAGACCCTGTTCTCTGCAGAGAAGAGTCCAGACGGCTCTGGTGCCAGGGGCCTTGACATCTGCTCAGGGCTAAAGGGGAATTAATACAGGAGAGGATCCAGTTGTCATGGTCCATAAGACACAGGAGCAGAATTAGGCCACTCGGCTCATCGTGTCTGCTCAGCCATTCAATCATGGCTGATGTTTCTCATCCCTATCCTCCTGCTTTTTCCCCATAACTCCTGATCCCCTTATTGATCAAGTACCTATCTATCTCTTTCTTAAAGACACTCAATGACCTGGCTTCCACAGCCTTTCTTCCTTTTGGGGAGCTGCCCGTTTGTTTATTTGGTTTGACCTTAAAAGAAGTCCACAGCCTTCTGCAGCAAAGAGTTCCACAGATTCACCACTCTGGCTGAAGAAATTCCCCTTCATCTCTGTTTTAAAGGATCGTTCCTTTAGCCTGAGGTTGTGTCCTCTAGTTCAAGTTTTCCCTACTAGTGGAAACGTCCTCTGCACATCCACTGTATCCAGGCCTTGCAGTATCCTGTAAGTTTCAATAAGATCTCTCACTCTCACTCTTGTTTTCTTCCCCCAACCTCCGTCAATCCTTCTAACCTCCAATGAGCACAGACCCAGAGTCTTCAACCATTCCTTGTGTGACACGCTCTTCATTCCAGGGATCGTTCACTCCTCTTGACCCTTTCCAAGGGCACATCCTTCCTTAGATATGAGGTCCAAAACTGTTCACAGTACTCCAAATGGAGTCTGTCAGAGCCTCAGAAGTACATCCTTGCTCTTGTATTCTAGTGCTTTTGACATGAATGCTAAAAGAGGTTCTGCATTGTTAATGTGAGAGGATAGGTAGCAAGTTAAGCAGAGAGTAATCATTTCTAGATTATTACCAGAGCCACAGGGCAAGTAAGCTTAAAGAGATTAACGTGTGGGTGAAAGACTGGTGTGCAAGATGGCACGCACCTCTACCGGGGAAATTGGCCACTGTACCATTGCGACAGTCCTGCTTGAACTGTAATGGGATGAGTGTTCTTACAAATTGCAAAATTCAGGAAGTAAAAGCTTTTTAATTAAAGGGATTGAGGGATCAAACTTGAGTAAATGCAGCAAATCAAAGGTAGATTCAGTGGCAGCAGATGATATGGAAATGAGGGAAATGGAAATAAAACCTAAGAATGCAGCAATAACCAAGACTAGAAGTTAAAAGTTTATTTACTAATTGTTGCCACAAGTAGGCTTACATTAACGCTGCAGTGAAGTTACTGTGAAAATCCCCTAGATGCCGCACCTGTTTGGGTACAGTGAGGGAGAATTTAGCATGGTCAATGCACCTAACAAGCATATCTTTGGATTGTGGGAGGAAAACGGAGCATCCAGAGGAAACCTGTACAGATATGGGGAGAACGTGCTAACAAGACAAAACTATAGACTCTGTATCTGAACATGTGCAGCATTCAGAATAAAGTAAATTAATAGTGCATTTTGAAGTAAATAAATATAATAACCATTACGGTGTCTTGGCTACAGGATGTCCAGGACTTGGTCCTGTGAATAGGAAGCTAGGTGGAGGGGTGGCAGTCTTGATCGAGGATGACATTGTTGCAATACTTGGCGATCACCTTGGTTCAGGAGATCAGTGTGTAGAGTCGGTTTGGATGTAGGTGAGGAATAGTAGAGGGAAGAAGCCACTAGAGGGAGTGGCCTACAGGCACTCGGAACAGTAACCATAATGTATGACAAAGTTTACAAGAGGAAATATTGGGCACTTGTGATAAAGGAACAGCAGTGATCATGGATGGTTTTAATCTATGTGTGAACTAGAAAACTCAAATTGGCCACCTGGGTGAGGATTTCATAGAATGCTTTTGAGATTGTGCTGCTCTAAGAAACGTCCTGGAATCAGCCAGAGAGCAAGTTACATTAAACTTGGTGTTGTGTGATGTGACATTAATTAATGATCTCAAGAGGAAAGGCGTCATATGTAGCAGTAAGCACAATGTGATTGAACATTGTCCCGTTGAAAGGGAACAGTGGACCTGTCAGTAGTATTTTAAACTGTGGGTGTGAAAGCTGAGTGAGCTGTGGTGAACTGGGACGTGAAACAAGGGGGTACATCAGTAGAATGGCAGATAAAGGAATGTTTCAGAATAAGTATATTTCTACTGTTTAAAGCAAAATTCTAAGAGGCAGGAACCCACCATTTGTGGGTAACTAAAGAAATTAGGGAAATGGTCAAGCTTGTGGCAACTGCAAGATTGAGTGGCATGTCAGATGATTGATCAGAGTGTAAAGAATCTGAAATAGCACAGTGGTTAGCCTCACTACTCCAGGGACCCAGGTTTAATTCAGGCCTCGGGTATTTTGCCTGTGTGGACTTTGCAAGTTCTCCCCATGTCTGCGTGGGTTTCCTCCCACATTCCAAAGATGTGCAGTTTAAGTGGATTGGCTGTGCTAAGTTGCTCCTTAGTGTCCAATGATGAGTAGGTTAGATGGATTAGCCATGGGAAATGTGTAGGGTTGTGGGGATAGGGCTTGGGTAAGTTGCTCTATCAGAGAGTCGATGCAGACCCAGTGGGCCCCTCCTGCACAGCAGGGATTCTGAGGAAGCTGGCTAGAAACATTAAATGGATAGCAAGAGTTTCTACTAATATTTACAAAAGAAAAGTGAATGTTGGTCCTCTAGAGAGTGACAGTGGGAAATTAATAATCGCTATTAAGGGAATGGCGGATGAAATGAATAAATATTTTGCTTCTGTCCTCATTATGGCAGATAAAAAAATATTCCAGGCGCAATTGTAAATCAAGGCATTTGGTGAAATTAGTGTCACTGGGGAAGTGATACTGAGCAAAGTGACGGAGCTATGGTTGACAAGTTTCTGGGTTCTGCCCTCTGGTAAAGCTGCAGAAATCTCCAAGTGAGGCAGGGCATTTTTGTGCGCAACTTGGAAGTTTTTTCTTCAACAGTATTCAAGTCCTGGGCTACTAAGACTTTGTAATTTGTAGAGGATTTGACTCTGAATATTGATATCCATTGAGCCTAGTCATATTTGATCTTAGTTTTCATGTTTTATACACAGATCACCATCTCATGAGGCAATGCTTCGCCAGGAAATAAATAGCCTGTGGTATTTCAGTGTTTTAACACATTTTCCCTTTGTCCACAGCGAATTCAGTATGCAAAGACTGATTCGGATATTATTGCTAAGATGAAGGGCACCTATGTGGAGCGAGACCGCAAGAAGGAGAAGAGGAAGGTGAAGGCTCCCGAACCTTCTGGCAACAAGAAGGCTTCGGCACCCCCAACAGCCAATGCTGTGCCCCCTCCTGTCTCGGTAAGTGTGGCTGTCGCTGATCTAGTCATGCGGTTAACAGTATCTGCATATAAAGGAGCAACTGACTGAAAATGAAATAACCTTTCTTATTCAGGGAAGGGAGAAGGCATGTGTGTTAAGTGAGGTCTCTGATCTTTACATCACTCTTGAGATGGTAACTCATGTAGGTACAACCACAAGGAGATATTGACTAGATCATCTAGCTGCAGTTCAGCATCAGGGATTCTGGCAATGAATTTTGATGAGCTGTCTTCACCTGTTTGGTAAACCTTAAGGTGGAGTCTTGATTACAGTTGCTCTCAGCCAGCTGAATGAAGGCGTATATTAGGGTGGCACACTGGTTAGCAATACTATCTTACAATACCTAGGGACCTGGGTTCAATTGCAGCATCGGGTCACTGTGGAGTTTGCACGTTCTCCCCGTGTCTGTGAGTTTCCTCCGGGTGGTCCAGTTGCTTCCCACAGTCCGGAAGATGTAGATTAGCCATGTTAAATTTCCCCTTAGTGTCAGGGGGACAAGCAGGGGTTATGGGGATAGGGCCTAGGTAGGATTGTTGTCAGTGCAGGTTTGATGGACCAAATGGCCTCCTCTCTGCACTGTAGAGACTCTGTGATTCCTAGTCCATTTGGTATTTAGTTTCCTTACTCGTTCATCTAGACACTTTCCAAATTAATGTTTTTTAAAAATTGGTTTTTAAAGCACATCCCCTGAACTTTGTATAATTCCATTACAAGAACTCGCCCTGCTTTACGGTTAAAATAATCTGTCCTGCTGGAGAATATTCTCCACATACACTGCTGAATTTCTACAGTTTTCTTGTTTCTACAGTCAAGCCAATTGAATTGTCAAAGGCAATTGAGTTGGTAGTTTCACTTTGTCGTGCTGTCACTGTTTTTGCCACCTCTCTCCTCTCATTTATTCCACCCCCATGTAATTAAAGTTTATTTATTATAGTCACAAGTAGGCTTACATTAACACTGCAATGAAGTTACTGTGAAAATCCCCTAGTCACTACGCTCCGGCACCTGTTCGGGTACACTGAGCGAGAATTTAGCGTGGCCAATGCATCTAACCTGCGTGCCTTTTGGATTGTGGGAGGAAACCGGAGGAAACCCATGCAGACACGGCACATTCTGCACAGACAGTGACCCAAGCCAGGAATCAAACCTGGATCCCTGGCGCTGTGAGGCAGCAGTGCTAACCACTCTGCCACTGATTTGTCTTCAGCCCCCTAGACACTCTACTGTTTGACTTCCCCATTCTTGTTGAGGTTGTCTCTTGCATTGTTTCATGCCTTTGATGTTTATACATTAAAGGAGTCTCTTCAGCGGCTATCACTGAGCAGTCTGTTGCAACTCAGATTGGATTTGCTTTGGGGACTAGCTACTGTGTTGTTCTTTGTACTGCATCAGCTTGTGGGGGCAGAAGAGGAGCGGTTTGGGTGCTGCCATGGTAACGGTTTCTGTGGCGCAAACATAAAATGGTTGCTGTTAGTTCTTTGTCATTGTCTAGACTGAACCATTGTTTCTTCACTGGTTTGCTTATTCTAGGGTATGCCCATGATGAGCCAGGCCCCGCGGATGATGCAGATGCCAGGACAGCCTCACTACATGCCACCGCCTGGGATGATGCCCCCACCTGGGATGGCACCTGGCCAGATGCCACCAGGTTCCATCCCTCCTGGCCAGATGATGACTGGGCAGATGCCGCCCCCTGCTCAGACGGTAAGTGTTCATTTGGCAGTGGGGTTGGTGGCACTGCATCTGTAACCCGGGAATTTAATCAACCCTTGTGAGTGCTTATTACTTTACTTACGGGCACTTGGAGAAATGTCCTCCGTATACTGGGTGTCTTTGCCCAGGAGAGTGTGCCCTCTGATAAAGCTGCAGAAATCTCCGAGTGACGCAGTTCATTGGGTCACTATGTGGCTTGGATTGACGCATGGCAGTCCAGCACTCGGTAAGTACGCTGTCTCTAAGCTAAATCACCGCGTAGCATTGGGATGTAGCTTTCAGAGCTGTGTGATTAGTGTCTGAATCAGCCATGGTACCTGGGATGTGTATGCAATTATAAGGGGGGGAGGTTTCACATTGTGTCCATTAGTGTGGACAGTGAGACTCTATTTGTAGGGCTGATATTGAGTAGGAACAGAGCTGTGGTCTGTTTAGGGTGAGGGTGGACAGTGTTGTAATGTTTGGTGGGTGGATATGTATGGGAAGGAGGGGTGAGGGGAAGGAGGGATGTAGTACGAATAGGTGGGTGTAGGGAGGAGGGAGAGAAGGTAAGTAGTGATGGTGAGGAATATTGCAATGGTTTGAGGCTGTAATGAGGAAGGGAGTGGTGCGACTGTAATGGTGTGGGGTTAAAATGGCATAGGGAGTATTGGTGTTGTAATGGGGTAGAGAATATTGAGGCTATAATGGGGTAGGGAGCATTGGTGCTGCAATGAGGAAGGGAGCGTAGTGTTGAGGCTGTAATGGGATGGGGAGTACTGGTGTGATGGTGTGAGGCTGTAATGAGGGAATGGTGTATTGGTGCTGTAATGATGCACGGCTGTAATGGGGTAGGACTTATCGGTGCTGTAATGGGGTAAGGGGTATTGAGTCAGAGGTTTACAGCATGGAAACAGGCCCTTCAGCCCAACTTGTCCATGCCGCACTTTTTTTTTAGGCCCCTAAACTAATCCCAATTGCCTGCATTTGGCCCATATCCCTCTATACCCATTTTAGCCATGTAACTGTCTAAATGCTTTTTAAAAGACAAAATTATACCTGCCTCTACTACTGTCTGTGGCAGCTTGTTCCAGACACACTCCACCCTCTGTGTGAAAAAACTGCCCCTCTGGCACTTTTGTATCTCTCACCTTAAACCTATGCCCTCTAATTTTGGACTCCCCAACCTTGGGAAAAGATATTGACTGATCTGTGCCTCTCATTATTTTATAGACCTTTATAAGATCACCCCTCAGTCTCTTATCCTCCAGAGGAAAAAGTCCCAGTCTATCCAGCCTGTCTTATAACTCAAACGGTCAGGTGCCAGTAGCATCTTAATAAATCTTTTCTGTACTCTCTCTAGTTTAATAATATCCTTTCTATAATAGGGTGACCAGAACTGCACACAGTATTCCAAGTGTGGCCTTACCAATGTCTTGTACAAGTTCAACAAGACGTCCCAACTCCTGTCTTCAATTTCTGACCGATGAAACCAAGCATGCCGAATGCCTTCTTCACCACTGTCCACCTGTGACTCCACTTTCAAGGAGCTACGAACATGTACCCCTAGATCTACGATTGGGGCTGTAATGGAGTAGGATGTATTGGTGTTGTAATGGTGTGGGGCTGCAATGTTTAACTGAGTCGTTCTGATTTCCAGGTGCCTGAGAATCCGCCCAATCACATCTTGTTCTTAACCAATCTGCCTGAGGAGACCAATGAGCTGATGCTGTCCATGCTTTTCAATCAGTGAGTATGGAGGGGGTGGGGAGCTAGAATTTCAGCTGGGGTGGAGTGGGCTTACTGCATAAATATTCTTGAGGTTCCTGCTGGATAACAGGGCTAAATATTCCAGACACCTCAACTCAGCTGCATAGTTTGGGTGGGGGCTATTCCCTGGGGCTCTCATTTCCTGAGTGTTGTTACTTAGGATGCAGACAGGCTGCAGAGTCTTTCCACTCACTGCCTGCCTTGTCAAGAACTGTGATGTGTTTGTGATATGTACTCCCTTCTAACCAGCAACTCCCACTGTAGTCTGTCTGTCTCCTGGGAACAATCTCATGCTGGTCGTAAGGTGGGGGTGAGGGTCAAACAGACTTGACAATGTCAGTGCAGGGTGAAGAACTCAGAAATCCACTCGCCTTATCCACAGAAGCTGCCTGTGGTATCTCATGTAAAGCATGTTTTTAGTTCGTTATGGAACATGGGCACCATTGGCTGGGCCAGCATTTATTACTCATCCCTAAATGCCACTGTACTGGGCAGCATTTAAGTCAACCAGTATTGTAACATGTAGGCCAGACCAGGGAAGGATGGCAGATTTCCTGCCCTAAAGTACGTCAGGAATTAAGTGGCTTTTTCCAACAATGGTTTTATCATTAAGACTTTTTCATTCCACATTAATACAAATCCCACCATCTGCTGTGGTGGATTCAAACCCAGGTCCCTTGAGCGTTACCTGTTCATGGGTTACTACTCCAGTGACAATAGGGTGGTGCAGTAGCAGTGGTTAGCGCTGCTGCTTCACAGCTCCAGGCTCCTGGGTTCAATTCCTGCCTTGGGTCACTGCCTGTGTAGAGTTTGCACGTTCTTCATGTGTCTGCGTGGGTTTTCTCTGGGTGCTCCGGTTTCATCCCATAGTCCAAAGATGTGCGGGTTAGGTTGATTGCCCCTTAGTGTCCTGAGATGTGTAGGTTAGAGGGATTAGTGAGTAAAATATGTAGTGATATGGCAGTAGGACGTGGGTGGGATTGTGGTCGGTGCGGACTCGATGTGCCAAATGGCCTCTTTCTGTACTATGAGGTTTTTATGATTCTATAGCACTATGACACTGCCTCCTCTGTGTGCAACATACAAACAATTGGGACAATTTAGAAAACAGTTGCTTACTGGTTGGTTAGTTTTCTTGATTGCTGTGTGTTTTGCACTTGCTCGCTCTCTCCCTCTGGCCCTCGCGCTATCCTCATGCTGATCTCTCTGCATTTACGCAGGTTCCCTGGATTTAAGGAGGTTCGTCTGGTACCTGGCCGCCATGATATCGCCTTTGTGGAGTTTGACAATGAGGTCCAAGCGGGGGCAGCACGCGACGCACTCCAAGGGTTTAAAATAACGCAGTCAAATGCAATGAAAATCTCCTTTGCGAAGAAATGAGGGGTCGGGAGGATCGAACTGGTTAATTCTGGCTTTGTTTTCAAAAGCTGTTTGTTTCTTTTTCAAAACTGTGCAGTAACTGGTCTGTATTAAGAATTAAAAGTTCTGATGCTTCAGGTAAGTGTTGAGTGAGGAGACTCATTGCTTCGCCCTGCCCGTCAGATGAATATTCACACCCCAGTGAGCCCTTCACAGGAGCTGTGGGGTCATGCAGGTGAGGCGAGCTTCCTGTGGGCTGTTGAGGTTGAGGGTGTTGTACCAGCCCCTTGCCCTATGCCACCCTGGGTCTATCAAATTAACTAATTCACTCCTACTGAGAATTATGTTGAGGAGCAGATACGGCCTTGTCCTGACTGAAGAAAGAGATTGCCACTGAGGGTATTTTTGATTTGGCTGCCTCCATTTGGCTACAATGTTTTGAGTGAGTGAGTGAGTGAATGTATGTCTGACAGGCAGCGGCAAGTGACAGTTTGACTTAATCACACGTAAGAAAGCTGTTCACCCAGAGTCTCTGTGACATTGCACCTGGAGCTTTCAAACTTACTGAACTAACATGAATAAAAAGATTTTTTTTTTAATTGCCTTGTCAAATGTGTTTATTTATCACCTGAGCTCTTGCTTTACAAGCTAATGGCTGCTTAGCTTTCACAAATAGGATGTAAAGTTTACTTATTAGTCACAAGTAAGGCTTATATTAATACTACAATGAAGTTACAGTGAAACTCTCCTAGTCGCCGCAGTCTGGCACCTGTTCGGGTAAATGCATCTAACTAGCATGTCTTTCAGACTGTGTGGGAGGAAACTGGCGTACCCGGAGGAATGATGTGGAGATACCGGTGTTGGACTGGGGTAAACACAGTAAGAAGTCTGACAACACCAGGTTTAAGTCCAACAGATTTATTTGATAGTAAACTCGCAAGCTTTCGGGGTTTGCCCCTTCATCAGGTAAACGGAGAGTTCTCCATTTGCCTAATGAAGGGGCAAACCCCGAAAGTTTGAGAGTTTACTATCAAATGAATCGGTTGGACTTAAACCTGGTGTTGTCAGACTTCTTACTGTGTGTACCCAGAGGAAACCCACACAGACACGGGGAGAATGTACAAACTCCACACAATGACCTAAGCTGGGAATTGAACCTGGGTCCTTAGCCCTGTGAGGCTGCCCACACAAGATGTGCGAGAGATATGCAAACAGGCCATACGGCTCAACCACAGTGGTTAGCAATGCTGCCTCACAGCGCCAGGGGCCTCGGGTTTGCATGTTCTCCCCATGTCTGCATGGGTTTTCTCCAAGTGTTCTGGTTTCTTCCCACAGTCCAAAGATGTGCAGGTTAGGTGGCTTGGCAGTGCTGAATTGCCCCTTAGTATCCAAGGAACTAGCAGGGTAAATACATGGAGGTTACGAGGATAGAGCCTGGGTGGGATTGTTTTAATGCAGTATCAATGGGCCGAATGGTGGCCTCCTGCACTGTAGGGATTCTTTGGAAGTTCTATGGTGTTGGTGTGTCAGGTAAGCCTCCTTCCAGCCCTTTCACTCTAACCCTGTTATTTGCCCTTCCTCCATGTAGAGTTCCACATTCTGACTGCTCGGTTTAAAAAAAAAATTCTGAATTCCCATTTTGCATTTATTGGCTGATGATATGTTTGTCACTCCCTCCCAGGAACTGGAAACATTTTCTGTTAACTCTTTCGGAATGATGTTTCATGGGATATGGACGCTGTTGGTAAACACCAGCACTTGTTGCCCATCCCTAATTGCCCTTGGTTTCTAAGCTATTTCAGGGTGGAGTCAACCACATTGCTTTGCTTTGGGTCTGGAGTCACATATAGGCCAGACCAGGTAAGGATGGCAGATTTCCTTCCCTAAAATACATTGGTGAAACATGGGTTTTTATGTCAAAAACTGACCAAGCCTTTGTATTATGGTTAGTAGTAAATAACCTGGTTTCCCCAGGGCATTACCCTGGGTCTCTGGATTACTTGTCCAGTGACATACCACTATGCCACCATCTCTCGACAATGACAGCTTGGTCAAGTTTTTTTTTAATCATGAGGTATAAAGCTGGCATGATGCAATCCATGGATCTATCAGATGCAAATAAACATTGCTTTTCTTTACTGCGTGCTGTACAGATCCATCAAATCCCAACAGTGCAGAGGGAGGCCATTTGACTTATTGAGTCTGCACTAACTCTGAAAGAACATCTTACCAAGGCCCTGCCCTCCAATCCTGTCCCTGTAACCTGCATTTACCATGGCTAATCCCCCCAACCCTGCACATCTTTGGACACTTAAGGAGCAATTTAACATGGCCAATCCACCAAACTTATGCACCTTTGGAGTGTAGGAAGAAACTGGAACACCCAGAAGAACACCATGCAGACAGAAGAACATGCAAACTCCAGGTATGACATCACCTATAGCTAGTAATGAGGCAGCAAGTGTTAACTTCAGTGCTGCCGATACAGAAGCTAACAGAATGGTGAATGATATTGACTTGTCAGAATATTGGGACTGGTTTATTTGGGTGATTAACCCACTGGGAAAAGCATTGTTGGTTTTGGCTGAAGGGACCTGGAATAATACAATAAATAAGGTAGGAAAGAATGAGTAGCCTGTATGCTTTGAAATGTGGCACCAACCCTTTATCCCTATCTTTCTTGAGCATGATTCCTGCACTCTAATCTTGAGGTTTACAGCATAGAAACACCCTTTGGCCCAACTTGTCTGTGCCATGCAGTTTTTGTTTTAACCACTAAGGTAGTCATAATTGCCCATGTTTGGCCCATATCTCTCTATACCCGTCTTAGCCATGTAACTATCAAAATGTTTGTTAAAAGACAAAATTGTACCTACCTATACTACTGCCTCTGGCAGCATGTTCCAGACGCCCACCATTCTCTGTGTGGAAAAAATTGCCCCTCTGGACACTTTTTGTATCTCTCCTTTCTTAAACTATGCCCTCGAGTTTTAGACTCCCCTACCTTTGGGAAAAGATATTAACTATCTATCTTTTCTATACCCCTCATTATTTTATAGACCTCTATAAGATCACCACTAAGCTTCCTACATACCAGACAGGGGGAAAAAAATCCCAATCTATGCAGTCTATCGTAACTTAAACCATCAAGTCCTGGTAGCATCCTAGTAAATCTTTTCTGCACTCTTTAAAAGTATCCTTTCTATAATAGGGTGACCAGAACTGTGCACAGTATTCCAAGTGTGGCCTTACTAATGTCTTATACAACTTTAACAAGATGTTCCCATTCCTGTTCTGATCAATCTTGTTTTTTTGGGTATAAGTTGCTCATGGTTACTGCTATAGCTTCAGTTCAAACGATGTCCAACATTAGTAGCAAGCTTCCAGATTGTGCGATTAAGTTGAGAAAAGGTAGCAAGAAACATGTATGTTTGTAGCTATATCTGCAATTTGTAAATCAAGCATACTTTTGCTACTTTTCTCAATGCAGTTTTAATAAATTGTGAACCTCAGTGAGGGTATGTGCACGCACCCAGAGCATCTTAGATGTGGAGATGCTGGCATTGGACAGAGGTGGGCACAGTAAGAAGTCTCGCACCAGATTGAAGTCCAACAGGAGTTTATTTGGCATCACAAGCTTTTGGAGTGCTACTCCTTCATCAGGTGAGCATGCAGGAAAAAGGGGGGGTTAGAAAAAGACTCACCTGAGGAAGGAGCAGTGCTCTGAAAGGTTGTGATTGCAAATAAACCTGTTGGATTTTAACCTGGCGTTGTGAGACTTCTTACGTGACAGCTTAGTCACAGCGTTGAGTTGGTTCCGACAGTATTGCTGATTATTTCCAGGTTACTTTGAGCCTCTTCCATCCTTCTCTGCTCTTTAAGTTTGTGACATATGATTCTACAGAGTTAATATTGCCAGTTGTTGCTGATGGATGTGGGATCTCCCGGAAGGTGTGAAAGCACTTTGGCAAAGATTGGTTTCTTAAACAGCCCTTGCATGGCTGGCTGATTTACAGGAAGTGGGAAATCTCCACCTAGCCATAACTTCGACCAACAACTGGGAATTAGCACTTTAAGCGGCTACAGCGCTGTGAGTGCGGAAACAGTGAATGAGTTACACTAAACCAACATGGAGTGGGAATCTAATCCGGTGATAGGCAACCTTGGCTGGTGAGTAAGCCACAAGAACTGCCCTCCTCAATGTTAGAAATCGGACTTAAGATTAACCATGACCTCTTAAGATTCAACACATGGCAAATGTTTTATGAGTTATAGAAAATGCTTCATTTATATATCAATGGAACTCAATCAGCTTCAAATGGTTAAAAACAAAAGAAATATTGACACTTTGGACACAGAGGGAGCGCACGACTCTCACAGTCAATCAGCACGACTCTCACTTCACTTGCCCTCGCCTTACATGTGTATCACTTCAGTCACACCGGCAGGGAAAAAAATCTATCCAGACAGAAATCAACAGAATTATGGCTACTCTGCACGTGGGCAACAATCAACAAAATGCTTGGTAGGGGCTGCACTCAGAACCCAGATGGGCCATACATGCCCACTCCCCCACTGATCTAATCCGTACCTAAGCAGGGAGTGTTTGATGGGGACAGTGTAGAAGAAGTTTTACTTTGTATCTAACCCCGTACTGTACCTGTCCTGGGAGTGTTTGATGGGGGACAGTGTAGAGGGAACTTTACTCTGTATCTAACCCTGTGCTATACCTGTCCTTGGACTGTTTAATTGGGACAGTGTAGAGGGAGCTTTACCCCATATCTAACCCTATCCTGTACCTGTCGTAGGAGTGTTTGATGGTGATAGTGTAGAGGGAACTTTACTCTGTATCTAACACTGGGCTGTACCTGTCCTGGGAGTGCATACATGACACTGACATGGTTTGTACTATTCCCATGCACACATCTGACAAGGGGACAGCCGTGTGTAAGGGGAATTAGCAGTGAGTGAGGTAAAAGAAGGTGAAGGCTTTTAAACCAAGGCACCATTCCAAGTAAAAGCTCAATCCAACTCAAACATTGATGGAGAAAAATATGTTTATCCCAGGTAAGCTAGCTTTAACAGTACTGTGCTTAGAGTTAGTCTGCTTTGAGCCAGTTCCTGTTGGGAAGGACATTCCACACGGGTTATTTTTGGCTTGCAAAACTCAAATTCATTAAACAGGGGGTCCCTGCTGGGAGTGCGTCACATGCTCGGTATTTTAACGAAAGCTGCCTTCACTCATTTATCCTGGACTTCCCAGGGTTGGAACGTTGGCGCTGAGTGCAACAAGAAGCAGCCCGGAGATGTCTCTGACAGTCTGGACCTGTTGTCTGATCGTCTTCTGCTCCACTGGCGTTTTATCCAGCAGGGGCCAGGCGAGGCATAAACTGGCCGAAAGGAAGATCTGTGCAGACGAGGAATGCAGCCGTGAGTAAAGAGAGAAAAAAAAAACCCTCCCCAAACAAAAACACAGCCGAGGAGGGACACTGCAGGAATCGCTTGAAGTGCCACCTCTGAGGTGCAGTTGGTTGTGCAATATGTCTAGGTTTAACTAGAATTTGAAACAAGCATTTATTTAGTTCCCTGTCGAAAGTTACTTTGTCTCCACCACTTCTGGGCAGTGAGTTTCAGATTTGCCAGGTTAAACAGTCTCCTTTTGTCATAGAATCCCGACAGTGCAGAAGGAGGCCATTCAGCCCATTGAGTCTGTACCAACTACAATCCCAACCAGCCCCTATCTCAGTAGCCCCACGATTTTACCCTGCTAATCCCCCTGACGCTAAGGGGCAATGTGGCATGGCCGATCCACCTAACCTGCACGTAGAATCCCTACAGCGCTGAAGGAGGCCATTCGGCCCATTGAGTCTGCACCAACCACAATCCCACCCAGGCCCTAGCCCCATAACCCAGTGTATTTACCCTATTTAGGCCCCCTTAACAAAGAACAAAAACAGCCCGGGAAACAGGCCCTTCGGCCCAACAAGCCCACACCACCATTTTAACATTACCAGTCCCCCCCCTCCACCCATGACCCTTATCTATGCTTATGGCATTCCACATTGAGGGAAACTAATTTAGGGACAATTTATTACCTCCAATCAGCCTAATAGCACATCTTTGGGGTGTGGGAGGAAACCGGAGCACCCGGAGAAAACCCACGCAAGCACGGGGAGAATGCGCAAACTCCCACAGACACCGGCCCAAATCCATGTGTCTGCACAGCAATCAGCGATAGTCACTGAGCTGTCGTGTTGCGCAGCATCTGGTCCAGTTTAAGCGCGTTTTAAGGAGCAATTTAGCCAATCCACCTAACCTGCGCGTCTTTGGACTGTGGGAGGAAACTGGAGCACTCGGAGGAAACCCACACAGACATGGGGAGAATGTGCAAACTCCGCACAGACGGTGAGCCAAGCCAGGAATCAAACCTGAGTGCCTGGCACTCTGAGGCAGCTGTGCTAACCGCTGTGCCACCGTGCCACCCCAGATTCCCTCCATTCATCGATCCCCTCCTTCAATGGAGACAATTTTCTCCTTATTTAAACTAAATAAAGCCCCTCATAATTTGTAAATGTGACTTGAGGGAAAAAAACATTTTTATGCAATGAATGGTTGGGGGTCTGGAATGAGCTGCCTGGAATTATGGCGACGGTAGGTTCAATCGAGGCACTCAAAAGGATACCCGTTAATTACTTGAACAGAACAGAAATAATGTGCAGGGATACAGGAGGAAAGGCAAAGGAATGGCACTAAGTTAGATGCTCGGTGGGCGAGCTGGTGCAGACATGATGGGCTGAATGGCCTCCTTTGGCACTGTAACAATTCGGTGATTCTGTAAATAAGATGAGGCTTTCCACTGGTGACAGGAATGGGCAGAAACAGGAACTGATTTCACTTTGACCACCCTCACAAAACTGTTACAGTGCAGAAGGAGCCCATTCGGCCCATCATGTCTGTGCCCGCTCTTCATGGAATCATAGAACCCCTACAGGAGGAGGCCATTCGGCCCATCATGTCTGTGCCCGCTCTTCATGGAATCATAGAACCCCTACAGGAGGAGGCCATTCGGCCCATCAAACCTGCACTGACATCAATCCACTACCAAATAAACCTGTTGGACTTTAGCCTGGTGTTGTGAGACTTCTTACTGTATCAATCCATAAGACAAAGAAGCAAAATTAGGCCACTTGGCTTATCAAGTCTGCTTTGTCATTCAATTATGGCTGATATTTTTCTCATCCCTATTTTCCTGCCTTTTCCCCATGACCCCGATCCCCTTATTAATCAAGAACCTATCTATTTCCTCCCACAGTCCAAAGATGTGTGGGTTAGGTGGATTGGCCATGCTAAATTGCTCCTTAGTTTCAGGGGACTAGCTAAGGTAAAGTGCATGGGGTTATGGGGATCTTAAAGACATTCGATGACCTGGCCTCCACAGCCTTCTGTGGCAAAGAGTTCCACAGATTCCCCACTCTCTGGCTGAAGAAATTCCTCCTCATCTCTGTTTTAAAGATCGTCCCTTTAGCCTGAGGTTGTGCCCTCAGGTTCTAGATTTTCCTACTAGTGGAAACATTCTCTCCACGTCCACTCTATCCAGGCCTCACAATGTCTTGTAAGTTTCAATAAGATCCACCCCCCCCCGCCATCCTTCTAAACTCCAACAAGTACAGACCCAGAGTCCTCTACCGTTGCTCATACGTCAAGTTCTTTATTCCAGGGATCATTCTTGTGAACCTCCTCTGGACCCTTTCCAAGTCCAGCACATCCTTCCTTAGATATGGAGTCCAAAACTGCTCACAATATTCCAAATGGGGTCTGACCTGAGCCTTATACAGCCTCAGGAGTACATCCCTGCTCTTGTACTCTATGATGTGGCGGTGCCGGCATTGGACTGGGGTAAGCACAGTAAGAAGGCTCAGAACCCCAAGTTGGGCCAAAGGACCTGATTCCATGCTGCAGACCTCTATGACTCTATAACACCAGGTAAAAGTCCAACAGGTTTATTTGGTGGCACAAGCTTTCGGTGTGCTGCCCC
The DNA here is from genome assembly GCF_965287045.1 of Carcharhinus amblyrhynchos. NCBI lineage: Eukaryota > Metazoa > Chordata > Chondrichthyes > Carcharhiniformes > Carcharhinidae > Carcharhinus > Carcharhinus amblyrhynchos. Next base: position 9,090,985 of record NW_027649778.1, read on the forward strand.
TTCATCAGATGAGTGGGAGTTCTGTTCACAAACAGGGCATGTAAAGACACAAACTCAATTTACAATACAACAGTTGGAATGCGAGTCTTTACAGGTAATCAAGTCTTTAAAGGTGCAGACAATGTGAGTGGAGAGGGGGTTGAGCACAAGTTAAAGAGATGTGTATTGTCTCCAGACAGGACAGTTAGTGAGGTTTTGCAAGCCCAGGCAAGTCGTTACAGATAGTGTGATATGAACCCAAGATCCTGGTTGAGGCCATCCTCGTGTATGCGGAACTTGGCTATCAGTCTCTGCTCAACGTTGATGTATGTCGTGAAGGCCACCTTGGAGAACGTTTACCCAAAGATCAGAGGCTGAATGCCCGTGACCGCTGAAGTGTTCGCCAACAGGAAGGGAACAGTCTTGCCTGGCGATTGTCGAGCAGTGTTCATTCATCTGTTGTCATAGCGTCTGCGTAGTCTCCCCAGTGTACCATGTCTCAGAACATCCTTTCCTGCAGCGTATCAGGTAGACAATGTTGGCCAAGTTGCAAGTGTATGTCCCGTGTACCTGGTGGATGGTGTTCTCATGTGAGATGATGGCACCGTGTCGATGATCCAGCACGTCTTACAGATGTTGTGGCAGGGTTGTGTGGTGTCTTGGTCACTATTCTCCTGAAGGCTGGGTAGTTTGCTGTGGACTGTTTGAGGTTGTGCAGTTGTTTGGAAGCAAGAAGTGGGGGTGTGGGGATGGCCTTGACGAGATGTTCATCTTCATCGATGACATGTTGAAGGCTCCGGAGAAGATGTCGTAGCTTCTCCACTCGGGGGAAGTACTGGACGACGAAGGGCACTCTTGTCCGCCAAGTCCTGTGTTTGTCTTCTGAGGAGGTCGGTGCGGTTTTTCGCTGTGGCACCTCGGAACTGTGGATCGATGAGTCGAGCGCCATATCCTGCATTCCGACCATTATTTTGTAAATTGAGTTTGTGTCTGTATATGCCCTGCTTGTGAACAGAACTCCCACTCACCTGATGAAGGGGCAGTGCGCCGAAAGCTTGTGCTACCAAATAAACCTGTTGGATTTTAACCTGGTGTTGTGAGATTTCTTCTTGTATTCTCTTGACATGAAGCTAACATTGCATTTGCCTCCCTAACTGCTGACTGAATCCCAGTCAGGTTCTATCTCTGCAAACCCACTTATTTACCCTGCTAGTCTCCAGGCAGTTTAGCATAGCCAATTAGCCTAAGCCGCACATCTTTGGATATATGATTTACCCCGTACTAATGCACATAGTTTCTCTTCAAATACAGTATTGAAGGTCTTATGAGGAAAGACTGAGGGACTTGAGGTTATTTTTGTTGGAGAGAAGAAGGTTACGAGGTGACCTGATTGAGGCATACAAGATGATCAGAGGGTTAGATAGGGTGGACGGTGAGAGCCTTTTCCCTCGGATGGTGATGGCTATCACGGGGGGACATAGCTGTAAATTGAGGGGTGGTAATTATAGGACGGATGCCAGAGGTAGGTTCTTGACTCAGAGGGTGGACTCGCCAACTGTAAGGTCAGTGGATAGGCATATGGATAACATTGGAATAGTTTAGCTTAGAGGGTCATTAGATTGGTTCCACTGGTCAGCGCAACATCGAGGGCCGAAGGGCCTGTACTGCGCTGTAATGTTCTATAATCATCTAATGTTATTTTGAATGCATCCGTTGAATCCTTTTGGGGATTTTTTTTTCCCCCCTGTCGTGTTCCTGGATGAAGTGAGGCAACTTTCGCTCAGGGGCTTTGCTGGAAATGTCACTTATCACTGGCTCTTTGTTTAGATGCCCGCCCTTGCCATTCCTGATGTGTGTGCCCAGTCGGGGAACGTTGGCAGGTCTATACTCTTGTTAAAGATATGCCACCTTATCCTCTACCCACTCCTGCATTCAAACACTGGGATTTGGAGAGGGACCAAGAGCAGGGATGTTGGCAGGCTCCATTCCCTCCCAAAAAAAGCACCGATCAACAATGCCTCAATTATTCAGAGTTAAAGGTGCCCAGTGTAGACACAGTACGCTCTGTTAAAAATATTGCTTTCCCTGCAGATCCAATTTCTATGGCTCGGGCTCTGGCTGATTACATAGCTCCTGACTGCAGGTTCATCAACATCCGCCAAGGACAGATCGTTTATATTTACGGAAAGCTCAAAGGAAGGGGACGCAACTACTGGCAAGGGACTGTGAGTCTGAGACACCGCTCCCCACAATGTTTGCTTTGGGTGTTCTGTGCTGAGATTGAGTGCTGCCCCCTCACCGGCTTTTGGCTCTGGGACTGACCACTGCGCTCTGGATTCCCGTCCTCAGTGTTTGGACTGTTTGTCTGTCTGGTTTTAGTGAATCCGACCCGTGTCCTTTGTGAGTCTGACCTGTGTCCATAAGAATTTGACCCATGTCCGTGAGTCCGACTGTGTCCAAGTGTGTCTGACCCGTGTCCATGTGAGTCGGACCTATGTCCACGTGAATCCGAATTAAGTCCTGTGTGAGATTGAGACTGACCACTCTAACCAGCGTCTAGGTCACACTGACCAGTTCCTATTTCACTCTGACCAGTGTCCGTGTGGGTCTGACCAGTGCCTGTGTGAGTCTGACCAGTGTCCGTGGGATTACTATTTAAAGGGCGAAAAGCTGCAGCATGCTACGGTGCAGAGGGACCTGGGGGTCCTTGTGCATGAGTCGCAAAAACCCAGTCTGCAGGTGCAGCAGGTGATCAAAAAGGCGAATGGGATGCTGGCCTTTATCGCGAGGGGGATAGAATATAAAAGCAGGGAGGTCTTGCTGCAACTGTACAGGTGAGGCCACAGCTGGAGTACTGTGTGCAGTTTTGGTCGCTGCACTTACGCAAGGATATATTGGCCTTGGAGGGAGTGCAGAGGAGGTTCACTAGGCTGATACCGGAGATGAGGGGGTTGGACTATGAAGAGAGACTAAATAGACTGGGTCTGTACTCGCTGGAGTTTAGAAGGATGAGGGGGGATCTTATAGAGATGTATAAGATAATGAAGGGGATGGATAGGGTAGAGGTAGAGAGATTCTTCCCGCTTAGAAAGGACAGCAGGACTAGAGGGCACAGCCTCAAGATGCGGGGGGGGGCAGTTTAGATCAGAGTTGAGGAGGAACTTCTTCACTCAAAGGGTGGTGAATCGCTGGAATTCTCTGCCCGTTGAAGTGGTGGAGGCTAACTCGCTAAATATATTTAAGTCACGGGTAGATAGGTTTCTGACAGACAAGGGAATTAAGGGTTATGGGGAGAGAGCGGGAAAGTGGAACTGATCCACTTCAGATCAGCCACGATCTTATTGAATGGCGGGGCAGGCTCGAAGGGCTAGATGGCCTACTCCTGCTCCTATTTCTTGTGTTCTTAGTCTGACCAGTGCCTGTGTTTAGGTTCAAGGTGACTATTTTGGAGAACAGTCGACAACACTTGGATTTTTCCCAAAGTCGATTCTGGAGGAGATCCAACATCTGGGGACCGAGCTTGTGGAAATGCCAACTGTGGTAAGGACATTTGTCTTTGTTACACATATTTCTTTTATTATGATTGCTTATTCATGTCTGCTGCCATGGTTGGTGCGAGATGGCACACTGGGGCAATACATCTCACTGTAGAAGAGTCAAAGCCTTGTACAATGCAATTTATATGTAGAAATCAGCTTCCTGTCTGGATTTACAGAATCCCTACAATGCAGAAGGAGGCCATTTGGTCCATCGAGCCTGCGCTGACCACAATTCCACCCAGGCCCTAACCACATACCCTGCTAATCCCTCAGATATTCGGGTCAATTTGGCATGGTCAATACACATCTTTGGAGTGTAGGAGGAAACCGGAGCACCCGGAGGAAACCCACACAGACACGGGGAGAACATGCATAGACAGTGACCCAAGCTGGGAACCAAACCCAGGTCCCTGGCACTGTGCGGCAGAAGTTCTAATCATTATGCCACCCCAAATTAATATTTCTGTCCTAAGGGCCTTTCTTGCGTTGCATGGTCTGTTCTTCCTCCACTAATGCCACACCCATTGTGGGACGGGGCTGTAGGGATGTGGAAGGCACCCAGACCTGCCCTAAATCCAAGTTGGTCTCTGTTAGGGCACGAGTAAGTGGCAAACAAGTGGGCCTCAGTCTTTAGACCAGGAGAAAGTGGAGGCAGGAAAGGGATCAGCCAGGGGTGCTCCTGATCACAGTCCAGTGAAGCCCCAGCTACTAAAGCTTATTTATTAGTGTCACAGTGGGTTTACATTAACACTGCAATGAAGTTACTGTGAAAATCCCCTAAGTCACCACACTCTGGCGCCTGTTTGGGTACACTGAGGGAGAATTTAGCACGGCCAGTGTACCTAACCAGCGCGTCTTTCAGACTGTGAAAGAAAGAAGAGCACCCGGAGGAAACCCGTGCAGACATGGGGAGAATGTGCAAACTCCACACAGACAGTGACCCAAGCTGGGAATCGAACCCAGGTCCCTGTCACTGTGAGGCAGCAGTGCCAACCACTGTGCCACCGAGTATTGGATTTTATTTTTATTCATTCATTGGACATGGGTGTTGCTGGCTGGGTTAACATTTATTGCCCATCCTTAGTTGCTCATGAATTGAGTGGCTTGCTAGGCCATTCCAGAGGCTTAGTTGAGAGTCAACCACATTGCTGTGGCTCTGGAGGTGCACATAGGCCAGACCAGGTAAAGACGGCAGATTTCCTTCTCTAAAGGACATTGGTGAACCAGTTGGGTTTTTCCGACATTTGACAATGATCATCAGTAGATTCTTAATTCCAGATTTTTTGTTAAGTGAATTCAAATACCACCATCTGCTGTGGCAGGATTCGAACCCGGGTCCCCAGAATATTAGCTGGATCTCTGGGTTAATAGTCTAGTGATAATACCACAAGGCCATTGTCCATTATGATGGTGCTTACATTTCAATATTAATGCCACACCAGATCTGGGCTCGTACATTAATGATTACTTGGGTGAGAGGAGAGCCTCACAGCACCAGGGACCCAGGTTCGATTCCTCGCTTAGGTCACTGTCTGTGTGGAGTCTGCACGTACTCCCCGTGTTTGCATGGGTTTCCTCTGGGTGCTCTGCTTTCCTTCCACGGTCCAAAAGACGTGTTGGTTAGGTACATTGGCCGTGCTAAATTCTCCCTCAGTGTTACCCGAACAGGCGCCGGATTGTGGCGACTAGGGGATTTTGAGTAATTTCATTGCAGTGTTAATGTAAATCCACTAGTAAGTAAACTTCAGTAGCTGGGGCTTCACTGGGCTGTGATCAGAAGCACCCCTGGCTGATCTGATCTCTCTCCTGTCTCCACTTTCTCCTGGTCTAAAGATGAAGCCTGTGTGAACAGAGGGTGACGGATGAGTGTGTGGGAGTCACTGTCCTCAAAGGGGGGTTTTTAAGTTGATTACAGACTGTTTGACAATGAATATCTGTGTTTTTGTAGGACTGGGATTTCTTCTGTTAGGAAATCAGAAGAGGAAGAGAGAGAGGAATCGTGTTCCCGACAAGAGAAAAACTATGGAGTAATTGCGTTATGAATCGAATACTCTGTAAGCTGCATTGCCAATAACTGATAACAACTGCTCAAATAAATAGGATTAGAATCGCTAGGCTGCTCACGTCTGCATTTAATATTTCTCTGTTTACATTCTTAATAACTGTTCGAAAGGAGGTATTTATAGAACACCTTACTCAGTGTCTCAAAGCACTTCAAGGCGCAGGGAATGCAGTAACTGTTGTGTTCCATAATCCCAATGGGAATTCCTGGAGGTTATTACTCCAGTACAAATTCTGTGGGAGGGCCACTGCTCCATAACCCCAGTGGAAATTCTCTGGGAGAGTCATAGCTCCGTAATCGCAATGGGAATTCTCTGGGAGAGCTATAGCTCCATAATCGCAGTGGAAATCCCTGAAATATGTTGCTCCAGTGGTAATTCCATGGTTATCGCTTCATAATCCCAGTGGGAATCACCTGGAGGGCATTGCCCCATGATCCAAGCCAGTGTATTCCATGCTGTTGTGTCCTTGATTGATATTGGAAGTTGAGTGAGCCTCGTAAGCAACAGCCAACCTCCTCCCACTGATTATACATAAATGACTTGGATGAAAATGCAGATGGGTGGGTTGGTGAGTTTGCAGACGAGACTAAGGTAGGTGGAGTTGTGGATAGTGTAGAAGGTTGTCAAAGGATATGGTGGGGTATGGATTTGAGTGGAGAACGTGGCAGATGGAGTTTAATCCAGACAAATGTCATCAAGGCTGCACCTTGGAAGATCAAATGTTAAAGCTAAGTATACAGTTAATGGCAGGATCCTGAACAGCATTCATATACAAAGAGATCTTGGGGTTCAGGTCCAGAGCTCTGTGAAAGTGATCACACAGGTAGAGCAGGTGGTAAAGAAGGCATATGGCATGCTTGCCTTTATTGGTCAGGACATTGAGTACAAGAATCAGAATATCAAGTTGCAGCTTTAGAAAACTTTGATTAGGCTGCACTTGCGTTCAATTCTGGTCGCCACATTACAGAAAGAATGTGGAGGCTTTGGCCAGGGTGCGGAAGAGGTTTACGAGGATGCTGCTTGGATTACAGGCTACTGGCTATAAAGAGAGGCTGGATAAATTAGTTATTTTCTCTGGAGCGGCAGAGGCTGAGGGGAGACCTGATAGAAGCCTATAAAATTATGAAGGTCATAGATAGGGTTGACAGTCAGAATCCTTTTCCCCCAGAGTTGAAATGTCTAATACCAAGGAGCATGCACTTAAGGTGAGAGGGGGAAAGTTCAAAGGAGATGTGAGGGGCACGTTTTAAACAGAGCGGTAGGTGTCTGGAACGTGCTGCCATGGGTGGGGGTGGAGGCAGATATGACAGGGGTGTTTAAGGAGCTTTTAGGTGAGCACATGGATATGCAAGTAATAGAGGGACATGGACCAAGGGCAGGCAGAAGGGATTTGTTTAATTTGGCATCATGTTTGGCACAACATTGTGAGCTGAAGGGCCTGTTTCTCTGCTGTACAGTTCTATGAATCTATCTCATTGTTCTGCCCTCTCAGACTCTGCACTTCAGTAAATTATAGCAGATGTCCCCAGGCAAAGTCTCTTGGCCCCGAGTTATTTCAGTGCAGACTATTGTTGCCAAGGACAATGGTGGCCTGTCCTCTCCAATTGAAGATCGCTGTGATAGGTTTGTGGATACTCTTGGAGGTCGAAGTAGTGTCTCTTCATTGTAGTACTTACACTGTGTCACAAGATGGCAGAGATGTTCACACTAACTTGGGGTTTTGGGTCCAGCTGTTTGAACAGCATTGGAGAGGGTCAGACAGGAGTAAGAATGTTAGCTTTCTACAGGGATGTACCCTGTCTCTACCCTGATGTACCCAAATCCAGGGAGCTTGGGGCATGAGCTGGAGGGTCTGACCGGGTACTGACGAGAGTTTTAACTAGCTAAATCCACAACATAGTGCCATCATGAATATCCTTTGAGCAAGAGCTTCCTTCGTATTTCAGTCCTCTATAACTTGCCCCCCATTCTGAGACTGTGTCCCCTGGTTCCAGACCACACCCCACCCCCCCTTCCCATCACCAGGGGAAATATGCTTTCATGTCTAACCCCTTAAGAATTTTTAGTTTCTACGTGATTACCCTTCATTCTTTGAAACTCCAGAAAAGACAGGCCCAGTTTGCCTCAAGTCTCTCCCCACAGAATGGTCTCACCATACCGAGTTAGTCTGGTCAATCTCTCCTTCCATGTCAATTGTATCCTTCCTTAGGCAACGGGACCAAAACTCAAAAGAGATAGGGAGGATGGCAGGACTTGAAGGACATTACAGAGTTAAAGACAATGGTAAGTGCTGGAAGAGGGTACATAATACAGTTCAATGCCCCAGGGTGGTCCAATTGGTTAACTTACTGGTTTGTAGAGTTCGCACCTTTCCTCTCCTGCCAAGAAAGCAAATCCTTCTCCTGCTGCATTTCTGCAGCTACGTCCACTGACAAGGTGATGACAGATCCTACTGTGATTCAGCAGCCATCCCTGCCACTTTCCCCTGGGCTCCAACCCATCAACACTTCTGTCATGGCTTCCTCTGGCTGCCCCCAACATCAATTACAGCTTGCAGTATGGACTTTGCATGTTTTCCACATGTCTGCATGGGTTTTCCCCAGGTTCTCTGGTTTCCTCCCACAGTCCAAAGGATATGCAGGGTAGGTGGATTAGCCATGTTGAATTGCCCTTAATGTGTGGGTTAGCCATGATAAATTACCCCTTAGTGTCCAAAGATATGCAGGTTAGGTGGATTAGCTATGCCGCATTGCCCCTTAATATCCAAAGATGTGTGGGTTAGGTGGACTGGCTATGCTAACTTGCCTCTTAGTGTCCCAAGATGTGTGAATTATCTGTGGGGTTACAGGGAGAGGCCCTGGGTAAGTTATTCTGTCAGTTGGTGCAGACTTGATGGGCCAATATGCAATATATTAAAATAGCATCAACTTTTTCCATTCTAAATTCCAGTGAACCTTAAGAAATTAACTCAAAGTCAATATGCCCAGTTCAAAACTTTATTTGTATTAACTCTGTACAAAAATTGATGATTGTTAACCACTAATTCTCTTCCAACACCCCCCTTCTGAAAAATCTGTTTCTACAAATCAGGAACAAAGCAGCCCAAACACTTGCTTGGGTATAAAAGGACAAAAGCAGAACCATGAGTTCCCTGCACAACGTCAGGCTGAAAGATGGTTCCTGGTCCTGGAACACGCAACTGCTCCAACACACACATGTTAGACTTTAAAAAAAAAATTCTGACTTGTCCTGCAAATGCAACGCAGGCTCACAGTGGACAGTGGGACTGTCTCAATGTCCATATTGGCTGAATAAAAGATGTGCCTTTATCTGGCACTTTCAGAAGCTCACAATGGATGTAATAAAAGTGTGTCAGGTTTGCTGAATTATTTGTAGAGGAGAAAGCCAGCCATTTTCACACAGCAAGAGGCAAAGAAAATATTTGATTAATAAATCTGAACATTAGCAGTTGTTGGCAATGGATACCACTGACCATCAAATAGCGCTGTGGAATCTTCAAAGTTCACCTGATCAGGTGCCTCAGTTCAAAAAGGCTGCCACTAAGAAGTCCTTGCAAATGTCTGCAGTGCACCACTTCTACTTCTCACAGCCCAATTAAGACCCAAGCAGGTCTGTGTGATTAACCTCGAGTCTAAATCAGTTATAGAGAGTAGCGTAGTAATAATGTCACAAAGTCCCAGGCTACTGATTTGAGGACATGGATTCAAATCCCACCATGGGATTTGTTGCCTCACAGCACCAGGGTATGATTCCCAGCTTGGACTACTGTGTGGAGTTTGCACATTCTCCTCATGTCTGCATGGGTTTCCTCCTTGTGCTCCAGTTTTCTCCCACAGTCCAAAGATAAATTGCCCCTTCGTGTCAGGGGGACTAGCTAGGGTAAATGCATGGGGTTATGGGGATAGGGCCTGGGTGGGATTGTGGTTGGTGCAGACTTGATGGGCTGAATGGCCTCCTCCTGCACTGTATCATTCTATGAAAATTTAGAGTCAGAAGCTAGTCTCAGTAATAGCAGCCATGAAACTCTCATTGATTGTTCATCTGGTAATCCTCCGCACAGAAGGAAATCTGCTGCCCTTACTCGGTCTGGCCTACATTTGACTCCACACCCACAGTGATGAGGTTGACTTTAAACTGCCCTCTGAAATGGCCGAGCGAGACACAGTTCAAGGGAAATTAGGGATGGACAACAAATGCTGGCCTTTCCGGCAACATCTATATCCCATGAAAATAAATAAAAAAGCCTTGACCGTTTATCGATAGTCTACATCTCCCAAGCCAACTCCTGCTCATGTTGCAGGTCTCTTTAATTTAAAATTCCTCTCCTGATGTTGAATCCATAGCCTTGCTCCTCAACTTCCCACAGTTACATCCCTCCTCACCAATTCCTCTGACTCCCATTTCTTATGAGTCCTTCCCTTCCTTACCCACCTTCCCCACTGTTAAGCATTCTTTCAACCACTTGCTGCAACTTCCTTCCCATCTCCCACCCGCCCTCCCCATTCGTGACCCTTCACAGAAGTCACATCAACACCACCTCTGGTCACCCGCTGAGTACATCCTCCTTTGGCTGCATGCGAATCACCTGAGGATGGTCATCCACCCAGCTCCCTCATCATTAGCAATGCGCAAACTGGTTCGAGTCACTAGTCCCCATCTTCTGTTTCTAAATGGGAATAGAGTAGAATACAAATGGCAGCAGTGCCTTGGGGAGACAGTGGGATAGTGGTATTGACACTGGATCAGTAACCAAGAGAGCCAGGATAATGCACTGTGGACCCAGGTTTAAATCCCATCACTGCAGATGGTGAAAGAGTTCAATAAAAATTTGGAATTAAAAGTCTAATGATACAACCATTGTCGATTATTGGGAAAAACCCATCTGGTTCGCTAATGTCCTTTAGGTAAGGAAATCTGCTGTCCTTACCTGGTCTGGCCTACATGTGGCGCCTCAGCAGTGTCACTGACTCTTAACTGCCCTCAGGGATAAATGCTGGCCCAGTGATGCCCACATCCCATGAACAAACAAAAGACAGTCCCAACTCAGCAACGAACAAGTAGAAATGAGATCTAACAACAATATGTTGAAAACACATTCCCACAACTACTTGTGTTCCTCCCTTCCCAGCGCACTTTTACAGATTACCATAGAAAACATCCATTTTGGTTGTATTACAGCTTGGTATGGCTCCTACTCTGCCCAAGACCATTACAAAAGGTCGTGAATGTAGCTCAATCCATCACACAAACCAGCCTCCCATCCACTGACTCTGTCTGCACTTCCCGCTGCAGTTCCTCGGACTAATTAAGGACCCCATGCACATAGGACATTCTTTCTTCCACCTTCTTCTTTGGGAAAAAGATACAAAACTCTGAGGTCACATACCAACCAACTCAAGGACAGCTTCTTCCCTGCTGCCGTCAGACTTTTGAATGGACCTACCTCGCACTAAGTTGATCCTTCTCTACACCCTAGCTATGACTGTAACACTACATTCTGCACTCATCTCCTTTCCTTCCCAATGAACGGTATGCTTTGTCTGTATGGCACACAAAAAACAATACTTTTCACTATGTTAATACATGTGACAATAATAAATACCATCACTTTCACAGATACTTGCAGCTCTCCAACACACTACACAGTTAGGACAACAGGTTTTTCCACCAAAAAAGGGGGTCACAGCCAGTCCTGATCTGAAGTTCACAAACAAGTACATGTAATTTCCAGCAGGCATCAGGGCAGGGATTCAGGGACTGGAGTTGCGAGGGGCAGTCAGTAACCTGAAATGTTAATTCTACTGTCCTCCCCTCAAAGGCTGCTGGACCTGCCAAGCATTTCCAGCATTTTCCTATTTGTATTTCAGGTTTTCAGTGTGCTGCTGTGTTTTGCCTTTTTGTTATCAGTGTGATGGCCTTGCTGTTTGTAGGAGAGGGAGGTTTCAGTTTTAGTTTACTCATGCTCAGCCAGATTGCAACAGCAGCAGAATACTGCAGATATTGGAAGTGGAAACAGGAAATACTGGAGAAATGCAGCCCGTCAGACAGCACCCTGAGGAGGAAGTAGACTTAATGCTGTGGGTCACTGAGCCACTCTTCCTCTCTGTGCAGAGGGAGGCTGCTTAACCTGCTGCCTAAACACCAGAGCAGGTTTCCCTGCAAGAACTACAGTGACACCACAGGCTGCTGACACCTCCAACACTGCGAGTGTTGCAGAGTCCAGCCAAACGAAACCCTGCAGCCCCCCCGTTAGTCAGAGCAAGCCAAGATATCGATAATGCAGAATTCCTGTTGTGTGGAGACAGAGGGAGGGAGGGGCAGGAATGGGGGTGAGGGTGCGCTGCTGCAAAACAGACTTGCATTAACACAGCACCTCGTCACCTTGCTCGGAAAGTATCTCACATCCATTCTGAAATTTAAGTAATTCATTACGACAAGTGTCACAGTCATATTGTGCATATCAAAGTTTCAGAAGCTGCAGCAAGACTAATGAGCTGTGGCACCTGGGAGAAAGCGCCACCCACTTGAGAGCGAGCGCTGGCAGGCAGTCAAGATGGCTCTCTCTCAGTATTCCACTGGGAGCACAAGCATGACAAATGCACATAAACCTCTCAAGCTGGAGCTTCTAAGCACTGAACCACCTCAACAGAGGTGGGAGGGAATCAAGGCATACTACACAAGGCTGTGGACCAAGCACTGGAAAGTAAGATTAGGAGCTTGAAGGCTGATGCAGACACAATAGGGTCATTTTGGCCCCTTTTTATGCCGTAAAACTCTATGACTAAGCCCTGTAAATGAGTGCAGCTCAGCACCAGGTCTGCTGCTCTGAACTGGAAAGGCAAAAGTAGGACTGCAAGTTACAGAGGCCTCTCTCCCCCATTGAACTGCGCAGAACTACCAAGAGAACTGGTCAAACAAAGCAATGACAGTTCCTCAGGGAGATGCAGGGCAAATAACATACATGTATATGGAGCGCCTGCTAACACATCAAAAGGAGTTTTTTTTATTTTAAAAAGCTGGAGTCTGAGGCAATCATTCACACCCACGTACCCCCATGGCGGCTTTTGTGGGAGGTAGCGACTGGCAGGTCTCCCTCAAACATATGGCTCCTTGGAACCTGCTCTGCCACTCTGAGGCCGAACTACCTCAACTCTACTTTTGCTACCTGCTCCCTGCTAATACAAGGCTTTAGCTCACCAGAAACCCCTGGTTAAAGTCATGGTGCCTGCTCAGAGGTGACTCGAGGAGGAGGAGGAGACACCGCTGCTTATTGACCCGTAACTCCCGGAGCTTTTCATCGCCTCTTGGAGCCGGAGCAGTGCTTGCGGCTCCTTGCTGTGCATGGCGCTGCAGAGGAGGTGAACGTGCTCCTTCAGTTCGTCGATCTGCCTCTGGGAGCTGCTGTTCTGACGGATCAGGTCTTTGGTTCTCAGCGTGATCTCCAGCAACCCCGACCGACTCAGGATCTCCACCGTGTTGCGGAACCGCCGCTCCTTGGCGGGACTGGGGACCGGCCGCTTGGTGACGCGAGCTGCCAGTCTCGGGGCGTCGCCGGTGGGCGACTGGGCACTCGGAGCACGGGAAAAGACGGAGGGGGTGGTGACGGAAGGGGAGGAGGAGGAGGAAGGTGAGGAGGAGGAAGAGCAGGAAGAGTACGACGACCAGGAATAAAGGGATTCAGAGGATTCAGACTGGGACACGAGATTGGGAGAGACCACAGGCGATGGAGAGACCGAGACATCAAACTGACTGAAGATGGTTGCTGCTCCAAAGCTGGATGGCTGCTGAGTGTTCTCAGTTGGAGCATAGTTGGCCCCTGGCACCACGTGCAAGGTTTGGTCATTTCTGAGAGCTTGCTGTGAGGGTGTTTCTGCCTCACTCAGACAAAGCCGTTTGCTCTTGCTGTGATCAGCAGTCCTGTCATCCTGAGCTGCGCAGTGTCCTGTCTGCCTTGGCCTGCTGCCCACATCCTGGCTCTTGTCCGGGTGAGGGGCTATCCTTGGGTAGGAGTTTAAAATCGGAAGGTAGGTGTCAATCCCTGCCCCGGCCTTCACCTCCGTCTTCTGCGATTTCAAAGCGGTTGCCAAAGGTTGCCGGATGAAGACTACTCGAGCCTGGCCTGCTTGAGTACCAAGCGAGTGCTGGCTTCCCCAGGTCTGCAGCTGGGCGTGAACAAGTTGACTCCTTGTTGGAACGGACAAAGGCTGTTCAAAACATGGCAATGAGAGAAACAAAATTAGAATCCAATTGTTTAATGGGATTACCACTGCCTGCAAGCGTACAACAAAAGGCCCACACACCTACTCCACGCAAGCATGCAACAGAACCACACACACCCACTACATGCAAGCTTGCAACTGTCCCTATGCACCCACTCCATGCAAGCTTGCAACAGACCCCTATGCACTTGCTGTTTGTGTGAATGCAGCAGGCTCCTACACACCCACTCAATGCAAATCATGCAGAATTATTAGCTCACAACAGGATGGCACCCATCAGTTTAACATGAGTATTGTATCAGTGTGTCATGTGTGGGGTGGCACAGTGGTTAGCACTGCTGCCTCACAGCGCCAGGGATCCAGATTCAATTCCAGGCTTGGGTCACTGTCTGGGTGGAGTCTGAAAGACGTGCTGGTTAAGCACATTGGCCATGCTAAATTCTCTCTCAGTATATCTGATCAGGCACCGGAGTGTGGCGACTAGGGGATGTTCGTTGCAACTTCATTGCAATGTTAATGTAAGCCTACTCGGGACACTAATAAATAAATTTTAAAAAAAGGGCAGCTGACTGGCAGGGCATTTCCTGCTCTGGCTGAGGTACAGTTCTGATGCCAGCGTTGGACTGGGGTAAACACAGTAAGAAGTCTCACAACACCAGGTTAAAGTCCAGCCAGTTTATCTGATGGTAAACGCACAAGCTTTCGGAAATGCTGTTCCTTTGTAAGGTGTGGGGACCTGGTTGGATTTTAACCTGGTGTTGTGAGACTTCTTACTGAGGTACAGTTCCACAGGGCCACACTGTGAGCATGTGAATTCCAGCAGTGAGCTTAGGGAGACTATTCACCAGGGGATGGCATCACACCCTCCTCACCAGATGGCGGCACAGATGGGAGCACTCCAGCAGACCCTGCTGCAGCGATCAGAAGGAGTGCTAGATGATTCTTCTCTTTCACAATTAGCCTTCGGCACTGAGGCCAATTCAGGCTCACTGGATAACAAGACCAATTAGAAACAGGAAATGCTGGACTGAAAATCTGTGAAGAGAGGACGGATCTAACATTTCAAGTCTGGATGCACCTTTGTCAGAACAATTAGATGTCACCTATTCAAACCGCTGAATCTTTGTCCTCAGCTCAAAGAGCTGACATTAGAATAAGCTGTGGAATCCGGCCTTGCACATGCCACACACAGCAGCAGGACTTTACCACAAGTCACTCCAATTTTCCTGACCCAACCCACGCTTTAGCATGGCTCACTACGGAGGATGGTGGAATGGGGAGGGTCCGTACCTCTTTCAGAAAGACATTCTTCACGATGTAGACAGGAGTCAGGCTGGGCAGCGAGCTTTGTGCAGCACTGATCCTCTCCGCATGGCTCAACGCGGCTAGCCTCTTGTGCGAGGACTGATCCTCTGAGTCAGTCTGTTCCAGTGTACTCAGATAGTCTGAGCTCGTGTCTGAAGACAAAGCAAAGAGGAAGTGGCGCAGCCAACAGGTGATGCAGAGACAATACAAACCGGCCTTAACCCAATGGAAACGAGTGTGGAAGCTAATGTCTACTTGCCGACTAGAGTATCACACAGCATTGAAGGCCATTCAGCCCAACCCATCTGTGCTGGTTCTGGAAAGAGCTAAACACTTGGTCCCACTTTCCCCACAATCTTGCCATTTTTCTTTTCTATTTGAATATCTACAGTTCCCTTTTGAAAGTTACCGATGAATCTGCTTCCATTGCCCTTTCAGACAGTGCATTCCAAACTACAACTTTCTAAGGAAATAAATTCCTTGTGATGTTTTTTGCCAGTTATTTTAAATCTGTGCACTATAATTCTCCTGTCAGTGGAAAGTTTCTACTTAAAGCTTTCACAATTTGGAATACCTATGAAACAGTCCCTTATGTTTTCTATGTTAAGGAGGACAATTTCAATTTCCCTAGTCTGTCCACCCTGGTACTGTTCTAGTAAATCACCTCGGCACCCTCTCCAAGGCCTTTACATCCTTTCTCCAGTCTGACTCCTCATTATGAGGATGATGTGGAAGCATTAGAGAGAGTGCAGAGGAGATTTACCAGGATGCTGTGGTTGGGCAGGTAAGTCTATTGAGGAAAGGCTGAGGGAGCTGGGGCTTTTCTCTTTAGAGCAGAGGAGGATGAGAGGTGACTTAATAGAAGTTTATAAGATGGTGAAAGGGATAGATAGAGTGGACGTTCAGAGACTATTTCCTTGGGTGGGTATAGTTATGACCCCTAGTAACAGCTACAACGTTCATAGTGGGAGATATAGGATGGATATCCGAGGTAGGTTCTTTACTCAGAGTGGTTGGGACGTGGAACGCACTGCCTGCTGTGATAGTGAAGTCGGACACTTTGGGAACTTTCAAGCTGTCACTGGATAAGCACATGGAGCACACCGGAATGATAAGGAGTGGGATAGCTTGATCTTGGTTTCAGACGTGGCTCGGTGCAATATGAGGGCTGAAGGGCCTGTACTGTGCTGCACTAGTCTATGTTCGAAGATATAGGAGCAAAATTAGGCCATTTGGCCTATCAAGTCTGCTCCACCATTTAATCATGGCTGATACGTTTCTCAATCTCTTACTTCCGCCTTTTCCCCCGTAACCTTTGATTCCCTTACCAGTCTATCGGTCTTAAATACTCCCAGTGGCCTGGCCTCCTCTGTGGCAATGAATTCCACAAATTCACCACCCTCTGGCTGAAGAAATTCCTCACCATCTCAGTTCTGAAGGGTCGTCCCTTTACTCTGAGGCTGTGCCCTCGGATTTCAGTCTCACCCCTAATGGAAACACCTTCCCCACTCTATCCAGACGTTTCAATATTCTGTAAGTTTCTGATCTTTCTAAACTCCATCAAGTACAGACCCAGAGTCCTCAACTGCTTCTCATACGTCAAGCCTTTCATTCTTGTGATCCTCTTCTGGACCCTCTCCAAGGCCAACACATCCATCCTTAATACAGGGCAGTGATTGCATTCAAAAGTAATGTCTTTATACACCAATTGCCTTGGGATGTTTCCTAGGCATGAGGCATTCTATAATTGCTGGTTTATTAGGAGGGCAGAGACTCAGGACAAGTGATTTTGGAGTGAGAAAAGGAAGCATTACTTCACCCAAAGGGCTGTGAATCTATGGGATTCTCTACCGTAGAGTGATGCGGATGTTCAATTGTTGAGTTTATCAAGATAGGTGAAGATTTTAGGCTCAAAGGGAATGAAAGGGTTTGGGGACTGGTTAGGAAAGTGAAGGTGACAAAGATCAGACATGATCTTTTGGAATGTGGGAGCAGACATGAGGGGCCTTATGACTTATTCCTGCTTTTATTTCTAGTGTTTTTTTTTCTCTCTGTCGAGGCTGTGCAGCTGCCTGGCGACAGCCAGTGGTGAGCAGGAGATTTAAAGAGCAGGCTACTCTATACAGCGGGCAGCGGAGTGAGAGGGAGCAGAGTGAAGGCTGAAGGGCTATGGCTCATAACGGGCTTTGGCGAGAACAGGCAGAGGCGAGAGTAGGTTTTTTTTTTCCTCTCTCTTTCCGGAAAGTTTATTCCTGTTTTTCCCCCAGAGTTTTAAAAAAAAATGCCAGGCAAGATGTTGGAATGCTCCTCTTGCAGGATGTGGGAGGTCAGGGAGACCTCCGGTATCCCTAATGACAACACCTGCAAAAGATGCATCCAGCTGCAGCTGCTAGCAAAGTGTGTAAGGGAACTGGAGAAGGAGCTTGATGAGCTCCTTCTAATTCAGGAGAATGAGAAGTATATAGACAGTAGCTTTAGGGAGGTAGTTACACCTAAGCAGCAGAACACAGGGAATTGGGTACTGTAAGGAGAGGAAATGGAAATGTGAAAGGAAAAGCAGAACAGGGTTCCCTTGTGGCCATTCCCCTCCACAACAGGTATACTGAATTGGATACTGTTGTGGGGAATGCTTTACCTGGGACAAGCTGCGACAGCCGGAACTCTGATACTGAGTCTGGTTCTGCAGCGCAAAAGGGTGGGAGGAAGAACAGGAGCGCGGTAGTAATAGGGGACTCAATGGTCAGAGGTACGAATAGGAGGTTCTGTGGTCGGGACAGAGAGTCCTGCATGATTTGTTGCCTCCCGGGTGCCAAGGTCAGGGGTGTCTCTGATCGTGGGCATAGCATTCTAAAGTGGGAAGGTGATCAGCCAGATGTCATGCTACACATTTGTACCAATGACATAGGTAGGAAGAGTGAGGAGGTCCTACAGAGACAGTATAGGGAGCTTGGACAGAAGTTAAAAAGCAGGACTTTTGCAGGTATTGTCATCAGGGATACCGGAGGTCTCCCTGACCTCCCACATCCTGCAAGAGGAGCATTCCAACATCTTGCCTGGCATTTTTTTTAAAACTCTGGGGAAAAAACAGGAATAAACTTTCCGAAAAGAGAGAGAGAAAAAAACCTACTCTCGCCTCTGCCTGTTCTCGCCAAAGCCCGTTATGAGCCATAGCCCTTCAGCCTTCACTCTGCTCCCTCTCACTCCGCTGCCCGCTGTATAGAGTGGCCTGCTCTTTAACTACGTGCCAGTGAAGGTAAGAGTAGGATGCCTGGGCGGATGAACATGTGGCTGAGGAACTGGTGTAGGGGGCAGGGTTTCCAATTCTTGGATCACTGGGACCTCTTCTGAGGCAGGTGGGACCTGGACAAGAGAGACGGGTTACACCTAAACTACAAGGGGGCCAATATACTTGCAGGGGGGTTTGCTAGTATTATTGGGTAACGTTTAAACTAGATTTGCAGGGGGATGGGAACTGGAATGCCAGTACAGATAGTGGAGCGGGAGCAAAAAGACAGGTTAGTTCAAGCAAAATCACAAATGGAAGGGTTGAGTGTGGTGGAAATAATCTTTTGAGGTGTGTCTACTTCAATGCCAGGAGTATTGTGGGGAAGACAGATGAGCTGAAGGCGTGGATTGACACGTGGAAATATGACATTATAGCCATTAGTGAAACGTGACTACAGGAGGGGCAAGACTGGCAGCTCAATGTTCCTATGTTTCAGGTGTGATAGAGGCAGTGGGATAAAAGGTAGGGGGCTGGCATTGTTGGTCAGGGAAAATGTTACAGCGGTATTCAGGCAGGTTAGATTAGAGAGCTTGTCTACAGAGGCCCTATGGGTGGAGCTGAGAAACAGGAAAGGTATGACCCCCTTAATGAGGTTGTATTACAGACCACCCAATAGTCAGCGAGAATTGGAGGAGCAAATCAGCAGAGAGGTAGCTGACAACTGCAAGAAACGCAAAGTTGTGATAGTAGGGGATTTTAACTTTCCAGATATAGATTAGGACTCGCATACTGTTAAAGGTTTAGACAGGATAGAGTTTGTAAAATGTGTTCAGGAGAATTTTCTACGTCAGTATATAGAGATGCCAACTAGAGAGGATGCGATATTGGATCTCCTATTGGGAAATGAGTTAGGGCAGGTGATGGATGTGAGTGTGAGAGAACACTTTGGATCCAGTGATCATAATGCCATTAGTTTTAACCTGATCACGGACAAGGATAGATCTGGTCCTCGGGTTGAAGTTCTGAACTGCAAAAAGGCCAAATTTGATGAAATGAGAAGAGATCTGGGAAGTATGGATTGGCACAGGCTGTTCTCTGGTAAGGATGTAAATGGAAAGTGGGAGGCCTTCAAAGTAGAAATTTGAGAGCAGAGTTTGTATGTTCCTGTCAGGATTAAAGGCAAAGTAAATAGGAATAAGGAACCTTGGTTCTCGAGGGAGATTGTAACACTAATTAAGAGGAAGAGAGAGTTGTGTATAATGTACAGGCAGCAAGGAACTGATCAGATGCTCAAGGAGTATAAAAAGTGCAAGAAGTTACTTAAGAGGAAAATCAGGAGGGCTAAAAGAAGACATGAGGTTGCTTTGGCAGACAGAGTGAAGGAAAATCCAAAGAGCTTCTATAGGTATGTAAGGAGCAAAAGGATAGTGAGGGATAAAATTGGTCCTCTTGAAGACCAGAGTGGTAGACTGTGTATGGAACCAAAAGAGATGGGGGAGATACTAAATGGGTTTTTTGCATCCGTACTTACTGAGGGAACAGACATGGAGTCTACGGAAATAGGGCAAACAGGTAGGGAGGTCATGGAACAGATCACAGGGGAGGAGGTGCTGGCTATCTTGAGGCAAATCAGAGTGGATAAATCCCCAGGACCGAACATGGTATTCCCACTGACCTTGAGGGAGGCTAGTGTTGAACTTGCAGGGGCCCTGGCAGACATATTTAAAATGTCAGTATTCACGGGGGAGGTGCCAGATGATTGGAGGGTGGCTCATGTTGTTCCGTTGTTTAAAAAAGGTTCCAAAAGAAATCCGGGAATTAGAGGCTAGTAAGTTTGACGTCAGTGGTGGGCAAGTTATTGGAAGGTGTGGTAAGGGATAGGATCTACAAATATTTGGATAGACTTATTAGGGAGAGTCAACATGGTTTTGTGCGTGGTAGGTCATGTTTGACCAATCTATTAGGATTTTTCCAGGAGGTTACCAGGAAAGTGGATGAAGGGAAGGTGGTGGATGTTGTCTACCTGGATTTCAGCAAGGCCTCT
The DNA here is from genome assembly GCF_965287045.1 of Carcharhinus amblyrhynchos. NCBI lineage: Eukaryota > Metazoa > Chordata > Chondrichthyes > Carcharhiniformes > Carcharhinidae > Carcharhinus > Carcharhinus amblyrhynchos. The sequence continues at coordinate 9,111,381 of NW_027649778.1, forward strand.
GATAAGATCCCTCGTGGGAGGTTAGTTAGGAAGGTTCAGTCGCTAGGTATATATGGGGAGGTAGTAAATTGGATTAGACACTGACTCAATGGAAAAAGCCAAAGAGTGGTTGTGGAGGACTGCTTCTCTTGAGTGGAGGCCTGTGACAAGTGGTGTGCTGCAGGGATCGGTGTTGGGTTCATTGTTGTTTGTCCTCTATATCAATGATCTGGATGATAATGTGGTAAATAGGATCAGCAAATTTGCTGATGATACAAAGATTGGAGGTGTAGTGGACAGTGAGGAAGGTTTTCAAAGCTTGCAGAGGGATTTGGACTAACTAGAAAAATGGGCTGAAAAATGGCAAATGGAATTTAATGCAGACAAGTCTGAGGTATTGCACTTTGGAAGGACAAACCAAAGTAGAACGTACAGAGTAGAATGGTAGGACTCTGAAGAGTGTAGTTGAACAGAGGGTTCTGGGAATACAGGTACAGAATTTTCTAAAAGTGACGTCACAGGTGGATAGGGTCGTAGAGTGCTTTTGGTACATTGGCCTTTATAAATTGGAATATCAAGTATAAAAGTTGGACTGTTATGGTAAGGTTGTATAAGGCATTGGAGGCTGAATTTAGAGTATTGTGTACAGTTTTGGTCACCTAGTTACAGGAAGAATGTAAATAAGGTTGAAAAAACGCAGAGAAGGATGTTGCTGGGACTTGAGAAGCTGAGTTACAGTGAGAGATTGAATAGGTTAGGACTTTACCCCCTGGAGCGTAGAAGAATGAGGGAAGATTTGATAGTGGTGTATAAAATTTTGATGGGTATAGATACAGTAATTCCAAGCAGGCTTTTTCCACTGAGGCTAGAGGAGAAAAAAACCAGAGGGCATGGGTTAAGGGTGAAAGGAGAAAAGTTTAAAGGGAATATTAGGGGGGGATTCTTCACGCAGAGTGGTGGGAATGTGGAATGAGCTGTCGGATAAAGTGGTAAATGCAGGGTAACTTTTAACATTTAAGAAAAACTTGGACAGGTTCATGGATGGGACGGGTGTGGAGGGATATGGTCCAAGTGCAGGTCAGTGGGACTAGGCAAAAAATGGTTCGACACAGACAGGAAGGGCCAAAAGGCCTGTTTCTGAGCTGTAATTTCCTATGGTTCTAGTGCCTTAATGGACACAATACTGCAGCTGAATTCTAACCAGTGTTTCCTCAGGGTTTTAGTACAATGTTCTTGCTTTTGTAACCTATACATCCTAATAATAAAACCAAGGAACCCATCAGTTTGACCAGCCGCCTTCAAAGAGTTGTGCATCTCAACCACCACCGCACCCCTTCACTCCCCCAGGTGCTCTGGTTTCCTCCCACACTCCAAAAATGTGCAGATTAGGTGCATGGCCATGATATACTGACCCTTAATGTCCCAAAATGTATAGATTAGTGGGTAAATACGTAGGGTGCTGGGATAGGGCCTGGGTGGGATGCTCTGTTAGAGAGTCGATGCAGACTTGATGGGCCGAATGGCCTCTTTCTGCACTGTAGGATTGTATGTGTTCATGTCACTTATCCAAATAGTTCCTATTGCACCTAGTATTCCCAGGCAATCCCCCATCCAAGTCTTTGCCAGTCCTGAGTCTGCTTAGCTTCCAAGGTCAAATGTTTTCAGACTAGTACTTGAACATTAACATGTCTGTACTCCCCAAAATAGCTGGCTATGCCAGTGTCCACTTTCAGTGTTTTTCTTTTGCCAAAGGTTCTTTCATTTCCCTAATAATAGGAGGGATTACTATTTAACGGGTGAAAAGCTGCAGCACGCTACGGTGCAGAGGGACCTGGGGGTCCTCGTGCACGAGTCGCAAAAACCCAGTCTGCAGGTGATCAAGAAGGCGAATGGTATGCTGGCCTTTATAGTGAGGGGGATAGAATATAAAAGCAGGGAGGTCTTGCTGCAACTGTACAGGGTACAGGTGAGGCCACAGCTGGAGTGCTGTGTGCAGTTTTGGTTGCCGCACTTGCAGAAGGATATTTTAGCCTTGGAGGGAGTGCAGAGGAGATTCACTAGGCTGATACCGGAGATGAGGGGGTTGGACTACGAAAAGAGACTGAATAGACTGGGTCTGTAATCGCTGGAGTTTAGAAGGATGAGGGGGGATCTTATAGAGACATATAAGATAATGAAAGGGATGGATAAGGTAGAGGTAGAGAGATTCTTCCCGCTTAGAAAGGATAGCAGGACCGGAGGGCACAGCCTCAAGATTGCGGGGGGGGGGGGGGGGGGACTGCTTCACTCAAAGGGTGGTGAATCTCTGGAATTCTCTGCCCGTTGCAGTGGTGGAGGCTACCTCGCTAAATATATTTAAGTCACGGGTAGATAGGTTTTTGACAGACAAGGGAATTAAGGGTTATGGGGAGGAAGCAGGAAAGTGGAACCGATCCACTTCAGATCAGCCATGATCTTATTGAATGGCGGGGCAGGCTCGAGGGGCTAGATGGCCTACTCCTGTTCCTATTTCTTATGTTCTTATGTTCATTGAAATACATAATATTTTTCAGGGGGTAAATACTGAGGGGCCATTTCCTCTTGGCTGTTCAATTCTGGCTCAGATAAGTGTGTATGGAATTTGCACATTCTTCCCGTGTCTGCACAGGTTTCCTCCTGGTGCTCTGGTTTTCTCCTACAAGCCAAAGATGCGCAGGTTAGGTGGATTGGCCATGCTAAATTGACCCTTAGTGTCAGGGGGATACATGGGGTTACAGGATTAGGGCCTGGGTGGGATTGTTGTCATACAGACTCAATGGCCTCCTTCTACACCATAGGGATTCTATTCTATGATGAGGCCACAATGTCAGGATAAGCAATCATAGAGAAGAAATTTCTTCACTCGAGGGCTGTGAATGTTCAATCGTAATGCACAATCTACAGTGAATTCAACAGATTTTTGGGCAGTTAAGGGAGTCACAGGATAGGACAAGGAAATGGATTACAGATGGTTGGTTGCCCATGATTTTACTGAAGGGGGGAGCAGGCTCCTTCCCCCATTCCAGTCAGTGTACAGATCACAAGAGCTGCATCAGAGTGCTGCTTCTCCATGTACACTGCCAGACTTGGTGAACGTGCCACTCAGGTTGGCACAGAATTCTATACAAAGAGATGGCTGAAACGCACATTTCAAATCATCGCTAAACACCCGGTGCTCTCTATTACCTGAAAACCCAGAATCTTTTTCCGACTCTCCCAGTGACAGCCGGTGGTTCTTCCCAACACTTCCCGTGGGGCTCCTTTTCTCTGTCTGTCCGTACTGACTGTCTGGCATATTTTCCAATTTAACCGACACCCCGTTCATTCTGTCCTTTGGAGTTTTGCGGGAGGTTCTGGAGCTGATGGCTGTGGGCAGTTTATCCTGAGACATGGTTCTCTGAAGGCATAAAACATTCAGAATAGAAAGAATATTAATAATCGCATTTGGAATTAGAATCATAAATTCTCTACAGTGCAGAAAGGGGCCATTTGGCCCATGCAGCCTGCACTAACAACAATCCTACCCAGGCCACTTCCCCATAACCCTGTATATTTCCTGCTAATTTCACTGATATCAAGGGGAAATTTAGCAATCGACGTAATCCACACAATTTTGGAATGTTTTTAACAAGTCCCCTTGAACAACCTGGCACCCTCTTCCATCTTTTCACTAAAAAGGATAACAGCAAAGAAGGGAGGAGGCCACTCAGTCCGTTCTAGCCCTCCACTGAACAAGTCCTGCTCTGTCCCTGCCACTCAGGGAGTTTACTTTTCTCTCAAGTTTCCCCCAGTCCAATTTAAATTTGAAATCATTGATCGATTCCACTTCCACCACCCTCAAAAAGGCAGCGCAGAATGTGGCAAACAGGTTTACGAGGACGACAGCAAGAGTGAGCGGTTAGTGTAATCAAAAAAGCTGAACAGAGAAGACGGCTGATGGAGGTCTCTAAAATGGCAAAGCAGTTTGATATGACAGACACGGAGAAAATGTTTTCACTTGTGGAGCAGCTCAAAACATAGGGCAATACATGCAAGATAAACCCAATTGGGAATTCAGTTGGAACATTTAGAAAGTGATGCGAGGGTAGAACTCACTACCACAAGGAATGGGAGAATAATTTAGTTATTTTGGGGAAGTTGGATGCACACCTGGACGGAAAGAATAAAACATTGTGTTGTTAGGATAAGTAAGAGCGTGGGAGGAGGTTTATGAGATGCATAAACAGCACAGTGTTTAGCACTGCAACCTTACAGCACTAGGGACCTGGGTTCAATTCCCAGCTTGGGTCACTGTCTGTGTGGAGTGTTCTTCCCATGTCTGAGTGGGTTTCCTCTGGTTTCCTCCCATAGCCCAAAAGCTGTGCTGGTTAAGTACGTTGGCCATGCTAAATTCTCCCTCAGTGGACCCGAAAAGGTGCTGGAGTGTTGCGACCAGGAGATTTTAACACTACAATGAAGTTACTGTGAATGTGATACTAATAAATAAGCTTTGAAAAAAGAAATCGACAAACACCAGTGTGGGTAGCCAATTGCTTGGCCCCTTCTGTGCTGTAAAATTCCTTGCAACCATTTGGTCCCCTTGCGCTCAAGAGAACATTAGCAATTTGTTCACCAATCGCAGGCCACAGGAAAACAACAAGAGCTCTCCACCGTGGCTGGACGAAGGCCAGCTTTGCACAAATAGCACACTGGCAAGGTGGAGAATGCAAACTGCAGTGTTCGGGCACAAGCAAACATTTATTTAAAAAAAAGAATGAGAACAATTGTAACTTATTAGTTTCCTAATCCGAATTTCTGGTGCATCAGGAAATTACAGCAGGTAAAGAATTCAGCAGAAGATGCAGGAAGCAGGACTCAGACAAATATTAAACCTTCCCACATAAACAGCCATCGTGGTCTAATCCGCAATTGATTAGTGACACAGGATGCAGCACAAGTAGGACAGAAACTGAACCGAGTGTGAAACAGAGATTTAATTAAATGGGAAATAGAAGCTGAGGTTTAAAAACGGCAAATCTTTGGACAATTTAAACAGCAAATACTAAGCAACATTTGCTGGAGGTTTGGCAGCGGGTATTTTTAACCCCTTAGTTCCTGTCTCACACTGTGGTGACTCGGACAGATGTGGTCTGCTGCTGACTGAAGGTCACGTGGGGCTTACAACAACCTGAAAAATTGCTCTCCATTCTGCAAAATTCCTCTTTTCCCTCTGGACTGCTGTAGCAACAGAAACTGGACAACACACTTACCTGGTGGGATTTCCCAGCTATTCCCACCTGCAGGAATCTCGTCTCACTGAAGGTGGGGAGGTGATAGTCTAGCAAAATACCACTAGGTTATTAATCTAGAAGCGCAGCTAATATTCTGGGGACCCGGGTTCAAATCCCACCATGGCAGATGGTGGAATGTGAATTCAAAAATACCTGGAATTGAGAATCTACTGATGACCATGAAACCATTGTCGATTGTTGGAAAAACCCATCTGGTTCACTATATGTCCTTTTAGGGAAGGAAATCTGCCATCCTTACCCAGTCTGGGCTACATGTGACTCCAGAGCCACAGCAATGTGGTTGATTCTCAACTGCCCTCCAAGGGCAATTAGGGATGGGCAATAAATACTGGCCAGTCAGCGACACCCATGTCCCAAGACTGAATAAAGAGGTGACCCCCACCCCCTGATTGCGGCAGGAGGTGGAGACTCACAAAACAGTGTAAACAATGCTGGTCAATCACAAGTTGCCTCCATCACCTGAAAATCTCACCCATTAACAAATCCGAACAATAACCTTCCCCGCTCTTTAGAAATATGATTTTTTTTTGTAAACTAATCCCACAAGGAGCTGTGACAACTACTTCCTCCCCAAATACCTGGCAATTCAGCCCAATATTTACAATTTGATAAGAATGACCCCACTTATTTAAGTCATTTGCTTAAGTCCACTTTTACGCGTACCCTCCTTGGATTCTGTATCCGCACCTCTTCCTCTCCCATATCCCACGTTAACCCTCAGCCCCTTCAAAGCACAGTACAGCACAGGAACAGGCCATTCAGCCCTCCAAGCCTACGCTGATCACGATGCCTGCCTAAACTAAAACTGTATGCACTTTGAGTCCATATCCTTCCATTCCCATCCTATTCATTTTCTGTCGAGTTGCCCCTGGTGGCTGCACGGTAGCACAGTGGTTAGCACTGCTGCTTCACAGCTCCAGGGTCCTGGGTTTGATTCCTGGCTCAGTTCTGTGTGTGTGTGGAGTTTGCACATTCTCCTCGTGTCTGCGTGGATTTCCTCTGGGTACTCCGGTTTCCTCCCACAGTCCAAAGATGTGCAGGTTAGGTTGATTGGCCATGCTAAGAAATTGCCCCTTAATATCCAGGGATGCGTAGGTTAGAGGGATGAGTGGATATAATATGTAGGGATATGGAGGTACGGCCTGAGTGGGATTGTGTTCGTTGCAGACTCGGTGGGCCAAAGGGCCTCTTTCTGCACTGCAGGGTTCTATGATATTAAATGTTGCTATTATAACTGCTCCCACTACCTTCGGGGCAGCACGTTCCAGACATTCACCACCCTATGTGTAAAATAAAAACTTGCCTCACACATCTCCTCTGAACTTTTCCCCATGCACCTTAAACCTATGTCCCCCAGTACTTGGCTTTTCTACCCTAGGAAAGAAATCTGACTATCCACTCTGTCCATGCCACTCAATCTTGTAAACCTTTATCAGGTCACCTCTCAACCTCTGCCATTCCAGTGAGAATAAATAGAGTTTATCCAATTTGTCCTTATAGCTAATACCCTCCAGACCAGGAAACATGCTGGTAAACCTCTTCTGTACCCTCCCCAAAGCATCCACATCCTTATGGTAGTGTGACTACCAGAATTGTACACAATATTCTAATTGGCAGCATGACCTGCCAATTTTGCAAGCTTGCCATATGCCTTGACTACATTATCCACCTGTGTTCCTCTTTGTGATTGGTGCACATGTACGTCTGCCTGTCGACACTCCTAAGGGTTCTACCATTTACTGTATAATTCCTACCGGCACTGGACCTTCCAAAATGCATTATCTCACAATTGTCCATTTCTTCGCCCAAGTCTCCAAGTGGGTCTATATCTTGCTGTATCCTCTGACAACCCTCTTCACTATCCACAACTCCTCCAATTGTTGTGTAATCTGTGAATTTACTAATCAGACTAGCTATATTTTCCTTCAAATCATTTCTATATACTATGAACAACAAGTCCCAGAACTGATGAGCCCTGTGGAACAGTTAGTTACAGCCTTCCATTCAGGAAACACCCCTGCATTGCTACCCTCTGTCTTCTACGGCCAAGACAGTTCTGTATCCATCTTGCGAGCTCTCAACTGATCCCGCGTGACTTCACCTTTCGTACCAGTCTACCATGAGGTAACTTGTCAAAGATTTTATTGAATTCCACATAGACAATGTACACTGCCCTTCCCTCATCTATCATCTTCATCACTCCTTCAAAAAACTCAATCAAGTTAGTGAGACATGACCTCCCCTTCACAAAAAAACATGCTGGCTATCACTAATAAGCCCACTTGTTTCCAAATGTGGGTAAATCCTGTCCACTATCTTTGAGTAGACCAAACCTTTCCCTGGCTACCCTCTTGCTCTTTACATATGTATAAAGTGCCATAAGATTTTCCTTAATCCTATTTGCCAATGACTTTTCATGACCCCTTCTAGATCTCCTAACTCCTTCTTACGTTCTTTATATTCTTCAAGGGCTTCATCTGTTTTAAGCCTTTTAGACTTTACGAATGCTTTATTTTTGACAAGGATCATAATATCCCTCATTATCCAGAATTCCCAGTACTTGCACATTTATTCTTCATCCTCACAGGTACATGCTGGTCCTGAATTCCAATCAACTGACATTTGAAAGACTCCCACATTAGATGTTGATTTACCCTCAAACAGCCTCCCCCAATCTACACTCTCCAAATCCTGCCTAATGTTGTTGTAGTTAGTGTCCTCCCTAACTTAACCTTCACCCGAGGACCACTCTTGCACCTTAAAACTTACAGAATTATGATCACTGTTCCCAAAATGCTCTCCTACTGAAAGTTTGATCACCTGTCTGGGCTTATTCCTGAATACCAGGTCCAATATAGCTCCTTCCCAAGTTGGGCAATTTACATACTGTTTCAAGAAACCTCCTGAACACTCTTTACAAATTCTTCAGACCCAACCCCAAAGATCCCCCATATTCATCGACTCCTTCTCACCCCAACTGACTCCCCTCCCCCAACACTGACCCCCGCCCCTACAGCATTAAGCCCCAACCCCCCTCCCCCCCAGCACTGATCCTCACTCCCAATGACCCCAATACAGGCCCCCCACTCCCCCCCAGCACTGATCCCCAGTCCCCCCAACACTTGGCCCCCACTCCCACTCCCCCCAACACTTGGCCCCGGAACCCCCCCCCCCCAAACACTTGGCCCCCACTCCCCACCAGCACTGACACCCACTCCCACTCCACCCACTTGGCCCCCGATCCCCCCCAGCACTGACCCCCGTGCCCCCTCTCTCCACCCAGCACTGATCCCCGCCCCCCATTCCCCCCAAGCACTGATCCCCTCCTCTCCCCCAACACCGGCCCCCGTGCCCCCTCCTCTCCCCCAACACCGGCCCCCGTGCCCCCTCCTCTCCCCCAACACCGGCCCCCGTGCCCCCTCCTCTCCCCCAACACCGACCCCCGTGCCCCCTCCTCTCCCCCAACACCGACCCCCGTGCCCCCTCCTCTCCCCCAACACCGACCCCCGTGCCCCCTCCTCTCCCCCAACACCGGCCCCCGTGCCCCCTCCTCTCCCCCAACACCGACCCCCGTGCCCCCTCCTCTCCCCCAACACCGGCCCCCGTGCCCCCTCCTCTCCCCCAACACCGGCCCCCGTGCCCCCTCCTCTCCCCCAACACCGACCCCCGTGCCCCCTCCTCTCCCCCAACACCGACCCCCGTGCCCCCTCCTCTCCCCCAACACCGACCCCCGTGCCCCCTCCTCTCCCCCAACACCGACCCCCGTGCCTCCCCCCCAATTTTCTCTCCTTATTAACTTGCAGCCTCTGCCCCCCTCCCCCAGTCCCCCAATCCTTTATGCGGGCTCAGCCGTCATTTACCGGCCCAAATTCGGCACTGGCCTTGTAGAAGACCTCGCTCTCCGATCTCAGGGCCGGGCTCCCCGGTCTGTTTATCACTCGGACACCGATGTCCAACTCTCCCCGCGCGGCCCTTACCTCCGACTCCAACCGCCGCCGCCTCCGCCGGAGTCCCCCTCCCCCGGGGCGGGGCCTTCCTCTCACCCAAACCTGCTGCCGGGACCCTGCCCGCCTCCCTCTCAGATTGACAGCCCCCTGGACCAATGGGCAGCCGCTGTCCGGCACAGCTCCACCTGCGGCGGGTCGGGCCCCAGCAGGTTAGGTTGCGCCGCCTCCCGTGCGGGTCCGCGTGAGGGCGGCGTGATTGACAGGCCGTTTCCAGGGCGACCGGACACACGCGCCGCTCCTCCAGTTCTGCAACGTGACCTGAGTTCTGCAGGCTTGCAAACACTGGGAGCTGCAGCCTTGGGATGAGACGGTGCCAAGGCAAAAGGAGTAGGCAACTGTGCAAACACTACAAGGGCAAATAATTGCAACCAGAGGCAATAATGCAAAGTGTGCAAACTAGAGGCCCTGAGAATGGTGCAAAGAGGACAAGATAAATGCAAGCATGAAAAAAACTGCACATCACAGGCTCAAATAATAATCTTAAGTTTAAAGTTAGTGCATCATAGAAACCCTACAGTGCAGAAAGAGATCCTTCGGCCCATCGAGTCTGCACCAAACACAATCCCACCCAGGCCCTACCCCCATATCCCTACATATTTTACCCGCTAATCACTCTAACCTAAGCATCCTAGTACACTAAGGGGCAATTTTAGCATGGCCTATCAACCTAACCTGCACATCTTTGGACTGTGGGAGGAAACCGGAGTACCCGGACGAAACCCATGCAGACACAAGGAGAATGTGCAAACTCCACATAGATAATGACCCGAGCTGGGAATCGAACCCAGGTCCCTGGAGCTGTGAAGCAGCAGTGCTAACCACTGTGCTACCATGCAGCCCAGTAGTGTCACAAGTAGGCTTGCATTAACCTACACATCTTTGGACACTAAGGGGCAATTTAGCATGGCCAATCCACCTATCCTACACATCTTTGGACACTAAAGGGCAATTTAGCTTGGCCAATCCAAACCTGCACATCTTTGGATACTTTGCGGGTAATGTCTTTGAAAGTTGCTTCGCTGAAAGAAAGCAAAGAATTGACATAAATGGATCTTTTCCTGATTGGCAGTTAGTGACTAGTGGGGTTCTGCAGGGATCTGTTAGCGCCCCAGCTGATCACATTATATATTAATGACTTGGAAGCGGGAACTAAATGTATTATCTCCAAATTTGCAGAATATACAAAGTTGGGTGGGAGGGTGAGCTGTGAGGAGGATACAGAGATGCTTCAGTGTGATTTAGACAGGCTGAGTGTGTAGGCATGTGCACAGTAGATGCAGTATAATGTGGATAAATGTGAAGTTATCCACTTTGGTAGCAATAATAGGAAGATAATTACTTGAAAATTGAGAGAGGTTGAAACTCAACAAGACCTTGGAGTCCTCATGCATAATTCGGCAAAAGTAAGTGCGCAGATGCCTCATAGCGCCAGGGACCCATCTTCAATTCTGGCCTTCGGTGAGTGTCTGTGTGGAATTTGCACATTCTCCCTGTGCCTGCTTGGGTTTCCTCCGGGTGCTCCGGTTTCTTCCCACAGTCCAAAGACGTGTAGGATTGGCCATGCTAAATTGTCCCTTAGTGTCTCAAGTTAGAGGGATTGGGGGGGGGGTAAATACATGGAATTATGGGGATAAAGCCTGGATAAGATGCTCTTGAAAATTGGTGCAGACTTGATGGGCTGAATGGCCTCCTTCTGCACTGTGGGTTTTCTATAATTTCTATGATCTCTGTCTTAAAGGGATGACCCCTTATCTTTAAATAGTGACCCCTAGTTCTAGATTCACCCACATGGGAAACATCCTTTCCACAACCACCTTGTCAAAACTTCTCAGAATCTTATGTGTTTTGATCTAGTCACTTCTTACTCTTCTAAACCGCAGCAGGTACAAGTCTAGTCTGCCCAACTTTTCCTTGTAAGACAGCCCACCCATTACAGGTGTTATTCTGGGACACCTTCTCCGAACTGCTTCCAATGCAGAGGCGGTGACGTAGTGTATATTGGACAAGTGATCCAGAGGTAGTGCGATGGGGACCTGGGTTCGAATCCCACCACGGCAGATGGTGAATTCATGGCAAATCTGGAATTAAAAGTCTAACGTAAATACCCATTTGGTTCACTGGTACCCCTTTTAAGAAGAAAATCTGCCATCCTTACCTGGGCCTGGATTCTATGTGACTCCAGACTCTGAAATGTCCAGAAAGTCATTCAGCCAGTGACACCTACATCCTAATGTTAAATAAAACTTCCTTAAATGAGGGAACTAATACTATACACAGTATTCGAATGGATTTTATTACAAAAGCTTCTTTTGTAATCAATTCCCCTCGCAGTAAATGATCACATTCTTAACCACTCAAGTTAGGGTTGAAGGGCCTATTTCCATGCTATAAACCTCTATGACTCTAGAACTACGAGTCTACTCACTGCGCCTGCATACTAACCTTTGCAAATCATGCACAAGGTCACCCATAATCCCTTTCCTTTAGACAAAATATTTTACTCTGTTGAGCTCTGACAAAGGGTCACCCTGACTCAAAACCATAGCCACCTGACGAAGGGACAGGCTGTCCCGAAAGCTTGCGGCTTTTGCTACAAATAAACCTGTTTGGACTGGTGTGGTGGGATTTCTTCCTGTCAAAACCATAGAACCATAGAAAATTACAGCTCAGAAACAGGCCTTTTGGCCCTTCTTGTCTGTGCTAAACCATTTTTTTGCCTAGTCCCACTGACCTGCACTTGGACCATATCCCTCCACACCCCTCTCATCCATGAACCCGTCCAAGTTTTTCTTAAATGTTAAAAGTGACCCCGCATTTATCTGGCAGTTCATTCCACACTCCCACCACTCTCTGCGTGAAGAAGCCCCCCCCCCCTAATATTCCCTTTAAACTTTTCCCCCTTCACCCTTAGCCCATGTCCTCTGGTTTTTTTTCTCCCCTAGCCTCAGTGGAAAAAGCCTGCTTGCATTCACTCTATCTATACCCATCAAAATCTTATACACCTCTATCAAATCTCCTCTCATTCTTCTACGCTCCAGGGAATAAAGTCCTAACCTATTTAATCTCTCTCTGTAACTCAGCTTCTCAAGTCCCGGCAACATCCTTGTGAACCTTCTCTGCACTCTTTCAACCTTATTTACATCCTTCCTGTAACTAGCTGACCAAAACTGTACACAATACTCTAAATTCGGCTTCACCAATGCCTTATATAACCTCACCATAACACTCCAACTTTTATACTTGATAATCTGATTTATAAAGGCCAACTTTGGCTCCATTCTCTCTCCCCAGATGCTATCAGAGCTGCTGAGATTTTCCAGGGTTTTCTGCTTTTGTTTCAGGTCTGTTTTGCTTTTATCTTTTGGTTTCATTCTTCCTGCCCATCCTACATTGTTCTCCCTTTTGCGGATATTTTGCTCATTCACTTTGCAGATTTCTTATTTTTTTAATTCATTTGTTGGACACGGGCATCGCTGGCTGGCCAACATTCATTGCTAGTTCCCATGTTCAGAGGGCAACTGAGAGTCGACCTCATTGCTGTGGATCTGGAGTCATATGAGTTTAGACGCAGAAGCTGATCCCCTTTTGAGAAGCCATGCCCAAATTCCCCAAAAAAGGAATACCGTGCTTCGTAATCTGTTAAAGGAGTTTGGGAAGGTATCAACTGTTCCATGGTGTTAAGGGTAAGATCCTGGCATGGATGGAGGATTGGCTGACTGGCAGAAGGCAGAGAGTGGGGATAAAGGGGCTTTTTCAGGATGGCACCCGGTGACTAGTGGTGTGCCTCAGGGGTCAGTGCTGGGATCACAACTTTTCACAATACACAGTAACAATTTGGAAGAAGGAACTGAAGGCGCTGTTGCTAAGTTTGCAGATGAGACAAAGATATGTAGAGGAACAGGTAGTATTGAGAAAGCAGAGGGGCTGCAGAAGGACATGGACAGGTTAGGAGAGTGGGCAAGGAAGTGGCAGATGGAATATGGAAAAGTGCGAGGTTATGCACTTTGGAAGGAGGAATGGAGGCATAGACCACTTTCTAAATGGGGAAATGCTTAGGAAATCAGGAACACAAAGGGACTTGAGATCGTTGTTCAAGGTTAACGTGCAAGTTTATTCGGCAGTTAGGAAGGCAAATGCAATATTAGCATTCATGTCAAGAGGGCTAGAATACAAGAGCAGGGATGTACTTCTGTGACTGTATAAGGCTCTGGTCAGACCCCATTTGGAGTATTGTGAGCAGTTTTGGCCCCGTGTCTGGACTTGGAAAGGGTCCAGTGGAGGTTCACAAGGATGATCCCTGGAAGGTAGACTTGTCGTATGAGGAACAGTTGAGAACTCTGGGTCTGTACTCAGAGTTTAGAAGGATGGGGGGAGATCTTATTGAAACCTACAGTGATACTGCGAGGCCTGGATAGAGAGGATGTGGAGAGGATGTTTCTACTAGTAGGAAAAATTAGAACCAGAGGGCACAACCTCAGGCTAAAGGAATGATCCTCTAAAACAGAGGAGGAATTTCTTCAGCCACAGGGTGGTGAATCTTTGCTGCAGAAGGCAGTGAGGCCAGGTCATTCATGTTTAAGACAGAGGTAGACAAATTCTTGATTCATAAGTGGGTCAGGGGTTATGGGGAAAAGGCAGGAAAATGGGGATGAGAAAAATATCAGCCATGATTGAATGATGGAGCAGACATGATGGGCTGAATGGTCTAATTCTGCTCCTATGTCTTATGATCTTCATTCACATTTAGAGGTTTATTAACAGAAATACCTGACATTCACTTTAAGTGAACAATTAATAAGTTTTTTTAACCAACAGGGGAACTTTAAACAAATAGCATACCATTTAAAGTAAGATACTACTGTCATGCTGTTCAAATAAATACAAGGACCACTCATAACCAAAAAAGAAAATAGAAATGTAGTCACTCTCAAGAAATATACAACCAGTGTTTTGACTTTGGAAACACTTTGGAGTTCTGTTGATTCCGCTGTCTGTAGGCTCTCTTTGATTTTGGTACCTTCATTAGATAGATGGAGAGTTCTGTTAGTTTTTTTTTCGATGGCAGGGAGCTGCTCTTCCCTTTCTAGGTGTTTAGAGGTGGCAGCCCTTCTGTTCAACTAACTAAACTGAACTGAAGGCACGCACTTGAGTTCCTGTTTGTAACCTTGATGATCTAATTAACTTTCCAACACCTGGATTGATCTGATGTTGTCAACAACAGCCAAATTCAAATTTGATAGGTTCCTGATAGCTGAGTGTCTTCTTTAAACTGATAGACCATCAAAATTCAAAAGGCTGTTGCCATTGTAAACCTGACGCTTGGTCCTCATTACAAATGTTGCAATCTGTGTACCCAGTGTGCCCCCACATTTTAAACATCCAAGCACCGAACACAAAACCAGCTCTTAAAGGGACCATACTTCGCAAATTCAACTTCACAACACACATGTATACCAGACCAGATATGGGTGGCAGATTTCTTTCCCTAAAGGGACATTAGTGAACCAGATGGGTTTTTCTGACAATGGACAATGGTTTCATGGTTATCAGTAGTTCTGAATTCCAGATATTTCTTATTGAATTCAGCAGATGATGGAACTTGAACCTGGGTCCCCGAACATTAGCTGGGTTTCTGGATTAATACCACGAGGCCATCGCCTCTCCTTATGTCCTCTTCACAACTTATTTCCCTTTGGCTTATTACATCTTGCCAACTGGAAAATGAACATTTATGTCTACTCCCTATTTCCTATTAGACGGCCAATCTTCTACCCGTGTCAAAATGTTACACCCTTCCCCACAGCACGAGCTTTAATTTTCCACAAAATCTTTGATGCAGAACTTTATAAAATGCATTCTGGAAATCTATGTACAGTACATCCACAGGTTCCCCTTTAACCACAGCTCATGTGACTCATTCAGAGACCTCCAATAAATTGGTTAAACACAATTTCTCTTTCACAAAACCAGGTTGACTCTGCCTTGCTACCTTGAATTTATCCAAATAAGCTGCAATACTGTCCCTAATAATAACTTTGAACATTTGCCCCAAGAGAAAAGTTAACTGGTCTGTAGTATCTGACTTTCTGTCCCCTTCCCCTCGTAAATAAAGGAGTTACATTTGCAATTTTCCAATCTGATGGAACCTTCCCTGAATCATAGAATTCCTACAGTGCGGAGAAGGCCATTCAGCCCATTGAAGCTGCACCAACAACAATCCCACCCTCTCCCTTATAGAGGTCTATAAAATAATGAGGGGCACAGATCATCTAGACAGTCAATATCTTTTCCTAAAGGTAGGGGAATCTAAGACTATAGAGCATAGGTTTAAGGTGAGAGGGGAGAGATACAAAAGTGTGCAGAGGGGAAATTTTTTCACACAGAGGTGGTGAGTGAAACAAGCTGCCAGAGGCTGGTACAATTTTGTCTTTTTAAAAGCATTTAGATAGTTACATGGTACGATAGGTATAGAGGGATATGGGCCAAATGCGGGCAAATGGGATTAGTTTAAGGGATTTTAAAAAAAAGGGAGGCATAGACAGGTTGGGTTGACAAGTTTCCATGCTATAAACCTCTATGACTCTCCCTGTAAACCCACATATTACCCTGCTAATCCCCCTAACATTAAGGAGCAATTTAACATGGTCAATCCACCTAACTTCCACATCTTTGGCATCTAGGGAATTTTGTGATAAAAAGCAATGCATCAATTATCTCATTAGCCACTTATTTTACGACCCAACGCTGGGGTGAATATCTTCAGGACCTGGGGAACTTGTCAGTCCATGTATCCAACAATTTGCTTAGTACCAATTCTCTGCCGATTGTAATCTTCAATTCCTACTCGATACTGAATATACTTGTTCAATTCATCTGCCATCTCCTTATTTTCCATTATTAATTCCCCAGACTCAGTTTCTATAAGGCCATCACTTGCATTGCTAATACTTTTCTTTTTAAAATCTCTGTGGATGCTTTCTGTCTGTTTTTATGTTTCTGGCTAGCTTTTCTCTTGTACTCTAACTTTCCCCTCCTTACCAATATTTCTGTCATTCTTTGCTGATTCTTATATTCTGTCCCATTACCACTGTTATATGCCTTTTCTTTAAGTTTGGTACTATCTTCAGCATTTTTAGTTAACCACAGACGGTGGGTCCTCCGCTTGGAAGTTCCCTTTCTTGTTGGATTGCATCTATTCCATGTATTGTGAAATTAAATTATTCATCTATCCCTTAACCTAATTTGCCAGTTCACTTTAGGTGTTTTCATGCCCTTGTTATTGCTCTTATTTAAGTTCAAAATACTAGTCCTAGACCCACTCTTCTCTCTCTCAAAATGAATGTAATGTTCAGTCAATTATTGCCCACATTTCGCTGCCCTTGCAGTGGCAGGCATGCCTGTTGCCACTTGAGGAGCATGACACTTGAGGGAGGCAGTGGCATAATGATATTGTCGCAGGACTAATAATCCACAGACCCAGGGTAATGCTCTGGCGGTCCAGGTTTGAATCCCATCACAGCAGATGGTAAAATTTGAATGCGATTAAAAATAAAATCTGGAAGTAAGAATTTACTGATGACCATGGTAGCATTGTCAATTGTTGGAAAAACCCATCTGGTTCACGAATGTCCGTTAGGGAAGGAAATCTTCCATCCTTACTTGGTCTGGCCTACATGTGACTCCAGATGTACAGCAATGTTGTTGACTCTTAACTGTAGTCTGAAATGACCTCGCAAGCCACTCAGTTCAAGGGAAAGTAGGGATAGGCAAACTAAGTTAACGATACCCACATCCCATGAAAGGATAATGAAAAAAAAATGACAAGCAAATTTATGTAGGTTAATTGTGATCTCCTTGGGGGACCCTTTGTTCAAAGACCCTCACTGCCTGAAACCCTTCCCACCTTCACTTAATAGGAAGTCTCACAACACCAGGTTAAAGTCCAACAGGTTTATTTGGTAGCAAATGCCACTAGCTTTCGGGCCTCCGACCCTTCGTCAGGTGAGTGGAGAGTTCTGATCACAAACAGGGGATATAAAAACACACACACACTCAGTTTACTAGTATGGCATGCTCGCCTTCATTGGCTGGGGTATTGAGTTTAAAAATTGGCAAGTCATGTTGACGCTTCATAGAATGACGATTAGAATGCGAACACTTCAGCAGTCACGGGCATTCGGCCTCTGACCTTTGGCTAAGCGTCCTCCAAATCGGCCTTCATGAAAGCACAGAGTCGCTGAGCAGAAACTGATTGCCAAGTTCCGCACACCTCAACCGGGATCTTGTCACACTATCTGTAACCCCCATGACTTGCCTGGGCTTGCAAAATCTGACTAACTGTCCTGTCTGGAGACAATGCACATCCCTTTAATGTATGCTTAATGCCATCTCCACTCACATTGTCTGCACCTTTAAGGCTTGATTAGCTGTAAAAACCTCGCACTCTCGTCAGTATTCTGTAAACTGAGTGTGTGTCTTTACATCTCCTGTTTGTGATCAGAACTCTGAATTTAAATCTCATCAGCTGTGTGGGGAATTGAACCCCGTGTCCCCCATGCAATAGCCTGGGACTTTGGATTACAAGCCCACTGACACTACCATTTTGCCACCATCTCCCACATACATATTCTTTGCAGGGACTGAACAGATAAGCGGAGGGATGCATAACCTTTCACTCGCACTTTAAGATTACCTTCAGCAGGATCTTTCCAAATACTTCCACAGGAAACAGAGAAACTAGGAGCAGGAGTAGACCATTCGGACCTTTGAGCCTGCCCTGCCATTCATTACAATCATGGCTGATAATCGAATTCAATATCCTAATTTCCCCCCTTCCTCCCCATATCCCAAGTGCTATATCTAATTTCTTCTCAAAATCACACAACGTTTTGGCTTCGGCTACTTTCTGTGGTAGTGAATTCCACACATTCACCACCCTCTGGGTGAAGAAACTTCTCTTTATGTCAGTTATAGAATCCCTACAGTGCAAAAGGAGGCCATTCGGCCCATCAAGCTTGCACCGGCAGCAATCACACCCAGTGTCTATCCCCGTAACCCCAATAATAGTCAATTTAGCATGGCCAATCCACCTAACCTGCACATCTTTGGGCTGTGGGAGGAGGCTGGAGCACTCGGAGGAATTCCATGCAGACACGGGGAGAACGTGCAAACTCCACACATATAGTCATCCAAAGCCAGATTCGAACCCAGGTCCTTTGCGCTGTGAGGCAGCAGTGCTAAACACAGTGCCGTCCCTTCTTAGTCGTAAAAGTTTTACTTCTTATCCTCAAACTACGGTCTCTAGTATACAGTAAATGGCAGAACCCTTAGGAGTATTGATAGGCAGAGGGATCTGGGTGTACAGATACACAGGTCACTGGAAGTGGCAATACAGGTGGAGAAGGTAGTCAAGAAGGCATATGGCATGCTTGCCTTCATTGGCCGGGGTATTGAGTTTAAAAATTGGCAAGTCATGTTGACGCTTTGTAGAATCTTAGTGAGGCCGCACTTGGAATATAGTGTTCAATTCTGGTCACCATGCTACCAGAAGGTTGGGGACGCTTTTTGGAGAAGGTACAGAAAAGATTTACCAGGATATTTCCTGGTATGGAGGGCATTAGCTATGAGGAAAGATTGGAGAAACTTGGTTGTTCTCAATGGAGGTTGAGGGGTGACCTGATTGAAGTCTACAAGATTGTGAGAGGCATGGACATAGTGGATAGTCAGAAGCTTTTCCCCAAGGTAGAAGCATCAATTACTAGGGGCACAGGTTTAAGGTGCAAAGGGCAAGTTTTAAGAGAGATGTATGAGGCAGATTTTTTTACACAGAGAGTGGTGTGTGCCTAGAACTCAATGCCGGGGAGGTAGTGGAAGTAGATACGGTCGTGACTTTTAAGGGGTGTCTTGACAAGTACATGTATGAGATGGGAATAGAGGGATATGATCCCCGGAAGCGTTGGGAGGGGGGTTTTAGTTAAGTCAGGCAGCGTGGTTGGGCAGGTTTGTAGGACCTGTTCCTGTTCTGCGTTCTTTTGTTCTTCGTTCTGGACTCCCCCACTATTGGAACATTCTTTCTGAGTCCACTGTTTAATCCAGTTAGAATTTTATAAGTTTTTATGAAATCCCCTTTCACTTTTCAAACGCTAATGAATACAATTGTAACTGACTTAATCTCTCCTCACATGATAGATCTGCCATCTCAGGAATAAGAACATAAGAACATAAGAAATAGGAGCAGGAGTAGGCTATCTAGCCCTTCGAGCCTGCCCCGCCATTCAATAAGATCATGGGTGATCTGTCGTGGCTCAGTTCCACATTCCCACCCTCTCCCCATAACCCTTAATCCCCTTGCTTATCAAAAACCCATCAACCCGCGTCTTAAAAATATTTACCGAGGCAGCCTCCACCACTTCAACGGGCAGAGAATTCCAGAGATTCACCACCCTTTGAGTGAAGAAGTTCCTCCTCAACTCCGTTCTAAACTGCACCCCCTTTATCTTGAGGCTGTGCCCCCTAGTCCTACTGTCCTTTCTGAGCGGGAAGAGTCTCCCCACCTCTATCCCATCCATCCCATTCATCATCTTATATGTCTCAATGAGATCTCCCCTCATTCTTCTAAACTCTAACGAGTACAAGCCTAGTTTATTCAGCCTCTCCTCATAGCTCAACCCCCTCAACTCCGGTATCAGCCTAGTAAACCTCCTCTGCACTCCCTCCAAGGCCAAAATATCCTTGCGTAAGTGCGGCGACCAAAACTGCACACAGTACTCCAGCTGCGGCCTCACCAATGCCCTATACAGCTGCAGCAAGACCTCCCTACTTTTATATTCAATCCCCCTCGCTATGAAGGCCAGCATCCCATTCGCCTTCCTGACCACCTGCAGGCTGGGTTTTTGCGACTCATGCACAAGGACCCCGAGGTCCCTCTGCACTGTCACCTGCTGCAGTTTTTCGCCACGTAAGTTATAGTCCTTCCTACCATTATTCCTACCAAAGTGGACCACCTCGCACTTGCCAACATTAAATTCCATTTGCCATCACGCTGGTAAAACTTGCACTCCCTCTATAAAAGGACATCCTTCCTCAGATAAGGACATCAAAACTGCACATAATACTCTAGGTGTAGCCTCAACAACACCCTATACAATTGCAGTAAAACATCCCTATTCCTATACTCAAATCCCCTCGATATGAAGGCCAACATATCATTTGCTTGCTAAACCTGCATGCTTACTTACAGCAACCAACGCACTCTCAATTTACACCCATTCAAAAAATAATCCACCTTCCTATTATTGCTAACAAAGTGGATATTTTCTTCCCAACAGAGGTGACCGTGTCGCTAGTTTTAATATACAACCATTTATGCTGTTCTGCTCCCTGCTTTAATACAACATGTCCCCATCCCAGTATTATTGATTCTTTTCACAGCCAAAACACACCCATTTCTAATGGAAAGTGGTGGCCTAGTGGTAACGTCGCTAGACTATTAATCCAGAAACTCAGCTAATGTTCTGGGGACCCGGGTTCGAATCCTGCCACGGCAGATGACGGAATTTGAATTCTATCCGGAATTAAGAATCCGCTGATGACCACTGTTGGAAAAACCCATCTGGTTCACTAATGTCCTTTAAGGAAGGAAATCTGCTGCCCTTAGCAGGTCTGACCCACATGTGACTCCAAGAGCCACAGCGATGCAGCTCTCACAGAGTACAGCACAGTACAGGCCCTTCAGCCCTCAATGTTGTGCCGAGCTATGTCCTAACCCAAGATCAAGCTATCCCGCTCCCTTTCGTTCTGTGTTCTCTCAACTGACCTCCAAGAGCAACTAGGGGTGGGCAATAAATCCTGGCCAGACAGCGACAACCATGTCCTATAAATTACTAATTTAAAAAATGGGCGCAGAGGCCATTCAGCCCCTTCCTACTGCCAAAGAACAGTGCAGCATGGGAACAGGTCCTTTGGCCCTCCAAGCCTGCATCGATCATGATGCCTGCCTAAACTAAGACTGTACACACTTAAAGAGTCCTTATCCACCCATTCCCATCCTATTCATGTATTTATTACATTGCCCCTTAAATGCCACTATCGTACCTGTTTCCCCAGACAGTGCATTCCAGCCATTCACCACTCTCTATGTAAAAAACTTGCCTCGCACATCTCCTCTAAGCTTTCTCCCACGCACCCTAAACTTATGTCCCCTAGTACATTTTTCTACCCTAGAAAAGGACATCTGACTATCCACTCTATCCATTCCAGTCATAATCTTATAAACCTCTACCAAGCCACCCCCCCCGCCCAACTTGCATCACTCCAGTGAGAACAAGCTGTGTTTCTCCAACCTCTCCTCATAGCTAATACCCTCCAGACCAGGCAGCATCCTGCTGAGCCTCTTCTGTACCCTCTCCAACGCATCCACATCTTTCTGGTAGCGTGGCAAACAGAATTGTACGCAATACTCCAAATGAGGCCTAACTAAGCTTATGTACGTGGTGTGGCATTGGACTGGGGTAGGCATAGTAAGTAGTCTCACAACACCAGGTTAAAGTCCAACAGATTTATTAAGTAGCACGAGCTTTCGGAGCGCCGCTCCTTCATCAGGTGAGTGCCGATGAAGGGGCAGCGTTCCCAAAGCTCGTGCTACTAAATAAACCTGTTGGACTTTAACCTGGTGTTGTGAGGCTTTGCACTAAGGTTCTATACAGCTGTGGGCATGACCCACTCTCCCAACATCTCCCACCACCTCCGCGTCAGAAACCCAGCATTCCGTGAGCATTCCCCTCATTTCCCAGAGAACTAACCCTCACTTCCCAGAGCAGTTTGAAAAATCAACCCCGGGCTTCCAGGAATGAGGGAGGTGCCTGCAAGTTTCCAATGCGATCCATAAAAAGCTGTTCGGCATTTCTGCGTCACATTATCACCTTCCCAACTGTACCTTTCAAAGGCCCCAATTGTTTTAAGCTGTAAGTATTTATAGGAGTCTGGGAGATGTTTGGAATCCCATTGACTGTGCGAACGATTTTATTTTTAAAAAGACGCACATTTTGCTCCATTCCATCACCCACTTTAAATACCCACGATCGCAGAATCGCTCTGTCTTAAATTATCTCCCTTGTGGCTCCTAGATTTTTGTACTCATTAACGTTCAAATCATTACAGCACAGAATTTCGGCCTATCATATATAGGCTGCTCCCCTGCCTTTCATCCATAGTCCTGCAGACGCTTCCTCTCCTAACATTCCCCAATTAATAATGGATACCTTTCCCTTATCTCAGCCCAGTAACGCCACTGCTGTTTGCTACTGTGTTCCCCGTTCTGTCATTGTCTTTCTTGCTGTCTTTCATTATGGAATATAGCAGCACAGCGGTTAGCTCTGCCGTCTCACAACGCCAGGGACCTGGGTTTGATTCCGACCTTGGGTGACTCATAGAGTCAAGCGTGGAACCCTACAGTGCAGAAAGAGGCCCTTTGGCCCATCGAGTCTGCACCGAACACAATCCCACCCAGGCCCTACCCCAAATCCCACCCAGACCCTACCTCATATCTCTACATATTATACCCACTAATCCCTCTAACCTACGCATTCCTGGATACTAAAGGACAATTTCTTAGCATGGCCAATCAACCTAACCCGCACATCTTTGTCTGGGTGGGGTTTGTACGTTCTCGTCGTGTCTGTGTGGATAGAATTCCTCCAGAGTGGCGTTTGCTACCAAATAAACCTGTTGGACTTTAACCTGGTGTTGTGAGACGTCTTATTGGAATTCCTCCCGCAGTCCAAAGAAGGATAGGTGGATTAGACACGCTCAGTAAACGCTCGGGGTTACAGGGAGTGGGCCTGGATAAGATGCTGTTTTGGATACTCAAGGACTGCACTGTAGGGATTCCACGGATTCTCCGCAGTGGAGGTGCAATGGTTAACGCTGCTATCTCACAGCGGCAGGGTCTTGGGTTCAATTCCGGCCTGGGGCAACTGAAGAGTGTGGAGTGTGCACATTCTCTCCTTGTCTGCATGGGTTTCCTCCCGCAGTACAAAGGTGTGTAGGTTAGGTGGATTCGCTATGCTAAATTGCTCCTTAGTGTCCAAAGATGTGCAGATTGGTGGATTTGTGATGTTAAATTGCTCCTTTGGACACTAAGGAGCAATTTAGCATAGCAAATCCACTTAATCTACATGTCATTGGACACTAAGATGTGCAGGTTAAGTGGATTGGCTGTGCTAAATTGCAGCTTAGTGTCCCAAGATGTGCAAGTTAGGTGGGTTGGCTATGCTAAATTGCAGCTTAGTGTCCCAAGATGTGCAAGTTAGGGGCAATTTAGCATGGCCAATCCACCTTAGTGTCCAAAGATGTGCAGGTTAGGTGGATTGGCCATGCTAAATTGCCCCTTAGTGTCCAAAGATGTGCAGGTTAGGTGGATTGGCCATGCTAAATTGCCCCTTAGTGTCCAAAGATGTGTAGGTTAGGTGGATTGGCCATGCTAAATTGCACCTCAGTGTCCCAAGATGTGCAAGTTAGGTGGATTAGCCATGGTAAATGCATGGGGTTACGGGGATAGGGTAGGGTGGTGTAGGCTTGGGTAAGGTGCTTATTTGGAGAGTCAGTGCAGACTCGATGAGACAAGTATCCTCTTTCTGCTCTGTCGGGATGATGTACATCATCCCAACAGAGAGTAGTTACTAATTATACATTTGGTCCCCACAATTGAATTTCACCCAAACACAAGTATCCTGAATTCATTTTTAATAAGTATATTTTATTGCATAGTTGAGGGTAGCTGAGTGGTGGTCTTTGGCTGGCCCAGACCCAGAATGAAATATGAGCTTCTATTCAACTGGGCAACAAGTACATGTAGGATGGTTCTAGGATTGGGCAGTGATGAAGCTCAACGGTAAGCAAACTTAGGAAGTCATTAAGCAAGATGGGAATTATTTTACTCTTATCACTCAAGGATTGCTGTGGTATCTCACACACACACACACACACACACACACACACACACACACACACACACACACACACACACACACTCACGTCATTGCAACGATACCCCAGATTGAGTCAGAGGGGAAAGAGGCTAAACGGGCCCGGGAGTTATACTCTTTGGTCGTTCAAGTGGCACCTTTTCAACGACTGATCGATCGTCACATTGCTACTTCTGGAATCTTGCCGTGCACACACTGTGCCTTCGCCACAGTGGCATCCCTTGCATTAGTGGGATCTTGCCCTGCGCCAAGTGGCACTTCCGACGCTAAACAGTGGCTACCATTCAGCTGTGAAGCAATCCTGCCGCCAGGACAGGTGCTACGCAAATGCAAGCCCCCTTCCCTTCATGTACACACGAGACAAGAAATTTCCAGAGAATTAAGTCGATTGGCGTCGTCAAAGACATGCCAGTTTCTCAGCCAGTCGAAGAGAGAGAGTTTGGGTGGGCAGTCCGTTGGATGTAGCAGTCGAAGAACGCTCATTCTTTCGTAGTTGCAAGAGGGATTGCTTCTTGGAGGGGTTGCCAGTCACTGTTTTTGGAGAACGGCAAGTTGCTTAACAGCCCCCCCCCCGCCCCAACAACCCCACAACCACACCCCTCAAGCCACCAAGTCCCAGTTCACTCAGGTAGCCACATCGGGGAAAACACTACGCTCCCCACTCAACCCTGCAGTCGCAGCTTGCAATGTCGCTCGTCAATGCCACGTTCCCCCCCCCCCGCCCCCCCGCAAACCCCCCCAACATTCAGCCATCAGCTCTCCGCCCGCTGGCCACAGGATGCTTGCAGACGTCTCCGCCTCGCTGTGAGACACCTGAAAGAGAACGCAAGAGGAGAGAACAGAGGGGGGAAATCAAACAAGCTTCATTCTGCTCCCTCTCTACACCCTGAATTACAGAGAAATACACCCCGGAACAATAGAAATAGGAGGCCATTCAGCCCCTCAAGCATTAGACTACATCTACACCAATTCTTTTTCCACCTGAGTGTTCCATTAAGCCCTTTGTCCAATGGGAATTGTTTTACTGGCATCTTGTTGGCAGTTTTTAGCATGTGCAAGTCTTGGCGGGCAATGCCTTGGCGATGGTTCTGAGCCTGTGTGGGTTTTGAAGGGACTTTCAGTCTGCAAGGAAGAATTCTAGAAGCAAAACCTGTTTTTCCAGTGCTCCCGTTTTCATAGTTCTCACTGCTCTGCTGAGTTACTGCTAAAACTTTTACATAAAATAAAATCAGTCTTTAAACAATGCAATCAACTACCTCATTTTGTGGTCTCAGGTTCCCTATCCTACCCTCATGCAATGAACGTCTGGTTACCATGGAAGCAAAGTCAGGGTACACCTCTAGGAGATACCCCCCTCATTGAGCCTGCAGGTCCTAGGAATAGCCAATACCAAGGGCACAGAACCAGCCCCATTATAGAGGAAATCCTTCTCTATATATTTGTTCATGGGATGTTGGCATCGCTGGCTAGACCAGCGTTGTGGCCAAACCCCAATTGGCCTTGACAAAAGGTGATGATGAACTGCCATCTTGAACCGCTACAGTCCATATGGTGTAGGTACAACCACAATGCTGGTAGGGAGCAAGTTGTAGGATTTCTTTTGTGTTCGTCCCAAAGTTGTGCAGGTTAAGTGGATTGGCCATGCTAAATTGCCCCTTAGTGTCCAAAGATGTGCAGGTTAGCTGGATTGGCCATGCTAAATTGCCCCTTAGTGTCCAAAGATGTGCCAGTTAGGTGGATTGGCCCTGCTAAATTGCCCATGCTAAATTGACTATTAGTATCTAAAGATGTTCAGGTTAGGTGGATTGGCCATGCTACATTGCCCCTTATTGACTAAAGGTGTGCAGGTTAGATGGATTGGCCATGTTAAGTCGTCCCTTATTGTCTAAAGGTGTGCAGGTTCGATGGATTGGCCATGCTAAATTGCCCCTTAGTGTCTAAAGATGTGCCGATTAGGTGGATTGGCCATGCTAAATTGTCCCTTATTGACTAAAGGTGTGCAGGTTAGACGGATTGGCCATGTTAAATTGTCCCTTATTGTCTAAAGGTGTGCAGGTTCGATGGATTGGCCATGCTAAGTTGTCCCTTAGTGTCTAAAGATGTGCCGATTAGGTGGATTGGCCATGCTACATTGCCCCTTAGTGTCTAAAGATGTGCAGATTAGGTGGATTGGCCATGCTAAATTGCCCCTTAGTATCCAAAGAAGTGTAGGTTGGGAGATTAGTGGGGTAAATGCAGTGGGCTGCAGGGGGTGGGACTGAGGGGGGCGCAGTGGGGATTGGGCAAGATGCTCTATCAGGAAGTCACTGGAGACTCTCTGGGCCAAATGGCCACCTTCTGCTCTGTAAGGATTCTATGATTTGGACCCAGTGACAGTGAAGGAACGGCCAATGTATTTCCAAGTCAGGATGGTGTGCGACCTGGGGGGGGGGGGGGGGGGAGCTTGCAGGAAGTGGTGTTCCCATGTGTCCGCTGCACTCAAGATGGAAGAGGCCGCGGAAGGCAAAAACAGAAAGGTGTTAAAAATAAACAAAGGCTTTGAATGAGGTCGAGGAGCAACGATGGGTTCAGTTTAAAGACTGCACGTGGAAATTAAAGAAAAGAAAGATCACCCATTTACTGACTGCATCTGTAGGCCACACCCTGGGTAGAACAGAACCACACCTCCCCATGGACATAACAACCAGGCAAAGCCCTGGGTCCCAGTGCAAGCACAGTGACTGCAAACTCACTGGTTAAGCTCAGATGTGTCTCCCGTCTTTGTCCGCCTCCTCTGACCTCTCCTCTTGCCATTCCTTCTGAAAGAACAAAGGTGTCCCTTGAGCAAATGAAAATAAATCAGGATGGTTCACGTTCTAAAGGGGGAAGAGAAGGGGTTTTGTGGCAAAGCATTTCTGCGTTTGAGTGACGGAATCCTGAAGCAAGAACCTTCCTCTTACCTGTCAGTTTTCAATCGCTTCCGTCGCAGGCTGAAAAGAAAGAGGGAGAGATTGAGGGTGAGCTCGGATCGATAGCGAGGCCACTCGGCCCATCATACTAGTGCTAGCTCTTTGAAAAAGCTATCCATTTAGTCCTACGACACATCTCTTTCCCTATAGCCCCGCAGATTCAAGCATCATCCAATTTCCTTCAAAAGACGGCGCAAAAGATGCTTCAACATCCTTTCAGGCAAAGAATTCCAGATTAGTACCGGATGCAAATAATTTTGCCAGCTCCCCAGTGGTTTTAATACGGAGGTTGTCTTGGTTACCAAACCCCCGGTCACGAGAAACAGTTCCTCCTGATTTACTCTAACACAACCCTTTGTGATTTGAGCCCCTCCATCAAATCTCCGCCTAACATTCTCCTGTCATTGTACATTCTCCTCGTGTCTGCGTGGGTTTCCTCCGACACTCCAAAGATATGCGGGTTAGGTGGATTGGCCGTGCTAAGAAATTGCCCCTTAGTGTCCAGGGATGAGTAGGTTAGAGGGATTAGTGGGTATGGTATGTAGGGATATGGGGATAGGACTACGTGGGATTGTGTTCGGTGCAGACTCGATGGGACGAAGGGCCTCTTTCTGCACTGTAGGGTTCTAACGTTCTAACCTTCTCTGCTCTGGAGGAGAACAACCCCAGTCTCCCCACACCGATTAAAGTCCCATGCTGACTGGCGCGATTGCGAGTTAATCTCTTCCCCCTCCCACACCCACAAATTCAAGGGACAACCCCACAAATCCTGCTTCTACACGGATTGGAATTACAATCCACTGCGGTGTTCCCGGATTAAAGAATCCAGTGGCTATTACCGGAGAGACGGAAGGGGAGGGCTGAATGGGTAACCGGGGTGGTTGTTGGTACAGGAGGGGGCACCCCAGAATCCGTCAGTGCCAATGGAACGATTGGACTTTTTAAAATTATGGTTTTGATACAAAGGTAAATGTTTCCTTGTGGGGGAGGGCACAACTTTGGGCAGCATGGTGGCACAGTGGTTAGCACTGCTGCCTCATAGTGCCAGGGATCCGGGTTCAGTTCCCGGCCTCGGGTCACTGTCCGTGTGAAGTTTGCATGTTCTCCCCGTGTCTGTGTGGGGTTCCTCCGGTTTCCTCCTACAGTCCAAAGATGTGCGCGTTACGTGGATTAGCGATGCTAAATTGCTCATTAGCGTCAGGGGGAACTTACCTAGGGTTACGGGGATAGGGGCCTGGGTGGGATTGTGGTCGATGCAGACTCGATGGGCCTCCTTCTGCACTGCATCATTCTATGATATCCTGGAATGAAGAGCTTGATGTATGAGGAACGGTTGAGGACTCTGGGTCTGTACTCGTTGGAGTTTAGAAGGATGGGGGGGAGGATCTTATTGAAACTTACAGGATACTGCGAGGCCCTGGATAGAGTGGACGTGGAGAGGATGTTTCCACTAGTAGGAAAAACTAGAACCAGAGGGCACAACCTCAGGGTAAAGGGACGATCCTTTAAAACAGAGACGAGGAGGAATTTCTTCAGCCAGAGAGTGGGGAATCCGTGGAACTCTTTGCCGCAGAGGAGGCCGGCTCATTGAGTGTCTTTAAGACAGAGATAGATAGATTCTTGATCGATAAGGGGATCAAGGGTTATGGGGAAAAAGGCAGGAGAATAGGGATGAAAAAAATATCAGCCATGATTGAATGGTGGAGCAGACTCGATGGGCCGAGTGGCCTAATTCTGCCCCTATGTCTTATTGTTTTCTGATTAGAACTAGAAGCTGTTGATACAAGATAGTCTGCAAAAAAATCCAGTCAGGAATTCATAAACTTCCTCCCGCAAAGAGTGGCGAGAGTGCGGAACTCACCATCACAGGGAATGGTTGAAGCAAATAGTGGACATACATTTTAAGCCAAACAAATTAATGATGGATAGGGGCTAGAATGATAGGTTAAAATGAGGGAACGTGGGAGAAAGCTTGGGTGAATACAAAGGCCAGCGTGGGTTGGTTGGGCCAAATGGCCTGTTTCCATGCTCAAAGCCTATGCAACCTGCAACTTAAAATGTGTGAATGTAGCCCAGTCCATCACACAAACCAGCCTCCCAATCCACTGGCTCTGTCTACACTTCCCGCTGCCTCGGAAAAAGCAGCTAACATAATCAAGGATCCCACGGACCCCGGACATTCTCTATTCCGTCGGGAAAGAAATCTGAGATTGCGTACCAACCGACTCATAGGACATAGAAAAACTACAGCACAAACAGGCCCTTCAGCCCACAAATTGCGCCGAACATATCTCTACCTACTGGGCTTACCTATAACCCTCAATCCTATCAAGTCCCATGTACTCATCCAAAAGTCTCTTAAAAGACTCAAGAGCAGCTTCTTCCGTGCTACTTTCGAATGGACCTATCATATATTAAGTTCTCGACACCCTCGCTATGACTGTAATACTACATTCTGCACCCTTCCCCTTCCTTTTCCTCTCTGTACTCTATGAACAGTATGGCTTTCTGCACAAGAAACAATACCTCTCATTGAATCCCAATAACAAGTTGAATTGAAGGCAGTTCCTGTGGAACATGGACTGTTTGGGCCAAATGGCCTGTTTCTGAGCCCAATACGCAAGCTGTAACCTCAAGTGTGTCTGGAACGCACATTAGTGAAGAGTCAATCGCAGGTAAAGACCTTACCCCGGTGACAGTCACGACTTAAACAAGAGTTTACTCACCGACATTCACAACTGCTGTGTTCAGTGAAAATCATCTCCTCCTGGCTTGTTATTTGCTCCAAAGGTTTTAACTTAATGACCTGGGAAATAAATAGTTTCGTCACCTTAAATAAAAAAAATGACAGGGGGACTCTCACAACTGCTCACCCATGATCGAGTACAGGAGATCTCCTTAGTTAACTCTCAGTAAATATCCGAGAATGACACATGACATGATTGAACGGAGGTGCAGATTTGATGTGCCAAATGGCTCAATTCTGTTCCTACACATGCGGTGGGGTCCACACTCAAGATAAGAGGTCTCCATCTTCAAACTTGGAAAGAAGTTTTCCCCTCCCGAGGGTCAACAAGCTAGAACAAACAACACAGCACAGGAAACAGACCCTTTGGCCCTACAAGCCTGCGCCGCCCATCTTAACACTCAGTGAGTGCCTCATTCCAATCCTCCTCCTACCTATGACTTTTGTCCACATCTCGTGGACTCCACAATAAAGGGGTACAAATTTAGAGGACGATTTATTAACACCAATCAGCCTAAAAGCACGTTTTTGGGGGTGTGGGAGGAAAACCGGAGCACCCGGAGAAAACCCACGCAGGCACGGGGAGAATGTGCAAACTCCCACAGACACCGACCCAAGCCAGAGCTCTGACCCGGGCCCCTGTAACTGCACAGCAAACAGTGATAGTCGCCGAGCTGTCGTGTTGCCTGTCAGTTGGCCCAGTTTAAGCATACACTAACGGCGTGAAGCACTAGGCAACTCTCGAAGGAACATCCAAGAGCAGCCCTCGCACGACCCACCACGTGTATGGGAACAGAATTGAGCCATTCGGCCCATCAAATCTGTACTGCCATTCAATCACGGCTGATATATTTCTCAACCTCCATTCCCCCGCCTCGTCTCCATAACCTTTGATCCCCTTACCAATCAAGAATATCTGTTTCTGTCTTAAATACACCCAGTGACCCGACCTCCTCTGTGGCAATGAGTTCCACAGATTCACCACCCTCTGGCTGAAGAAATTCCTCCTCATCTCTGTTCTGAAGGATTGTCCCTTTACTCTGAGGCTGTACGATCCGATCCCTGTCTCTTCCCCGTATCCACACTATTCAGATCTTACAGTATTCTGTAAGTTTCAATGGGATCCCCCTCATCTGTCTAAACTCCATCGCGTACAGATCCAGAGACCTCAAACGCTCCTCATCTGTCAAGCCTTTCATTCCTGGGATCATTGTTGTGAACATCCTCTGGACCCTCTCCAAGGTCAGCACGGGGCCCAAAATTGCTCACAATACTCCAAATGTGGTCTGACCAGAACTTTACACAGCCTCAGCAATACATCCCTGCTTTTGAATCTGTGTCCTCTTGAAATAAATGTTAACATTACATTTGCCTTCCTAACTATCAACTCAAACAGCAAGTTAAGTTGCACTTTGGCACAGTGGTAAGCAGCATGGTGGCACAGTTGTTGGGCAGCACGGTGGCACAGTGGTTAGCACTGCTGCCTCACAGCGTCAGGGGGCTGGCTCGATTCCCAGCTTGGGTTGCTGTCTGTATGGAGTCTGCACATTCTCCCCGTATCTGCATGGGTTTCCTCCCACAGTCTGAAAGACGTGCTGGTTAGGGTGCATTGTCCGTGCTAAATTCTCCCTCAGTGTACCCGAACAGGTGCTGGGGTGTGGCGACTAAGGGATTTTCACACTAACTTCATTGCAGTGTTAACATAAGCCTATGTGTGACACTAATCAAACTAAAAATAAACTTTAAAATGGGGGTCTGACCAGAGCCTTATAGAGCCTCAGCAGTACATCCCTGCTTTTGTATTCTAGCCGTCTCGAAATGAATGCCAACATTGCATTTGCCTTCCTAACTACCAACTGAACCTGCCAGTTAACCTTGAAGAGAATCCTAAACTCCCAAGTCCCTTTGTTCTTCAAATTTCTGAAATCTGTCCCCATTCAGGGACTTGAGAAGCCAAGTTACAGAGAGAGATTGAATAGGTTAGGACTTTATTCCCTGGAGCGTAGAAGAACGAGGGGAGATTTGAAAGAGGTATGTAAGATTTTGATGGGTATAGATAGAGTGAACGCAAGCAGGCTTTTTCCACTGAGGCTAGGGGAGAAAAAAAACCAGAGGACATGGGTTAAGGGGGAAAGGAGAAAAGTTTAAAGGGAATATTGGGGGGGGACTCTTCACGCAGAGAGTGGTGGGAGTGTGGAATGAGCTGCCGGATAAATGCGGGGTCACTTTTAAGAAAAACTTGGATGGGTTCATGGATGAGAGGGGTGTGGAGGGATATGGTCCAAGTGCAGGTCAGTGGGACTAGGCAGAAAAATGGTTCGGCACAGACAAGAAGGGCCAAAAGGCCTGTTTCTGAGCTGCAATTTTCTTTGGTTCTATGGTCTATTTAGAAAATAGTCTATGCCTCTATTCTGTGCAATGTTCTTCTCAGAGAATACATTCAAGGCAGATTGACAAGGAGGTCAAATGTTATGGGGGTAAAGACAGGAAAGTGGACTCGAGACCACAAACTGCCGAGATCCTTTGAATGGCAAAGCAGGCTCAAAGACATGCCTAAACCTGTTTTACATTCCATCATTCACTGTGTACAGTTCTGGTCTCCTTACTTGAGAAAGGATATACTGGCACTGGAGGGGGTGCAGAGGAAATTCGCTAGGTTGATTCTGGAGTCGAGAGGGTTGGCTTATGAGGAGAGACTGAGTAGACTGGGGCTATAGCCATTGGAATTCAGAAGAGCAAGAGGAAATCTTATAGGAACATACAAGATTACGAAAGAAATAGATAAGATAGGAGCAGGGAAGTTGTTTCCACTGGCGGGTGAAACTAGAACTAGGGGGCATGGCCTCAAAATAAGGGGGAGCAGATTTTTAGGACTGAGTTGAGGAGGAATGTCTTCACCCAAAGGGTTGTGAATCTGTGGAATTCCCTGCCCAGTTGGGGCTACCTGGTTGAATGTTTTTAAGGCAAGGATAGGTACATTTTTGAACAGTAAAGGAATTAAGGGTGAGCGGGGTGGGTAAGTGGAGCTAAGCCCACGAAGAGATCAACCATGATCTTATCGAATGGCAGAGCAGGCT
Organism: Carcharhinus amblyrhynchos; assembly: GCF_965287045.1. Classification (NCBI taxonomy): domain Eukaryota; kingdom Metazoa; phylum Chordata; class Chondrichthyes; order Carcharhiniformes; family Carcharhinidae; genus Carcharhinus; species Carcharhinus amblyrhynchos. Next base: position 9,144,431 of record NW_027649778.1, read on the forward strand.
CAAAGGGCCAGATGGCCTACTCCGAGTTGTGTAAATGTGTGGGGTTACAGGAATAGGGCCTAGGTGGGTGCAGACTCGAGGGGCCGAATGGTCTCCTTCTGTGCTGTAGGGATTCCATGATTCACACAGGAGCCCAAGTCATAATATTGCCATCAAAATCATCTAACTTTCTCTCCAAGGGGAACAACCCCAGCTTCTCCAGCCTCTGAAAGTCCCACACGTGTGTGAATGAGGGAGCGAGCCAGACTCCCCCCGGATCTCCCTACTTGGCCAAGACCAGTTGGCTTGAGCATAGCCTGGGGATCGAGCCCAGGTTCGCCCTGCTTCATGGCATCATGTGATGCAAAAGCCCATTGAAACACTGGATCAGGTGATATTCTTTGGCCCAGAATGGCGAGAGTGTGGAACTCGTCACCACAGGGAGTGGCTGAAGTGAATAACATAGATGCCACTTGAGGGATAATTAGTCCAAGGAGGAAAGGGAGAATGGGATGGGGCAGGACTTCCCAAATTGTCACCCCAAAACGTAGCTCTGAAATCTTCAAGCTTTATACTCATTGTTATAGGCTGATAGAGATATACAGCACGGAAACAGGCCCTTCGGCCCAACTTATCCATGCTGTAAACTGAACTGGTCCCATTTGCCTGCATTTGGCCCCTATCCCTCTAAACCTTACCCAACCACGTACCTGTCCAAATGTCTTCTAAATGTCATAATTGTACCCACTCTACCACCTCCTCTGGCAGCTCATTCCACCCTCTGTGAAAAAGTTGCCCCTTTCCCCTCTCACCTTGAACCTATCTAGTTTTGGACTCCCCCTACTTTTGGGGGGGAAAGACCTTGTCTATTTACCTTAGCTATGCCCCTCATGATTTTATGAACCTCAATCAGGTCACCCCTCATCCTCCTATACTCCAGGGGAAAAAAGTCCCAGTCTATCCAGCCTCTCCTTCGAATTCAAACCTTCCAGTCCCAGTAACATCCTTGTAAATCTTTATTGCATCCTTTCCAGTTTAATAACATCCTTCCTGTAGCAGGGCGACCAGATACTGCCGATGACAGAAATATCTTCGCTAGGGGCCCCGCAATTCCTTCCCTCGCTGCCCATTAAGTCCTGGGATACACTTGACCAGATCCCGGGGATTTATCTACCTTTATGCATTCTTAAGACCTCCAAGCGCCTCCCCTTCTGTAACTTGGACTCTTAAGACATCACTGTTTACTTCCCCTGGTTCCCTACTTCCCATGCTTTTCTCCATGGTAAATACCGCTGAGAAATTTGCGCTTAGGATCTCATCCATCTCCTGTGGTTCCACACACAGGCGACCTTGTTGATCTTTAAGGGGCCCTATTCCCTCCCTTGTTTCTGTTTTGTTTTAATAATATGTGCCTAATCTCAAAAAATGAACCCGCAATATGTTTCCTCAAATCCCTTATAAGCAATTGAGCACTTGGCCCATTGCCTTGAATGTTATGATGTGCCAAGCGCTGGTAAATGGAATTACAGAGTAGAATTTCGTAGAATCCCACAGTGCAGAAAGAGGCCATTCAGCCCATTGAGTCTGCACCGACCACAATCCCACCCAGGCCCTACCCCCATATATATATTCCAGCTAGTCATTAAGGGGCAATTTAGCAGGGCCAATCCACCTAACCCGCACATCTTTGGACTGTGGGAGGAAACCGGAGCACCCGGAGGAAACCCACGCAGACATGGGGAGAATGTGCGCAAACGCCGCACAGACCCAAGCCCGGATTTGAACCCGGGTCCCTGGCGCCGTGAGGCAGCAGCGCTAACTATTGTGCCACCGTGCTGCCCACAGCAGTGAGGATGCAACCCAGAGTAGAGACGGTGCCTTCCACTCCTCCCCCTACCGTGGCTCGGAGGGCGAGCGGTCACTCGACCTGGGTCCTGAGCTACGCGGACAAATCGGCGTGCCGTCCTTACCTGCCCGGTGACGTCGCGCCTTCTGCTCACCTGTATCGTCACGTTGTACGTTTCCCGTGCCGTGCACCGCAGCTTCTCGTCCCCGCAGCAGCCGGCACACCGCAAGAGAGGAACGCAGGAGGGTTTGAAGATGTACTCGGCCTGGCTGGGATACTCACGGACAACATCCACCAGCACTTCAATAGCCCGACAGTGACTGCGGTTCCAAACCTCCTCGAAGGGCATCACTGGAGAGGGGGGGGGTAAAACAAAAAGGGAGAAAAGAAGCCAGGAATACAGGAGCACATTCATTAGCTTTGTACTCAGGCAGAGCACGACCCTCTGGGACCAGTTACAACCTTAAACTTTATATGTTAGTGTCACAATTAGGCTTACATTAACACTGCAATGAAGTTACTGTGAAAATCCACACTCCGGCGCCTGTTCGGGTATACAGAGGGAGAACTTCGTATGGCTTAACCAGCACAACTGTGGGAGGAAACCAGAGTACCCGCAGGAAACCCACGCAGACATGGGGAGAACATGCACACAGACAGTGACCCAGGCTGGGAATCGAACCCATGAGGCAGCAGTGCTAACCACTGTGCCATAGAACCATAGAAAATTACAGCTCAGAAACAGGCCTTCTTGTCTGTACCGAACCATTTTTCTGCCTAGTCCCACTGCCCTGCACTTGGACCATATCCCTCCACACCCCTCTCATCCAGTTTTGGGCGCCGTACTCACACAAGGATATTTTGGCCTTGGAGGGAGTGCAGAGGAGGTTTACTAGGCTGATACCGGAGTTGAGGGGGTTGAGCTATGAGGAGAGGCTGAATAAACTAGGCTTGTACTCGTTAGACTTTAGAAGAATGAGGGGAGATCTCATTGAGACGTATATGATGATGAATGGGATGGATAGGATAGAGGTGGAGAGACTCTTCCTGCTCAGAAAGGACAGTAGGACTAGGGGGCACAGCCTCAAGATAAAGGGGGGGCGGTTTAGAACGGAGTTGAGGAAGAACTTCTTCACTCAAAGGGTGGTGAATCTCTGGAATTCTCTGCCCGTTGAAGTGGTGGAGGCTGCCTCGCTAAATATTTTTAAGAAGCGGGTTGATGGGTTTTTGATAAGAGAGGGGATTAAGGGTTATGGGGAGAGGGCGGGAATGTGGAACTGAGCCACGACAGATCAGCCATGATCTTATTGAATGGCGGGGCAGGCTCAAGGGGCCAGATGGCCTACTCCTGCTCCTATTTCTTATGTTCTTATCCATGAACCCGTCCAAGTTTTTCTTAAAAGTGACCCCGCATTTATCCGGCAGCTCATTCCACACTCCCACCACTCTCTGCGTGAAGAAGCCCCCCTAATATTCCCTTTAAACTTTTCTCCTTCCACCCTTAACCCATGCCCTCTGGTTTTTTTTCTCCCCTAGCCTCAGTGGAAAAAGCCTGCTTGCATTCACTCTATCTATACCCATCAAAATCTTATACACCTCTATCAAATCTCCCCTCATTCTTCTACGCTTCAGGGAATAAAGTCCTAACCTATTCAATTTCCCTCTGTAACTTAGCTTCTCAAGTCCCGGCAACATCCTTCTCTGCACTCTTTCAACCTTATTTACATCCTTCCTGTAACTAGGTGCCGCTATGAGCTTGCTGATTATCACACGACGTAGATGCTGAAGGCGGCCATTCAGCCCATTATATCTGCCTGTCATTCAATGAGACCATACGTTAATCCTCAACTCCACTTTTCCACAAATCCCTTACTGATTAAAAGTCTGACTACCTCAACAGACTTTACACCCCAGCCTCCACAGACGGTTAGCTTATTTATTAGTATCACAAGTAGGCTGACATTAACACTGCAATGAAGCTACTGTAAAAAGCCCCCAGTCGCCCACACGGTGGGAGAATTTAGCACGGCCGATGCATCTAACCAGCTTGGACTGTGGGAGGAAAGGAATTCCATTGAATCGCTACCGTCCAAGAGAAGAAATTCCTCCTTATCTCGGTCTCAAATGGGTGACACCCTCCCCCCTCCCTCCCCCTCCGTACTCTGTCCTCTGGTCCCAGACTCTCCCACAAGGGGAAACAATTATCCTGCTGAAATGGATCATTGACTGCAAAGCAGTTCTTGTCAATAAACAGTGGAATTGGACTGTGATCCCAGAAGGAAAAACAGTAAAACGGAGAAATAAGACTGCTTGCCCAGGCTGTTTTCTCGCTCTGGGATTGCTGGCTACACTACAGCAGGTCATTCAATTAACAATGTGCTTAAAAAGGTAAAATTGATTGAAATTTTCCACCATACTCAGGCCTCTTGTCCAATTTTCCATTTCCATCATTAGTTTAAGCTCATCTTAAACTCTTACAACCATATCCTAACTTGTACCAAGCCCCAGATTGGCACAGTGGTTAGCACTGCTGCCACACAACACCAGGGACCCAGAGTTAGATTCTGGCCTTGAGTCTGTGTGGAGTTTGCACGTTCTCCCCATGTCTGCATGGGTTTCCTCCAGGTGCTTCGGTTTCCTCCCACACTCCAAAGATGTGCAGGTTAGGTGGATTGGCCATGCTAAATTGCCCCTTAGTTTCCAAAGATGTGCAGGTTAGGTAGATTGGCCATGCTAAATTGCCCCTTAGTGTCCAAAGATGTGCAGGTTAGGTGGATTGGCCATGCTAAATTACCCCTTAGTGCCCAAAGATGTGCAGGTTAGGTAGATTGGCCATGCTAAATTGCCCCTTAGTGTCCAAAGATGTGCAGGTTAGGTGGATTGGCCATGCTAAATTGCCCCTTAGTTTCCAAAGATGTGCAGGTTAGGTAGATTGGCCATGCTAAATTGCCCCTTAGTGTCCAAAGATGTGCAGGTTAGGTGGATTGGCCATGCTAAATTACCCCTTAGTGCCCAAAGATGTGCAGGTTAGGTAGATTGGCCATGCTAAATTACCCCTTAGTGCCCAAAGATGTGCAGGTTAGGTAGATTGGCCATGCTAAATTGCCCCTTAGTTTCCAAAGATGTGCAGGTTAGGTAGATTGGCCATGCTAAATTGCCCCTTAGTGTCCAAAGATGTGCAGGTTAGGTGGATTGGCCATGCTAAATTACCCCTTAGTGCCCAAAGATGTGCAGGTTAGGTAGATTGGCCATGCTAAATTACCCCTTAGTGCCCAAAGATGTGCAGGTTAGGTAGATTGGCCATGCTAAATTGCCCCTTAGTTTCCAAAGATGTGCAGGTTAGGTAGATTGGCCATGCTAAATTGCCCCTTAGTGTCCAAAGATGTGCAGGTTAGGTGGATTGGCCATGCTAAATTGCCCCTTAGTTTCCAAAGATGTGCAGGTTAGGTGGATTGGCCATGCTAAATTGCCCCTTAGTTTCCAAAGATGTGCAGGTTAGGTAGATTGGCCATGCTAAATTGCCGCTTAGTGCCCAAAGATGTGTAGGTTAGGTAGATTGGCCATGCTAAATTGCCGCTTAGTGCCCAAAGATGTGTAGGTTAGGTGGATTGGCCATGCTAAATTGCCCCTTAGTGCCCAAAGATGTGCAGGTTAGGTAGATTGGCCATGCTAAATTGCCCCTTAGTGCCCAAAGATCTGTACGTTAGGTAGATTGGCCATGCTAAATTGCCCCTTAGTGCCCAAAGATGTGTAGGTTAGGTAGATTGGCCATGCTAAATTGCCCCTTAGTTTCCAAAGATGTGTAGGTTAGGTGGATTGGCCATGTTAGGGCACAGCCTCAGAGTAAAGAGACACCCTTTAGAACTGGGATGAGGAGGAATTTCTTCAGCCAGAGGGTGGTGAATCTGTGGAATTCATTGCCACAGAGGAGGCCGGGTCACTGAGTGTATTTAAGACAGAGATAGATCGGTTCTTGATTGATAAAAGGATCAAAGATTACGGGGAAAAGGCGGGAGAACGGGGTTGAGAAACTTATCAGCCATGGTGGAGCAGACTCAATGGGCTGAATGGCCTAATTCTGGTCCTATATCTTATCAGCGCTCGAAGTGGGAATGTTTCCAAGCTTCAATAGCGAGAGATCCACACGTTTCTGAAGGGCAAAAGTCTGTCCGGGGTGTACACTGAGTCCTTGGATTCAGGGGGTCTGAGGATTTGAGGTAGATCATTTAGGACGGAGGTGAGGGGACATTTCTTCACCCGGTCAACCTGTGGAATCCATTACACAGGAAGTAGTTGAAGCCAAAATATTCAAGAGGCGGCTGGATATAGCACTTGGGGAGAAAGCAGGATTAGGCTATTGAGTTGGACAATCAGCCATGATCGTGATGAATGGTGGAGCAGGCTCGAAGGGCCTCCTCCTGTTCCTATCTACGTAAGATCTCTCAATCAGGAGATGGACATAGCTCCTGACAGCATGCACTCAGCAATTTAATCCCCTGCGGACAATCCCAAACCAAATGCACAAGAGAAAGGCCAAAGAGCAACTAACAAGGATACAGAACATATGAATTAGGAGTCAACCCTGATTGTGACCTCAACTCCGCAATCCCTCCCCCATCCCTGATAACCTTTCACCTCCTCGCTTGTCAAGTATCTATCCAACTCTGCCTTAAAAAGACTCTGCTTCCACTGCCTTTGAGGAATAGTGTTATGGTGACTCAGAGGAAATATTTCTCCTTATGTGTCTTCAATTGGAGACCCGTTATTTTCAAACAAACAGTGACCCCCCCCAAACCACAGTTGTAGATTCGTCCAGAGAGATCTGGTCTCTCCTACTGTACTAACTGGAGGTGACTCAAAGCGGTTCCAATATTAAGGGTTTATTAAACTGTTAACCACACACATAGTAAGGGCCTTGAATTCCTACAGTGCAGAAAGAGGCCATCGAGTCTACACCGGCCACAATCCCACCCAGATCTTACTCCTGTAACTCCACATACTTACCCTGCTCGCCCCCCCTGACACTAAGGGGCAATGTAGCATGGCCAAATAACCTAACCTGGGGGGTGGGAGGAAACCGGAGCACCTGGAGGAAACCCTCGCAGACTCAGGGAGAACGCGTGGTCTGATAGGACGTATGCACAGGTATAGTCCCTTTCCTTCCCTGGCTCCAAACTGAAGGCCCTCCCCATTCTAGGACTCGCGTCCCCACTCCCGATAGGCCCCGCTTCCTGTGCTGCCGCTCCGTAAGGTCCGGCTCGATTACATGGCTGTGAAAGATTCTCCCTTTAAAGGGGTCACGTTACATAAGAACATAAGAAATAGGAGCAGGAGTAGGCCATCTAGCCCCTCGAGCCCGCCCCGCCATTCAATAAGATCATGGCTGATCTGTCGCGGCTCAGTTCCACTTTCCCGCCCTCTCCCCATAACCCTTAATCCCCTCTCTTATCAAAAACCCATCAACCCGCGTCTTAAAAATATTTAGCGAGGCAGCCTCCACCACTTCAACGGGCAGAGAATTCCAGAGATTCACCACCCTTTGAGTGAAGAAGTTCCTCCTCAACTCCGTTCTAAACCAACCCCCCTTTATCTTGAGGCTGTGCCCCCTAGTCCTACTGTCCTTTCTGAGCGGGAAGAGTCTCTCCACCTCTATCCTATCCATCCCATTCATCATCTTATATGTCTCAATGAGATCTCCCCTCATTCTTCTAAACTCTAACGAGTACAAGCCTAGTTTATTCAGCCTCTCCTCATAGCTCAACCCCCTCAACTCTGGTATCAGCCTAGTAAACCTCCTCTGCACTCCCTCCAAGGCCAATATATCCTTCCGCAAGTGCGGCGCCCAAAACTGCACACAGTACTCCAGCTGCGGCCTCACCAATGCCCTATACAGCTGCAGCAAGACCTCCCTACTTCACCACACTGGACTAGAAGGCCAAGGGCAGCAGTCACACGAGAATGGGGCGGCACGTTGGCACAATGGTTAGCACCGCTACCTCTCACGCCAGGGACCCGGGTTCGATTCCGGGTCAGCTTGGGTCACTGTCCGTGAACGTTCTCCCAGTATCTGCATCGGTTTCATCCAAGTGCTTCGAAAGACGTGCTGGTTAGGCGCCTCGGCCGTGCTAATTTCTCCCTCAGTGTACCCGAGCAGGCACCGGAGTGTGGCAACTAGGGATTTTCACAGTAACTCCATTGCAGTGTTAATGTAAGCCTACTAATGACACTAATAAATAAACTTTAAACATCACCGTCAACAGGTTCCCCTCCAAATCACTTACCATCCCCAATTTGGAACGAGGCACTCCTTCACTGGGTCAATATCCTGGAACCCCATCCCCTCCCAAGCTCCCTAACAGCACCGTGGATGTACCTACACCAAATGGACTGCAGCAGTACAAGGCGGCATCTCGCCACTACCTTCTCAAGGGGCAAAACTGTTAGCCAAGGAAAGAATTACAAACAATTTGAAGGCTCGTTCAGTGCTAGGTAATCTATTCTCCAACTCACTTCTCCATCACTCCCCGGTCTGCTGTTAATCTCTCGATTTCCTGTTATAGGAAGAGGGATGTTCGTTCTTACCCTTGTTGACTTGGCAGTGGTTAAATCATTGGCTGAAGAATGAATCTCGTGTGTGTTTGCGGAGGGAGTGGGAGCGGGGCAAGATTGCTCTCACCACTCTTGGAACCATAATTAACGAAAAGTAAAGGCCATTTGGCCCATCATGCCTGCACTAGGCCCAGAATAGGTTAAAGTTCATTTCACCTGGTTCTTTACCCTGGAATTAAAACTAGGGTCTCTTGTATAACAGACAGAATTTAGTTATACACAGCTTACCTCCTGGAGCTTGTTTAGACAACTGAAAGACAGAAAAAGAGAGAGAGAGAGAAATTAGTGTCTTGCTTAAAAAATGCACCCTACTTTGAGGCCTGGAGATTTGCTGAGGGAAATGAGGCCTACTTTTGAGGCCTGGAGATTCACTGAGGCCTACTCTGGGGCCTGGAGACTCACTGACCTACAAATGATGGAGACAGAACATGAGGTTTGTAGATGACCGGGTCTCAGGGTTGCCAACGCTGACAGGATGTTCTCCTGAAAATTTCAGCAGGACTTCCTGCCTCCAGGAGACTGCCCCCTATATACTCATTGGTAACAATTTGCAGAGGGCTCTGGCCTTCTGACTCTTCATTGCCAGATTAGATGATTGGAGTGTCAATCATATAGCCATCGCTTTCCACCCAAACTGACAAAAGTGTTGTGGAAAAGATTAAAATGGCTCCTAAATAGTCATTTGGATAGCATGGGTTGGCCATGCTAAATTGTCCTTTAATGTCCAAAAATATGCAGGTTAGGTAGATTGACCACGCTAAGTTGCCCTATAGTGCCCAAACAAGGTGCAGGTTAGCTGGATTGGCCATGCTACATTGCCCCTAAGTGTTCAAAGATCTTAGGTTGACTGGCCATGGTAAATGTGCGCGGTTATAGGGATAAGGCTGGGGCGGAGGGCCTTGGTAAGGTGCTCTTTTGGAGAGTCAGTGCAAACTCAATGGGCCGAATGGCCTCTTTCAGCACTGTAGGGATTCTATAGTTCTATGATTTTACTCCCAGGCTCTCAAAGCAGAGCCTTCACGGGAGATTAGGTCTCAATCCCAATAGATTCCATAACCATCTTGGCAAATTGACAACGGCAGACAGTTATTCCCAAATCTTTAGAGACTCTGCCACGTGCTGCCCAGGCAACAATAACTCAAGACTGGGTTCCCAATGATGAAGAACGTCACAGAGGTGCACATCAACCGCCAAGGCCTAGTATGGAAATAAGGCCTACTTTGGGGCCTGGAGACTCACTGAGGGAAGTGAGGTTTACTTTGGGGCTTGGAGACTCACCGAGGGAAATGAGACCTAGGTTGGAGCCTGGAGACTCACCTGAGGGAAATGAGGCCTATTTTGAGGCCTGGAGACTCACTGAGGAAAGTGAGGCCTATTTTGGGGCCTGGAGACTCACTGAGGAAAGTGAGGCCTACTTTGAGACCTGGAGACTCACTGAGGAAAGTGAGGCCTACTTTGAGACCTGGAGACTCACTGAGGAAAGTGAGGCCTACTTTGAGGCCTGGAGACTCACTGAGGAAAGTGAGGCCTATTTTGGGGCCTGGAGACTCACCGAGGAAAGTGAGGCCTACTTTGAGACCTGGAGACTCACTGACCTACATGAAAGCACAGGGTTAAAAGTTCACTCTTTCTAAATCTTCCCTTCGAAACACAGGATGAGTGAAGAAATTCCTGTCTGGTTTTTAATTGTTTCCGTGGTTACTGCAGTCGGGATTTGACAAACTGTCACATGGAAATCTTCCAAGGAGGAGGACAAAATGTTCTTGGCAGGAAAGCAAAGATTGAGCAGAGCTTTATTCTCCCGGGCCTGTGGGATCCAATCCGCAGCATCTCAGACTGTGGACGCAAACCTGGGAAAGTCCGATTAGGGTTAAAGTTGGGGAGGGTGGGGGGTGCGGAGAGGGAGAAAGCAACCAAACAAGAAAGGTAGAAGACGGCAGATGCACAGAGACTCATCGCCTTACAATAAAAAAATTGCCCTTTAACTCCCAAAGTCTAAATCTTCAGTGACTCAATATTAGGAGATCAGATTAGGACAAAGTTCTGAGTGATAAAGAAAATATCGGCCAGGGACAGACAGGAGCGCACAGGACATCCTCCAAAATTTCTTTAAACAGAATCAATGACAGAGACTTTTCCCCATTGAGCCTTGGGTCAGCGACAGTGGGCAGTTGGAGCCGATCGCAAGGCAAAAGAGTTCCATTTCCTCCATTGGCTGTTTTTAAACTGGTTGCTGCTGTTACCCCGAATTCCCGTTGGTGCTATTTTAACAGTCAGCCTGTCATTTCGAAAAGTATTGTCTCTCGAGTTCTATACAGGCAAAGCATTACCGTTCATAGAGTACACAGGGGCAGAAGGAAAGGGGAGGGTGCAGAATATAGTGCTCCCGTCATAGCTCGGGTGTAGAGAAAGATCGACTAAATGTAAGGTGTTTTGGTTCATTATTGTCACATGTATTGAGATGTCCACGTTGGTTAGCACTGCTGCCTCGTAGCAGCAGGGACCCGCATTCGATTCCTGGCTTGGGTCACTGTCTGTGTGGAGCCTGCACATTCTCCCCATGTCTGCAGGGGTTTCCCCCAGTTTCCTCCCACAGTCCTGGTTAGGTGGATTAGCCATGCTAAATTCTCCCTCAGCATACCGGAGTGTGGCGATTGGGGGATTTTCACAGTAACTTCATTGCAGTGTTGTTGTAAGCCTACTTGTGACACTAATAAATAAAATTTCACATCTTTAATATGGTTTCTTGCGCGCTACACAGACAAAACACATCATTCATAGAGTGCAGAATGTAGTGTTACAGTCATAGCTAGGGCGTAGAGAAAGATCAACTTAATGCGAGGTAGGTCCATTCAAAAATCTGATAGCAGCAGGGAAGAAGCTGTTCTTGAGTCTGTGATCTCAGACTTCAGTCTTCACTAATTGGAGACTTCCAGCGATCAGCCACGGGTCACCGGGGACCCGCTTGGAGTCAGAAGGTTGTGTGTTCAAGTCCCACTCCCGACACACAAACACAAGACCTAGGTAAGCTAGGCTAGTGAGTAGGCTTGCTCACTCATCATAACCCCATGAATACAATTAAACACATTTAATACATGCCGAATATTTCATAGCGAGTTATAGAAATTGCTTCATCGTTTATATATTAATGGAACTCTCATTAAAAAGAATATTGATGCTTTGGACACAGAGGGAGTGCACGGGTCTCAAAGTCAACGTTATGAGCAATCAGTACGCACCTCACTCGCCCTTATTTTACGCGCGAATCGCTTCTGTCACACCAGCAGGAAAAAAAAACTACGTGGATGGGAATGTGGCAACCCCGCGTCTGGGCAAAACATCTCACGGGGCTGCACTCTGATGGCCCACCAGACTGCCCACCACTGGACTAGGGTGACCGAGTGCCGCAGTGTCAGTGATACCGCCTGGCGGGTTGGGTGCTAAGCTGATGACACAACCGCCATCTCGGGGAAAAACGCACAGACTCCCAAGACACGGTCCAGCAGGGTGTGCCTGCCCCCAGTATTTACCTCATCAACCAACACCACAAACTCAGCGAACTGGCCATGGTCACATTGGGAGCTTGCTGCATACAAATTGGCTAGATCACAACAGCACCCGAGGTTCACATTTGCACTCTAGAAGCGCGCCCGAGATTCATATACAATGTACAAAGATCGTTGCAGCATTAAAGTAAGCCCTACTTGTGACTAATAAATAAACGTTAACTTTTAAGAGGTCTGATTAATAGAACATAAGAACATAAGAAATAGGAGCAGGAGTAGGCCATCTAGCCCCTCGAGCCTGCCCTGCCATTCAATAAGATCATGGCTGATCTGTCGTGTCTCAGTTCCACCTTCCTGCCCTCTCCCCATAACCCTTAATCCCCTTGCCTATCAAAAACCTATCAACCCGCGTCTTAAACATATTTAGCGAGGCAGCCTCCACCACTTCAACGGGCAGAGAATTCCAGAGATTCACCACCTTTTGAGTGAAGAAGTTCCTCCTCAACTCCGTTCTAAGCCAACCCCCCTTTATCTTGAGGCTGTGCCCTCTAGTCCTACTGTCCTTTCTGAGCGGGAAGAGCCTCTCCACCTCTATCCTATCCATCCCATTCATCATCTTATATGTCTCAATGAGATCTCCCCTCATTCTTCTAAACTCTAACGAGTACAAACCTAGTTTATTCAGCCTCTCCTCATAGTTCAACCCCCTCAACTCCGGTATCAGCCTAGTAAACCTCCTCTACACTCCCTCCAAGGCCAAAATATCCTTGCGTAAGTGCGGCGACCAAAACTGCACACAGTACTCCAGCTGCGGCCTCACCAGTGCCCTGTACAGTTGCAGCAAGAGTAGACAGAATAATAGAATAGACAGAGTGTAGGTAATGTCCATTTGGGCCTGATGTTTTAATGATGACCATCACCAAAAGCTACTCCCTCTCCTTCTCCCCATTGCCCAACAAGTTCTCCCCTCAGGTAATTATTCAGTTGTTCTGAAAGGCCTCAATTGAAGGATAGAAAATAATTTTGCAACGGAAAGCACAAGAAAAGGGAAGTGCGGGGCAACGCACTTAGACTGAACCCTTCCATTGCCTCACTCCCGCGTACGGGGGCGAGATTTTAGTAAGTTTGGCTGCGTGATTGAAAGGAAGAGAGATCACACGGAAGCTTTGACAAGCATGGGGAAGGGTTGAATAGTCAAAGGGAAGAGAGACAGACTTGTCAGCAAAGCAAGGGGAACTGAGTGTGTATGGATCCAAAATAAGCAGCACAGTGGTTAGCGCGGCTGCCTCACAGTGCCAGCGAGTCGGGTTCAATACCGGCCTTGGGAGGCTTTCTGTATGCATGTTTTCCCTGCGTCTGAGAGAGTTTCCTCCGGGTGGGGCAGGGGGTTCAATCCTCACTGTCTGCTGTGTCGTTACAATCACACAGTGCAGAAGAGGCCCTTCAACCCAGCCAATCTGCACCAACGCATGAGAAATAGCTGACCTCCTAACTGAGGTGGCACAGTGGTTAGCACTGCTGCCTCGCAGTGCCAGGAACCCGGGTTCAGTTCTGGCCTCAGGTGACTGCATAGCGCTTGCATATTCTCCCAGTGTCTGCAAGAATTTCCTCTGGGTGACCCGGTTTCCTCCTACACTCCAAAGATGTGTAGGTTAGGTGGATTGGCTATGCTAAATTGCCCCTCAGTGTCCAAAGACGTGTAGGTTAGGTGGATTGGCCATGCTAAATTGTCCCTCAGTGTCCAAAGATGTGCAGGTTAGGTGGATTGGCCATGCTAAATTGCCCCTGTGTCCAAAGATGTGCAGGTTAGGGGGATTGGCCATTCCACATTGCCCCTTAGTGTCCAAAGATGTGTAGGTTAGGGGGATTGGCCATGCTAAATTGCCCCTCAGTGTCCAAAGATGTGTAGGTTAGGGGGATTGGCCATGCTAAATTGCCCCTCAGTGTCCAAAGATGTGCAGGTTAGGTGGATTGGCCATGCTAAATTGCCCCTCAGTGTCCAAAGATGTGCAGGTTAGGTGGATTGGCCATGCTAAGTTGCTCCTTAGTGTCCAAAGATGTGCAGGTTAGGTGGATTGGCCATGCTAAATTGCCCCTTAGTGTCCAAAGATGTGTAGGTTAGGGGGATTGGCCATGCTAAATTGCCCCTTAGTGTCCAAAGATGTGCAGGTTAGCTGGCTTGGCCATGCTAAATTGCCCCTCAGTGTCCAAAGATGTGCAGGTTAGCTGGATTGGCCATGCTAAATTGCCCCTTAGTGTCCAAAGATGTGTAGGTTAGGGGGATCGGCCATGCTAAACTGCCCCTTAGTTTCGGGGGGTTAATAGGGCAAATATGTGGGGTTACGGGGATAGGGCATGGGTAGGATTGTTGTCAGTGCAGGCTTGATGGGCCGAATGGCCTCCTTCTGCACTGCAGGGATTCTTTGAAGCACATACATTTGTTGGGGGAGGGTGGAGGATATGGGGTTTTAAGGAGAAAAGGGATTTCTGTCCCTGATTAGAATGGAGCAATCAGGATGTCGGTGTTCCCTCCTGTGGAAGAATCTAGAACTCAGAGGGTGGGCAATGTCACTGTTTAAAGATAAGGGTCACCCATTTAAAACTGAGATGATGCAAATATGTTCTCTCTCCAAGGACTAAGTCTTCCTGAAAAGGCAGTGGAAGCAGAGTCGGATGTATAGGTGGGATGCAGATTTGATGTTAGAATCATAGAGTCCCTACAGTGCAGAGGAGGCCATTTGGCCCATCGAGCCTGCACTCTCAACAATCCCACACGCCCTGTGTAACCCTGCTAATCCCCCTGACACCGAGGGACAATTTAGCATGGCCAATCCACCTAACCTGCACATCTTTGGGCACTAAGGGGCAATTTAGCCTGGCCAATCCACCTAACCTGCACATCTTTGGGCACTAAGGGACAATTTAACATGGCCAATCCACCTAACCTGCACATCTTTGGACACTAAGGGGCAATTTAGCATGGCCAATCCACCTAACCTGCACATCTTTGGGCACTAAGGGACAATTTAGCATGGCCAATCCACCTAACCTGCACATCTTTGGGCACTAAGGGACAATTTAGCATGGCCAATCCCCCTAACCTGCACATCTTTGGATTATGGGAAGAAACCGGAGCACCGGGAGGAAACCCATGCAGACACGGACCCCACGCAGGCAGGCACCCACCCAAGCTGGGAAATTGAACCCATGTCCCTGGCACCGTGAGACAGCGATGCTAACCACTGTGCCACCGTACCATCCTTGAAACTTAACCTTCAAGCAAAACAAAAATGGAAGGGAACAAAGTTAAGGTTAGGTTCCTAGGCTGCCTTAACCCCACCCTGCCAATAGTTAGCCCTTAAACAATCTTCGTGGCTCCCCTCAGTTGAGATTTAAAAATTGCTCCTTCAACAAGTGGTGTTTCCAACAGTCCCTTATTTCCAGGGCTTTAAGTTTCTCAGATCACCAACAATCTGTCCTGGTCTCTCCACGTTGACGCTACAGTTAAGAAAGCCCACTAACGCCTCTAGATCCTCAGAAGGCTAAGGAAATTTGGCATGTCTGCTACGACTCTCACCTATGTACCATAGAAAGCATCCTTTCCGGATGCATCACAGCTTGGTATGGGCTCCTGCTCTGCCCAAGACCGCAAGAAACCACAAAACGGTTGTGAACGTAGCCCAGTCCATCACGCAAACCAACCTCCCATCTATTGACTCCATCTACACTTCCCGCTGCCTTGGGTAAGCAGCCAGCATAATCAAGAACCCCACGCACCCCGGACATTCTCTCTTCCACTGGGAAAGAGTCTGAGAACGTGTACCAACCAAAGAACAGTTTCTTTCCTGTTGCCATTAGACTTTTGAATGGACCTACCACATGTTAAGCTGATCTTTCTCTACGCCCTATAATTGTAACACGACATTCTGCTCCTTAACCCCTTCCTTCTCCCCTATGTACTCTATGTTTTATTGGTAAAGCACCATTTTTCACTGTATACCAATAGATGGGATAGTTTAATCAGATAATGACAGAAAGTGAGGTTCTTGCCTCAACATAAAACGCACACAGATACAGTGAGGACGCAAGGCACTAGTGCACCGATACATATCTGTGTTGTGACAATAGATAGCGAGTGTGTGTTTATACAGCGTATACTTACAACCAGAGGGGGCACAGCTGTGCACACAATCGCATGGGGATTTATTGGCAGGTTTCACTGGTTGCAAAATATAATAGGAACAGGCAAATAGCTTTAGTCAGCAGAAATTGCAAGGGACTGCTGAGAATTTCAGCATCTGCTTTCCGCTGACTGTTATTGTATTTATATTTCCTTTCCGGAAGATACTGACCAGTCAGTTACACACAATCCCGAGGGCATTAGCTGTAGCTTGGCCACTTGGAAAATCCCAGAGAATCCCTACAGTGCAGGGAGAGGCCATTCGGCCCATCGAGTCTGCACCCACCACAATCCCACCCAGGCCCTACCCCCCACATCCTACCCTCTAACCTACGCATCTTAGGACACTAAGGGGCAATTTTAGCACGGCCAATCAACCTAACCCGCATATCTTTGGACCGTGGGAGGAAACCGGAGCACCCGGAGGAAACCCACGCAGACACGAGGAGAACGTGCAAACTCCGCACAGGCAGTGGTACGAGCCGGGAATCGAACCCAGGACCCTGGAGCTGTGAAGCAGCAGTGCTAACCACTGTGCTACCCTGTGCCGCCCAGGGCAAATAAAGGCTATTTCAGGAGCAGCTTTGATCACCAATAGGGCATTTCACCACTAATTTTCTGTTTTGGTCATTCATGGGCATCGCTGGAAAGGTCTGGAGTTTATTGTCCATCCTTACTTACCCCTCAGAAGGTGGTGGTGAGCTGCCTTCTTGAAGTCCGAATGGTGTAGGTACACCCACGACGCTGTTAGGAAGGGAGTTGAAGAATTTTGACCCAGCGACAGTGAAGGAACGGCCGATATGTTTCCAAGTCAGGGTGGTGGTACTCAACAGTATAAAAGGATACTCAATAGTACAAAGGAGGCCATTCGGCCCATCGAGTCTGTACCAACCACAGTCCCGCCCAGATCCTATTCCTGAAATCCCACATATTTACCCTGCTAAGGGTGGCACAGTTGTCAGCATTGCTGCCTCTCAGCTCCAGGGAGCCAGGTTCAATTCCGACCTTAGTCACTGTCTGTGTGGAGTTTGCACATTCTCCCCATGTCTGCGTGGGTTTCCTCCAGTTTCCTCCCACAGTCTGAAAGACGTGCTGGTTAGGGTGCATTGACCCAAACAGGCACCAGATTGTGGCGACGAGGGGGAATTTCACAGTAACTTCATTGCAGTGTTAATGTAAGCCTTACTTACGACTAATAAATAAACTTTAATTTCCTGACACTAGAGTCAATTTAGCATGGCCAATCAATCTAACCGGCACATCTGTGGACTGTGGGAGGAAACCCACGCAGACACGGGGAGAACATGCAGACTCCGCACAGACAGTGACCAAGCCCGGAATCGAACCTGGCTGTCTGGCGCTGTGAGGCAGCAATGCCAACTGTGCCACCAAGCTGGTGTTCCTATGTGTCTGCTGCTCACCCCCTGTCTTTCTAGATGGTAGCGGTCTTGTGTGGAGTCTGCATGTTCTTCCCATGTCTGTGTGGGTTTCCTCCCACAGTCCAGAACACGTCCTGGTTAGGGTGCATTGACCATGCTAAGTTACCTCTTAGCGTACCCAAACAGACACTGGAGTGTGACGACTGGGGGATTTTCACAACAACTTCATTGCAGTGTTAACGTAACCCTACTTGCGTCTAATAAATGTACTTTAAAAGATGGCGCATGCTGTTGCCACTGTGCGTCAGTGGTGGAAGGACTAAAAGTTTGTGGACGGGATGCCATCAAGTGGGGCCACTTTATCCTGATGGTGCCAGGCGTCCTGAGGGTACTTGGAACCGCACTCACCCAGGCAAGTGGAGAATATTCCATCACACTCCTGACTTGTGCCTTGTAGATACTGACCAGGTATTGGGAGGGTCAGGAGATGAGATACTCACCCCAGGATTCCCAGTCTCTGACCTGTTCTTGTAGCCACAGTATTTGGGGGTGGCACATTGCTGTCTCACAGGGAACCAGGTTCAATTTCAGCCTAGGGTCACGGTCTGTGTGGAGTTTGCACATTCTCCTCGTCTCTGCATGGGTTTCCTCCCACAGTCTGTACAACGTGTGGGTTAAGTTGATTAGCCATGCTGAATTGACCCTACTGCTAGGGGAATTAGCAGGGCAAATGAGGGTTACGGGAATGGGGGCTGGATGGGATTGTGATCAGTACAGTCTCGATGGGCTGAATGGTCTTCTGTACAGTAGGGATCTTATTCTATGATTGATACTGGTCCAGTTCGGTTTCTGGTCAATGGTAACCCCCAGGACACTGAATTAAATAATTTGTCACCACTGTGATGTAGGAAATGGGTGGCACGGTGTCTCACAGTGCCGGGGACCTGGGTTCAATTCCTGTCTTGGGTCACTGACTTCGTGGAGTTTGCACATTCTCCCCGTGTCTGTGTGGGTTTCCTCCGAATTCCTCCCACAGTCCGGGTTAGATTTCTGATAGACAAGGGAATTAAAGGTTATAGGGAGAAAGCGGGAAAGTGGAACTGATCCACTTCAGATCAGCCATGATCTTATTGAATAGCGGGGCGGGCTCGAGGGGCTAGATGGCCGACTCCTGCTCCTATTTCTTATGTTCTTAGGTCGATTGGCCATGCTAAGCTGCTCCTTAGTATCTCAGGATGCAGAAGAGGTTAGGGGGATTAGTGAGGCAAATACGTGGGGATAGGGCCTGGGTGGGATTGTGGTCGGGGCTGACTCAATGGGCCCAATGGCCTCCTGGTCGGGATTCTACGAAACGCTGCAACTCATTTGTGCACAGCAAGATCCCACAAATTGATCGGCTTTTAGTTTTTAATGGTGTTGAATGGAGGGATAAATATTGGTGAGAGCCCAACCTGGGTTTTTGTTTTTCAAAATAATCCTTAATGCCCATCCCGAGGGGTGGTGGAGGTGGAGAAAGAGGGTCATTGGATTCCAACCAGCAAGCCAGATGATTCCTCGATCCCCCTCCACCCCCCCGCAGCTGAGAGAACCCATGGGCTCAGACGTGGCACTGGGGACTTTCTCTAACCCACCTGCAAACAACTTACTCACAGCATTAAGGGCAGCACAGTAGTTAGCACGGCTGCCTCGCAGCTCCAGGGACCCAGGTTCGATTCTGGCCTCGGGTGACTGTCTGTGCAGAGTCTGCATGTTCTCCCCGTGTCTGCGTGGGTTTCCTCCCACAACCCAAAAGATGTGCAGGTTAGGCTGATTGACCACACTAAGTTGCCCCTTATCGTCATGGTGATTAGGAGGGTAAATGTGCAGGGTTAGAGCTGGGGGGGGGGGATCCTTGTCAGTGCAGACTCAATGGGCCAAATGGCCTTCTTCTGTGTCACAGATTCTATGTTAACCAGCAAGGGTGCCAGGGAGCTGGGCTGATAATGTATCACACTTATAACCTCACCATCGCAGTCACTGGGAGAGCCAAGTTACCTAAACCCTCAGCAAACGGAAATCAGGGGTGGCCCAGTGGTTAGCACCATTGCCTCACAGCACCAGGGATCCAGGTTCAATTCCAGCCCTGTGTCTATTCTCCCCGTGTCTGCGTGGATTTCCTCCGGGTGCTCCAGTTTCCTCCCAAAGATGCGCAGGTTAGGTGGATTAGAGATGCTACATTGCCCCTTAGTGTCCCAAAATGTGTAGGTTAGGGGGATTAGTGGGGTAAATGTGGGGTTCTGGGGAACAGGACCTGGGTAAGATGCACTGTTGGAGAGTCAGTGCAGACTCGATGGGCTGAATGGCCTCCTTCTGCATCCCAAAATGTGTAGGTTAGGGGGATTAGTGGGGTAAATGTGGGGAATAGGACCTGGGTAAGATGCCCTGCTGGAGAGTCAGTGCAGACGCGATGGGCTGAATGGCCTCCTTCTGCATCCTATAAACATCAGTGCCAAACATGCACTCACTGCAAGAGTGACGAGAGGCCTCTTTCGCGCTTTAACCTCTTCCAACCCTGAGATAAGAACAATGAATAAAAAATTACAGTACAGGAACAGGCCCTTCGGCACTCCAAGCCTGACCATGAACTAAAACCCCTCTACCCTTCTGGAAACATATCCCTCTATTCCCATCCTATTCACATATTTGTCAAGACGCCTCTTAAAAGCCACTATCATAAATGCTTCCACTACCTCCCCTTGGCAGCGAGTTCCAGGCGTCCGCCACCCTCTGTGTAAAAAAACTTGCCTCGTACATAAGTTTAAACCTCGCCCCTCACACCTTAAACCCGTGCCCCCCTAGCAATTGACTCTTCCACCCTGGGGAGAAAGCTTCCGGCTCCCCACTCTGTCCAAGCCTCTCACAATCTTAACCTAGTGTTATGAGACTCCTTGCTACAAAAGCGGGTCGGGGCTGGAATTCTGCAGAGAGTAACTCACCTAACACCTGCCCCAAAGGCCATCCATCTAAATCTAGACCGTCTAAATCTACATGGCACAAGTCAGGAGTGTGATGGAATTCTTCCAGCAGCTCGCCCCCTCAACCTCCAACCTCTGCATTTCCCCAAACCTGCCACTCCCACCTTCCACTGGTGGCCATTTCAGCCCAATCTTAAAATCTACCTCTTACCTCTCCGCTCCGTGGTTCAACATCAGTTCTTGTCCGCTGACAGTCCTGGGGAGTGCCTCGACGGACTTTACTAGGAAGCTACGTAAATGCAAGGTGCCTCCCCTGGTTACATTTGCACCCTGGTTATACTGCCCGTCTGCAAACACTGGCTGAGGAAGAGAGCGCGCTGGCCATATCCCCTTCATTTTCAGATACGTCAATGTCATTCACAGTCCCAAACCCTCTCAGTGAGTTTTGCTTCAAACTCTTAGCACCCCAGCAACTGCATCTAATTTTTCTTCAACTCACTTATGGGACATGGGAGTCGCCGACTGGCCAATATTTACTGCCCATTCCTATTTGCCCTTGCAACTAAGCAGCTTGCTAGGCCATTTCATTGAATCCTAGAATCCCTACATTACAGAAGGAGGCCATTCGGCCCATTGAGTTTATCTCGAGCACAGTCCCGCCCAGGCCCTATTCCTGTAACCCCACATATTTACCCTGCTAATCCCCCTGACACTCAGGGTCAATTTAGCACGGCCAATCCACCTAGCCCTCACATTTTTGGATTGCAGGAGGAAACCCCCACAGACACAGGGATAAAAGTGCAAACATGCAAGAGTGCATGTTTGGGGCGGCACGGTAGCACAGTGGTTAGCACTGCTGCTTCACAGCTCCAGGGACCATGGTTCGATTCCCGGCTCGGGTCACCATCTGTGTGGAGTTTGCACATTCTCCTCGTGTCTACGTGGGTTTCCTCCAGACGCTCCAGTTTCCTCCCACAGACCAAAGATGTGCGGGTTAGGTTGATTGGCCATGTTAAAATTACCCTTAGTGTCCTGAGATGCATAGGTTAGAGAGATTAGTGGGTAAATATGAAGGGATATGGGGGTAGGGCCTGGGTGGGATTGTGGTCAGTCCAGACTCGATGGGCTGAGTGGCCTCTTTCTGTACTGCAGGATTCTAAATCAAGTCAAGCCCCACACAGACAATGACCTGCGGTTGGAATTGAACTTGGGTCCCTGGCACTGTGAGGCAGCAATGCTAACCACTGTGCCACCCAGAGGGCAGTTGAGAGTCAACCACATTGCTGTGGCTCTGGAGTCGCATGTAAGCCAGGCCGGGTAAGGACGGCAGATTTCCTCCCCTAAATAGTGAGCCTGCCCTACAAACCTGGCATGTAGCATTGCTGTCCAGAAAAGTTACTGAAACTTTTGCCAGCATCTTTTATTATCTCCAGTTATCCGCTCAGGATCTCCTTCCGTCAAGCTCAACTCATCTGAAGTTTTGCTGCCAGAGGTACTTTTTCTAAAACAATTTTTTTCACAGGAGGTGGGTGTCTCTGGCTGGGCCAACATTTAATACGTAACCCCAACTGCCCTCGAGAAGTGGGGGGACGATGGCATCTCAGGGTTGTAAGAGGTTCAAGAGGGGTAGAGGCTCTCATAGCTCTTGCTACATGTCTGGCGTTGATGTTCATAGAATCCCTACGGAGCAGAAGGAGGCCATTTGGCCCATCACATCTGCACTGACTCTCCAACAGAGGATCTTACCCAGGCCCTATCCCCCTGCTAATCCCCCTAACCGACAGACTTAAAGTTTATTAATTAGTCATAAGTAGGTATTTATTAACAACGCAATGAAGTTACTGTGAAAATCCCCTAGTCGCCACACTGGCTCAAACCCCTTCCCTAACAGCATCATGGGTGTACCTACACCAGATGGACTGCAGTGGGTTCCAGCAGATGGTTCACCACCACCTTCAGGGCAATTAGAGGGGGGCAATAAATGCTGGTCTAGCCAACTGCGCCCACATTCGCCCTGATCCCTCAACTCCCAGAGACACTAAAAATCTTTTAGCCTTAAGTGGTCAAGGCTGCTGGATAAGGAGGAAAGAAATAGAAGGTTCTGCCACAGGATGAGATGAGTGGAGTGGAGGGAATGAGAAGAGTAGCATAAACACTAGTACAGAACAGTTGGGCCGAATGGCCAGATTTTGAGACATACATAGTATTTATTGTCCAAAACAGCATTGGAATAATTACAGAGTAAACAAGCCAGTAACTTATCATTAGACAAATGACTCAAGGGTGACTCAGAGACTGGGATATAATGTTTGCACGAGAGTTTGGGTCCTTATTAACCAGGGCCATATATTTTTGTTAAAGAAAAAATAAATCAGAAAATTCTGGAAAGAAAGCTCAAGGGAAAAGGTCATTTCATACTCATGGCATGAACCGTAGGGGGAATAACTGAGTGATTTTGACTTTCGTCTTTCAGATTCTCCACGGTCCCCCACCCTCCCCCCCCCAGTTGCTTATTGACAATAGCTCAGTCTTCAACACTATTATTCCCACGAAATTCATCTCCAAACTCCTCCCTCTGCAACTGGATCCCGAACTTCCTGACCCACAGACCACAGCTAGTAAGGATCGGCAACAAGACTTCCTCCTCGACATCGGTTCTGCGCAAGGCTGTGTCCTCAGCCCCTCACTATAATCGTTACACACCAATGACTGTGTGGCCAAATTCCCCACCAACCTGATTTTCAAGTTTGCCGATGACACCACCGTAGTGGGTTGGATCTTAAGCGTAACGAGACGCAGTAAAGAAATGAGATAGAGAATCTGATGAACTGGTGCAGCAACAATAATCTCTCCCTCAACGTCAACAAAACAAAGCAGATTGTCATCGACTTCAGGAGAACATGCCCCTGTCTACATCAACGGGGGCGATGTGGAAAGGGTTGAGAGCTTCATGTTTTTAGGTGTCCATATTACCAACAACCTGTACTGGTTCCCCCCCTCCATGCCAACACTATAGTTAAGAAAGCCCCACCAATGCCTCTACTTTCTCAAAACTCTAAGGAAATTTGACACATCAGTTACGACTCTCGCCAACTTTCACAGATGCACCATAGAAAGCATTCTTTCTGGTTGTATCACAGCTTCGTATGGGCTCCTGCTCTGACCGAGACCGCAAAAAGACAACAAAAGATTGCGAATCTAGCCCAATCCATCACGCGAACCAGCCTCCCATCCGTTGACTCTGTCTACACTTCCCACTGCCTCAGAAAAGCAGCCAGCATAATTAAGGACCCCACGCACCCCGGACATTCTCTCTTCCACCTTCTTCCGTTGGGAAAATGATGCAGAAGTCTGAGGTCATGTATCAACTGACTCAAGAGCAGCTTCTTCCCTGCTGCCATCAGACTTTTGAATGGACTTACCTTGCATGCTCTTTCTCTACACCCTAGCTATGATTGTAACACTACATTCTGCACTCTCCCCTCTCCTTCTCTATGAACAGTATGCTTTGTCTGTATAGCACGCAAGTAACAATACTTTTCACTGTACACTAATACATGTGACAATAATAAATCAAAATGAATTGCTTGAAGACTCACTTAACCCAAATACATCGCCACACATACCTGGAAGATAGGCAGGAGGAACAGCAACAGAGCAGCAGCTGGGCAAGGCAAGGAGCCCATCAAACACATCGCCACAGGTCCCAGGGCTGCACATTAGCTGGGGGGGATGGATGGGTGACGTCCAAATGGGGTGAGGGGGAAGCAAGGGGCCAAGCAAGGAATAATCATCCGGAATGAAGTCCCTGGGAAAATAAGACCTCAAATTCAGATGTAGAGACAGAGGAAGACATAGACCTTTACATACACTGGGGCAGCACAGTAGTTAGCATTGCTGCCTCACGGTTCCAGGGACCCGGGTTCGATTCCTGGCTTGGGTCACTGTCTGTGCACAGTCTCCCCATGTCTACGTGGGTTTCCTCCAGGTGCTCCGGTTTCCTCCCACAGCCCAAAGACGTGCTGATTAGTGGCACTGGTCGTGCTAAATTCTCCCTCCGTGTACCTGAATGGGCGACGAGGGGATTTTCACAGTAACTTCACTGCGGCGTGAATGTAAGCCTACTTGTGACACTAATAAATAAACTTTACACTGAGGAGGGGGAGATAGAGACAGAAGCATTGATACAGAATGGAGGAGTGGATGGGGGGGAAAGAGAGGATAGAGTCCAAAGATATGTGGGTTAGGTTGATTGGCCATGCTAAATTTACCCTAGTGTCAGGGGGATTAGCAGGGTAAATTTGTGGGGTTACAGGGATGGGGCCAGGGTGGGATTGTGGTCAGTGCAGACTTGATGGGCCGAGTGGCCTCCTTCTGCACTGTAGGGATTCTATAAAAGAGGAGGGGAAACATGGATAAAGATAGAAAGGACAAAGACATTGAGAGAGAATCATAGATACAAAAAGACGAAGTCAGAAGTCAGGGAGAGGCAGGAAAGGGGAGGGATACAGAAAAATAGAGAAGATACAAAGAGAGAAGGGGGGGGTGATAGAGACAGACACAAACATATACAGAAAGATAATGAAGATTAATGGGAGTGGGGTTGGGGTGAAGAGAGTTTGGTGGGGGTGGGGGAGGGCTTGGTGGAGGAGAGGGGGTGGGGGGGAGAGGGGGAGGAGGGTGATGGGAGGGTGGTGGGAGTGGGGGGGTAGTGGGAGGGTGGTGGGAGTGGGGGGGGTAGCGGGAGGGTGGTGGGAGTGGGGGGGTAGCGGGGAGGGTGGTGGGGGAGAGTGGACGGTGGGAGTATGGGCAGGGGTAGGGGTGAGGGTGAGGATGGGCAGGGGTAGGGGTGAGGATGAGGATGGGGAGTAGGGGTGGAGACCAAGAGATGCAAAGTTAGGGGGAGCAGATTCAGAGATCTAATCAGATGCAGAAGAAAGAGACAGACAGGCAAAGAGGGGGGGGCAGAGAGAGGGGGAGAGAGAGAGTGGCACAGATTCAGAGACAGGGCAAAGAGAGAAAGATAAAGCACAGACAGAAAAATAGAGAGAGAGAGGAAGCACAGATTCAGAGACAGAGGGAAGAGAGAAGGAACGGCACAAAGAGAAAGAGACAAGCACAGATACAGGGAGACAGGCACAGATACAATACCGATGCAGAGATAGAGTCAGAGATAAACAGGGAGACTCGTGATGTTCTCATACAACCAGGAAAGACACTGCACATTTAACAGTCTAACCCAACACAAAGACTAAACTTGCGCGCAACACACTCTGGCAAAGTTAGGGACAGAATGAGGGACAGACAGAGTTACTGGCACTAACCTGGGGGTGGAAAGTGCTGGCAAAACCCAGCCCAGTGTGTCAGAAAGCAGCCTCAGGACTAATGCAGGCAGGGTGAATCCCCCAGCACAGACTGAGAGAGCTCTACACACTCACTCACTCCTCTCTCTCTGTCTCTGACCAGCCCCCTTCAGCTTTCCGCATTTTGCAGAATTGCAGCCAAGTTTCCAGGCTCGCCCCCGAGTCACGGGATCCCCCTGCTGACCCCCAGGGTGAAGGAGGAATTCAGAACTCCCCACAGAAACTGCAGCAGCAGCAATCTGCTCTCAAACCCCGCTTGTTTTGTTCAAACAGAAAGCAAAGGCACTGCCCCGGGAGCGGAGCGCGGTTCCCGCCGGCTGGAGAATCCTCTGTAACGGCGCACAGGGGATGGGCTAGCCTGAGGCGGATGGGCTGAACGGTCGCGACTTTCTGGCGTCTGGTTCAAATTCACACCTCACTCAGGGTTTAATAATTCCGGTTCACCCTTAAAGAGTCAGACTCCTCACTCCGCCTGATCCCCCTCCATTCGCCCCCCTCCGCAGCCCCCCCTCCATTCGCCCCCCTCCGCAGCCCCCCCTCCATTCACCCCCTCCATACTCCCCCCCATTCACCCCTCTCTCCCTGTCCGTTCCCCTCTCTGCTCCCCCTCCCTGCTTTCCCCTCCCCGTCACCCTCTCCCCCTCTCCATCCCCCCTCCTCCTCTCTGCTTCCCCTCTCCCTCTCTGTTCCCCCTCTCCTCCACCCTCTCTCCGCTCCCCCCTCCCCCTCTCTCTAATCCCCCCTCCCTGCTCTCCCCTCGCTCAGTCCTCCTCCCCTTTCCTTCCCCCCCCCCACACTCCCCCTCCCCCTTTCCTCCCCCCCTCCCCACACTCCCTTTCCCCCTCCTCAACGCTGCCCCCAGTCACCCCTCCTCATTTCCCCCTTTCGTCCCCCCATTCCTCGTCCCCCCATTCCTCGTCCCCCTCTCCTCGTCCCCCTCTCCTCGTTCCCCCCTTCTCGTTCCCCCCTCCTCGGTCTCCCCTCCTCATACCCCCTACTCGTCCCCCCATCCTTGTCCCCTTTCCTTGTACCCCCTCCTCATCCCCCCCTTCCTCGTCCTCCCATTCCTCGTCCCCCCTCCTCGTTTCCCCCTCTTCGTTTCCCCCCTCTTCCTCGCCCCCCCTCGTTTCCCCCCTTGTTTCCCCCCCTTGTTTCCCCCCCTCGTTTCCCCCCCTCGTTTCCCCCCCTCATTTCCCCCCCTCGTTTCCCCCCCCTCGTTTCCCCCCTCTTCGTTTCCCCCTCTTCGTTTCCCCCCTCTTCGTTTCCCCCCTCTTCCTTGTCCCCCTCCTCATTTCCCCCCTCCTCGTTTCCCCCCTCCTCGTTTCCCCCTCCTCGTTTCCCCCCTCCTCGTTTCCCCCCTCCTCGTTTCCCCCCTTTCCCTCCCTCCATTTTTCAGGAGAATGAGGAGAAAGCTGGGCTGGGGTAGGGGAAAGGAGAGGATGTGGGGTAAAGAGAGGGGATCCCTGAAAGTTAGGTGAAGGGGTACGGGGGGGGGGGAGATGTCCGACCTGGAGTTAGGGTTGAGTGTGGTGTTCGAGACAAAGGACTGCAACATCAATATCATATCAGTGACCACAGTCTGAGAGCCCCCCATCCCCCCCCCCCCACCGCCCCTCGTCCAGTACTCCCCTTATCAGCTTCCTCACACCAAAACCTGGGGAACTTTGTTTCTGAATTCCTTTCATGCCTCAGCAGTCATGCATTCCTGAGCACAGAGAGTATGTTTACCAACTCACCATGGCCTCGCCCCTCTCTATCTCTGTAACCTACCACCCTCCGAGATCTCTGCATTCCTCCAATTCTGGCCCCCTCAGCATCCCTGAGTTCATCTCTCCACCGCTGGCCTTCAAGCTCTGGAATTCCCTTCCTGACCCGCTCTGCCATTTAAACCGCTCCTCAAAAAAAAATCATCTCTTTAACCTTCAGCCTGGCCAAAAGCTCCGTTTAGAGAATCCATACAGTGATGACCCTTCAAGACTTGCATTGACTATTACCCAGGTTTACCCCGTAACCCTAAAAGCAAATTTAGCATGGCCGATCCCCCTAACTTGCACATCTTTGGACACTAAGGGGCAATTTAGCATGGCCAATCCACCTAACCTACACATCTTTGGACACTAAGGGGCAATTTAGCATGGCCAATCCACCTAACCTACACATCTTTGGACACTAAGGGGCAATTTAGCATGGCCAATCCACCCTAACCTGCACATCTTTGGACACTAAGGGACAATTTAGCACGGCCAATCCCCCTAACCTGCACATCTTTGGACACTAAGGGGCAATTTAGCATGGCCAATCCCCCTAACCTACACATCTTTGGACACTAAGGGGCAATTTAGCATGGCCAGTCCACCTAACCTGCACATCTTTAGACACTAAGGGGCAATCTAGCATAGCCGATCCCCCTAACCTGCACATCTTTGGACTGTGGAAGGAAACTCACACAGACACAGGGAGATGATGCAAAGTGGACATAAAAGTTACCTAAGGCCAGAATTGAACCCGGTCTGTTGCATTGTGAGGCACAGTGGCACAGTGGTTAGCACTGCTGCCTCACAGTGCTAGGGACCCAGGTTCAATTCCTGGTTTGGATCATTGTCTGTGCCGAGTCTGCGCATTCTCCCCGTGCCTGTGCGGGTTTCCTCCGGGTGCTCCGGTTTCCTCCTGAAAGACGCGCTGGTGAAGTACATTGGCCGTGCTAAATTCTCCCTCAGTGTACCCGAACAGGTGCCTGAGCATGGCGACTAGGGGATTTTCACAGTAACTCCATTACAGTGTTAATGTAAGCCTACTTGTGACACTAATATAAAAAAAAGTGCTAACCACTGTCCATTTAATTCCTTCCATTTATCTTCCTAAGTGGAATTCCTCTTCCCTGGAACCATTCTTGTGATTGTATTCTGCACCCCCTCCAATGCCCCTGTGTCAGCTGCCTGGAAATAAATCGGCCGTTCCTTCACTGACACTGGGTCAAAACCCTGGAACTCCCTCCCTAACAGCACTGTGGGTGTACTTACACCACTTGGACTTTTTCAAAGGAGTATTTCACTCCATCCTTAAAGTTACAATTCTGATGCTCGGAGTGGACCAGACAAACCTAAATCCATTCCTTGCTTTCTCCATAGTAGAGAGAAGATGGCTTAGTGTTTTTATCTATTAATCCAAAAACCCAGCTAATGTTCTGGGGGACCCGGGTTCAAATCCCGCCACGGCAGACGGTGGAATTTGAATTCAATAAAAAAAGATCTGGAATTAAGAATCTACTGAAACCATTGTCGGAAAAACCCATCTGGTTCACTAATGTCCCTTAGGGGAAGGAAATCTGCTGTACTTACCCTGGTCTGGCCTACATGTGACTCCAGAGCCACAGCGATGTAGTTGACTCTCAAATGCCCTCAGGCAAGTAGGGATGGGCAATAAATGCCAGCCAGCGATGCCCATGAGTATATAAAAAAAATGCACGAGTATGTAAAAAAAATTCAAATTGAATCCAATTCATTGTCCCCACAAGAGAAACAAACAAGATCTAAGCTATGACGTGGAGATGCCAGTGTTGGACTCGGGTGGGCACAGTAAGAAGTCTCACAACACCAGGTTAAAGTCCAACAGGTTTATTTGTTTGCACAAGCTTTTGGAGTGCTGTCCCTTCATCAGGTGAGGAAGGAGTGGCACTCCGAAAGCCCGTGCTACCAAATAAACCCGTCGGACTTTAATCTGGTGTTACAAGATCCAAGCTGCCCTCCTCTTGGGCTGGATCTGAGGCTCGATCTTAGCCAAAATGGGACTACAGCAGTTCGAGAAGGCGGCTCGCCACAAACTTCTCAAGGACAATTAAGGATGCAGCAATGAATGGTGGCTGGATCAGTTAAATTTCTACATAGGGCAGTGTGTGTGTGTGTGTGGTATACTGTGTTTGCGAGACTCAGACTGACTCTGTGATTGCACAGGTGCCAGCCAGCACTGTCTGTGTGTTTCTGCGGACCCACATCATTGAATAACAAACAAAAGAATTAGTCCGACCCCCAAGGGAAGCTCCATCACACAACAACAGGAAATCAACCTACCCGCTAACACTGATAACAGAAAGACATAGGTGAGGAATCAAAACACACGCTCACTCACTCACACACACAAACACACACACACACACTGGGCCAAACACAGATTGTGAGCGGGGTTATCAGCAGCACAGTGTAGCAGAGAGCTGGTATCCACTTAACAATAGCAACTTGGCTTTTACATAACGCCTTTGATACATACCAAATTTTGACACCCCAAGGTGGCACAATGGTTAGCGCTGCTGCCTCGCATCACCAGAGACCCGGGTTCAATTCCAGCCTTGGGTTTCGGTGTGGATTTTCTCACCAACTTGTACAGCTGCGCCATAGAAAGCATTCTTTCCGGTTGTATCACAGCTTGGTCTGGGCTCCTGCTCTGACCAAGGCCGCAAAAACCTACAAAGGGTCACGAACGTAGCCCAATCCATCACATAAACCAGCCTCCCATCCACTGACTCTGTCTACACTTCCCGCTGCGTCGGAAAAGCAGCCAGCGTAATTAAGGACCCCACACACCCCGGACATTCTCTCTTCCACCTTCAGGAAAAAGATACAAAAGTCTGAGATCACATACCAACCGACCCAAGAACAGCTTCTTCCCTGCTGCTGGCAGACTTTTGAATGGACCTACCTCGCACTAAGCTGATCTTTCTCTACACCCTAGCTATGACTGTGTCACTACATTCTGCACTCTCCCCTTTCCTTCTCTATGCTTTGCCTGAATAGCACGCGAGAAACAATACTCTTTGCTAATACACGTACAATAATAAATCAAGTCAAATCAAAAGTTTGCAAGTTCTCCATGTGTCTGCGTAGGTTTCCTCCGGGTGCTCCAGTTTCTTCCCACACTCCAAAGATGTGTGGGTTAGGTGGATTGGCTATGTTAAATTGCCCCTTAGTATCCAAAAGATGTGCAGATTAAATGGATTGGCCATGTTAAGTTGCCCCTTAGTGTCCAAAGATGTGCAGGTTAGGTGGATTGGCCATGTTAAATTGCCCCTTAGTGTCCAAAGATGCGCAAGTTAGGTGGATTGGCCATGCTAAATTGCCCCTTAGTGTCCAAAGATGTGCAGGTTAGGTGGATTGGCCATGTTAAATTGCCCCTTAGTGTCCAAAGATGTGCAAGTTAGGTGGATTGGCCATGCTAAATTGCCCCTTAGTGTCCAAAGATGTGCAAGTTAGGTGGATTGGCCATGTTAAATTGCCCCTTAGTGTCCAAAGATGTGTAAGTTAGGTGGATTGGCCATGCTAAATTGCCCCTTAGTGTCCAAAGATGTGTAGGTTAGGTGGATTGGCCATGCTAAATTGCCCCTTAGTGTCCAAAGATGTGCGGGTTAGGTGCATTGGCCATGCTAAATTGCCCTTTAGTGTCCAAAGATGTGTAGGTTAGGTGGATTGGCCATGCTAAATTGCCCCTTAGTGTCCAAAGATGTGTAGGTTAGATGCATTGGTCATACTAAATTGCCCCTTAGTGCCCTGGGATTAGCAGGGTAAATAGATGGGGTTGTGGGAATAGGGGCCTGGGTGGGATCGTTGTCGGTGCAGACTCGATGGGCCGACTGGCCTCCTCCTGCACTGTAGGGGTTCTCTGCTCGTCTGTGATCTTTCGGACTTTGGGAGGAAACCGGAGCACCCGGAGGAAACCCACGCAGACACGGGGAGAATGTACAGACTCCGCGCAGATGGCGACTCAAGCCGGGAGCGGAACCCGGGTCCCTGGCGCTGTGAGGCAGCAGGGTTAACCACTACGCGCCCCACTCGGCGGTTTCTCACAGTCGTACTGTAGTTTGCCTCCTTGCGCCAGCCGTCCTCCCTCTGGTACACCGCCCAGAGGGCCACCGCTGCATTCCTGTTGGGTTTCGCCCTGTTCACAGCTCCAGTTTGTTATCTGTTAGCCAGGCGTTTGTAAACAGTGGGTATCTCAATGGCACATCTTCCTCCCTAAAGCTCAGTGCAGACTGGAGGCAGACAGCGACTGTTTACGCAGAGCAGAAACAGAAGAGCTCGTCACAGGCTGAGAGCTAAACAAATAATCGGAGCACTGAGCCCTCCCCTGCCCTCCCCACCAGCGCCCCCACCCACCCCAGCAATTAACATTCCTGGTTTCAGCTTCCCCAGTGAATCTGTGAGGGGTCCAGAATCATAGAATCCATTGAATTCCCTACAGTGCAGAACGAGGCCATTCAGCCCATCGAGTCGACACCAACCATTATCCCACTTTATCCCCGTAATCCCACATATTTACCCGTTAATCCCCACCAGCCTCCCATCCACTCACTCCATCTGCCCTTCCCGCTGCCTCGGACTAATTAAGGACCCCACGCACCCCGGACATTCTCCCTTCCACCAACTTCCGTGGGGAAAAAGATACAAAAGTCAGAGGTCACATACCAACCGACTCAAGAACAGCTTAAGCTTATTTAATAATGTCACCAGTAGGCTTACATTAACACTGCGATGAAGTTAGAGTGAAAATCCTCCCAGGCTCCACACTCTGAGTGCACTAAGGGAGAATTCTGTCCCTAACCTCATACAATATTTCGGTGAAGATCCAGAGTAATCTCAAGTAATGGCACCTTATCTTAGCTTATGTACTTAATTTACAGCTTTTCTAATGCAGGCTGCGAGATGTCACAGTGGTTAGCACTGCTGCCTCGCAGCGCCACAGACCCAGGCTCTATTATGGCCTCGGGTCAATGTCAGTGTGGGCTTTGCACGTTCTCCCTGTGTCTGCATGGGTTTCCCCCGGGTGCTCCAGTTTCCTCCCACAATTGAAAGATGTGCAGGTTAGGTGGATTGTCCATGCTAAATTGTCTTTTAGTGTCCAAAGATGTGCAGGTTAGGTGGATTGGCCATGCTAAATTGCCCCTTACTGTCCAAAGATGTGTAGGTTAGGTGGATTGGCCATGCTAAATTGCCCCTTACTGTCCAAAGATGTGTAGGTTAGGTGGATTGGCCATGCTAAATTGTCCCTTAGTGTCCAAAGATGTGCAGGTTAGGTGGATTGGCCATGTTAAATTGCCCCTTACTGTCCAAAGATGTGCAGGTTAGGTGGATTGGCCATGCTAAATTGTCCCTTAGTGTCCAAAGATGTGCAGGTTAGGTGGATTGGCCATGCTAAATTGACACTTAGTCCAGGGGGATTAGGAGGGTAAATGTGTGGTGTTACAGGGATAGGGCCTGGATGGGATTGTTGCCAGTGCAGGCTTGATGGGCCAAATGGCCTCATTCTTCACTGTAGGGATTCTGTGAACACGGAGATGCACAATTTCAGATCATGACCTTTGCCCCCTGTATTATTCTTCTAGTTTTTCTAGTGTGTGTGTGTGTGTGTGTGTGGTTTTTTTTAAACCAGCTGTCGGTGCTGATTCTGCCTTTCCATTTCCGCTTCCTCCACTTTCATCTTTTGTTGCTCGACTCCTGCTGTTATCACCCTCCTTTCCTTTGCATCAAACATCACTCACCCTCGCCTGCCTTCCACTCTATCACAAGCCCTCCACCACCATGTGGCACACCACATTTCCTGTCCCTAATACTTGCTGCAGGCTCGATAGAGCCCCTGACTTCATCCAGCTCTGATGGTGTGAAACACCCATATGGATTCTGTGAATCGCACTGAGGCAAGTGTTTCCGTGCAGTCCCGACAGCCCAGAAGGAGGCTATTCGGCCAATGGAGTCTGCACGGACTCTCTGCAAGAGCATCCAGGGGATTTTCACTTTAACTTCATTGCAGTGAGAATGGAAACCTACTTGTGACTAATAAATAAATAAACTTAAATAAAAACTTACCCACCCCCACCCCATCCCTGTATCCTCATGCTTTTAGCATAGTCAATCCACCTAACTTACACAGCTTTGGACACTAAGGGGTAATTTAGCATGGCCAATCCACCTAACTTACACAGCTTTGGACACTAAGGGGTAATTTGGCATGGCCAATCCACCTAACCTGCACATCTTTGGACACTAAGGGGCAATTTAGCATGGCCAATCCCCCTAACCTGCACATCTTTGGACACTAAGGGGCAATTTAGCATGGCCAATCCACCTAACTTACACAGCTTTGGACACTAAGGGGAAATTTAGCATGGCCAATCCACCTAACCAACACATCTTTGGATGCTAAGGGGCAATTTAGCATGGACAATCAACTAACCTGCACATCTTTGGACACTAATAGCAATTTAGCACGGCCAATCCACCTAATTTACACATCTTTGGGCACTAAGAGGCAATTTAACATGGCCAATCCACCTAACTTACACAACTTTGGACACTAAGGGGCAATTTATCATGGCCAATCCACCTAACTTACACAACTTTGGACACTAAGGGGCAATTTATCATGGCCAGTCCCCCTAACCTGTGCGTCTTTGGAAAGTGGCAGGAAACCGGAGCATCCGGAGGAAACACACGTTGACACTGAGGGAACGTGCAAACTCCACACAGTCACCCAAGGCTGGAAATGAACCCAGGTCCCAAGTGCTGTGAGGCAACAGTGCTAACCACCGTGCCACTGGGCCTCCTGCTTACTGGGGGGTGGGAGGGTCAAAATCTAGGGGATATAAATAAAAATAAAGCCGTTACGGGACAGAAGGAGATCATTCTGCCCATTGTATGTGTGTTGGCCTCTCTGAACAACATGAAGGAACTTTCTTTCTCTCTCTCCACAGTTGTTGACCCGTTGGCTGTGAGTTTCTAATTGTGTCTGTTTTCTATTTTGAATGTTGAACTTTGGCAGTCGTGTCACACACGTGAGTCAGAATGAGCTTTGTGCGTTTAATAAGAGTGGTTTTTTTTTAATTCCTTCATGTCATGTGCTGGAGCAGCTGACAAGGTCACTATTTTTTACCAATCCCTAATTAGAATCATACAGTACGGAAGAGGCCCTTCGGCCCATTGAGTCTGTACTGACATACCTGACCTCCCACCTAATCCCATTTACCAGCACTTGGCCCATGGCCTTGAATGTTACGAGGCTCATCCAGGTACTTCTTACTGGCATCGTGCCTCCACCACCCTCCCAGGCATTCCAGACCCTCACATCCCCTCCTTAATCTCCTATCCCTCACCTTGAGCCTACGTTCTCTAATGACTAACCCTGACGCTAAGTGGAGTGGCTGCTCTTTATCTGTCACACCCCTCAAAATCTTATCCACCTCGATCAGATTGTCCCTCAGTCTTCTCTGCTCCAACGAAAACAACCCAAATCTACCCAAACTCTCTCTTCATAACTTAAATGTTCCATCCCAGGTAGAATCTCCTCTGCACCCCCTCCAGTGCCATCACATCCTTCCTTGAGAGAAGACCCTTCCTTGGTATGAGAGTCTTGCTCATACATTTCAGTGGACAGTTGAGAGTCAACCCCATCGCTGTGGTTCTGGCATCACATGTAGGCCAGACCAGATAAGAACGGCAGATTTCTTTCCCCGAAGGGGAATTAGTGAAACAAGTAGGTTTTTTTAACAGAAATAGTTAATTACAGAATTTTATTGACTTCACATTTCACCATCTGCTTTGGTGGGATTTGAACCCAAAGCATTACCCTGGCTCTTTGGGGTTACTAGTTCAGTGACAATACCCTAGGCCACCATCTCTCCATAAATGAGACAAAATTTTCTTCCTTTTAGGGTGGCATGGTGGCACAGTGGTTAGCACCGCTGCCCCACAGCATCAGGGGCCCAGGTTTAATTCTGGCTTTGGGTGATTGGCTGTGTGGAGTTTGCACTTTCTCCCCGTGTCTGTGTGGGTTTCCTCCGGGAAAGATGTGCAGGTTAGGTGGATTGGCCATGCTGAATTGCCCCTTAATATCCAAAGATGTGCAGGTTAGGTGGATTGGCCATGCTAAATTGCCCCTTAATATCCAAAGATGTGCAGGTTAGGTGGATTGGCCATGCTAAATTGCCCCTTAATATCCAAAGATGTGCAGGTTGGGTGGATTGGCCATGCTAAATTGCCCCTTAATATCCAAAGATGTGCAGGTTGGGTGGATTGGCCATGCTAAATTGCCCCTTAATATCCAAAGATGTGCAGGTTGGGTGGATTGGCCATGCTAAATTGCCCCTTAATATCCAAAGATGTGCAGGTTGGGTGGATTGGCCATGCTAAATTGCCCCTTAATATCCAAAGATGTGCAGGTTGGGTGGATTGGCCATGCTAAATTGCCCCTTAATATCCAAAGATGTGCAGGTTAGGTGGATTGGCCATGCTAAATTGCCCCTTAATATCCAAAGATGTGCAGGTTGGGTGGATTGGCCATGCTAAATTGCCCCTTAATATCCAAAGATGTGCAGGTTAGGTGGATTGGCCATGCTAAATTGCCCCTTAATATCCAAAGATGTGCAGGTTGGGTGGATTGGCCATGCTAAATTGCCCCTTAATATCCAAAGATGTGCAGGTTGGGTGGATTGGCCATGCTAAATTGCCCCTTAATATCCAAAGATGTGCAGGTTGGGTGGATTGGCCATGCTAAATTGCCCCTTAATATCCAAAAATGTGCAGGTTAGGTGGATTGGCCATGCTAAATTGCCCCTTAATATCCAAAGATGTGCAGGTTAGGTGGATTGGCCATGCTAAATTGCCCCTTAATATCCAAAGATGTGCAGGTTGGGTGGATTGGCCATGCTAAATTGCCCCTTAGTGTCCAAAGATGTGCAGGTTGGGTGGATTGGCCATGCTAAATTGTCCCTTAGTGTCCAAATATATGCAGGTTAGGGGGGTAAGTAAGTGAAGTTACAGAATAGGGCAGGGGGCAGGCCTGGATAAGATGCTGTGCTGGAGAGTCGGTGTGGATTCAATGGGCCGAATGGCTTCAATCTGCACTGCAAGGATTCTATAATAAGCGCTGTTGCTTCAGTGATGTTGACCAGAATGTAGTTGTTCCAAGTTTAATTATTACAAGGGGTCCTCATGCAGATGTCAGGCCCTCTATTTGCCTGTACGAAAGGCCTAACTCCTGTCTCAGGCGAAGGGGGTTGCCGCCTCTTTATCCGTCGCGACCAACATGGCGGTTGTCAAGCTTCCTGCATGTTATTAGCATGTGTGTGTCACGTGCTCCTTGTCAGCTGCTGAGGCATTCATTTAGCTGTTGACAAAAAAAGAAGAGTGACGCTATCGGATATCTAATCCACAAAGTTCGGAGAGGTCCAAATGTCCAGGTCTCGGCCTATTGCAGTCCAGGATACAACTGGGCTCATCTCCCTAGGTTAGTGGGAGGAAAAAGCATTGTGTGTGTGTGTGATAAGAACACGAATGGGGTCAGTTGTGATGCCCACCATAGCTGAATATCCTGTTACCACCTGAGTGTGAGGAATGGCCATTTGAGTGATGCCCACTCAATCGCCAAGCCAACGAGGTTGTACCCCCAGTGACAGTGAGCCCATACCCCAGTGAGATAAAGGAACCACAGAGAGGGGAACAGAGACTGAAGCAGACAAAGAGAGAGAGGGAGCCACTCAGTCGGAGAGAGAGGAGACCACATAGGCAGAAAGGGACAGTTACAGTTATAGCTTAGGTTTAGTTCATTTGTTAGTGTCACAAGTGGGCTTACATTAACACCGCAATGAAGTTACTGTGAAAATTCCCCTAGTTGCCACACTCTGGCGCCTGTTCGGGTACGCGGAGGGAGAATTTAGTACGGCCAATGCACCTAACCTGTATGTCTTTCGGACTGTGGGAGGAAACCGGGACACTCGGAGGAAACCCACGCAGACATGGGGAGAATGTGCAAACTCTTCACAGTGACCCAATCCAGGAATCAAACCCGGGTCCTGTACGGCAGCAGTGTTAACCACTGCGCCACCGTGCCACCCCTGCTATAGATTATAGAGAGAGGCAGGCAAAGAAAGAGAAAGAAAGCCAACCAGGAGTCAGAGAGAGAGGAGACAAATAGAGATAGAAAGGGGCAGTTATATATAGAGAGAGACAGATAGAGAGAGAGAGAGAGCTGCCCTACAGCTGGAGAGAGAGAGAGGAGACACACAGAGACAGAAAGAGACAGTTCTATATAGAAAGAGGGAGAGACAGATATAGAGACAGAGAGAGAGAGAGAGCCACCCTGGCAACTGGAGAGAGAGAGATGAGACATATAGAGACAGAAAGGGACAGTTATGTAGAGAGAGAGACAGATAGGGAGAGAGAGAGAAAGTCAAAAAACCAGGCAGCCAGAGAGAGAAGAGACAAGTAGAGATAGAAAGGGGCAGTTATATTTAGAGAGAGACAGATAGAGAGAGAGAGACAGAGAGAGAGAGAGAGAGACAGAGAGAGAGAGACAGAGAGAGCCACCTTAGCAGTTGGAGAGAGAGGAGACACATAGAGACAGAGAGAGACAACTATAATATGGAGCGAGGACTAGAAAGTTGTAAGGAGAGGCTGAATAGGCTGGGACTATTTTTCTCTGGAGCGTAGGAGGAAGAGGGGTGACCTTATAGAGGTTTATAAAATCATGAAGGGCATAGATAAGGTGAATAGACAAGATCTTTTCCCCAGGGTAAGGTAGCCCAAAACTAGAGGGGTGTATGTTTAAGGTGAGGGGGGAAAGGGGCCTAAGGCGTGGTGTGCGTGTATGGAATGAGCTGCCAGAGGAGGTGGTAGGGGCGGGTACAATGGCAACATTTGGACAGGCCTATGGATGGGAAAGGTTTAGAGGGATAGGGGCCAAACGCAGGCAAACGGGGCTAGTAAAACGTAGGGAACCTGATCGGCCTGGACGAGTGTTTCCGTGTCTCTACGGCTCTAGGAGAGAGAGGCAGACAAGGAGAAGGAGGAAGAAACGATAAGTTAGAAGTTGCCAGGTCTTTGCAAAGCAGACAACGAGCTCCTGAGTCCCTGGGCTTGTGAGGTTCTGCAAGTTGACTGCCTGGCTGGGTCAGTGAGGCGTTCTCCCATTTTCTGTCACTAGATGGCAGGAGAGTCCCAATGTAATCGACACCAGTGGGACATTGAGTGCAGTGAGAAGTCTCACAACACCAGGTTAAAGCCCTGTGCGACGCACAGTGGCTTGTCTACCAAATAAACCTGTTGGACTCACCCCAGCCCAACGCCGGCATCTCATCAACACTGATAAGCGACAGAGCAAAACTCAAAGGCCTTTATTCACTGTCTGGTTCTGTCTGATTGTCGGGGTCTCCAACTCTGGTTGGGCGCGGAGCTAAAGGAGTCATCTTGTGTTAGAGCCATAGAACCGCTGCAGTGCAGAAGGAAGCTAATCGGTCCAGTGCACCGACTCTCTGACTATCTTTCCCAGGCCCTTTCCCCTGCCCTGAGCCCGTCCGTAGTCCACACATTTACCATGGCTATCCCCCTAACGTACACGCCTCTCGATGCTGTGGGGAAATTTAACATGGCCAATCCACCTAACCTACACATCTAACAGAACAGTGGGTCAACCCACCAGCACGTGGACTGGAGGGTTTCAGAGGTTAGTTCGCCACCAAGTCTCAAGGGGGGAAGTGGGGGGGGGGGGTCCGCTGCCACTCTGCCTGAGATCAGTGAGGGGGAAGGGGGGGGTCCACTGCCACTTTGCCTGAGATCAGTGAGGGGGGAGGGGGGGGTCCGCTGCCACTCTGTCTGAGATCAGTGAGGGGGGGGGGGGGTCCGCTGTCACTCTGTCTGAGATCAGTGAGGGGGGGAAGGGGAGGGTCCGCTGTCACTCTGTCTGAGATCAGTGAGGGGGGGAAGGGGGGTCCGCTGTCACTCTGTCTTGAGATCAGTGAGGGGGGCAAGGGGGGGGGTCGCTGCCACTCTGCCTGAGATCAGTGAGGGGGGAGGGGAGGGGGTCCGCTGCCACTCTGCATGAGATCAGTGAGGGGGGGAGGGGGGGGGTCCGCTGCCACTTTGCCTGAGATCAGTGAGGGGGGAGGGGGGGGGGTCCGCTGCCACTCTGTCTGAAAATCAGTGAGGGGGGGGAGGGGGGGTCCGCTGCCACTCTGCCTGAGATCAGTGAGGGGGGGAGGGGGGGGTCCGCTGCCACTCTGCCTGAGATCAGTGAGGGGGAAGGGGGGGGGTCCGCTGTCACTCTGTCTGAGATCAGTGAGGGGGGAATGGGGGGGGTCCGCTGCCACTCTGTCTGAGATCAGTGAGGGGGGGGAAGGGGGGGGTCTGCTGCCACTCTGTCTGAGATCAGTGAGGGGGGGGGGAAGGGGTCTCTACTGTCACTCTTGGCTGTACACCCAACCTTTCCCGGAACTTCCTTTTACCGCTGTGTTCGCCCATCCAGAATTCCCATGAAACAGACATGATCCACAAAAGTCCGATTTGGGCGCTCCAGTTAGTGAGGAGGTAGGTGCCGGGGTCCGACAGCTCTCTGCCTGAGGTCAAATGCATTTAAATGGCTGTCGCACCCCTTCCAGGCGCAGTCCCAATCACGGTCATTTTCGGCCTTGGTCAAGGGGGAACCAGTGCGGAGGTGGGCGTGGATCGCGTGACTCACCTCACGTCTGACTTTACCAAGTTTTCACCCCGAAAACAGGCACAACTTGATGGTAAAATAGAGGTTTACAGCATGGAAACAGGCCCTTCAGCCCAACTTGTCTGTGCTGCCCCTTTTTTAAACCACTAAGCTAGTCCCAGTTGCTGCGTTTGGCCCATATCCTGCTATATCCCATGTAACTGTCTAAATGGTTTTTAAAATACAAAATTGTACCACCTCTATTACCACCTCTGGCAGCTTGTTCCATTTTGGCACTCACCACCCTCTGTGTGAAAAAATTGCCCCTCTGGACACTTTTGAATCTCTCCCCTCTCACCTTAAGCCCATGCCCCTAGTTTTAGACTCCCCTACCTTTGGGAAAAGATATTGACTATCTAGCTGATCTGTGCCCCTCATTATTTATAGACCTCTACAAGAACACCCCCTCAGCCTCCTACACTCCAGAGAAAAAAGCCAGTCTATCCAACCTCTCCTTATAACTCAAACCATCAAGTGCCGGGAGCATCCCAGTTTTCCAGTTCTAGTAAATTCTTTCTAGTTTAATAATATCCTTCTATAATAGGGTGACCAGAATTGCACACAGTATTCTAAGTGTGGCCTTACCAATGTCTTGTACAACTTCAACAAGACGTCCCAACTCCTGTATTCAATGTTCTGACCAATGAAACCAAGCGTGTTGAATGTAGATGTGTAAGTTAGGGGGTTTGGCCATGCTAATTTTTTTTTATTCATTCGTGGGACATGGGTATCGCTGGCAGGGCCAGCATTTGTTAGAATCGTAGAAACCTACAGTGCAGAAAGAGGCCCTTCGGCCCATCGAGTCTGCACCGAACACAATCCCACCCAGGCCCTATCCCTACATATTATACCCACTAATCCCTTTAACCTCTGCTACCCTGGACTCTAAGGGGCAATTTAGCACGGCCAATCACCCTAGCCTGCACGTCTTTGGACTGTGGGAGGAAACGGGAGCACCGGGAGGAAACCCACGCAGACACGAGGAGAATGTGCAAACTCCACACAGGCAGTGGCCCGAGTTGGGAATCGAACCCAGGACCCTGGAGCTGTGAAGCAGCAATGCTAACCGCTGTGCTGCCCAAGATTCAGATTTACTTTCTTTCTCCACAGATGTTGTCAGACCTGCTGAGTATTTCCAGCATTTCATTTTATTTATTAATAGATTGTTAAAGGATTTAAGGTATATGGACATCATCGAGGGACTGAATGACCTCCCCCAGTTGTCACTGGTTCCCAACCCAACCATCCTTACAGCACTTCCATCTAACTGGAATGCAACTAGACTCCATTAAAGGATGGGTGGGAGGGGGGGCAGCAAAATTGAGAAAAGGAGGGAGAATGCGGGGAAAGAACCAGGAGAACAGGGATGGGAGCTTCACGGCAAAGTTAAGGACATAAGAATGAGGGAGGAAAGCATGGGAGGGGCAAGATTTGCACTGGGGATATGGGGAAGGAGCAGATTGGAAAAGAGGACAGATTGGGTTATAGGATGACAAATATACCCCCCCTCCCCCTCACTAGTAAACATCCCAATCTCTGACCCAACCTAAATGGTCAGTTTCAGTCCACCATTCCGATCAGGTCACCCTATTTAAAATGCACTGCCTTCCCAGGGTAGTGTTTGAATAAGGGAGGCGCTGACTTGGTGCTAGACTATTAGCAGCACAGTGGTTAGCACTGCTGCTTCACAGCTCCAGGGACCGGGGTTCGATTCCTGGCTCAGGG
This sequence comes from Carcharhinus amblyrhynchos, assembly GCF_965287045.1. NCBI lineage: Eukaryota > Metazoa > Chordata > Chondrichthyes > Carcharhiniformes > Carcharhinidae > Carcharhinus > Carcharhinus amblyrhynchos. The sequence goes on from NW_027649778.1 coordinate 9,186,480, forward strand.
TCACTGTTAGGTGTGGAGTCTGCATGTTCTCCTCATGTCTGTGTGGGTTTTCTCCAGTTTCCTCCCACAGTCCAAAGATGTATGGGTTGATTGGCTATGCTAAGAAATTGCCCCTTAGTGTCCTGGGATACATAGGTTAGAGGGATTAGTGGGTATAATGTGTATAGATATGGCGGGGGGGGGGCGGGGAGGGCCTGGGTGGGATTGTGTTTGGTGCAGACTCGATGGGCTGAAGGGCCTCTTTCTGCACTGTAGCGTCCTATGATTAATCCAGAAACTCAGTTAGGGGCTTTTCATAGTACCTTCATTGCAGTGTTAATGTAAGCCTACTTGTGACCAATAAACTTCAACGTTTGGGACCTGGGTTTGAATCCTGCTATGGTGGAATTTGAATTCAGTTAAAAGAAATCTGGAATTAATCTATTGATGACTGAAACCATTGTTGGAAAAATCCATCTGGTTCACTAAGAAGGAAATCTGCTGTCCTTACCCAGTCTGGCCTACATGTGACTAGAGCCACAGCAATGCGGTGACTCAATTGCCCTCTGAAATGGCCAAGTGAGGCACTCAGTTCATGGGGAATTAGGGATGGGTAATAAATGCTGGCCAGCCAGCCAGCACTACCCATGTCCCACAAATGCATTAAAAGCACACTAAATATGTATCCCAAACACTCCCAGGACAGGTACAGCACAGGGTTAGATAGAGTAAAGCTCCCTTTATCGTGTTCTCCATCCATGTCAGGAGGCCTCTGCTGTTGGACTGGGGTGGGCACAGTAAGAGGTCTCACAACACCAGGTTAAAGTCCAATAGGTTTATTTTGTGTCACAAACTTGCAGAACACTGCTCCTTGATCAATGAGGTTACAGTTGAAGGCCCAGATTCCATGGCCCAAACTCATGCTTTGTGCCACAGTGAGAAGTCTCACAACACCAGGTTAAAGTCCAACAGGTTTATTTGTAGCAAATGCCACTAGCTTTTGGAATCAGCTGTTCCTTTGTTAGGTGCCACTACTCAGTCTGCATAGAGTGTTCAATTCCAGATCCCCAAACACCATCCACTGCACCCCCAATATTACTCAGGTGAATCAAATCACATGAAGCAGAATATTTTATGCTTGCATTATCTTGGTAGGACTTTAATTCATAAATAATGAAAACACACTTGAAATTGCATCAATGGTTCCTTTATTAACACTTGGTAAAACATTGCAAATCTCATGCTGGTTATTGATCCAACAAACTTGGACTTCACCTTGTAATAGGAGCCAAATATTTCATAAATATCAAAATAAACCTTAATTTCACAAAGTGCATAAAACACTGGTGGATTTAGGGCATGATAAAGTCAGGGTAACAAAAATCAGAAACCAGATGCACAGTTGAGAAGATGCAGACCAAGAATGAGAGGCAGAGGCCAGAAAGGAGAGAAAGAGGAAGAGAAAGCAGACAGAAAAGGAGCAAAAGAAACCAGGAGAGAGACAGCAGAGTGAGCAACAGACAGACCAGAGAAATAGACAAAGAAATAAACAGATCAGAGAGACAAAGAAATAGACACAAGAGATGGAGAAATAGACACAGGTGAGAAAAGGAGACCATGAAAAAAGGGAAGTAGGCAACAAGGGGATGGAAGTCTGAGTCATGATTAGCATTACTAATTGTTCAGGATTGTGAAGTGGCTCAATATCAGTTTCACTCAAAAATGTTGCCTCCTGCCCTCCCCTGTCAGACTCTGGAATGCATGGGACACAGAGGGAGGGGTTGGGAGTTACAGTAATGTTTTTAATTTGACCGAGTTGGTTTATTTCATGCCCATTTATCCAGCAGGTTCTGCTTGATCCCTCCGAAAGCTTCAAACTGGCGAGAAGGATCTGATTGCACTAATCCGATCTCCCAGAGTTGCAAAAAGGTTTGAGAGCAACAATTGGACCAAATGGGAGTGAGGGGAGGGGGGAGGAATATTAGGGAGACTGGATAGTATCCAGCTCCCAATCTCAATCCCCTTGGAGGGTCTCACCTCCATATTTAACCCCAGCCCCACACCCCACTTTTTTTGCCCCCCTCTTCAAGGGAGTCAGGTTCCTTCAAGAGGAGAACTCTGCTAATTATGCCAGGATCCCTGACAAACTTCCACGTTCCACAGCAGAGAGCAGAACCCATATCCCAACACTTGGGCTACCATGTTGCAGTAGCCACACTGCACAGGGTGAAGTGGTTTGACTTTAGGAGCAAGCCACAAACCAAGTCAAACTCACTTCAGTCTAGATGCTGTCAGGGTTAGTGGCCACAGTGACATTTTATCCAAATCTACCCCCCCTGCCCTCAATTGCCATCAAAATCTAATTCTTACTCTCAAATGTGGTTTAAAGGCCATTTTAATGCCACACAAAAAGTACATTTTATAGTCACAACTCCAGAAATAGATTTCAATATTTTGCAAATAATTACGATAGAATTTCTGATTAACCTATGAGTATAGTCACAGTACAAGACACAGGAACATACAGTATACAATCATTTTCAGTAACATAGTCTGAGATTATCCTGTATCACAGTAAATATCTGATCTCCGGTGTGAAATGTTAAACTGGTCTCCATGCATTTTTTTTCTTGGACTTGTGTGTTCTTTTTTTGCAAGATTTTTGTTATTTTAAAAAAGCTTTTTGCTTCAGTAACAAGAGCTCAAAACTAGACACTATTCATAGACTAACACTTGGTATAAGCTTGTGGCAGTTTAAAGCAAATTGTTTTCACACCAAGACGGAAAACAGGGAGAGATAATTAAAAACTGAAGTCAGTAGCTTTGTATATATGACAGCCTGGCACAGAAACAGGACTAGCTGTGGGCTTCCAGCCTCCCTGCATCCCCACCCCCTTCCTCTGAGAACCTATGCACAAGATAAGAACATGGCTCTATTTCATAGAGAAAGCTTTGAGTTCAATTGGATTTTGTGTTTCCCCAACAGAAAATGCTGCTCATTTTAAACCCCAGAAATTAAAAAAATATAATAAATATTAAAATATGTTCTAAAAAATGTATAAAAACAGATGCTGCTTTATTTGAAGGGGCCGACAGAACAAGGTTAGTATCGACCCCGGCAATACTGTGGGAGAAAAGGTGACGGGGACCCTGTCTACTGCTGCCCCTTGAAGGAATGTGACTGTCCCAAGGTGCAGTTGTCCCTTATTTGAAGGCCACCCCCACAGGCAAGGAATAGGGGCAGGATTACAGCCAGTGAGCAGTGTGTAAAATTCTGTCAGTTATAGGCCACCCCTCCCCTCAAGTCACTAACATAAGCCTGGCAATCAAAGCCTGATATGAAAGTTTAAGCACATCCTAGCCATTCACTACACTGAATAAAATGTGGTAAATTACCTGCACTGTATAATGTTAAATATTGATTAAAATACAATAACTTAAGCATTTTTTTTTAAAAAAGAGCGCTTCTGGATTTAGCACAATGGGAGTGGTGTCAAATCACTTGGGGCTGGCCACCCCCCCCCCCAACCATTTCTGTGCTTTTGAGATCAGATCTTTTTAAATGAAATCAGACCTCAAGTGGTTCAAAGTCAAACTAAAAAAGAAATACTTAATTGGTTAAAGAACTGGTTATATATTGCAAGTGGGGTTCAGCAAAATTCACACCCACCTCTATAAGTGTTACCGTCTTCCAAAAATCTATTCTGACCCAGCTGGGGCTTCAGATTATGGTGATGGGGACACTATGCTTTTGGGTGACGGTTAAGAACAAGTTAAAAATAGTGCCAGTGTTGCCAATCAGACACTTGCCCCACCACCCCCCATTCTTACTAGAGATTGGCCCAAGGTATATTGAGTTCAGAATCACAACTGTTTGTGCAGAGGCCATTTGCCCTTGCATGCCTGGAACTAGTTGACCCATAGAATCCCTACGGTGCAGAAGGGAGCACTGACTCTAAGAGCATCCCATCCAGGCCCTATTATTGTGACCCTGTGCATTTACCAACTAACCTACACATCTTGGGACACTAGAGGGCAATTTAGCACAACCAATCCACCCAACACATCTTTTGGACTGAGGAAACAGGAGAAAACCCATGTAGACATGGGGAGAATGTGCAAACTCCACCCCAAAGCCAGAGTTGAACCTGGATCCCTGGCAGCAGTGCCAACCACCATGTAGTTCAGTTCTTCTACCCCTGCCAATTCTCTACCCCTCTGCATACATCCAGGGAACAATCCCACCAACACCCTTCTATATTTGTGCCCGGGGGGGGCAATCTTTGATGTAATGAGCTGTTCAACTAACAGGAGCATCACACAAGATCTATTTTCAGGTGGGACTGGAAGTTATCACTGCACTGAAATTGTGCAAGGGGGAATAATGGTTTGCACCCTCTTTTGGGGAGGTGGGGGGGGAAAGCAGAGGGAGGCAAATATGAAGTCATTCACTGCAAGAAAAATCAGAAATTCTTGTCCATAAGCAGCTTCCCAATGTCCACAGCATTCAAAGAGAAAATTGCACAATTTAAAACTATTTGTGTATAGAGGGTTCAACTTAAAACAAGTCTATGCAAAAAAAGTAACATTTGCCTGGGCAGCAATTTTAACTGAAGCTACCTGGGGGAGTACTCCCCCCCTCCCCACACACAGGATGGTTGGACATCTTGCCCAGTGTATAACTGGACAAGGTGTAGAACCAGCTCCTGTCAGTTGAGTTCCAGATTACATTGCTGTGAAAAGTTTCACATCTTGTTACTTTTAGGAGGGGGGGAAGTGAGGCTATCTTCCTTCTACCTCACATACCAAACATTGCCCCAACAAAAAACTTAAATCTTTTGACAAAATGTCTGGATTCACAGTATACAGAAAAGCAGTTGTCTTTAATATTTAAAAGGTGGGGGGTTAAATTTGATCAGCTTTCCAGTAAAAGGAGAATTTTTTGGGGGGGGTGGGGAAGGTGGAATTGATCAGATCAGGTCCATTCATCCCCCACACACCTCTCCCCACAATGGGGAGGGGTGTGGGGGGGGGTGGCATTGTGACATTCAAGAAGCCTTGGTGTCATAGACAATTAAAATAAGTGAGGTTTGCCACACTCAGGGCTGAGAAAGTCAAAGCTAGCGCTCAGAATGGACCTAGGGCAAAACCCCCAATCTCACTTGCTTCAAGGACCCAATTCAAAACCCAAGTGAATCCAATTCCTAGGCCTCCCACCAGAGAGAAACCAGATCTAAGCTGACAAGATGGAACATATTGCATCTACCCCGCTCCCTGTCCATTCTGGAGCTTGATCTTAGTGATCAATGAGCCTCTCAATGCTTGTCAGCAGCATGGAGCATCACATTTTTGCACTAAAACCACACCTCCCCTCCCACCCCCATCATTTTGATTGGAGGAATGGTGGGGTAGGTGGGAGAAAGAGGACTGATTGTATGAAAGATGATGCCCCACACTGCCAAAACCCACCCCAATAATTTTCTCCTGCTGATTGATGTAATGGTGGAGAAAATGATTGGGGGGAATGGGTGTAGTTTTGTATGAAACATGATGCCCAACCTCAATCAATCAACCTGCCACCAATTGGCAAGAAGGGGATCAACAAGGCAGGGGCATCATTTCTCAAAACCACACCAACCCCCCCACCCAATAATTCTGTTGTCAATCAGCCTTCCACCAATTGGCAGTGGGGCATCACATCTCAACACCACATCTTCCAATAATTCTCTTACTGATTGGAGTAGAGATGGAGGGAGGCTGATCGACAAGGTGGGGCATCACATCTCAAAACTACACCAATTCCTCCCCAATAATTCTCTTGCCAATTGGTGGAATAGTGGGGGGGAGGCTGATCGACAAGGTGGGGCATCACATCTCCTCCCCCCCCCAATAATTCTCTTACCAAGAATTGGAGTAGAGATGAAGGGTGGCTGATTGACAAGGTGGGGCATCACATCTCAAAGCCACATCTTCCCCCAATAACAGAATTGGAGTAGAGATGAAGGGTGGCTGAGCGACAAGGTGGGCGTCACATCTCAAAACTACACCAATTCCTCCCCAATAATTCTCTTGCCAATTGGTGGAATAGTGGGGGGGGGGAGGGAGGCTGATCGACAAGGTGGGGCATCACATCTCAGAGACATCGTCCCCCAATAACTGAGAATTGGAGTAGAGATGGAGGGTGGCTGATCGACAAGGTGGGGCGTCACATCTCAAAACCACACCAACTTCCCCCCCCCCCCCTCACCTAATAATTCTCTTGCCAATTGGTGGAAGGCTGATCAACAAGGTGGGGCATCACATCTCAACAGCAAAAAAAAAGTACCACATTTCCCCCCCCCCCCCCCCAAACAAACATTTTCTCCAGCTAATTGTTATAGAAGACAATAATGGTCCACACATTTACCCACCCCCCACTCAATCCTGCTGTCTCTCCTGTTCCTGCGGTTCCAGTCGGCTTGTTCATAAGAGTCCGTTTTGTTTTAAAGCATAATGCTTGCGGGGGCGAGGAGGGGGGTGGTGGTTGTTGCTGCTGCTGTTGTTGTTGCTGTTGTTGTCCTGGTCCGGGAGGTTGTTGGGGGGGGTGAGCTTTACAGCAGGTTTTGGTGTGTTTTTTTTTGGTTGTTTGTATTTTTTTGTGTGTGTTTTTATAAAGCCAGCAGAGATGGCGAGTTCAGAGAGTCCGGGGATTGGTCGCTGCTGCTGTTCCGCTGGTGGACGATGCCGCAGCTGCTTCCCTCTGAGTGGGTGAACACAAATGAAGAGGTGTATGAGCCCGGGCTAGCGTTACTCAGAAAGCCGGGGTGGAGAGGCTCACACTGCGGGTAGACAGAGCCGCCAGCGAACGGTACCTCGGCCGGCAGCTCGCAGCTGGACGGGTAGCTCCCGCTGAAAGGCTTCTCCTTCCCCTCCAGCGCACTCGCCAGAGAGCTCACCTCGACTGTTGCAGCGCCCGGCTGCGGGCTCAGCGACTCCTGGAACGGGATCTTGCAGGCCGGCTTGTGGGCCACCAGCACGAACTCCAGCTGCTCCTTCTCCTTGTGCAGCTCGGCGATCTGAGACTGCAGCTCGGCCTTCTCCTCCTCCAGCTGGTCCGTCTCCTGGAGAGGATAGAGGAGGAGGAGGAGGGGGGGGGGGGGGAGAAGAGATAGGGGAAGGGTGGTTAGATAGGTATAACTGGGCACAGAGAGAGAGAGGTGAGGGGGAAGAAAAAAAAGAGAGGAGAAAGGGGGAGCAAAGAGGGGGAGAGAGAAGGAGGGAGGGGGGGGAAAGGAGGGGGGGGAAAGGAGGGGGGGGAAAGGAGGGGGGGGAAAGGAGGGGGGGAAAGGAGGGGGGGGAAAGGAGGGGGGGGAAAGGAGGGGGGGAAAGGAGGGGGGGGAGCAAAGTGGCAGAGAGGTGAGGGGAAGGAGAGGAGGGAGAAAAGGAGAGGAGAAAGGGGAGCAAAGGAGAGGGGGAGTGGTGAGGGGAAGAGGAGGGGGAAGCAAAGAGGGGGAGAGAGAAGGGGAAGGAGAGAGAAAGAGGGGGGAGCAAAGGAGAGGAGCAGAGCAGTGAGGGGAAGGAGCAAGGGGGAGCAAAGAGGCAGAGAGGTGAGGGGAAGGAGGGGAGGGAGAAAAGGGGAGCAAAGGAGAGGAGAGTGATGAGGGGAAAGAGGATGAGCAAAGAGGGAGAGAGAAGGGGGAAGGAGAGAGAAGGAGGGGGAAGCAAAGTAACAGAGAGGGGAGAGGAGGGAGAAAAGGAGAGGAGAAAGGGGAGCAAAGGAGAGGAGAGTGATGAGGGGAAAGAGGATGAGCAAAGAGGGAGAGAGAAGGGGGAAGGAGAGAGAAGGAGGGGGAGTAAAGTAACAGAGAGGGGAGAGGAGGGAGAAAAGGAGAGGGGGAGAGGGGGGAGCACAGAGGTGAGGGGAAGGAGAGGGAGGAAAGGGGAGAGAGGGAGGGAGAAGAGGAAAGGAGAGAGGGAGAGGAGAGACAGAAGGGGAGGGGAGAGGTGAGGGGAAACAGGGGAGGGGGAAGGAGAGAGGAGAAGGAAAGGAGAGAGAGAAGGGGAGAAGGAAAAGAGAGGGGACGAAAGGAAGGATAACAGGAGGAAAGAGAGGAGGGGAGAGAAAGAAGGGGAACATGGGAAGCAGAGAGAGGAGGGAAGAGTAGGAGATAGAGGGAGGGGGAAGGGAAGGCGAGAAAAGAAAGGCAGCAAAGGACAGATGGAGGGGAGAAGGGAGAGGAGAGGGTGGGAGGGAGAGAGAAGGAAGATAAAGGAAGGAGAGAGAGAGGGAGAGAAGGAAAGATGGAGGGGGCAGAAGAGGGGGAGAGGGGAATGGGAGAAGGGAGGGAGGAACGGAGAGAGGGAGGAAAGAGGGCAGGAGAAAGGAGTGGGGAGGAGAAAGAGCGTGGGAAAGGTAGGGAGATGAATGTGAAGGGAGATAGCAAGAGACAGACAGGAAAGAGAAAGCCCTCATGCCCCCCCCCCCCGCCCCCTGGGTTGACGCTATTCCTCTGGCCCACCCCTGGGGACAGAGACTCTGGGAACAAAACTGCTTTCCCCGTTCCCAAATTACTCTTACTGCAAATGTAAGAGGGAGATTCCACCCCCCCCATATATCCTGCAGACAGGACCCCCTCCACCTCCCCACACACTTTCCCAGTGGGGGGGGGGGGGTTTGAGGCTCTCGCCTTCCCCAGAGGCAGGGGTGAGATGGAGACCCTCATCCCCGCGGTCCGCCCGGAGACCCCCCCCCGGGATGCTTACACTCTGCAGGCGGTCAGTCAGCTCCCGGCGGCGGTTCCGGCACTTGGCCGCTGCCAGCTTATTCCTCTCACGGCGAACGCGGCGTTTCTCCTCCTCCTCGGCTGTAAGCTGCAGAAAACAAAATATCATCAGTACAGAGAGGGAGCTTTACTCCGTATCTAACCCCGTGCTGTACCTGTCCTGGGAGTGTTTGATGGGGACAGTGCAGAGGGAGCTTTACTCTGTATCTAACCCCGTGCTGTACCTGTCCTGGGGAGTGTTTGATGGGGGACAGTGTAGAGGGAGCTTTACTCTGTATCTAACCCTGTGCTGTACCTGTCCTGGGAGTGTTTGATGGGGGACAGTGTAGAGGGAGCTTTACTCCGTATCTAACCCCGTGCTGTACCTGTCCTGGGAGTGTTTGATGGGGGACAGTGTAGAGGGAGCTTTACTCTGTATCTAACCCCGTGCTGTACCTGTCCTGGGAGTGTTTGATGGGGGACAGTGTAGAGGGAGCTTTACTCTGTATTTAACCCCGTGCTGTACCTGTCCTGGGAATGTTTGATGGGGGACAGTGTAGAGGGAGCTTTACTCTGTATCTAACCCCGTGCTGTACCTGTCCTGGGAGTGTTTGATGGGGGACAGTGTAGAGGGAGCTTTACTCTGTATCTAACCCCGTGCTGTACCTGTCCTGGGAGTGTTTGATGGGGACAGTGTAGAGGGAGCTTTACTCTGTATCTAACCCCGTGCTGTACCTGTCCTGGGGAGTGTGATGTCACACTTGAATGAGGAACAGTGTTTCTGAAAGCTTGTGTTTACTATCAAATAAACTGGTTGGACTTTAACCTGGTGTTGAGACTTGTTTTTGATGGGGGGGACAGTGTAGAGGGAGCTTTACTCTATCTAACCTTGTGCTGTACCTGGGAGTGTTTGATGGGGGGGACAATGTAGAGGGAGCTTTACTCTATCTAACCCCACAATGTACCTGACCTGGGAATGTTTGATGGGGGACAGTGTAGAGGGAGCCTGATTTGAGCACACTCCAATCCCAGCACATGTATAGATACATTTTATTTAAACCTTTGTGAATTTGACCTGAATAAGCAGCCCATTGCTGTGTGACAGATGCTGTCCCTGGGCCTCACACTCACCGTTTCATCTCGGGCCCTCCGAGGGCGACTGGGCCGGCTGGGTTTTGATGTCTCGGCCCTGCCATAGGAGCACATGGCTGGGGTGGAGTAGCTGGTGCCTGGGAGGTTGTACGGGTCCATGGTGGGCTGGGGCAAGGCAGCCAACTGTGACTGGGACTGGGCTGCGGAGGAAATGACAGTCGGTTGGACCATCCACTGCAGGTCCTGGCTGGTGGTGATGGCAGTCAGGGTCGGTACAAAGGATCCTGGCATCTCGCCGACACCCGTGGTACACTCCTGGAATAGATAGGAATGTAGGACATTTAGACTATGGTGGGTGGAGGTGGGAATGGATGGGCTTTGGAAGGGCAGGTGGGTTAAAGCTAAAAAACCGCCACAATGGAAGCCAAGACCTTGGACAGGGAGGAGATGGAATGGGAGCACAGGACAATGACATCAAAGCAAACACCAAACAGGGTATTTTAAGCAACCAAATTGGAGCCCTCAGCACATGGGCTTCAGACATGGCTCCATTTGTCCCAAGTTAGCTCTGCTGACTGGATGGGGGGATCATTACTCCCAAACCCTCCCCCATTGATTTTTAATTCATGAAATGTGGGCATCACTAACCAGACCAGCATCTATTGCCATCCCCAATTTCCCCTTAAACAGAGAGTCTCACTTGGACAGAGGGTTAAGAGTCAACCACATTGCTGTAGGTCATAGACCAGACTGGGTCAGGAGAGCAGATTTCCTTTCCTAAAGGTATATTACTGAACCAGATAGGTGCTCAGAATTCTACAGTGCAGAAAGAGGCCATTTGGCCCATCAAATCTGCACTGAACAGAATCCCACCCAGGCCCTAACCCCTACATATTATACCCATTATTCCTTCTAACCTACACATCCCTGGACACAAAGGGGCAATTTCTTAGCATGGCCAATCAACTTAACCCACATCTTTGGACTGTGGGAGAAAACCCATGCAGACATGTGGAGAATGTGCAAACTACAGTGACCCAAGCCAGGAATCAAACCCAGGACCCTGGAGCTGTGAAGCAGCAGTGCTAACCACTGCCGCCAATGGCTTTTTTGACAATTAGATCTTTAGTTCCAGCTTTATTGAATTCCAATTTCACCATTTGCTGTGGCAGGATTTGAACCCAGGCTCCCAGAGCAGTGCTCTGGGTTACTAGTCCAGTGAAAATACCATGAGATCTTCTCTTCCCAAAGTCTCAGGCTGAACATGATCCCAGGGTTCAAAGGAACCCCAACATCAGCAAGTCTCCTTCCTTCACACAAGGTCCAATGGGGGGGCACACTGATGGGAGGTGGGAGACAACCCTTCAGCCATTGAATCCCTACAGTGCAGAAGTGCCCATTGTCCTTACACTGACAACAATCCCACCCAGACTCCATCCCCATAAACTTTATTATTTACCCTGCTAATCCCCCTGACATTAAAAGGGGCAATTTATCATGGCCAATCCACCTAACCTGCATATCTTTGGCATGCAGGAGAAAACCATAGCACCCAGAGAAAACCCATGCCAATGCTGGAATAATGTGCAGATTCTGCACAGAGCAACCCAAGGCCAGAAATGAACCTGGGCCTCTGGCACCAAGGCAGCAGTGCCAACCACTGTGCCACAATGCTGCACACAATTCTGTCTTGTTGCCTGGCTTCTGAATGTTTTTCAGGGGGTGGGGGTACCTGACTAACCCCAAAGTAGAACAACAATGAACAATGAGCAGTTAACAGGAGCACAGACCTCCAAGTGGCACACAGTATAATTGTCTGGACTAATAATCCAGTGACAATTTGGGACCTGGGTTCAAATCCCATCATAGCAGATGGTGAAATGTCAATAAAAAATTTGACATTAAAAATCTAATGACCATGAAATCTTTGTAAAAACTCCATCTGGTTCACTAATGTCCTCTAGGAAATCTGACTTTCCCTGGTCAGGCCTACATTTTCACGTAACTTCATTGCAGTGTTAATGTAAGCCTACTGTGACAAAAAAATAGTGTCACTCCAGACCCACAGCAATGCAGTTGGTTCTCAACTGTCCTCTTAAATGGAGGCCCAGTCAGCCATGCCCACATTCCATAAACAAATATTTAAAAAATGATCAGTGTAAAGTGGATACAACAAGGCTCATGGGACTTTTGACAATTCTCTGGAGAAAATGTGTCCCCCACCACCCTCCTTGAACCAAGTCCAGAGATGCCCACATGCTGCCCCACTTGATGGGTGGCAAGAACTGGAGGAACAGTTCTGAGGTTGGCCATTAGGAGGGGGACGCCAGAGACAGACAGACAGATGCTTCTAAAACCACCACGTCTGCTTAGCTGTGTCCGCCAGACACTCTTGCCCGTGTTGTGGCCAGTTTACCCCCTTGAAAAACTGCCCCAGTCAAATAGGACAGACTAAACTGTATGGGGACCTGAACCCACGCTGCCCTATACCACAGAGGCTGCATTGTGTAAAGGCTGCTGCTAAGCAAAATGCAAGTTACACACAAAAACCCCAATCCGCTTTCAAGTTCAGTGACATTTAACCGCAAGTCTGCTACCCACAGCAAGCTGAAGGGGCCCACTTCCAGCTTTTATTTGAGGGTGGTGATGTGCCCTCCACATCTACTCCTGTTGACTGTTCAATGTTTGTTGGAGAAAGGGATTGTGAGCAAGCACACCAATTTTCTTTGCCCACCCCACCCCCCATGTTGGATTGTACAGTAAATAATTAGTTTTTCAAATTTCATATTTTAAATCAGAAAAGAGAATTCTCAAATAAAATATTCCCTCGCTGCTTTTTTTGGGGGGGAAAGTGGGCGAGTGGAGAGCGGGAGAAAAAGTGGGGCTAGCTCAAATGCTAGCATAGACACAATGGGCCAAATGCCCTCCTTCTGCCTGGTGACCATTCCATTCTTAAGATTGTGTTCCAAGACTGAGCACAGAATCCCTACAGTTGCAGAAGGTGGCCATTCGGCCCATCAGGTCTATACCAGCCACAATCCCACCCAGCCCCCCATATATTTACCCTGTTAAGCCCACCACCTCGAGTAGAACTGCTGGATCCAGACAGCAATTAGAAAAGTATTTTTAAATAAAGTGCTGGAAGGCAAAATAAACTCAGCCTCATTTCTTGAGTCAGTTACTGGATTCGAAACTCAACTTCTCTGCTTGCCAAACCTGCTGGGTTTTTTTATTTGCAGTATTTTATGCTTTTAATTTAAAAATGATTAAGTTGCTTTGGGCTTCAATATACAGGCGGGCACCAGGGATTGACGAGTTGCAGTCCCCCAGCATGTTATAATTTTTAATAATGCAGACCTCTAGCTTTTATTTCAAGTTTAGTGATTTAGTGTCACATTAACACTGCAATGGAGTTGTTGCGAAAATATCTTTTAAAAAATTGTTGTTTTAGATCGCAAGTACACAGGCGGATTCCCAGGGATGTCTGAGCTGCAAGTGTAACTTGCAATAGTGGCATCCATCCATTCATAAAAGTGAGAAAAAGGGCGGGCTGGTTGTGTGGGCGGAGCCCGCGTCCCCCGCCGCCGTGCGCGAGATTCCAAACGACAGCGCGGTCGCCTAGCAACGTTCCAAAATAGAACGTCGTCGACGTCAGCGCGTCGGCGGGGCCGTTGCGTGCGTAACGTCACCAAGGAGCATTCCAACACGTCAACCTTACGTACGTAACTTGGAAGGGGGGGCGGGCCAGGCAGCGTCGTGCGTGTGAGCGCTCTACCTCCCCAAAAATCGGGGGGCTGGAAGATCGATAGACCGATTCTAACCGATGCAAGAGGCGGAATGCAGAACTAGGTACACGATCCCCCTTTGCATTTAACCGGGCTGACTTTGTTTTGCAATAAGTCTTTTTTATAATAAGGAATGACTGTTTCCCCCCTCCCCAATTCATACACTGCAACATTCATGTTGTGACATTGACGACAATTTGGCCCTGATGCAAAAAAAAGGGAAGGAAGAAAGTTTGGGTTCCCCCTTGCATCTCAACACAAAATGCACACATACACATATACACAAATAAATATTAAATATATAATAAATTGCAAACTATATATTATGTATTGCTTATAAACATGTGTATATTATATATATTTAAAAAGTTCAGCTGAGTGGACTTACCTGGGCTGTGGTGGTGGGACTCCCCACACTCTGGCTGAAGGAATCCACGGAGGACAGGTACTGAGGCTCCGAAGGGGAAGAGCTGCAGCGAGAAGCCGAGTCAAAGTCGCCGGAGAATCCCTGGTACATGTCCTCCCAGTCGGTGATGAGCCAGGATTTGTCGCCCTTGGAATCCAGCTTTGGTGGGTGCACAGGTATCCAGTGAGAGAGGGTAAAAAGTAGAGAAGCACAAAAAAAACACAAACCCAGCAGTGTTGTTGCTTTAGCTGCTGCTGTAGGTATTGGTGGTAGTACAACAGTCTGTGTCCCCCACTCCTCTCTCTCTATCTCTCTCCGCCGGCTCTGACTTTATGAATGAACCGGCTCCTCGGATTTGCCTTTTTATACTAGCGTACGCCTCTGACGTCAGGCTCATTTGAATACCAACACATAAGCGGCTGCAAAGGGCCGAATTTCGCCGGGAAAGCCCGCAGGCAGCCTCACCGAAAGCGGCAGGGCTGAAGCACACACCGCTCGCAGCCTCGCCACCCGCCTTTATGCCCGGGGAAAGGCGATAAAACCCTCCTTTTTCCCCCCACTCTGCTGCGGCGGGAGCCCCGCCTCTCCGGGATCCCTGACGTACATGCCCAAATATGGAACTGTGTAGTTGGCTGTTTACTGGTAACCAGGCACTGACGTCAGAGGGAATCCCTCTCTAGACAGCGGCTCCATCAGAGAGAGAGAGTTTTAAATAGCAACCCCAAATAGTCTCTTTTATTTTTAAAATTCATGGTTATGGTCCCACCTTTTATTTTTGAAACTATCAAATGATTTTAAAGTTTGTTTATTTGTGAGTCACAAGTAGGCTTAACGCTGCAAAACACTGTGAAAATCCCCTACGCATCTTCTAGCTGAACTGGAGCGCAAGTTTAATTTGATTTAATATTCATACTTGGGGTGTCGAGAAAAATATAAGGTGATTGGATTTGATTTATTATTGTCACATGCATTGGGATACAGTGAAAAGTGTTGTTTCTTAGAGACAAAACATACTGTTCATAGAGGACATGGGGAGAAGGAAAGGAGAGGGTGCAGAATATAGTGTTACAGTCATAGGTAGGGTGTAGAGAGAGATCAACTTAATTAAGGTGATTGGATTTGACTTATTATTCACATGTATTGGGATACAGTGAAAACTATTGTTTCTTAGAGCCAAAACATACCGTTCATAGAGTACATAGGGGAGAAGGAAAGGAGACGGTGCAGAATATGGTGTTACAGTCATAGCTAGGGTAAGTTAATTAAGGTGGTTGGATTTGATTTATTATTGTCACATGTATTGGGATACAGTGAAAATTATTGTTTCTTAGAGACAAAACATACTGTTCATAGAGTACATGGGGGAGAAGGAAAGGAGAGGCTGCAGAATACAGTGTTACAGTTATAGCTAGGTGTAGAGAAAGGTCGACTTTAGAATAGAATAGAATCCCTACAGTGCAGAAAGAGGCCATTCAGCCCATCAAGTCTGCACTGACCACAATCCCACCCAGGCCCTATCCCTGCATATGTACCCACTAATCCCTCTAACCTACGCATCCAGGACTCTAATGGGACAAATTAGCGTGGCCAATCCACCTAACGTGCACATCTTTGGACTTAATATAAATTGATTGGATTTGATTTATTATTGTCACATGTATTGGGATACAGTGAATAGAATTGTTTCTTGCGCACTATGCAGACAAAACATACCATTCATAGAGTAAATAGGGGAGAAGGGAAGGAGAGAGTGCAGAATGTAGTGTTACAGTCATAGCTAGGGTGTAGAGAAAGATCGACTTAATATAAGGTGATTTGTGTTGATTTATTATTGTCACATGTATCGGGATACAGTGAAAAGTATTGTTTCTTCTATGCTATACAGACATCATTCATAGAGTACTTTTTTATTTGATTGTTATTGTCACACATATTGAGATACAGTTTGTTTATTTATTAGTGTCAGAAGTAGGCTTACATTAACACTGCAATGAAATTACTGAGAAAATCCCCTCGTGGTCACACTCCGGCACCTGTTCGGGTACATTCAGCGTGGCCAATGTACCGAACAGTCATCGGGACTCGAAACATCACCTCTTTTCTCTCTTTACAGACGCTGCTGAGACTTTCCAGCATTTTCTCTTTGGGTTCCAAACATCAGGGTTTGCCTTGAATCTAAGTGATGCTTACAGTCCCCCCAACTCTAAGTCCTACACCTCACCCCACTTCCCCCCAAGAGCCCAGAGGCCAAAGTTTGTCATTTCCAAGTGGTTGTGTCTGTAAGCTTCATTCCCATGCTCACCTGCAGCGCACCCTTCCCATCAGATTCGGAAATAAGCCTCAAGTCTCTGATTTCAGTAAGTTATATATGTGGCTGTCTGCTGGTGAGGCCTGCGGTTTGTTGTTTTTAAACATGGAAAACACTTTCTGCGTGTTTCGTTTTGCCTGAAAGGTGTGTATGTGGGAGAGAGAGCTTACTTCCTCCCCCCCTGCAAGGTTTCCCCCCAGACACTTGTTGTTGACATTCCGATAGCGAGTCGTCACCTACTGCCATGACCTTGGAGAGAATGCTGCCTTGACTGAAAATGAAACACACCACACACGTGGACTCCCTGTAAAAGGTTGAGCTGCTGATTTGACATAAGCCCCTGCTTGTCATTCAGTGCTGGCCTCAATATGAAAATAAAACAATACACACATGACACCCACTATAAAGGCAAAGGGCGTATCCAAGCACTGGGAGCCTGTGCAAACTTTAAAACAATCTTATCGGCCAGCAACAAAGAGTTAAACAATGCTTTACGGCCTACATTTGCTTCTAGTTTCTGTGATTTCGAAAAGAATGCCTGGAATGCATTGTTGCAGCACCTTTCACATCAGCACCCTAATGACGTTGCCTCCTTTAGAATGTAAGAAACATTTTTCTTTAATTACTTCTGTTTTACCCACAAGAGAGACAGACAAGCAAAACCCAAGCAGACAGGAAAAGGCATCGCACCTTATAGAATCCCGACAGCACAAGAGGCCCTTCGGCCCATCAAGTTTACATCGACCCTCCAACAGAGCATCTCACTCAAGCCCAATCTCTGCAATCCCATGCATGTACCCCACTAACCTACACATCTTTGGACACAAAGAGGCAATTTAGCATGGCCAATCCACCTAACCTGTACATCTTTGCACACTAAGGGGCAAGTTAGCAAGGCCAATCCACCTAACCTGCATATTTTTGGACACTAAAGGGCAATTTAGCATGGCCAATCCACCTAACCGGCACACCTTTGGACACTAAGGGGCAATTTAGCATGGCCAATCCACCTAATCTATACAACTTTGGACACTAAGGGGCAATTTACCATGGCCAATCCACCTAACCTACACATCTTTGGACACTAAGGGGTAATTTAGCATGGCCAATCCACCTAAACTGCACATATTTGGACACTAAGGGTCGATTTAGCAAGGCCAATCCACCTAACCTGCACATCTTTATACAGTAGGAGGCAAGTTAGCATGGCCAGTCCGCCTAACCTACACATTGTTAGACACTAAGGGGCAATTTAGCATGGCCAATCCATCTAACCTACACATCTTTCGACACAAAGGAGCAACTTAGCATGGCCAATCAACTAAGCTGCACGTCTTTGAAGTATGGGAGGAAACTGGAGCATCTGGAGGAAACCTACGCAGACATGGGGAGAATGTGCAAACTCCACAGCGAGAGTGGCCGAAGGCTGGAATTCGAACACGGGTCCCTGGTTCTGTGAGGCAGCAGTGCTAAGCACTTGCCACCGTGCTGCCCTACCTGCCCTGCACCCCGCCCCACATCCTGGCTCTATGTGTCTCGCATCCTGCTGCTATCCACCCAGTGTCCTGCTGCTCTCTCTGCTCTGTGTCCTGCCCTACCTGCCCCATGTCCTGTCCAGTGGCCTATTCCCACATGGGCACTGCCTGCTGCAATGTTTTCAGTCCAACCCTCTAACCCAGATCCACCCAGTACATACAGTGCTGATCTCTCTGCCCCGCGGTGATGTGACACTGAGGGAGGAGATAGAACAGCAGCTGAGGTTGCACAGGAACACGTCCAAACAGGTCTGGGTGGCTTGCGAACAGACGCAAATGCTGGAAGCCATTTACAGCGGCTGACAAGCTTGGTGATGTCAGCAATAACAACACGGGGAAGGTTTCCCACCGCACAGAATCCTGGCTGATACCCTAGTGCAGGGAGTGCTGCACTGTCAGAGGCACTACCCTTTTGATGTGATCTTCAATAGAGATCCCACCTCTGATGATACTGTGCTCACAATATATTTGCAGTTTACGCCAACCCTCCAACAGAGCAACTTACTCAAGCCCTATCCCAGTAACCCCATGCATTTACTCCATTAACTGACACACCTTGGGACACTAAGGGACAACTTAGCATGACCAATCCCACCCAACGTACAGATTGTTGAACACTAAGGGGCAACTTAGCTTGGCCAATCCACAAACCTGCACAAAGGGGCAATGTATCATGGTTAATGCACCTAATCTACACATCTTTAGATACTAAGGGGCAATGTATCATGGTTAATGCACCTAATCTACACATCTTTAGATACTAAGGGGCAATGTATCATGGTTAATGCACCTAATCTATGCATCTTTAGACACAAAGGGGCAATGTATCATGGCCAATCCACCTAACCTACACATCTTTAGACACAAAGGGGCAATTTATCCTGGCCAATCCATCTACACCCCACATCTTTGGAGTGTGGGAGGAAACCGGAGCACCCGGTGGAAAACCCATGCAGATATGGGGAGAACATGCAGACTTCACCTGAGGCTGGAATTGAACCCGAGTCTCTGGCGCTGTGAGGCAGCAGTGCTAACCACTGTTCCACCTTGCCATTGTAAACCCTTTGATTGGCCACACTATATTGCCCCTTAGTGTCAGGGGAAATAGCAGGATAAATATGTGGGGTTACAGGGATAGGACCTGGGTGGGATGGTTGGCAGTGCAGTCTCGATGGGCTGAATGGCCTCCTTCTGTAGAGTAGGGAATCTATTATTCTAAGTTAAATGGGAACAGACAAGATGGATAGAAGGAAACCAACTCAACTGATTGGAGAATCTCGGATGACTGGATATGGCCCAACGAAATTGGAGGCAATAGATTTGGTAGTGAATTTTGGAAATATTTCTACACACATCTCTGCAATTGCTGCTGCATCAGTTATTAGCTTTAAAGATTGATAGTCTTCTGTTTGCCAGTGTTGCTAAAGGATATGGGACATAAGGCGTCCATATGAAGTTAGCAACAAAGTAGCCATGATTTCACTGACTGGCAGAATAGGCCAGAAATGCCACACACTGTCCCTGTGTTCATTTTAAACACTAATACCAGTCTCAAGTATAGAATAAATCTCTCCGTCTACACTGTCCCCCATCAAACACTCCCAGGACAGGTACAGCACGGGGTTAGATACAGAGTAAAGCTCCCTCTACACTGTCCCCCATCAAACACTCCCAGGACAGGTACAGCACGGGGTTAGATACAGAGTAAAGCTCCCCCTACACTGTCCCCCATCAAACACTCCCAGGACAGGTACAGCACGGGGTTAGATACAGAGTAAAGCTCCCCCTACACTGTCCCCCATCAAACACTCCCAGGACAGGTACAGCACGGGGTTAGATACAGAGTAAAGCTCCCCCTACACTGTCCCCCATCAAACACTCCCAGGACAGGTACAGCACGGGGTTACATACAGAGTAAAGCTCCCCCTACACTGTCCCCCATCAAACACTCCCAGGACAGGTACAGCACGGGGTTACATACAGAGTAAAGCTCCCCCTACACTGTCCCCCATCAAACACTCCCAGGACAGGTACAGCACGGGGTTACATACAGAGTAAAGCTCCCTCTACACTGTCCCCATCAAACACTCCCAGGACAGGTACAGCACGGGGTTACATACAGAGTAAAGCTCCCTCTACATTATGAGATATTTTCGTATCCAATCCTGGATATCCTCTGACATCCTGGTATTACATTATCAATAATTGCTAAATTACTTATATTTTAATGTGTGGAATTAAATTGCCCGGCCTCATTTGACACAGGACGCTAATACTGGACAGAACTTTCCATCTTGTCAGTTTGGCTTCTATTTGAAACGATATCCCAAAAATGTAAGGGCTGTGGACCAACAACGCACAGATCAGTCGATTACTTACCCATTATATTGTATTGTTTTATTTCTGTTTCTGGTAGAGCAGCTGGTATGTATTAGTGGGGCTCTGACATTGTTTTACACACGATAATGAATGACAGACAGTGGATTTGCTGCGTGTACCGTATCCTAACACTTCTCTCCAATAACATTTCTGAACGTTGGAAATTCAGCAGATTTCTTTATACTGCAGTGAAATGCAGTAAGCACCAGATACAGTTAGACATTGCTTCACTCACAATGTCCAATTTAATCGCAATCCATTGCCTAATGCACGCACTGTCTAATGCACGCACTGTCTAATGCACCCACTGCCTAATGCACCCACTGTCTAATGCACCCACTGCCTAATGCATTCACTGCTTAACGCACCCACTGCCTAATGCACCCCACTACCTAATGCACCCACTGTCTAATGCCCCCACTGCCTAATGCACCCACTGCCTAATGCACCCACTGCCTAATGCACCCACTGCCTACTGCACCCACTGTCTCATGCACCCACTGCCTAATGCACTCGCTGCCTAATGCACCCCACTGCCTCATGCATTCACTGCCTAATGCAACCACTGTTTAACGCACCCACTGTCTAATGCACTCACTGCCTAATGCACCCACTGCCTAATGCACCCCACTGCCTCATGCATTCACTGCCTAATGCAACCACTGTCTAACGCACCCACTGTCTAATGCATTCACTGCCTAATGCACTCACTGTCTAATGTACCCCACTGCCTAATGCATCCTATTGCCTAATGCACCCCACTGCCTAAGGCACCCCACTGCCTAATGCACCCACCATCTAATGCACTAACTGCCTAATGCTCCCACTGCCTAATGCATCCCATTGCCTAATGCACCCCACTGCCTAATGCACCTACTGTGTAATGCACCCACTGCCTAATGCGCCCTACTGCCTAATGCACCCACCATCTAATGCACTAACTGCTAATGCACTCACTGCCTAATGCACCCACTGTCTAATGCACCCACTGTCTAATGTACCCCACTGCCTAATGCACCCCACTGCCTAATGCACCCCACTGCCTAATGCACCCACTGTCTAACGCACCCACTGCCTAATGCACCCACCATCTAATGCACTAACTGCCAAATGCACCTACTGTGTAATGCACCCACTGTCTAACGCACCTGCTGCCTAAGACACTCACTGCCTAATGCACCTACTGTGTAATGCATTCACTGCCTAAGACACCCCTGCCTAATGCACTCAATGCTTATCACACCCTCTGCCTAATGCACCAACTGTCTAACGCACCTGCTGCCTAAGACGCCCCTATCTAATGCACTCAATGCGTAACACACCCACTGTCTAATGCACCCACTGTCTAATGCATCCACTGTCTAACGCACCTGCTGCCTAAGACGCCCCTATCTAATGCACTCAATGCTTAACACACCCACTGTCTAATGCACCCACTGTCTAATGCACCCACTGTCTAATGCACCCACTGTTTAATGCATTCACTGCCTACTGCACCCATTGCTAACTGTGCCCACTGTTTAATGCACCACTATCTAACATTCAATTTGATGTCCATGAAACTATTATTGATTGTTGTAAAACCCAACATTTGGTTCACCAATATCCTTTAGGGAAGGATATCTGCCACAGCAATGTGGTTAATCCTTAACTGCCCTCTGAAATGACCAAGCAAGGGCAATGGGCAACAAACACTGACCTGCCTTGCTGGTGACCCCCACATCTCCATAATCCTGTCAATGCTGCCCACTGCCACAGGGCATGTAGAACTGGAGAGAGGCAACTGGACAACAGTGTGATGATATTAGGGCTTTTGATGAGATCCCACATGGATGACTGACCGCGAAGGTTTGAAGCAATGACAACCAAGGAAATTTGGCAAATTGGATCCAGAATTGGCTGAGTGGCAGGGAGCAGAGGGTATTAGTCGAGTGGGGTTCTAACTGAAAGGCTGTGTCCAGTGGGGTCCTGCAGGGATTAGTGCCAGGGCCCTTGTTATTTGTGGTTTATCTAAATGACTTAGACTTAAACATAGGAGGGTTGATCAGTAAGTCTGTAGATGATATAATAATTGGTGCGTTGCTAAATAGTGAGGAGGATATCCTGAGATTACAGCATGATATAGATGGGCTGTTTAGGTTGGTTGATCAGTGGAAAATGGAATTCATAGAGTCCTAGAGGTTTACAGCTGGAAACAGGCCCTTTGGCCCAACTTGTCTATACCACCCTTTCTTTTTTAAAACCCGAAAGCTAATCCCAATTGCCCGCATTTGGCCCATATCCTTCTATACCCATTTTATCCATGTAACTATCTAAATACTTCTTAAAAGACAAAATTGTACCCACCTCTACTACTACCCCTGACAGCTTGTTCCAGACACTCACCACCCTTTGTGTGAAAAAATTGCCCCTCTGGACACTTTTGTATCTCTCCCCTTCACAAACCTATAGTTTTAGACTCCCCTACCTTTGGGAAAAGATATTGACTATCTAGCTGATCTGTGCCCCTCATTATTTTATAGACCTCTATAAGATCACCCCTCAGAAGGCATTCAGCATGCTTGGTTTCATCAGTCAGAACACTGAATACAGGAGTTGGGACGTCTTGCTGAAGTTGTACAAGACATTGGTAAGGCCACACTTGGAATACTGTGTGCAATTCTGGTCACCCTATTATAGAGAGGATATTATTAAACTAGAAAGAGTGCAGAAACGATTCACTGGGATGCTACCGAGACTTGATGGTTTGAGTTATAAGGAGAGGCTGGATAGACTGGGACTTGTTTTCTCTGGAGCGCAGGAGGCTGAGGGGTCCTTAAGTTAGCAGGATGAAGTGGTTAAGAAGGTATACTTGCCTTTATTAGCCAAGGCTTAGAGTTTAAGAAAAGTTATGCTGGAACTGTATAAAATGTAGGTTAGGCCACAGATAGAGAACTGTTTTAGTTCTGGAGTCCACGTTGTAGGAGAGAGGTGATAGCACTGGGAAACGTGCAGAGGAGATTTACTACCTGAGCTGAAGAGTTTAAATTATGAAGAGAGATTGGATAGACTGGGATTGTTTCCCTTGGAGCAGAGGAGACTGAGAGGGGGATGCGGTTGGAATGACGAGGGGCAGAGATAGAGTAGACAGGAAGAAATCTTTCCCCTTGGTGGAGGGATCAATGGCTGGGGGTGGGGAGGGGAGTGGCATAGATTTAAGGTAAGGAACAGGGAGATGTGAGGAAAGGAATTTTTCACTCAAAAGGATGGTGGGGGCCTGGAACTCACTGCCTGAAAGAGATGGTAGAGGCAGGAACCTGAAAACATTTAAGAAGCATTTAAATAAGCACTTTAAACACTGTGGCAGACAAAACTACAAACCAAGTGCTTGGAAAACGGTTGGGTTATTTGACCAGCACAGACATAATTGGGCAAAGGGCCTTTCCCTGTGTTTTATACTTTTATGACTCAGAAAATGTTGGCTAAATGCAGAAGGTTTGGCAAGACTTGTGGAGAGAGACCCAGAGTTAATGTCTGGAGTTTATCTGGCCCTTCTACTGAACATCTGTACTGGAGACATTAAGTGTGTATCTCTCTCCACAGACGCACTAGACCGGCTGAGAGTTTATACGACATTTGCTGTTTTTTATTTCGGATTTCCAGCATCTGCACTGTTCTGCTTTTGTTAAGTTCTCTGCCTCGAACAAAACAACCTGCCCCATGGATAGCAGGGTGGGTAAGGCACGTGGGTGCTGTTCAGAGTTAGAAATGTCTTGTTGAGGATACAGCTGATCCCCGTGAACAAGTTTCTGGTTGACTGGGACAAGTCACAGCATCTGTAAGCGAGCTTTTCCAGCATCCTCCGTTTTTGATGCGGATTCCAACATTGGGTGGCACGGCACAGTGGTTAGCACTGCTGCCTCACAGAGCCAGAGTCCCGGGTTCGATTCCGGCCTCGGGGCACCGTCTGTGTGGAGTTTGCATGTTCTCCCCCGTGTCAGCGTGGGTTTCCTCCAGGTGCTCTGGTTTCCTCTCACAGTCCAAAGCTAGGTGGATTGGCTATGCTAAATTGCCCCTTACTGTCCCAAAATGTGTAGGGTTAGATGGATTGGTCATGTTAAATTGCCCCTTAGTGTATAAAGATGTGCAGGTTAGGTGGATTGGCCATGCTAAATTGCCCCTTAGTGTCCAAAGATGTGCAGGTTAGGTGGTTTGGCCATGCTAAATCACCCCTTGGTGTCCAAAGACGTGCAGATTAGGTGGATTGGTTATGTTAAGTTGCCCCTTAGTGTCCAAAGATGTGCAGGTTAGGTAGATTGGCCATGCTAAATTGCCCCTTAATGTCCAAAGAGGTGTAGGTTAGGTGGATTGGCCATGCTAAATTGCCTCTTAGTGTCCAAAGATATGCAGGTTAGGGGCATTAAGCATCTTAAATTGCCCCTTTGTGTCCAAAGATGTGCAGGTTAGGTGGATTGGCCATGCTAAATTGCCCCTTAGTGTCCAAAGATATGCAGGTTAGGGGCATTAAGCATCTTAAATTGCCCCTTAATGCCCCATGATGTGTAGGTAAGGTGGATTGGCCATGCTAAATGTGTGAGGTTATCGGAATAGAACAAGGCAGAGGGCCTTCCCTGTCAGAGAGTCGTTGTAGTATCAATGGGCTGAATGGCTTCCTTCTGCACGATAGGGATTCTATGAAAATTGGGAAGATAGGAACAAGAGGAGGCCAATCAGCTCTTTGAACCTGTTCCCACCATTCAATGAGGCTGATCTGTGGCCGAACTCCAGGAACCTGCCTTTGGTTCGATTCCCTAAATACCTTTGCTTGACAAAAATGTACCTATCTCCGATTTAAAATGAGCAACTGATCTAGCATTGACTGCCCTGTGTGAAGTTTTAAAGTTTACTTATTTAAAGCTTATTTATTAATGTCACAAATAGTCTTACATTAACACTGCAATAAAGCCACTGTGAAAATCCCCTAGGAGCCACACTCTAGCGCCTGTTCAGGTACACTGAGAGAGAATTTAGCACAGCCAATGTACCTCAACAGCTCGTCTTTCGAACTGTGGGAGGAAACTGGAGAAACCCACTCAGACACGGGGAGAACACGCAGACTTTGCACAGACGGTGACCCAAGCCAGGAATCGAACCCGGGTCCCTGGCATTGTGAGGCAGCAGTGCTAACCACTGTGTCACCCATGTGAAGGGAGTTCCAAACCTCTCTCACCCCTTGCGCACAGAAGTGCTTCCCAAAAGCTCTCCTAAATGGACTGGCCCTAATTTCTATTTCTTGATTTGATTTATTATTGACACATTTATCGGGGTGCAGTGAAAAATATTGTTTCTTGCAAGTTATAAAGACAAAGCATACCATTCATAGAGTGAATGGGGAGAAGGAATGGAGACGGTGTAGAATATAGCGTTGCAGTCACAGTTAGAACATTCCCCTTGCTCTAGAATCTCCATCTGGTGGAAAATATCCACTTATTTTATTGGTAATGAGGTGTCTGGCCTGGGGATTCAGAGCAGGGCTGGTTTACAACCTCGCGCTTCCTTTTACTATTCAGAACCTTCCTTCACACTGCAACCGAGAGAGGGAATGTGTAAGAGAGAGACAGAGTGTGTAAGAGAGAGAGAGAATGTGTAAGAGACAGAGAACGTGAAAGAGGTTGTATCTATAAATGTCATGTTTGTGAACAGTACTCTTTGCTTACCTGATGAAGGGACAGCACTCCGAAAGC
Organism: Carcharhinus amblyrhynchos; assembly: GCF_965287045.1. Classification (NCBI taxonomy): domain Eukaryota; kingdom Metazoa; phylum Chordata; class Chondrichthyes; order Carcharhiniformes; family Carcharhinidae; genus Carcharhinus; species Carcharhinus amblyrhynchos. Next base: position 9,212,428 of record NW_027649778.1, read on the forward strand.
TCGTGCTACCAAATAAACCTGTTGGACTTTAACCTGGTGCTGTGAGACTTCTTACTGAGAGAGAATGTGTAAGAGGGAGAGAGAATGTATAAGAGAGAGGGAGAATGTGAGAGAAAGAGAGAATGTGTGTGTGTGTGTGAGAGAGAGAAAATGTGTTGAGAGAGACAATGTGAGAGAGAGAATGTGTGTGTGAGAGAGAGAATGTGTAAGAGAGAGAGAGAATGTTTAAGAGAGAGAGAATGTGTAAGCTAGGGAGAATGTTTGAGAGAGAGAATGTGTAAGAGAGAGAGAATGTGCGAGAGACAATGTGCAAGAAAGAGAGAATGTGTAAAGAGAGAGAATGTGTGTGAGAGAGAGAATGTGTAAGAGAGAGTGTGTAAAGAGAGAGAGAATGTGTGTGAGAAAGAGAGAATGTATGAGAGAGAGAATGTGTGTGAGAGAGAGAATGTGTGTGAGAGAGAATGTGTAAGAGAGAGTGTGTAAAGAGAGAGAGAATGTGTGTGAGAAAGAGAGAATGTATGAGAGAGAGAATGTGTAAAGAGAGAGAATGTGTGTGAGAGAGAGAATGTGTGTGAGAGAGAATGTGTAAGAGAGAGTGTGTAAAGAGAGAGAGAATGTGTGTGAGAAAGAGAGAATGTATGAGAGAGAGAATGTGTAAGAGAGAGTGAATGTGTAAGAGAGAGAATGAATAAGAGAGAGAATATGCAAGAGAGACTATGCAAGAGAAAGAATGAGAGAGAGACAGAATGTGTGAGAATGTGCGAGAGAGAGAGAATGTGTAAGAGAGAGAGAATGTGTAAGAGAGAGAATGTATAAGACAGAGAGAATATGCGAAAGAGAGAATATGCAAGAGAGAATGAGAGAGAATGTGCGAGATTGTGAGAGAGAGAATGTGTAAGAGAGAGAGAATGTGTAAGAGAGAGAGAGAATGCGTAGGAGAGAGAGAATGTATAAGAGAGAGAGAAAAGAGAGAGGGTAAACAAAAAAAGTCACTCCTAAAGTGACAGCAATCCTCCACCTGCGTGTTGAAGGGGGAGACGGTCGTGTTTTGGGGGACAATGCCTTGACGACAGTCAGCTCGCTGGCAAACGTCTTGAGCATCTCATGAGTTGTGAGATCTTCCACTGATAAAACCATCAGCTGACGGAAGGAGTCGGTGCTTGCTGATTTCAGCCAGTTACTGGGATCCAGCGAGGGAGGTGGGTGGGTGAGAAAGGGTGGCGAAGGAAGGCAGGTTAGTTACTTTTTCCGCCGCTACTGTAACTTTTTGTCCGGCTAAAATATGCAGCCTCAGGCTAGACTGGAGAATGCTGGTTCTCGCCAAACTCTTCCCGGAATTACAGCCCCTCAGGGTAAATGTGGCGAGACCGCAAAACACCGTGAAATGTATGTAAATATAGTGAAAATGCTGGGAATATTCCATGTACCAGTGAGAATTGAGTTAACATGTCTGTGACCCTTCATCAGTGCATAGCGACACATCAATTAATGGACAGGATTAGGCCACTCGGCCCCTCCAGCCTGTTTCACCATTCAATGAGGTGATCTAATTATGGCCCTTCTGCTCCCCCCCCCCGTCTCCCCGTCCCCTCTCCATCTCCTCCATCTCCCCCCATTTCCCTCCACCCCAGCGCAATTTAAAGGTGGCCAATCCAACTCACTTACACACCTTTAGACTGTGGGAGGAAACCCATGCAGACATGGGGAGAATGTGCAAACTCCACACAGACTGTCATCCTAGGCTAGAATCGAACTCAGGTCCCTGGCGCTGTGAGGCAGCGGAGCTAACCACTGTGTGTGCCACCGCGTCGCCCCAAAGCCTCCGACCAACCTTGTTAGTTGATAATCTATCATCTCCACCTTACAAAATATTCAGTGACCCTGGGCAGCATGGTGGCACAGTGGAGGGCAGCACGGTGGCACAGTGGTTAGCACTGCTGCTTCACAGCTCCAGGGTCCTGGGTTTGATTCTCAGCTCGGGTCACTGTCTGTGTGGAATTTGCACATCCTCCTTGTGTCTGTGTGGGTTTCATAAGAACATAAGAAATAGGAGCACGAGTAGGCCAACTAGCCCTTCGAGCCTGCCCCGCCATTCAATAAGATCATGGCTGATCTGTCGTGGCTCAGTTCCACATTCCCGTCCTCTCCCCATAACCCTTAATTCCCTCGCTTATCAAAAACCCATCAACCCGCGTCTTAAAAATACTTAGCGAGGCAGCCTCAACCACTTCAATGGGCAGAGAATTCCAGAGATTCACCACCCTTTGAGTGAAGAAGTTCCTCCTCAACTCCGTTCTAAACCGCCCCCCCCCCCTTTATCTTGAGGCTATGCCCCCTAGTCCTACTGTCCTTTCTGAGCGGGAAGAGTCTCTCCACCTCTATCCTATCCATCCCATTCATCATCTTATACGTCTCAATGAGATCTCCCCTCATTCTTCTAAACTCTAACGAATACAAGCCTAGTTTATTCAGCCTCTCCTCATAGCTCAACCCCCTCAATTCTGGTATCAGCCTAGTAAACCTCCTCTGCACTCCCTCCAAGGCCAAAATATCCTTGCATAAGTGCGGCGACCAAAACTGCACACAGTACTCCAGCTGCGGCCTCACCAATGCCCTATACAGCTGCAGCAAGACCTCCCTACTTTTATATTCAATCCCCCTCGCTATGAAGGCCAGCATCCCATTCACCTTCCTGACCACCTGCTCCACCTGTTTTTGCGACTCATGCACAAGGACCCCGAGGTCCCTCTGCACCGTCGCCTGCTGCAGTTTTTCGCCACATAAGTAATAGTCCTTCCTACCATTATTCCTACCAAAGTGGACCACCACGCACTTGCCAACATTAAATTCCATTTGCCAGTTCCTGGCCCATTCACCCAGCCTATCTAGATCCTTCTGCAGACTCTCCACACCCTCCGCGCAATTTGCCGTTCCACCAATCTTGGTGTCATCAGCAAATTTCGACACCCTGCACTCGGTTCCCTCCTCCAGATCATCTATATAAATGGTAAATAGCTGAGGCCCCAGCTCCGACCCCTGGGGCACTCCACTAGTCACCAACCGCTAATCCAAATAGCACCCATTAACCCCGACTCTCTGCCTCCTATTTGACAACCAATCCTCTATCCACGCTAACACCCTACCCCCAACTCCATGCCCCCTTACCTTCTGCAATAACCTCTTGTGAGGTACCTTGTCAAACGCCTTCTGAAAATCAAGAAAGACCACATCCACCGGCTCTCCTCTATCCACCACCCTAGACACATCCTCATAGAACTCCAATAAATTTCCTCCGGGTGCTCCGGTTTCCTCCCACAGTCCAAAGATGTGTGGGTTAAGTTGATTGGCCATGCTATGAAATTGCCCCTTAGTGTCCAGGGATGCATAGGTTAGAGGGATTAGCAAGTAAATATGTAGGGATATGGGGGTAGGGCCTGCGTGGGATTGCAAATGGTGCAGACTGGATGGGCTGAAGGGCCTCTTTCTGCACTGTAAGGTTCTATGATTCTTTGACCCTGTTGCCATCTCTGCTGGAAAAAGCATCAAAGATTCACCTCCCCCTTAAATGGGAGGTTTTTTTTTATCGTTCATGGGATCTGGGGGCATCTGAGAGTCAACCACATTGCTGTGGGCCTGGAGACATTTGTAAGCCACACCGAGTAAAGACGGCAGGTTTCCTTCCCTAAAGGACACTAGTCAACCAGATGGGTTTTAAACTTTTAATTCCAGATTTCTATTGAATTCAAAAGTCACCCTCTGCCATGATGGGATTGCCTCTGGGTGTCTGGATTACTTGTCTAGTAACAATACCACTGCCTCCCCTTAAATCTCCCCTCACCTTAACCTGAGTCCCTTGGTTCCAATTTCTCCCACTAGGGGATACATTCTCTCAGCCTCCAAGTACCCTGAGGATCTTTTATGTTACAATAAGATCATCTCTCTTTCTTCTAAACTCCGCTTGATACAGGCCCTTTAATCTTTCTTCATGAAACAATCCCCTCATCCCAGCTATAGTCACTAAACTGCCTCCAACTCTTTTATGTATTTTCTTAAATAGAACATAGAACATTACAGCGCAGTACAGGCCCTTTGGCCCTCGATGTTGCGCCGACCTGAGAAACCAATCTAAAGCCCATCTGACCTACACTATTCCAATATCATCCATATGTTTATCCAATGACCATTTAAATGCCCTTAATGTTGGCGAATCCACTTTGCAGGCAGGGCATTCCGTGCTCTTACTACGCTCTGAGTAAAGAACCTACCTCTGACATCTGTCCTATATCCAGGGGGGATTCTGATCACAAACAGGGCAAATCAGAACTCCCCATTCACCTGACAAAGGGGCAGAGCCCTGAAAGCTTGTGGCGTTTGCTACCAAATAAACCTGTTGGACTTAAACCTGGTGTTGTGAGACTTCTTACTGTGTTTACCCCAGTCCAAGGCTGGCATCTCCACATCTATCCTATATCTACATTTAAATTATGCCCATGTTTCCTTCCACATCCAAATTCTCGCCTAATCGCATCATAATTTCCTTTCCCCCCGTATAACTCTTGCCCTGCGGTATATACCTATCGAAGGAGTCCAAAACTGTTACCCAGTCCCCCAGATTTGATCCCCACTACGGCAAAACATCCCTGCTCTTATATTCCCTTTGCTGGAGCCTGGGTTTCTGCTGTGAATAGCAGATGGACGAGGTGCTTGAGTTTTATCTGTGCGGAATCGATATCAAGAGTTTTTTTTTGTATTCTGGGACTGCTGGTGATCAATTAAATTGCTTTCAATTAAATTGCTTTCAATTAAATAAAGATAAAAAAAAGTTCATGGAAATATACACATGTAAAAATATATTAGATAAAACAGGTGAAATGCTGAAAAGACCCAGTGCGGGGGGCAACGTGGAGAGGGGCATTTCAGATACCAGTTGCTGAGTGCATTTTCTATGTTTGTTACAAGGTTTGCTACATGTTTTACATTTTTGCAATGGATTTTGTTTAATTGCAGGGTGAGGGGGTGAGGTAATCTGTGCCGCTCCAGTGCATGAGCTCACTTGCCCACAACCCAGTGATTCTCATGCCGTCAGGCCTCTGCTATGCGCTGGTCAGTTTCCCGGGGTCACTTCCACATTCCGCCGGCCTCCACCAAGGCTGCGCGCGCACCGCCGCCGGGCTTCGATACAAACGCCCCGTCGCCATGGAGACCGCCGCCTCAACGTTCCACAGCGCCGTGACGTCGGCGGCGCGCCCGCGCGCGCGGAGGCCCCGCCTCCCCCCCGCCGCTGTTTGTTCCCGTCGTCCGGGGCAACGCTTCCGGTACACAGCGGAGCGTGAGCGTGGGGGCGGGGCCAAACGCTGGGGAAACGTCACGCCTCTTCTGATTGACAGCGGTGCGTGACGTTTGATTGACACTAACAAGTCTCCCAACACCAGGTTCCAGTCCAACAGGTTTACTTGGTAGCAACGAGCTTTCGGAACTGGCTGCTCCTTCGTCAGGTGAGTGGGGAGCTCTGTTCACAAACAGGGCATATAAAGACACAAGCTCAATTTACAAAATAATGGTTGGAATGCGAGTCTTTACAGGTAATCAAGTTATAAAGTTACAGACAATGCGAGTGGAGCTAGCATTAAGCACAGGTTAAAGAGATGTCTCCAGACAGGACAGTTAGTGAGATTTTACAAGCCCGGGGTTACAGATAGTGTGACATGAACCCAAGATCCTGGTTGAGGCCATCCTCGTGTGTGGAATTTGGCTATCAATTTCTCTCAGCAATTCTGTATTGTCATGTGCCGTGAAGGCCGCCTTGGAGAACGTTTAGCCGAAGATCAGAGGCCGAATGCCCGTGACCACTGAATCGTTTGCCAACAGGAACGGAACAGTCTTGCCTGGTGATTGTCAAGCGGTGTTCAGTCATCCATTGTCATAGCGTCTGCATGGTCTCCCCAGTGTACCATGCGACGGGACATCCTTTCCTGCAGTGTATCAGGTAGACAACATTGGCCTGGTTGCAAAATCTCACTAACTGTTCTGTCTGGAGACAATATACATCACTGGAATCTGTGCTTAATGCTATCGCCACTCACATTGTTTGTACCTTTAAGACTTGATTAGCTGTAAAGACTGCATTCTAATCAGTATTCTGTAAACTGAGTGTCTGCCTTTATACGTCCTGTTTGTGAACAGAACTCCCCACTCACCTGATGAAGGGGCAGAGCCCCAAAAGCGCGTTTGCTACCAAGTAAACCTGTTGAACTTTAATCTGGTGTTGTGAGGCTTCTTGCTGTGTTTGATGGTCACTCAGGGAGGGGGCGGGGTTGTGTGTGATGCATTTGATTGACAGTCGGGACACAGGACGGGCGAGATCGCGCGTGACGTCATGCAGTTCTCCATCAGTCATAGAGAAGGGGGCGGAGTCGTGGGTGTGTGACGTAATGCGTTTGATTGACGGTCGGGGCAAAGGAGGGGGACACGTGTGACGTAATGCCGTTCTCTGCCAGTTTAGAGAAGGGGGCGGGGTCGTGGGTGTGTAACGCAATGCGTTTGATTGACAATCGGCACAATGGAGGGGACGGGACCGTATATGACGTCACGCAGTTCTCTGTCAATCAAAGAGAAGGGGCGGGGTCACTTGGCACGTAATTGGCTGTCGGCGCAAATGGGGAGAGAGAGACCACGTGTGACGTCACGCCGTTCTCCGCCAGCAATAGAGAAGGAGGGGCGGGGCAGTACGAAACGTCACCTTTGATGGACAGTAGGGGAGGAGGGGGCGGGGCCTTGTCGGACGTCTCGCCTTTCTCTGCCAGGAGAGGCGGGATCACGGGTGACGTCATATCATTTGATTGACATCCGGGGCAGGGGAGAGGCGGGGCCTCGATGTGACGTCAGGCCTTGGCGTGACGGTGGGGGAGAGAGGGAGCTTTAGGGTTGCCAACTCCTCCAGTACTGGCCGGGAGTGTGCAGGACACTGTGTGAGACTTTGGAGAAAAATCCCAGGCAGATTAACAATTTTTTTTTGTCATTTTGTCTCCAGAAGTTGTCAAAAATATTTAAAATCCTTAAAAAAATGCATATTTTTCATTAATTTCTTGAAACATTATCCTTACAATGTATAATATTGAAAATCATTAAAGAAGGTTCTTTATTGTGTCATTTTGTTCAAACATTTCTCTCTGATTAGCAAATATTGGAAATGGGCAAAAGGGTTTTTTGGATGACAGTCCGGCATCATCGAATTGGGTAATAAATCTTTGCGATCGGTGTAGGAAGGCACAAGGTTGGATGTGTCGGCCCAGGTTCCTTCATGCAAACATGCGAATTAGGAGAAGGAGTAGGCCATTCAGCCCCTCAAGCCTGCTCTGCCATTTAATAAGATAGGCTCTGTGTGTGTGTGTGTGTGTGTGTGTGTGTATGTGTGTGTGTGTGTTAGTGATGGAGGAACTAGTATCCTGAAGAAGAAGCCTCACTCCGAAAGCTTGTGCTACCAAATAAACCCATTGAACTTTAACTTGGTGTTGTGAAACTTCTTACTAACCTGAGAGTGGGACAGGTTGTGTGTGCCTGTGGGTAATGGAAGATTTGGTACCTGATGGGGACTGTGTGTGGGTGATGGAGTAGCTGGTGTCTGAGACTGGGACAGGCTGTGTGCGCTCATGGGTAATGGAAGATTTGGTACCTGATGGGGACAGTGTGTGGGTGATGGAGGAGCTGGTATTTAGGAGAAAAACACTAACTCATATCTGATGTCTGAGCCATCACGTCAACGCAGAGGTCACAATGCAGTTGGATCTGATTGTAAGAATGACACTTATCTCCAGTATAAATGCTGAGGGCATTTGCCCTGACACAGTGTGCAGCATGGAAGACCCAATCCAGCCTTGAAACTAGGCCAACATTCCGTGGTTGAAGGAAGCAATGCATTCTGGACCTAGGCCACATTCAACAAGGCTGTCATTCAGCAGGACACTGCCTTGTTGCTTAGGAACAAATATTTGGCACAACGTCGTACGTCTCTAGCGTAAGACCTGCCCCGCTGCCCTCCACCCCTTTCTGCAGTTGCAAACAATAAATCGCTGGCGGCGATTTTATTTTAACTTTGTGGTTTCCCTACGTTACGTGTGAGTTAATCTCTTACCTCCTGTGGTTCTCCACCCACACCCACGGGACCCGCTCACAAACACAACAACCACGCACAGCTAGAAACTGTAAAATCAACCTTGTTTACTTTCAGTTTTATCTAATTTTATTCACAATGTTGCTTGGTGTTTTCTTTTAACCTGTCGTATCTATGGAGATTCGGACAGTGAGTCCCCTCACATTTCCTTCTCTCTACTATTATCATATAACCCCTACAGTGCAGAAGGAGGCCACTCAGCCCAGTGAGGCTGCACTAACTCTCCAACAGAGCACCCTACTTGGCAGAGTGGTTAGAACCACAGAGCCTCAGGGATCCGGGTTCGATTCCCGGCTCGGGTTACTGTCTGTGTGGAGTTTGCACATTCTCCCCGTGTCTGCGTGGGTTTCCTCCTGGTGCTCCGGTTTCCTCCCACAGTCCAAAAGACTGTGCATTGGCCATGCTGAATTCTCCCTTAGTGTACCCGAACAGGAACTGGAGTGTGGTGACCAGGGGATTTTCACAGTAACTTCATCGTCAGCATACTTGTGACAATGCTAAACTTAAAATTGCTCAGGCTCTATCCCCGTGACCCCACAAATTTACCATGGCTACTTCTCCTAACCTATACATGTTTGGACAATAAAGGGCAATTTAGCATGGCCAATCCACTTAACCTGCACATCTTTGGACGCTAAGGGGCAACTTAACATGGCCAATCCACCTAACTTATACACCTTAGAACACTATGGGGCAAATTAGCATGGCCAATCCATCTAACCTATACATAGAATCATAGCAGAAAAAGGCCCTTCGGCCCATCGAGTCTGTACCAAACACAATCCCACCCAGGCCTTACCCCCATATCCCTACATATTATACCCACTAATCCCTCTAACCTACACATCCCTGGACACTAAGGGGCAATTTCTTAGCACGGCCAATCAACCTAACCCGCACATCTTTGGACTGTGGGAGGAAACCGGAGCACCCGGAGGAAACCCACGCAGACACGGGGAGAATGTGCAAACTCCACACAGACAGTGACCCGAGCTGGGAATCGTACCCAGGACCCTGGAGCTGTGAAGCAACAGTGCTAACCACCGTGCTACCGACTGTCGGAGGAAACTGGATCACCCAGAGGAAACCCACGCAGACATGGGGAGAACGTGGAGATTCCACACTGACAGTCACCCGAGGCCGGAATTGAACCCGGGTCCTTGGCGCTGTGAGGCAGCAGTGCTAACAACTGTGCCACCGTTGTACTGATAGAACCCAGTCAAGATTATTCTAATAGGGGTTATATTCCCCAAAATTAAGAAGGTAAAGGGCTGATTTGATCGAAGTCTCAAAATACTAAGTGGAATTAATAGGGTAAATAGAGAGAAATGATTTCTGCTGTCTTAGAAAATCCCAGACCAGGGGCAAATGTCTTGAAGCAAGAGCCGTATCTTGCAATGAAATTAGGAAACACTTCTACACGTGACGGGCGATCGATGTGTCAAATTCTCTTCTGCAAATCGGTGTTGGAATTGTTTATTGTAAAGCTGAGATTGATAAGCTTTTCGCTTAACTGCAATGCTGGAAATCCCATGGAGAATAAGTCACCTCCTGACTCCCTAAAGCCTGTCCACCGTCTACAAGTCACAAGTCAGGAGTGTGAGAGAATACTCTCCACTTGCCTGGGTGGGTGCAGCTCCAACAACACTCAAGCCTCTCAACACCATCTAGGGTAAAGCAGCCCCACTTGATTGGCACTCTGTCCACCATCTCCCTCCATCACCGATGCACAGTGACAGCCATGTGTACCATCGACAAGTTGTACTTATGCAACTCACCAAAGCTCCTTTGACATCGCCTTCCAAACCCGCGTTCGGTCCCACCAGGGCAGCAGATACATGGAAACACCGCCGCCTTCCCTTCCAAGTCACTCACCATCCCGACTTGGAAATATATCGGCCGTTCCGTCGCCGTCACAGGCTCAAAATCCTGGAACTCCTTCCCTAAGGAGTTACAGGAAGGATGTAAATAAGGTTGAAAGAGTGCAGAGAAGGTTCACAAGGATGTTGTCGGGACTTGAGGAGCTGAGTTACAGAGAGAGATTGACTAAGTTAGGACTTTATTCCCTGGAGTGTAGAAGAATGAGGGGAGATTTGATAGAGGTGTGTAAGATTTTGATGGGTATAGATAGAGTGAATGCAAGCAGGCTTTTTCCACTGAGGCTAGGGGAGAAAAAAAAACCAGAAGGCATGGGTTAAGGGTGAAAAGAGAAACGTTTAAAGGGAATATTGGGGGGATTCTTCACGCAGAGAGTGGTGGGAGTGTGGAATGAGCTGCCGGATAAATGCAGGTTCACTTTTAAGAAAAACTTGGACAGGTTCATGGATGAGAGGGGTGTGGAGGGATATGTTCCAAGTGCAGGTCAGTGCAAAAAATGGTTTGTCACAGCCAAGAAGGTCCAAAAGGCCTGTTTCTGAGCTGTAATTTTCTATGGTTCTATGGTCCTAACAGCACGGTGGGTGTACCTGCGCTACAGGGTCTGCAGCAGGTTCAAGAAGATGGCAACTAGGGATGGGCAATAAATGCTGGACCCAGCCAGCCATACCCACCTCCCCATGGAAGAATGGGAAAAAGATAGAGGTAGGAAGGGTCAAAGGTGGGGCTAGGTCAAAGGTCACACTTCATAGATCAGAGGTCACACATGATTTCATTGAATGGTGGCAGAATATGCCTGAAAGGTTAGAATCATAGAATCCTTCCATTACTTTGGCTCCTCCCACAGTTCAAACATAGAAACACAGAATCCCTGCAGTGCAGAAAGAGGCCATTCGGCCCATTGAGTTTGCACCCACCACAATCCCACCCAGTCCCTATCCCTGTAACCCCACATATTTACCCTGCTAACCCCCCACCCCGACACTAGGGTCAATTTAGCAAGGCCAATCATCCTGGGTTACACATCTTTGCAGTGTGGGAGGAAACCAGAGCACCCGGGGGAAACCCACGCAGACATGGGGAGTACGTGCAAACTCCACACATCCGAGGCCGGAATTGAACCCGGATCCCTGGCGCTGTGAGGCAGCGGTGCTAACCACTGTGCCACCCGTGTCGCCCCCGGGTTATATGGATTGGCCATGCTCAATTGCCCTTTAGTGTCAAGGGGGGGAATAGCAGAGTAATTACATTACCCTGCTACGGGGATGGGGAAATGGGTGGGACTGTCGCCAAGTAGGCTTGATGGGCCCAATGGCCTCATTCTGCACCATACGGGTTCTACAATTCTATTCCATGAATATTATCAACGGATACACCGTCTGCATTGGCCTAACACGAGCATCGGGGTTTGAGCTGTGGTGTCTTAGGGAATATACCCATCATGACACACACACTACCACAAAGCCACCACGTACATCGTTGCAACTTGAACCACTGTGACTAAGAACCAGTTCCAGCTCGTTCCATAATTAATGAAGAATTTTCGTCAACCTTCTCATATTCCAGGCGCTAACCACAATAGCAACTTAGATAATAATTCCCAGGTGTCTGGCTTCCTGTTTGCTAATTAGAACAGACTTTGGTCTTACCAGCTCTTACCCATTGCGAGCAGTTTGCCAGCGGAATGGGTCTGTTACAGGATTCCTAACCCAAGTGCCGTGGAGATATGAATTCCAATTTCATCATGGTAGCTGAGGGGACTTATGTTCATAGAAACAGAAAAACTACAGCACAAACAGGCCCTTCGGCCCACAAGTTGCTCCAAACATGTCCCTACCTATTAGGCTTACCTATAACCCTCCATCTTACTAAGTTCCATGTACTTATCCAAAAGTCTCTTGAAAGACCCTATCGAATCCGCCTCCACCACCACTGCCGATTCCATGCACTCACCACCCTCTGAGTGAGAAACTTATCCCTGACATCTCCTCTGTACCTACTCCCCAGCACCCTAAACCTGTGTCCTCTTGTGGCAGCCATTTCAGCCCTGGGAAAAAGCCTCTGAGAATCCACTCGATCAATACCCCTCAACACCTCTATCAGGTCACCCCTCATCCTTCGTCTCTCCAGGGAGAAAAGGCCGAGCTCCCTCAATCTATCCTCATAAGGCATGCCACCCAATCCAGGCAACATCCTTGTAAATCTCCTCTGCACCCTTTCTATGGCTTCCTGTAATGAGGGGACCAGAACTGAGCACAGTACTCCAAGTGGGGTCTGACCAGGGTCCTGTATAGCTGCAACATTATCTCTCGTCTCCTAAACTCAATTCTTCGATTGATGAATGAAATTCTTTAAAAGAATTGTTTTACGGGGTACGGGCATCGCAGGGGCAAGGCCTAGCATTTCTTGCCCATCCCTAATTGCCCCTTGAACTGAATGTCTCATTCAGCCACTTTGGACGGCAGTTGAGAGTCAACCACATTGCTGTGGCTCTGGAGTCACATGTAGGCCAGACCGGGTAAGGATGGCAGATTTCCTTCCCTCAATGGGCATTAGTGAACCAACAGAACAAAGAACAACACATCACGGGAAACAGGCCCTTCGGCCCAATAAGCCTGCGCCGCCATTTTAACATTGTGAGTGCCCTCCTTGACCCATGACCTTTGTCTACGCCTACTGGGGAAGATTGAGGGGAAGACTAATTTAGGGACAATTCGTGACACCAATCAGCCTAAGAGCACGTTTTTGGGATGCGGGAGGAAACCAGAGCACCCGGAGAAAACCCACGCAAGCACGGGGAGAATGTCCAAACTCCCGCAGACACCGGCCCAAATCCATGTATCTGCACAGCAAACAGTGATAGTCACTGAGCTGTCGTGTTGCCCGTCAGTTGGTCCAGTTTAAGTGTACACTAATGACGTGAAGCACTAGGCAACTCTCGAAGCAACGTCCAAGAACAGCCCTCGCACGACTCACTGCGTGTATGCCCCTCGTTGGACAACAAGGCGGACCGAATGACCTGTGAAGCAAAAGAAAAGACGTCAATAAACATACACAGCTTATACAGAAATTTACAGAATCCCCAGAAGCTCAGAAGTAAGATAAAACCAGATGGGGCTTTTTGTAACAATGATGGCATTTTGGCTTTTACTGCAATGGGTTTGGAGTTTAAATATAGGGAGGTTTTGTTACAATTGTACAGGGTGTTGGTGAGGTGTTCCTTGAAATACTGCATACAATTTTGCCCCTTTGCCAGAAAAAACAGGATATGATTCAAGTTGTTTATTTATTAATCATAAGGTCTATATTAGCACTGCAATGAAGCTACTGTGAAATTCCCCGAGTCGCCACATCCTGGCGCCAGTTCGGGTCAGGAGGAAACCCACGCAGACACGGGGAGAATGTGCAAAATCTGCACAGACGGCGACTCAAGCTGGGAATCGAACCTGGGTCCCTGGCGCTGTGAAGCAGCAGTGTTAACCACTGTGCCACCGTGCCGCCCCATATAACAACAGTGGAGACAGTCAGCTGGAGATACACCAGGCTAATTCCTGGAATGAGAGGGTTGAGATCTCAAAAGAGAGGGAATAGTCCGGGTCTGTATCCCTTGGAAAAGTGAGGGGTGACCTTATTCAAATGCATAAGATCCTGAGGGGGCTTGACATCCTGGATTCAATTCCTGGCTCAGGTCACTGTCTGTGTGGAGTTTGCACATTCTCCTCGTGTCCGCGTGGGTTTCCTCCGGGTACTCCAGTTTCCTCCCATAGTCCAAAGACGTGCGGGTTAGGTTGATTGGTCATGCTAAGAAATTGCCCCTTAGTGTCCAGGGATGTGTAGGTTAGAGGGATTAGTGGGATATGGGGATAGGGCCTGGGTGGGATTGTGTTCGGTGCAGACTCGATGGGCTGAAGGGCCTCTTTCTGCACTGTAAGGTTCTGTGATTCTATGACGTGAGATAGGTTCACGAGTGGGAGAGACTTGAACAAGGGGATATAGCTACAAGATAAAGCGCTGGTCATTTAAAATCGAGGCACATAGAAATTTCTTCTCGCAGAGGGTCTCTGGAACTCTCTGCCCCAAAGGGTGCTGGAGGCTGGATCATTAGAAATATTTGAAGCAGAGGTGGGTAAGTGTTTGATAGATCGAGGAATGGAGCGGTATGGGGAAATGGCACAGGAAAGCACTTGAGGCTGGCGTAGGTCAGCCATAATCGATTCGAATGGCGGGGCAGCCTTGAAGAGCTGGTGGTTACTGCTCTTCCCGTCTTCCATTAATAGAAAAGCTTAATTGAAAGAAAAAATGTGGTTAGGCCACATTTGGAGTACTGCGTCCAGTTCTGGTCGCCACACTACCAGAAGGACATGGAGGCTTTGGAGAGAGAGTGCAGAGGAGGTTTACCAGGATGTTGCCCTGGTGTGGAGAGTCTTAGCTATGAGGAGAGATTGGGTAAACTGGGGTTGTTCTCCCTGGAAAGACGGAGAATGAGGGGAGGCCTTATAGAGGTGTACAAAATTATGAAGGGTACAGATAGGGTGGACAGTGGGAAGCTTTCTCCCAGGTCACGAGGGGTCACAGGCTCAAGGTGAGAGGGGCAAGGTTTAACTCCGATATCCAGGGATGTTTTTTACACAGAGGGTGGTGGGGGCCTGGAATGCACTGCCAAGTAGGGTGGTGGAGGCAGACATGCTGGCATCGTTTAAGACTTACCTGGATAGTCACATGAGCAGACTGGGAATGGAGGGATACAAACGAATGGTCTCGTTGGACCAATGAGCGGCACAGGCTTGGAGGGCCGAAGGGCCTGTTTCCTGTGCTGTACTGTTCTTTGTTCAGTTCCAGATTTTACTAATCGGAGTCATCTCCCGTGGCGGGATTTGAACCGGTGTTCCCTCGGCGCATTCACTGGGCCTCGAGATTACTAGTCCAGTGACACCACCATAGAGTTTGTGAAAGAAAACCTGGAATTAAAAAGACTGGCTCAGTCAATAAAAAAAATCCGGAATTAAGAACCTACAGATGAAACTATTGTTGGAAAATCCCATCTGGCTCACTAATGTCCTTTAGGGAAGGAAATCTACCCAATCTGGCCTACATGGGTCTCTGGAGCAATAGGGCTGACACTCAACTGCCCTCTGAAATGGCTGAGCGAGACATTCAGTTCAAGGGGCAATTAGGGACGGGTGACAAGTGTTAGGCCAGCCAGCAATGCCCTCATTCTATGCTTGAATTTTTTAAAAAAGGTGTAATATAAACAGGGCCTAGTTTTAAGGCTGATATAATTGGATATCCTAACAAAGAATTGGGCATGTTAAAATCAAACACAGTCAAACCGTGTACAATACACAAACATATCTGGGTCTGATTCATCAGAGGTCATTGCATCCTACTGACACTTAGCAGGAGATCATTGCACCCCCCCCCCCATTGAAATACACCGGCCTATTGTTAGAAGCCCAGATTGGGCCAGACGTTCTGTCACCCAGAGTTCCTGCCGTTGGCTTAATCTGATAGCAGCTTACACGTAAGCAACGGTGTGGAGATGGACACCTGGGGGCCGGACCCTGTCAGGCAGACATCGAGAAACCCACTGGGTGTTGGAACCCCCTCCTGGGACCTCACTGGCCGGAAGCTGGAGAAGTTTTTGGAAAGGCAAGCGGGCAGGGGATAAAGGGACACTTTTTCAGACACCAGCAACGAAGACTCGATGGAGGAGGCGACCCTTGACCGTTTGGAAGACTGACCGGAGAAGGAAGGAAGGAGCTGCCATCGAGACTCACCTCCGTGACGACGGCGGAGCAGAGGGACTCAGCGAATCGAGCCTGCAGTTTTAACCAAACCATCTTTGCTGGTAGTATACCTGAATCTGGGCTACCCTCTTGTTTCATGCGGGTAATTTAAGAGTTAATAGTCTTATTGTTAATAAACTTGTTGAACCTTTACTTGTGTTTGTCCATCTTGCAAATAGTCCAGGGTAAAACCTTGGGGTGAGCAACCTGGTCAAAAGTATCTGAGAATGAACAGGTACAACAAGAGGGATTGCCTGTGTAGAGGGATAAGAGAAAGGCATTTGTGGTGTGTGCTGATTCCACTCATTACAGTTAGGCTGGGCATCTTATTTCTGAACTGCTAGAAATACTAATGTTGTCATTGTTGTGTGGTGAGTCATTGAACTCTCGCAGGCAGTTCCCCTCGGAACGAAGGGATTCCGTACAGATTCCTCCTTTAGGACACCCCTTGAAACCTAATTCTTGGACCAGGCCTCCAATCATTCATCTGAATATCTCCTCTTGTGGTTTGGTTCAGTCTGAAACTTGCTCCCGTGAAACAACATTTCGCTACATCAAAGGCGCTATGTAAAGGCATCAGTATAAAAGCAGATTCACTCAGTAGAAGAACATTATTATTAAAAATAAACATTATTTCACTTTGTCTGCCTTGCGAATGGTGCCTTCTTACAATGGTGAGGTGGGGGGGGGCCAAGTTCCTGGTATAGACTGCCAAGCCCCACTACCCCTCATCTCGTTGGTGACCTGATCCCTTCTTGTTTTGTCCGGCCTTCCATGGGACTTGGCTGTCGCTGGCTGGGCCAGCATTTGTTGCCCATCCCTAATTGCCCCTCGAACTGAGTGTCTCGCTCGGCCATTTCAGAGGGGCAGTGGAGGGTCAACCACATTGCTGGGGCTCTGGAGTCACGTGTAGGCCAGACCGACTAAGTAGGCAGATTTCCTCAAGGACATTAGTGAACCGGATGGGTTTTTACAACAATAGACGGTAGCTTCCTACTAAGATTCGCCTTCAATTCCAGATTTTATTGATTGAATTTAAATTCTGCCAGTTACTGTGGTGGGTTTTGAACTTGTGTCCCTCAGAATATGGCCATGCTAAATTGACCGTTAGTGTCCAAAGATGTGTGGGTCGGGGGATTGGCCAATCTAAATTTCTCCTTACTGTCCAAAGATGTGTAGATTAGGTGGATTGGCCATGCTAAATTTGCCTCTTAGAATCCAAAGATGTGCGGGTTAGGTGGATTGGCCATGCTAAATTGCCCCTTAGTGTCCAAAGATGTGTAGGTTAGGTGGATTGGCCATGCTAAATTGCCCTTAGTGTCCAAAGATGTGTAGGTTAGGTGGATTGGCCATGCTAAATTGCCCCTTAGTGTCCAAAGATGTGCCGGTTAGGGGGATTGGCCATGCTAAATTGTCCCTTAGTGTCCAAAGATGTGTAGGTTAGGTGGATTGGCCATGCTAAATTGCCCTTAGTGTCCAAAGATGTGTAGGTTAGGTGGATTGGCCATGCTAAATTGCCCCTTAGTGTCCAAAGATGTGCCGGTTAGGGGGATTGGCCATGCTAAATTGTCCCTTAGTGTCCAAAGATGTGTAGGTTAGGTGGATTGGCCATGCTAAATTGCCCTTAGTGTCCAAAGATGTGTAGGTTAGGTGGATTGGCCATGCTAAATTGCCCCTTAGTGTCCAAAGATGTGTAGGTTAGGTGGATTGGCCATGCTAAATTGCCCCTTAGTGTCCAAAGATGTGTAGGTTAGGTGGATTGGCCATGCTAAATTGCCCCTTACTGTCCAAAGATGTGTAGGTTAGGTGGATTGGCCATGCTAAATTGCCCTTAGGGTCCAAAGATGTGTAGGTTAGGTGGATTGGCTACGTTAAATTGCCCCTCAGCGTCCAAAGATGTGTAGGTTGGGTGGATTGGCCATGCGAAATTGTTCTTAGTGTCCAAAGATGTGCAGGTTAAGTCATAGAGTCATACAGGTTTACAGCATGGAAACAGGCTCTTTGGCCCAACTTGTCCATGCCGCCTTTTTTTTTAAAAGCCTACGCTCACCCCAATTGCCCACATTTGGCCCATATCCCTCTGTACCCATCGTTCCCATATAACTATCGAAATGCTTTTTAAAAGACAAAATTGTATCAGCCTCTACTACTACATCTGGCAGCTTGTTCCAGACACTCACCACCCTCTTGTGAGAAACAATTGTCCCTCTGAACCATTTTGTATCTCTCCCCGCTCACCTTAAACCCATGCCCTCTAGTTTTAGACTCCCCTACCTTTGGGAAAAGATATTGACTATCTAGCTGATCTGTGTCCCTCATTATTTTATAGACCTTTATAAGATCACCCCTCAGCTTCCTACGCTCCAGAGAAACAAGTCCCAGTCTATCCAGCTTCCCCTTATAACTCAATCCATCAAGTCCCATTAAGATGAATTGGACATGTTAAATTGTCCCTCAGTGTCCAAAGATGTGTGGGTTAGGTGGATTGGCCATGCTAAAGGCGAGGGCTTGGGCCTGGTTAAGATGCCAAATGCCTCTTTCTGCACTGCAGCGATTCTACGGTTCTTTAGGGAAAGAGATCTATCATCCATGACAAATGTGTCGTCACATTTGAGATCTATACCGGACGTTGGTGAGACCACATTTGGAATATTGTCTTCAGTTCTGGTCACCTCACTATAAGAAGGATGTGGAAGCATTGGAGAGAGTGCAGAGGAGATTGACCAGGATGCTGCCTGGTTTGGAGGGTAGGTCTTATGAGGAAAGGCTGAGGGAGCTGGGGCTTTTCTCTTTAGAGTGGAGGAGGATGAGAGGCGACTTAATAGATGTAAGAGGAGAGGTAATAAGCCGTGGATAACGAAGGAGGTGAAGGAAAGTGTTAAATTAAAAGCGGAGGCGTTTAGAGTAGCTAAGAGTAGTGGGCGAGAAGAGGATTGGGAGAGGTTTAAATGTCAACAAAGATTGACAAAGAAGTTGATAAAGAAGGGTAGGAGAAACTATGAAGCTGGGCTAGCGCTTAATATAAAAAAGGATAGCAAGAGTTTTTATAAATATATAAAAAGGAAGAGGCTGGCTAGGGTGAACGTTGGTCCCTTAGAGGATGAGAAGGGGGACTTAGTGGTAGGGGAGGGGGAAATGGCTGAGGTCTTGAATAACTTTTTTGTTTCGGTCTTCATGGAGGAGGACGTGAATAATTTGCCGGATGTTAGAGATGGAAAGGTGGTAGGACTGGAGGGTCTCGATGACATTACTGTTACTAGAGAGGTGGTGCTCGACAGACTGGAGGGGCTGATTGTGGACAAGTCCCCAGGACCGGATGGAATGCATCCGAGGGTCCTGAAAGAAATGGCGGAGGTGATAGTGGATGCCTTGGTGGTTATTTTCCAGACGTCGCTGGATTCCGGGGAAGTGCCGGAAGATTGGAAAACAGCTAATGTTACGCCGTTGTTTAAGAAGGGTGCCAGGCAAAAGGCGGGGAATTATAGGCCTGTTAGTTTAACGTCTGTTGTAGGTAAAATGTTAGAATCCGTCATCAAGGAGGAAATTGCGAGGCATCTTGAGGGGAACTGCTTGATAGAGCAGACGCAGCACGGTTTCCTTAAAGGGAAGTCGTGTCTGACAAATTTACTGGAGTTCTATGAGGATGTGTCTAGGGCGGTGGATAGAGGAGAGCTGGTGGATGTGGTCTTTCTGGATTTTCAGAAGGCGTTTGACAAGGTACCTCACAAGAGGTTATTGCAGAAGGTAAGGGGGCATGGAGTTGGGGGTAGGGTGTTAGCGTGGATAGAGGACTGGTTGTCAAATAGGAGGCAGAGAGTGGGGGTCAATGGGTGCTATTCGGATTGGCGGATGGTGACTAGTGGAGTGCCCCAGGGTTCGGTGCTGGGGCCTCAGCTATTTACCATTTATATAGATGATCTGGAGGAGGGAACTGAGTGTAGGGTGTCGAAATTTGCTGATGACACCAAAATTGGTGGAAAGGCAAATTGTGCGGAGGGTGGGGAGAGTCTACAGAAGGATCTAGATAGGCTGGGCGGATGGGCCAGGAAATGGCAAATGGAATTTAATGTTGGCAAGTGCGAGGTGGTCCACTTTGGTAGGAATAATGGTAGGAAGGATTATTACTTACGTGGAGAAAAACTGCATCAGGCGACGGTGCAGAGGGACCTCGGGGTCCTTGTGCATGAGTCGCAAAAGCCCAGCTTGCAGGTGCAGCAGGTGGTCAGGAAGGCGAATGGGATGCTGGCCTTCATAGCGAGGGGGATTGAATATAAAAGTAGGGAGGTCTTGCTGCAGCTGTATAGGGCATTGGTGAGGCCGCAGCTGGAGTACTGTGTGCAGTTTTGGGCGCCGTACTTACGCAAGGATATTTTGGCCTTGGAGGGAGTGCAGAGGAGGTTTACTAGGCTGATGCCGGAGTTGAGGGGGTTGAGCTATGAGGAGAGGCTGAATAAATTAGGCTTGTACTCGTTAGAGTTTAGAAGAATGAGGGGAGATCTCATTGAGACGTATAAGATGATGAATGGGATGGATAGGATAGAGGTGGAGAGACTCTTCCCGCTCAGAAAGGACAGTAGGACTAGGGGGCACAGCCTCAAGATAAAGGGGGAGCAGTTTAGAACGGAGTTGAGGAGGAACTTCTTCACTCAAAGGGTGGTGAATCTCTGGAATTCTCTGCCCGTTGAAGTGGTGGAGGCTGCCTCGCTAAATATTTTTAAGCCGCGGGTTGATGGGTTTTTGATAAGCGAGGGGATTAAGGGTTATGGGGAGAGGGCGGGAGTGTGGAGCTGAGCCACGACAGATCAGCCATGATCTTATTGAATGGCGGGGCAGGCTCGAAGGGCTAGTTGGCCTACTCCTGCTCCTATTTCTTATGTTCTTATTATGTTCTTATGAGGGGGACAGATAGAGTGGACGTGCAGAGACTATTTCCTCGAGTGGATGTAGCTGTTACTAGGGGGCATAACTATAAGGATCATAGTGGGAGATATAGGAGGGATATCCGAGGTAGATTCTTCACTCAGAGAGTGGTTGGGGTGTGGAATGGACCGCCTGCTGTGATAGTGGAGTCGGAATTTTCAAGCGGATTTTGGGATAGGCACATGGAGCACACCAGAATGATAGGGAGAGGGATAGCTTGATCTTGGGTTCGGACATAATTTGGTGCAACATTGAGGGCCTGTACTGGGCTGTAATGTTCTATGTTCTATCCTACCCTTGTTTGGTCTACCTGTGTGTCCAGATTGGTTGCAATGTTGTTAAACCCAGCACGTCACTCAGTTGAGAGCAGGCTGAATATTTTAGTTTAAGAAAAATTGCGGTGCCAATAATTGGTTTTGCTGAGTTTGCAATGTTTTCTGTTGCCCAGGGTGTTTTCTGACTGTTGACCTGTTCTTCGTGGTGAGGTGTTCTCTGCTGTTCTTAATGACGACACATTTGTCAGCCTCCGGCACTCACCTCTGCTCACACGCTCGCTGCCACTCCTGTTTGGACCTGCATAATCTCAGCTGCTGCGCGTAAACTCTTTCGTTTCTCTGAGCTCGGGTTAGCCCCTGTGCTCGAGGGTGGCTCTCTGCCGGTGACTAACCCCCCCTCCATTGTGGGCCCACCCATGGAGTTGCATTTATATAGCACCTTTCATGAAATCTCCAAGCACTTGGCAGCCTCAGACGTGCCTCCGAAGTGCGGCCGTGATTATAATGTGGAAAAATCAGCTGGCGGTTTGTGCAGAGTAAGATCCCACCTTCCGTGATATGATCGTGACCCAGGTCATCTGGTTTTTTTTTTTGGGTGATGTGGTTTGAGGGATAAAAACTGGTCGGACACCTCAAACTTCCCTGCTCTTCTTTGAGATAGTGACCGTGGGGGTCTCATGTGCGTTTGAATGCCAGATTAGAACATACATCAGAACATAAGAAATAGGAGCAGGAGTCGGCCATCTAGCCCTTCGAGCCTGCCCCGCCATTCAATAAGATCATGGCTGATCTGAAGTGGATCAGTTCCACTTTCCCGCTTTCTCCCCATAACCCTTAATTCCCCTGTCTATCAAAAATCTATCTGCCTGTGACTTAAATATATCCAGCGAGGCAGCCTCTACCACTTCAATGGGTAGAGAATTCCAGAGATTCACCACCCTTTGAGTGAAGAAGTTCCCTCTCAACTCCATTCTAAAGTGCCCCACCCCCTTATTTTGAGGCTGTGCCCTCTAGTCCTGCTATCCTTTCTAAGCAGAAAGAATCTGTCTACCTCTACCCTATCCATCCCCTTCATTATCTTACATGTCTCTATAAGATCCCCCCTCATCCTTCTAAACTCCAGCGAGTATTCAATCTCTCTTCATAGTCCAACCCCCTCATCTCTGGTATCAGTCTGGTGAACCTTCTCTGCACTCCCTCCAAGGCCAATATATCCTTTCGCAAATAAGGGGACCAAAACTGCACACAGTACTCCAGCTGCGGCCTCACCAGTGCCCTGTACAGTTGCAGCAAGACCTCCCTGCTTTTATATTCTATCCCCCTCGCGATGAAGGCCAACATCCCATTCGCCTTCTTGATCACCTGCTGTACCTGCAGACTGGGTTTTTGTGATTCGTGCACAAGGACCCCCAGGTCCCTCTGCACCGTAGCATGCTGCAGCTTTTCACCCTTTAAATAATAATCCCTCCTACTATTATTTCTACCAAAGTGGATAACCTCACATTTGCCTGTAGGCTGCCACCTTGAAATAGATCTCTCCAGCAACCGAACTCAGAAATCTGTTTCTCTCAGCTGGAAACCTAGCTCCTCCTGTTTCTATTATTACACGACTGTAGGACCCGATATACCTGGTTCACCTTTCCATTACTTTAATCAAGAAAACACCCCAAGGATCTTTTGCTTAGTGAAACAAAAGCTCGTTAAGCCTTTTGCTAACTCAACACTTAGATGGCTAAGAGGGGGAATCATCCTGCTTTCCTTCCAAACAAACTGACTACACGCTGAATTTTAAAGCAGTCCCCTCCCAGCCACCACTTTAAATAGCAAATTATTAGCATAGTATCATCAGAGGGACCTCCATTCAAGATCACATCAAAAGGATAGTGCCTCTGACAGTGCAGCACTCCCTGCACTAGGGTATCAGCCGGGATTCCGTCATGTGGGAAACCTTCCCCGTGTTGTTATTGCTGACATCACCAAGCTTGTCAGCTGCTGTAAATAGCCTCCAGCACTTGCATCTGTTAACACACCACCCAGACCTGTTTGGACCTGTTCCTGTGTAATCTCAGCTGCTGTTCTATCTCCTCTCCCAGTGTCACATCACCACGGGGCAGAGAGATCAGCACTGTATGTTCTGGGTGGATCTGGGTTAGAGGGTTGCGGCAGTTAGTGCCCATGTGGGAATAGGATACTGGGCAGGACATGGGGCAGAGAGGGGCAGGACACTAGGTAGATAGCAGCAGGATGCGAGACAGGGTATGAGGCAGGGGGCAGGGCAGGTAGAGTGGCACAGTGGCAAGTGCTTAGCACTGCTGCCTCACAGCGCCAGGGACCCGGGTTCAAATCCAGCCTTGGGTCACTGTGGGTTGCACATTCTCCCTGTGTCTGGGTTTCCTCCGGGTGCCCCGGTTTCCTCCCACAGTCCAAAAGATGTGCGGGTTAGGTGGATTGGCCGTGCTAAGATTGCCCCTTAGGGTCAGGGAGACTAGCTAGGGTAAATGCATGGG
Organism: Carcharhinus amblyrhynchos; assembly: GCF_965287045.1. NCBI lineage: Eukaryota > Metazoa > Chordata > Chondrichthyes > Carcharhiniformes > Carcharhinidae > Carcharhinus > Carcharhinus amblyrhynchos. The sequence goes on from NW_027649778.1 coordinate 9,235,961, forward strand.
GTAATGGGGTCAGGGCTTGGGTGGGATTGTGGTCAGTGCAGACTCGATGGGCCGAATGGCCTCCTTCTGTACTGTAGGGATTCCACGATCCTATGACCCCTTGAGCTGACTGTCCCAAAGTTGTCCCGGCCAATATTCTCAGCAAAACGTGAGTAAATCCATGTGCCTGCGTGAGATTCCTCCGGTTTCCACCCATAGTCTGAAAGACGTGCTGGTTAGGTGAATTGGCCAGACTAAAACCCCACCGCCTGCCTCCCCAACTCAATCCCGTTCCCCTATCAGCTCCTTGGGTTGCCAACTCTGACTGGAGCACACTCCCAATCAAACAACCATTTTAAAAAAAAAGCCCACCTTCCCCCACATTCCCTTTACTCAAATAACTAATAAAGGAAAAGGGGCAACATTGTAAAGAGTGCCTCAGTTTTTACTGTAACGCTCCAGGGGTTTAATTTTAGCGATGGTTTTACAGATGGCAGTTCCCCGAACAACAGGCTTCTAATTGCTGGAGACTCCCGGCCAATCCTGGAGGGTTGGCAACCCCACCTGAGTTTTCTCTCTGTATTTCTCCAATCCTGACCTCTCGCGCATCCTGATTTTCATTCTGCCTTCCCCACTCCCTGGAGGCAGTGCCTTCAGTTGTTAAGGCCTGAGACGTGGGAATTGCCTCCTTAACTCTCTCTACCTCCCTCCTTAACTCTCTGTACCTCACTCTCCATCTTAACCCTCTCTCCCTCACTTTCCTCCTTAACCCTCTCTCCCTCACTTTCCTCCTTAACCCTCTCTCCCTCACTCTCCATCTTAACCCTCTCTCCTCACTCTCCATCTTAACCCTCTCTCCCTCACTCTCCATCTTAACCCTCTCTCCCTCACTCTCCATCTTAACCCTCTCTCCTCACTCTCCATCTTAACCCTCTCTCCCTCACTCTCCATCTTAACCCTCTCTACTTCTCTGTCCATCTTAACCCTCTCTACCTCACTCCTTAACCCTCTCTAGCTCCCCTTAACCCTCTCTACTTCTCTGTCCATCTTAACCCTCTCTACCTCACTCCTTAACCCTCTCTACCTCACTCCTTAACCCTCTCTACCTCTTTAACTCTCTTTAACCTCTTTTACTCTTTAACCCTCTCTACCTCACTCCTAAACCCTCTCCACCTCGCTCCTTAACCCTCTCTACCTCACTCCTTAACCCTCTCCACCTCACTCCTTAACCCTCTCCACCTCACTCCTTAACCCTCTCTGCCTCACCCCTTAACCCTCTCTACTTCTCTGTCCATCTTAACCCTCTCTACCTCACTCCTAAACCCTCTCTAGCTCACCCCTTAACCCTCTCTACTTCTCTGTCCATCTTAACTCTCTCTGCCTCACTCTTAACTCTCTCTACCTCACTCCTTAACCCTCTCTACCTCACTCCTTAACCCTCTCTACCTCACTCCTTAACCCTCTCTACCTCACTCCTTAACCCTCTCTACCTCATTCCTTAACCCTCCCTACCTCACTCCCTCACTCTCTGACTAAACGCCTGTCCGCTCCTCCGACCTTGTACCTCCGTACGTGGCACCGGTTTGCGATGACTGCTTCCCTGAGACACCTTTGCCTACGCGAAAAGGCGCTATACGAATGCGAGCTGCAGCTTGGATTTTTACTGACTGCGTAAAGCTCCACTGCTGCTGATGGTGGAGGCTAAGCTCTGACGAAAGTGCTGGCAAGCGCGCTCTCAGTGTATGATGTCAATTGCTTGCACTAATCCCAGTAGGGCAGTCACTGCTGGCTAGGCAGTCAGGCTGTGGGCCCAGGCTCTGTGTGAAAGCTGTCAGCCCTACAGAGAGGAAAAAAATCAGGTCACCTGCCCCCCAACCCCGACAGGCCTCAGTCCCCCTGCCTTTTGGGGCACTCCCCCCCGGGGCTTGTGCCCAATCACCTGGGCAGTAGATGAAAAGCTTAGTGAGGCATAGAGCCACGGGCGTGGGATTTTCTGGCTGGAATTCTGGAAAATCCCGCTCCGTTTCAACAGAGCTTTCCATCTTTCCCTGCTCCCCCCCCTCCCTCCCTCCTCCTCCCCCCAATCCCCCCTACCCCCACCCACTAGCGGACACGAATGTTCCTTCCATACCCTTACGCATTACGGAAACAGGCCCTTCGGCCCAACTTATCCATGCTAACCAGCTTTCCTCAACTCAACCAGTCCCATTTCCCTGAGTTTGGCCTCTATCCCTCTAAACCTTTCCCCTCCGTGTCCCTACCCAGACGTATCTTAAATGTTGCCATTCCACCCGCCTCTACCCAAGTCCTCTGGTAGCTTACTCCACAATTTCTTTCACAAAATCTCATGGGTTAGAGCTGTTGCTCTCTACGATCCCGGTAAGGGTCGCCAGTGTAGCCCAGTCCGTCACCGGCCTCCCATCTTTTCACTCTGTCCCCGCTTCCCGCTGCCTCGGGAAAGCAGCCAACATAATTACGGACCTCACGCACCCCGGACATTCTCTCTTCCACTTTCTCCCGTCAGGAAAAAGATGCAAAAGTCTGAGGCCACGTACCAACCGACTCAAGAACTGCTGCCGCCATCAGACTTTTGAATGGACCTACCTCGTGTTAAGCTGATCTCTCTCCGCACCCTAGCTATGACTAACGCTACATTCTGCACCCTCTCCTTTCCTTCTCTCCTATGCTTTGTCTGTGCAGCACACAAGAAAATACTTTTCACTGTATCCCAGTACGTGTGACAATAAAAAATCGAATCAAAATGGCTCTAACCAGCTCGCATTCCTGGTAAGTTACAACACGGGGAATATCTGAGATGAAGGGTAACTGGAAGGTGACTAATTAACCAGAAGGTTTAAATTATAAAGCAATATCTGGGGTGAAAAAGTTACCCCTTTTCAATCTTTCCCCTCTCACCTTAAACCCACACCCTCTTGGTCTCCTCTACCCTGGGGAAAAGACCTTGGCTATTCACCTTATCTACGCCCGTCGTGATTTTATAAACCTCCATAAGGTCACCCCTCATCCTCCTACACTCCAGGGAGAAAAGATCCCAGCCTTTCCTTATAATTCAAACCTTCTGGTTAATTAGTCACCCTCCAGATGATGCTGGGCCCAGCATTTATTGCCCATCCCTAGTTGCCCTCGGAGGGCAGTTGAGGGTCAACCCCATTGCTGTGGCTCTGGAGTCACGTGTAGGCCAGACCGGATAAGGACGGCAGATTTCCTTCCCTTAGGACATTAGTGAACTGGATGGGTTTTTCCGACAATGGGTCATCAGTAGATTCTTAATTCCAGATTTTTTTTTATTGAATTTAAATTCCACTGGGATTCGAACCCAGGTCCCCAGAACATTAGTTGAGTTTCTGCATTAATAGTCCAGTAATAATACCACTAGAGCATAGGAATTAGGAGCAGAATTTGGCAAATTTAGCCCTTTGAGGTTGCTCCGACATTCATGGCCGATCTCTCCCTAGTCTCAAATCCCCACTTCTTCCCCACATCCCTTTAATCCATTGTTTTTATCGGAAATATATCTGCCTCCTTCTTGAAACCATTAAATGATTCAGGCTCCACCGCGCTATGAGGCAGTAAGTTCCACGAGTTATTTTTCATATTAGTTTCAAATATGTTGTGGGTTCTCCAGAACATTAGCTGGATTAATAGTGTAGCGATAACCCACAGGTGCTGTGGTCCGCCTTGTTGTCCAACGAGGGGCGTACACGTGATGGATCGTATGAGGGCTGCTCTTGGATGTTGCTCTGAGAGTTACCTGGTGCTTCACGTCATTAGTGTACGCTTAAACTGGACCAGCTGACGGGCAACATGACAGCTCGGTGATTATCACTGTTTGTTGTGCAGATACATGGATTTGGGCCGTAGTCTGTGGGAGTTTGCACATTAAGAACATAAGAAATAGGAGCAGGAGTCGGCCATCTAGCCCTTCGAGCCTGCCCCGCCATTCAATAAGATCATGGCTGATCTGAAGTGGATCAGTTCCACTTTCCCGCTTTCTCCCCTTAATTCCCTTGTCTATCAGAAACCTATCTACCCGTGACTTAAATACATTCAGCGAGGCAGCCTCCACCACTTCAACGGGCAGAGAATTCCAGAGATTCACCACCCTTTGAGTGAAGAAGTTCCTCCTCAACTCCGATCTAAACTGCCCCGCCCTTATCTTGAGGCTGTGCCCTCTAGTCCTACTATCCTTTCTAAGCGGGAAGAATCTACCTCTACCCTATCCATCCCCTTCATTATCTTCTACATCTCTATAAGATCCCCCCTCATCCTTCTAAACTCCAACGAGTACAGACCCAGTCTATTTAGTCTCTCTTCATAGTCCAAACCCTTCAACTCCGGTATCAGCCTAGTGAACCTCCTCTGCACTCCCTCCAAGGCCAAAATATCCTTGCGCAAGTGCGGCGACCAAAACTGCACACATTCTCCTCCTCCCACATCCCAAAAATGTGCTCTTAGGCTGATTGGTGTAACAAATTGTCCCTAAATTAGTCTTCCCTCAATCTCCCCTAATAGATGTAGACGTGGGTAGGGGAGGGCATAATTTTAAAATGGGCGGCACGGGCTCGTTGGGTCAAAGGGCCTGTTTCCCGTGCTGGGTTGTTCTTTGAAGTAGTTTAAATTAAATTCTTTCAGAGCTGAAGAGATCGTTTGCTTTAACGAGAAGGATCCTTGCTGTCAAAAGGGATCCTCCCGCTTTTAGAATCTTCACAGCGCGGAAAGGGAGCCTGCAGTTCCCGGGAGACCTCCAGGCTGATCCCGGAGGAATGGGCAAAGTCCGGCACATGAGGTGTTAAGAGAGGCTGTGCAAAAGGCTCTGGATTCTGTGAGATCACGGCTCCCTCTCACTGTCAGAGTCTGTGTGTTCACCGGAAGCATGAGCTATCATCGCTGTGAGCGCTCAGCTGCTATTTCTGTTCTCCCTGTTCCCTTTTCTTGTGGCTCACTGCTTTATAAATAGCACTGGCGGTGGTACTGAAGAGTTGAGCGAATCTGGTGGAGTGCTTTGCTGGCTCACGTTGTTGGTCCGCTGCTGTGTGGCTGGCTGTCCTCTGCTGACTCAGTCTCTTGTTACCTAACAGCCCAGTCCGGCCCCGAGACTAAACCTTGCAGGTTTGCTGGTGGGCTGGGTCCAGCTCTCCACGCTGGCAATTAAATTCGCTTCTGCTCAACAGCTAGGGGGCTAGCAGACCTTTGTGGGGCGGGGACTTGAGCCCTCAGAGCAGGGCGGCACGGTAGCACAGTGGGTTAGCGCTGCCGCTTCACGGCTCTAGGGTCCTGGGTTCGATTCCCGTGCTCGGGTCGCTGTCTGTGTGGAGTTTGCACATTCTCCTCGTGTCTGCGTGGGTTTCCTTCGGGTGCTCCGGTTTCCTCCCACAGTCCAAAGATGTGCGGGTTAGGTTGATTGGCCGTGCCAAGAAATTGCCCCTTAGTATCCAGGGATGTGTAGGTTAGAGGGATTAGTGGGTATAATATGGGGGCAGGGATTGTGTTACGGTGCAGACTCGATGGGCTGAAGGGCCTCTTGCTGCACTGTAGGGTCTATGATTCTATGAGAAGAAGTAGGACCAGGCCATTCGGCCCACTCCAGGCTGCTCGGCAAGGCCAGATCAGACCCGATTGTGGTATTAACCCCAATTTCTTTTAAGCTTATTTGAGATGACCCAGCGAGCAGGGCGCTAACCCAGCCAGTGACGCTACAACCTCTGAATAAATTTTAAGAAGTCCCAGTCAATAAAGTTTACAAGTAGGCGTACATTAACACTGCAATGAAGTTACTGTGAAAATCCCCTCCGGCACCTGTCCGGGTACGCTGAGGGAGAACTTAGCACCTAACCAGCACGTCTTTCGGACCGCACTGGAGCATAGAGTCATAGAGATTTGCAGCACGGAAACAGGCCCTTCTGCCCAACTTGTCCATGCTATCCTTTCTTTCTTAAAACCCCTGAGCTAATCCCAATTGCCCACATTTGGCCCAAATCCCTCTATACCCATCATACCCATGTAACTATCTAAATGCTTCTTACAAGATAAAATTGTACCCGCCTGTAATACGAGAGATATGGTTGCCAGAAGGATAAGGGGCTTTAGTTAAGTAGGGCAAAATGGTCAGTACAGGCTTGAAGAACTGTAGTACCTGCTCCTGTGCTGAAATTGTCTTTGTTCTATAACTGTATAGGCAGCACTGGCTTGGGTTGAAGTATCTTATTGTGTTTAAGGACAGTGTAACTAAACACCTAATTAAATACTCCTATAAAGGCTAGGTCACTGCAGGATGATGATGGAACAGCCTCAGAGGTAAGGGACAGTACGGGATGGTGCTGTAACAGCCTCGCAGGTAAGGAGCACCCGGAGGAAACCCACGCAGACACGGGGAGAATGTGCACAGACAGTGACCCCCCAACTTTCCTCCCCACTCCCCCCACAAAAATTAAATTCCCTGCTCATTCAAAATCACCAACCCAGCCTTGATAGAGTTTCCCAGCACAAGAAGAGGCCCTTCAGCCCATCATGTCTCTACCGGCCATCAAACACCCATCTATTCTCATCCCATTTCCCAGCTCTTGGTACGTAGCCTTGTGTGTTAGGGCATTTCAAGTGCCCATCTAAATGTTGTGAGGATTCCCGCATTTATGTGACATTTAAGTCACAGATAGATTTTTGACCAATAAGGGAATTAAGGGTTATGGGGAGAAAGCGGGTAAGTGGAACTGAACCACTATCAGATCAGCCATGATCTCATTGAATGGCGGGGCAGGCTCAAAGGGCTAGATGGCCTACTCCTGCTCCTGTTTCTTATGTTCTTATGTTACCACCCTTCCGGGCAACGAGTGCCAGATTCCCATCACCCACTGGGTGAGAAAGCTTATCCTCAAATCCCCTCTAAATCTCCTGCCCCCTGGTTATTGACCCCTCTACTAAGGGAAAAAGCTCCTTCCTATCTACCATTAGGCAGTGAGGTGGCACAGTGGGTTAGCACTGCTGCCTCACAGCGCCAGGGACCCGGGTTCGATTCCTGGCTTGGGTCACTGCCTGTGTGGAGCTTGCACATTCTCCCCGTGTCTGCGTGGGTTTCCTCTGGGTGCTCCGGTTTCCTCCCACGGTCCAAAGATGTGCAGGTTAGGTGGATTGGCCGTGCTAAATTGCCCCTAGTTAGGGTAAGTGTATGGGGATAGGGGCTGGTTGGGATTGTGGCTGGTGCAGACTCGATGGGCTGAATGGCCTCCTTCTGCACTGTAGGGGTTCTATAATACCCTACCTATATCATTTTGTACGATCAGGCACAGGAAGAGGCCATTCGGCCCTCCAAGCCTACACCGATCATGTGTTCCTATCCATTTGTATCCCTCTATTCCCAGTCTGTTCATGTGGCTATCTAGATAAATCTTAAATGATCCCAGCATGTCTGCCTCAACCACCTTGCTTGGTAGCGCATTCCAGGCCCCCACCACCCTCTGTGTAAAATACGTCCCCCGCATATCCGTATTAAACCTCGCCCCCCACCCCCCCCTTACTTTGAACTTGTGACCCCTTGTGTTTCCCATTTCCAACCTGGGAAAAAGCTTCCAACTGTTCACCCTATCTAATGCCCTTCATAATTTTGTAGACTTCCATTAGGTCTCCCCTCAACCTCCGACTTTCCAAGGCGAACAACCCTAGTTTACTCAATCTCATCTCAAAAGCTGCCTCACGTCCTCTAAAAAGTACCTAAATGTGCATTTAGCACGCCGTAGCATTCAGGGCTATAGGCTGGTGAATGCGATTAGGTGGGAGGTCAGGTGTTTCTCACCTGTCGGTGCAGACTCGATGGGCCGAAGGGCCTCTTCTGATTCTAAGACAGTCAACCTGTCATCGAACTGCTCTCTCAGTCAGCGACGGCAGAACCAGTGGATGGAGGGAGAGGATAGCTACAGCAAAGCTGGGGGAAATCACTTTACAGCATTGCGGTTGTATCACTGGGCTGGCATTGCTCTCAGGACAAGGAGACAAGACACCCTTCCGGACACACACAAGAATACCAAATTTCAAGGGAAAAAAATGTAGGAGTAAAAGGGTGCTGACTGGTTGGCAAATCAGCTCTGATTGGTTGAGCTGTTGCCATGTGAATGCACCTGTGCTTCTACTTTTACATGGAGCCATAGAGACATACGGCAAGGAAACAGGCCCTTCGGCCCAACTCATCCATGCTGACCAGTTGCCTAAACTGAACTAGTCCCATTTGCCTGCATTTGGCCCGTATCCCTCTAAACCTTTCCCATCCATGTACCTGTCCCAATGTCTTTTAAATGTTGTTATTGTACACCCCTCTACCACCTCATTCCATATACTCACCACCCTCTGTGTGAAAAAGTTGTCCTTCCATCCCTTCACCTTAAACCCTCTAGTTTTGGACTCCCCTACCCCAGGGAAAAGATCCTGATTATTCACCTTATTTATGCCCCTTACCACGATTTTATAAATCTCTATTGGGTCACCCCCTCCCCACCTTCCGACATGCGGCATAAGATGCTGTTCCCTTTGAAATTTGGTATTCTTGTGTTTGTCCTGATGGCTAAAAGATTCAACAGCTTTTCTCTTTCGTTCAGCATTACTCAAGTCTTTTTCTTTCATTGTCTGTGAGATGTGGGCGTTGCTGGCATTTGTCAAAGAACAACACAGCACGGGAAACAGGCCCTTCGGCCCAATGAGCCAACGCCGCCATTTCAACATTCTGAGTCCCCTCTTCCACCCGTGACCCTTGTCTACGCTTATGGCGCTCCACATTGGAAACCAGATTGAGGGGAGACTAATTTAGAGACAATTTGTTACACCAATCAGCCTAACAGCACATCTTTGGGGTGTGGGAGGAAACCGGAGCACCCGGAGAAAACCCACGCAAGCACGGGGAGAATGCGCAAACTCCCACAGACACTGGCCCAAATCCATGTATCTGCACAGCAAACAGTGATAGTCACTGAGCTGTCGTGTTGCCCAGCATCTGGTCCAGTTTAAGCGTACGCTAACAAAGTGAAGTACTAGGCTACTCTCGAAACATCTAAGAGCGGCCCTCGCACAACCCACTGCGCGTATGCCCCTTGTTGGACAACAAGGCGGACCGAATCACCTGTGAAGTAAAAGAAAAGACATCAATAAACATACAAAACTTTGTCCTGGATGGCGTCGAGCTTCTTGAGTGTTGTCGGACTTGCACCCATCCAGGCAAATGGGGAATAATCCATCACATTCCTGATTTTTACCTTGTAGGTAGAAGACAGGATTTGTGGAGTTAGGTGAGTTACTTGCTGCAGGATTCGCAACCTCTGACCTGCTCTGGTAACCATGATGTGGAGATGCCGGCGTTGGACTGGGGTAAACACAGTGAGAAGTCTGACACCACCAGGTTTAAGTCCAACCGATTTATTTGATAGTAAACTCACAAGGGATCTTGGGTTCATGTCGCACTATCTGTAACCCCCGCCCCCCCCCCATGACTTGCCTGGGTTTGCAAAACCTCACTTACTGTACTGTCTGGAGACAATACACATCTCTTTAACCTGGGCTTAATGCTCCTTTCATTCACATTGTTGGCCACTTTAAGACTTGAATAGCAGGTTAGGTGTAAAGACTCGCATTCTAATCAGTAATCTGTAAACTGTCTGTGCTGTTATATGCTCTGTCTGAGGCCAGAACTCTCCATTCACCTGATGAAGAGGGAAACCTTGAAAGCTTGTGAGTTTACTGTCAAGTAAATCGGTTGGACTTAAACCTGGTGTTATCAGACTCCTCACTCTGCTCTGGTAACCACAGTAAGAAGTCTCACAACACCAGGTTAGAGTCCAACCAGTTTATTTGATAGTAATCTTACAAGCTTTCAGAAGCGCTATGCCTTTGTCAAGTGTGTGGAAGATTTTGATCAGAGAAAGGCGATATAAAGACACACACAGTTTACAGAATACTGATTAGAATGCAAGTCTTTACAGCCAACCTGCTATTCAAGTCTTAAAGATGCAGACAATGAGAGTGGAGAGAGCATTAGCACAGGTTAAAGAGATGCGAATTGTCTCCAGCCAGGACAGTTAGTGAGATTTTGCAAGCTCAGGCAAGTCATGGGGGTTACAGATAGTGCGACATGAACCCAAGATCCCGGTTGAGGCCGTCCTCATGTTTTGATCTCAGACTTTTGTATCTTTTTCCAGAAGGAAGAAGGTGGAAGAGGAAATGTGTGTGGAACTTAGCCTTCCACTCACTTGACGAAGGAACACCGTTTCCGAAAGCTTGTAAGATCACAATCAAATAAACCGGTTGGACTTTAACCTGGTGTTGTGAGACTTCTTACTGTGTTTACCCCAGTCCAACGCCGGCATCTCCACATCATGTCTGCTCTGTCACCACAGTATTTATACGGCTAATTCAGTTCAGCTTCTGATGAATGATTACACTCAGGATGTGGGGGATTCAGCAATGCAAATGTGTGTATGTCTCAACATGAGTCAAATTCTGAAGTAAAGTTTGTTTACTAGTGTCACAAGTAGGCTTACATTTACATTGCAATGAAGTTACTATGAAAATCCCCTAGCCTCCACACTCCAGCGCCTGTTCTTGGTTTGATTGGATTTATTATTGTCACATGTATTAACATACAGTGAAAAGTATTGTTTCTTGTGCGCTATACAGACAAAGCATACCGTTTACAGAGAAGGAAAGGAGAGAGTGCAGAATGTAGCGTTACAGTCATAGGTAGGGTGTAGAGAAAGATCAACTGAGTGCGAGGTAGGTCCATTCAAAAGTCTGATGGCAGCAGGGAAGAAGCTGTTCTTGAGTTGGTTGGTACGTGACCTCAGACTTTTATATCTTTTTCCCAACGGAAGAAGGTGGAAGAGAGAATGTCCGGGGTGCCGGGGGTCCTTGGTTATGCTGGCTGCTTTGCCAAGGCAGCGGGAAGTGTAGACAGAGTCAACGGATGGGAGGCTGGTTTGGGTGATGGATTGGGCTACATTCACGACCTTTTGTAGTTCCTTGCGACCTTGGGCAGAGCAGGAGCCCATACCAAGCTGTGATACAACCAGAAAGGATGCTTTCTATGATGCATCCGTGAATGTTGGTGAGAGTTGTAGTGGACATGCCGAATTTCCTTAGTCTTCCGAGAAAGTAGAGGCATTGGTGGGATTCCTTAACTATAGCGTTGGCATGAGGGGGGACCAGGACAGGTTGTTGGTAATGTGGACACCTAAAAACATGAAGCTCCCGACCCTTTCTACTTCATCTCCGTTGATGTAGACAGGGGCATGTTCTCCTTTACACTTCCTGAAGCCGATGACAATCTCCTTTGTTTTGTTGACACTGAGGGAGAGATTATTGTTGCCGCACCAGTTCACCAGATTCTCTGTCTCATTCCTGTACTCTGTCTCGTCATTGTTTGAGATCCGACCCACTACGGTGGTGTCATCGGCAAACTTGGAAATCGAGTTGGAGGGGAATTGGAGGGCACAGTCGCAGGTGTATAAGGGGTATAGTAGGGGGCTGAGAGCACAGCCTTGTGGGGCATCGATGTTGAGGATGATCGTGGAGGAGGTGTTGTTTTCTATCCCTACTGATCGGGATCTGGGGATTGGGAAGTTCAGGATCCAGCCGGGGGGGGGGGGGGGGTGGGGGAGGTGCCGAGACCCAGGAGACAGAGTTTGCAGATGATTTCCTTAGGAATAATGCTGTTGAAAGTAAGTTACCTTGGGTACACTGAGGGAGAATTTAGCACGACCAACGCACCTAACCAGCACATCTTTCGGACTGTGGGAGGAAACCGGAGCACCCGGAGGAAACGCAGAGAATTTGCAAACTCCCACACAGACAGTGACCCAAGGCCAGGAATCGAATCCGGTTCTCGGGTGACCTTGGGATAATCAACGCTGGAGTGAAGAACGTTCTAGATGATGGCTTGAGGAGCTGACAGCTGGAAACTGATTGGGAGGGCGATGAGCTGCTCCTGGTCCTTGTGGACAGATTGAAACTTTGTGCAAGTCTGGGAATACTTTCTCCGGGATGCCACAACTTGCTGGCAGATGCCTGCTGCGCACTCAGTGCCAATCTCGTTACTGATAGAGCTGAGGTGGACCCTGCACCAACTCAGGAAGTTCAGACTCAGTGAGACTGTTCTGTGGCTGGAGTTAACACCCAGAGCAGCTCGTTATGGGAGATTCCCTACAGCACCGGAATCTCCGAGCTTCATGGGGACTTTTATTCAGCGCTCCCAGAACAGGCATTAGGGATACCTCGTTCACTGTGACAATAATAAATCTAATTAAATCAATTGTATAGGGAATTGCTGTCTCTCTCTATGCTGCATCCTTTTGTATCTCTCTCTGTGCTGCAGTGTGTGCCTGTGCTGCAGTGTGTGCCTGTGCTGCAGTGTGTGCCTGTGCTGCAGTGTGTGCCTGTGCTGCAGTGCGTGCCTGTGCTGCAGTGCGTGCCTGTGCTGCAGTGCGTGCCTGTGCTGCAGTGTGTGTCTGTACTGCAGTGCGTGCCTGTGCTGCAGTGCGTGCCTGTGCTGCAGTGCGTGCCTGTGCTGCAGTGTGTGTCTGTACTGCAGTGCGTGCCTGTGCTGCAGTGCGTGCCTGTGCTGCAGTGCGTGCCTGTGCTGCAGTGCGTGTCTGTGCTGCAGTGCGTGCCTGTGCTGCAGTGCGTGCCTGTGCTGCAGTGCGTGTCTGTGCTGCAGTGCGTGCCTGTGCTGCAGTGCGTGCCTGTGCTGCAGTGCGTGCCTGTGCTGCAGTGTGTGCCTGTACTGCAGTGTGTCCTGTACTGCAGTGCGTGCCTGTGCCTGTGCTGCAGTGTGTGCCTGTACTGCAGTGTGTGCCTGTACTGCAGTGCGTGCCTGTGCTGCAGTGCGTGCCTGTGCTGCAGTGCGTGCCGGTGCTGCAGTGTGTGTCTGTGCTGCAGTGCGTGCCTGTACTGCAGTGCGTGCCTGTACTGCAGTGCGTGTCTGTACTGCAGTGCGTGCCTGTGCTGCAGTGCGTGCCTGTGCTGCAGTGCGTGCCTGTACTGCAGTGCGTGCCTGTGCTGCAGTGCGTGCCTGTGCTGCAGTGCGTGCCTGTGCCTGTGCTGCAGTGTGTGTCTGTACTGCAGTGTGTGCCTGTACTGCAGTGTGTCCTGTACTGCAGTGCGTGTCTGTACTGCAGTGCGTGCCTGTGCCTGTGCTGCAGTGTGTGCCTGTACTGCAGTGTGTGCCTGTGCTGCAGTGCGTGCCTGTGCTGCACTGTGTGCCTGTGCTGCAGTGCGTGCCTGTGCTGCAGTGTGTGTCTGTACTGCAGTGTGTGCCTGTACTGCAGTGCGTGTCTGTACTGCAGTGCGTGCCTATGCCTGTGCTGCAGTGTGTGTCTGTGCTGCTGTGTGTGTCTCTGCTGCAGTGTGCATCTGTACTGCAGTGTGTGCCTGTGCTGCAGTGTGTGCCTGTGTCTGTGCTGCAGTGTGTGCCTGTGCCTGTGCTGCAGTGTGTGTCTCTGCTGCAGTGTGTGTCTCTGCTGCAGTGTGCATCCATGCTGCAGTGTGTGCCTGTGCTGCAGTGTGTGCCTGTACTGCAGTGCGAGTCTGTACTCCAGTGTGTGTCTGCACTCCAGTGTGTGTCTCTGCTGCAGTGTGCATCCGTGCTGCAGTGTGTGTCTGTGCTGCAGTGTCTGTATTCCAGTGTGTGTCTGTACTGCAGTGTGTGTATGTGTGTGTGTGTGTGTGTGTGTGTGCACTGCAGTGTGTCTCTCTCTATTCTGCAGTGTGTGTCTCTATTGCTGTGTGTGTCTCTCTCTGTTCTGCATTGTGTCTCTATTGCTGTCTCTCTCTCTCTGTTCTGCAGTGTCTCTCTCTCTGTTCTGCAGTGTCTCTCTCTCTCTGTTCTGCAGTGTACGTGGAACCTATCTTACGTTCTGCTGTTCCTAACGGCAGAGAGAGAGAGTTTTTGGCCCACGCACGCTGCGCTGAGCTGCTATGAATAACCACACTGACGTGAAGGGGCCTGTGACGCTTTTATTTTGGTTGTTGTATTTTTGTCCAGCTCCTGAAATGAATCTTTGCACTGAGCAGTGACAGCTATTAATAGAAGCAGCAATTACAACCTGGATAAAATAGAGAAAGGCAGCAGAGAAAATAGACACAGCTATGAAAAATGCTTAGTAACCCAGAGAAACAGCGAATATATCGTCACACAGACACACACTGTCACACTCATTCACCCCCATCGACACACAGACACACTCATATCCACACACACACATACTCTTTCTGTCACACACAGGCACCAACAGTTATATTCTTACAGACACACACCTATACACACACACACACACACACTCTCTCACACACACAGACACATTCTTACAGGCACACATATACACACACACTCTCTCTCACGCACAGACAGACACACACACACGCACACTCTCTCACACACAGACACATTCTTACAGGCACACATACACACACACACACACACACACACACACGCGCGCACACACGTACTCTCTCTCACCCACACTCTCTCACTCTCTCACACACACACACACACACGCACGCACGCACACACACACACACACACCTGTACTCTTTCACACACTCAGACACTCTCTGGGGGCTAGGTTACCATAAAAAAATTCCCAAACGAGCGTGAAAATGGGAGACTTTCAGATCTGATTTTTTTTTAGTGAGGCCACAAGTTTGATCTTATACCACGCTGTGCAAAAAATGATGCACAACGTGTTTCCCGCCAGTAGGGGGAGGGACCAAAACTCACCAGAAAGCCTGCAGCTCACAGTTGAGGGAGAAATCGCGCATGCACAGATCCACCCTTGGATATCACCTGCCACCCCCCACTGTGATTACTGCCCTCCTGGCCAATTACCAGCTGCAGAGCGCACACCTTCCCCAGCCCGCCTCCCCTTAGGCTCCATTCCCATTCAGGCCCCGTCCCCTCACCTGAGAGCCTGCCCCTCAAGCCCCTCCCCCCCCATCTTGGCACTGGCTGATGCCTGGTGAGTACTGCTAGTGTGCCAGGCGGGCAGTGCCAGGGTGTCCAGTGGGCAGTGCCAGGGTGTCCAGTGGGCAGTGCCAGGGTGCCAGGCGGGCACTGCCAGGTGCCAGTCTGGGACTGCCCTAGGGGCTCAGCCCCCACCCCCCCCCCACCCCCCACACCCACCGACCTATCAGTGAGGCCATCACGACAGGTCCTTATTGGTAGGGTCCATGTGATTCTCGCCAGTGAGGTTCTTCACTGATGCGGCTGCAAAGGCAGGTGAGTCCGGACGATTGCACCCTGGGTTCTATTTAAATCCACATTTAAATAGATTTAAGTACTATAATCAGCCTTGCAACTGGGAAAGACATGAAGCCAATCTAGCCTGAAATCTAGGCCTGGGAATAGGTGAAGTTTATTTCTTAGTGTCACAAGTCGCTTACAACGAAGTTACAGTGAAAATTCCCTGGTCGCCACACTCCGACGCCTGTTCGGGTAACACTGAGGGAGAATTTAGAACGGCCAATTCACCCAATCAGCGCATCTTTCGGACTGTGGGAGGAAACCGGAGCACCCGGAGGAAACCCACGCAGACACGGGGAGAATGTGCAGACTCCGCACAGGCGGTGACCCGAGGCGGGAATCGAACCTGGTTCTCTGGCGCTGTGGGGCAGCAGTGCTAACCCACTGAGTACCCACTCAGCACAAACCCAATTTTCAACATCTCTCGCGATCTTACTGATTTGCCCTGTACATTGATGAGAAAGTAAGATCTTCTCTCTTATCCTGCACTCGCTAACGTAGACACACGTCCACTCTCTCTCTCTCTCTCTCTCTCTCTCAATTCACATAATTTCAAATGTGGACAGGGGATAGAGTGAGAGTGTGGGGGTTTGGGGATGGAGTGAGAGTGTGGGGGTTTGGGGATGGAGTGAGAGTGTGGGGGTTTGGGGATGGAGTGAGAGTGTGGGGTTTTGGGGATGGAGTGAGAGTGTGGGGGTTTGGGGATGGAGTGAGAGTGTGGGGGTTTGGGGATGGAGTGAGAGTGTGGGGGTTTGGGGATGGAGTGAGAGTGTGGGGGTTTGGGGATGGAGTGAGAGTGTGGGGGTTTGGGGATGGAGTGAGAGTGTGGGGGTTTGGGGATGGAGTGAGAGTGTGGGGGTTTGGGGATGGAGTGAGAGTTGTGGGGGTTTGGGGAATGGAGTGAGAGTGTGGGGGTTTGGGGATGGAGTGAGAGTGTGGGGGTTTGGGAATGGAGTGAGAGTGTGGGGGTTTGGGGATGGAGTGAGAGTGTGGGGTTTGGGAATGGAGTGAGAGTGTGGGGGTTTGGGGATGGAGTGAGAGTGTGGGGGTTTGGGGATGGAGTGAGAGTGTGGGGTTTGGGGATGGAGTGAGAGTGTGGGGGTTGGGGATGGAGTGAGAGTGTGGGGGTTTGGGGATGGAGTGAGAGTGTGGGGTTTGGGAATGGAGTGAGAGTGCGGGGTTTGGGAATGGAGTGAGAGTGTGAGGTTTGGGAATGGAGTGAGAGTGTGGGGGTTTGGGAATGGAGTGAGAGTGTGGGGTTTGGGAATGGAGTGAGAGTGTGGGGTTTGGGGATGGAGTGAGAGTGTGGGGGTTTGGGAATGGAGTGAGAGTGTGAGGTTTGGGAATGGAGTGAGAGTGTGGGGGTTTGGGAATGGAGTGAGAGTGCGGGGTTTGGGAATGGAGTGAGAGTGTGGGGTTTGGGGATGGAGTGAGAGTGTGGGGGTTTGGGGATGGAGTGAGAGTGTGGGGTTTGGGATGGAGTGAGAGTGTGGGGTTTGGGGTTAGAGTGTGCGGTTTGGGGTTTCCAATATTTAACCCCTCTGATTTCCCAGACGTTTGGGCAGTTCTATTTCGGAGCTGTCATTCCGGCTCTATCTGCTGTGGAGGATACTGCAGTTGGCCTTGTACCTGTTCATTCCTGCTGAGCTGTTTTAATAGTTGAAAGCTCAGCTTTTCCTCCTCAGATAGTCAATCTGTGGTTTGTTTTCCTCTCCTCGCCCTTACTGGAATGGCTGTCGGGATCCAGTCACTTGCAAGCAGCGTCCAGGCTATTATAGGAAATCTTGTTTTTTGCTCCGAGGGTTTTGCTGTGGTCTCTGATTGTTTGTGTTTTAATTTGCTTTGAAATCAATCGCGTTGCTAGTCGACACTTCCTGTAAGACACAGTTATCTCGTGGCAGTTTGATGTAAGTTTCCTTTCTGAATGAAAGCCACAGAATCGCCTGCTGAGCACGCAGCTTAACCTCACGACACACACACACACTCTCTCACACACACACTCTCACACACACACACACACACACACACACACACACACACACACACACACACACACACACACACACACACACACTACAGCGAATGGTCCATTCTACCTCCCAGCTGGAGCATCATTGTCCCCACTTTGGACCTTAACGACAGAAGGAAGGTGAAGATGTTCGGGCCTGGGATGCCAACCCTGGGGGACTCCTGCAGGGGTGTGTCGGATCCACTGCCATCTTACTATGGTGCCAAGGGTGGCACAGGGGTTAGGACTGCAGCCTCACCGCGCACAGGTTCGACTCCCAGCTTGGGTCACCGTCTCCCCGTGTCCAAATTCCTCCCACTGTCCAAAAGACGTGCTGGTTAGGGGGCATTGGCCGTGCTAAATTCTCCCTCGGTGTACCCGAACAGGCGCCGGAGTGTGGCGACTAGGGGATTTTCGCAGTAACTTCATTGCGGGGTTAATGTAAGCCTCACTTGTAACACAAACTTTCCAGCCAGCACGCCCAGTGACCCCAGTTTTGCCAGGGCTCCATCAGGCTTTTTACTAGGTTGAGCGTGGTCTTAATATCAAGAGCTGTCTGTCTCACCCCTGGCATCGAACTCTTGTGTCCATGTTTGATCCAAATGAGATCAGGAGCTGAGTGGCCTTGGTAGAACATAGCCAAGGGAGGACGTGCTGGCCTTGGAAAGGGTCCAGAGGAGGGTCGCAAGAATATTCCCTGGAATGAAGAGCTTGTCGTATGAGGAACGGGTTGAGGACTCTGGGTCTGTACTCACTGGAGGTTAGAAGGATGAGGGGGGGATCTTATTGAAACTTACAGGGATACTGCAAGGCCTGGATAGGTGGATGATGCTTCCTCTAGTAGTAAAGACTAGAACCAGCAGGCACAACTTCAGGCTAAAGGGACAATCCTTTAAAACAGAGATGAGGAGGAATTTGTTCACCCAGAGATGGAGAATCTGTGGAATTCTTTGCGCAGGAGGCCAGGTCATCATGTGTCTTTAAGACAGAGATAGGTTCTTGATCAATAAGGGGGTCAGGGGTTATGGGGAAAAGGCAGGAGAATGGGGATGAGAAAAATATCAGCCATGATTGAATGGTGGAGCAGACTCCGAGTGGCCTAATTCTTCTTACAGAAGCTCAACTGGGCATCACCGAGCAGGTTATCGCTGTGCCAGTGCTGCTCGATGGCATTGTCGATGACCCCTTCCATCACTTTACTGATGATCGAGAGTTGGGCAGGTTGGATTTGTCCTGCTTCGAGGGCACACAGGGCAGTTTCCCACAATGCTGGGTCGATGTTTGAGACACGTAGGACATGGGGCCATGGACTTAAGGTGAGGGGGGAGAGGTACAACACAGATATTAGAGGGAGGTTTTTCACACAGAGGGTAGTGGGGGTACGGAATGCTCTGCCAAGTAAGGTGGCGGAGGCAAACACGCTAGAGTCCTTTAAGAGTAACTTAGACAGGCACATGACTGAGTTGGAAATGGTTGGATATAGGAGATTGTTCTAAATAAGGGTCATTAGCATTGGGGCGTCCCTGGTAATGTAAATGGGTATGGTATGAGAATAATGTTTTTTCTCTTTTCATTCACAGGTTTTAAGTCAGTCCACCTCGTGTCCAACAAGGGGCACACACGCGATGGGTCGTACTGGGGCTGCTCTTGGTTGTTCGAGATTGGCCTAGTGCTTCACGTCGTTAGTGTGTGCTTAAACTGGACCAGATACTGGGCAAGACGACAGCTCAGTGACTATCGCTGATTGCTGTGCAGGCACATGGATTTGGGCCGGTGTCTGTGGGAGTTTGCGCATTCTCCCCGTGCCTGCGTGGGTTTTCTCCGGGTGCTCCGGTTTCCATCCCACACCCCCAAAGATGTGCTGTGAGGCTGATTGGCAGGAATAAATTGTCCCTAAATCAGTTTCCCTCAATCTGGGTGGCCATAAAACATTAGACGGGGGTCGTGGGTGGAGAGGGGGGGACGGGTGGTGTCGAGATGGCGGCGTGGGCTCGTTGGGCCGAAGGACCTGTTTCCCGGGCTGTTTTTGTTCTTGGACGCCAGGGCTGGTGAATTATAGTGACAAGATGAGGTTGGGGTTATTTTCCTTGGATCAGAGAAGGCTTGGGGGGGGGGGTGGGGGGGAGGGGGGAGGGTTGACATGACTGAGATGGGCACAATTGTGAGGGGTTGGGGGCGGAAGTAGACGGGAGGAGACTGTTTCACTTGGCAGAGAGTTCAAAAACCAGATTAAGATTAATGGCAGTGGGTGTAGAGGGGACTTAAAACCATAGAACATTACAGCACAGAAACAGGCCTTTTGGCCCTTATTGTTTGTGCCAACCCATCTCTCTGCCTGACCTGCACTTGGACCATATCCCTCCACACCCCTCTCATCCATGTACCTGTCCAAGTTTTTCTTAAATGTCAAAAGTGAGTCTGCATTTATCCGGCAGCTCATTCCACACTCCCACCGCTCTCTGTGTGAAGAATCCCCCCCCCCGCAATATTCCCTTTTCCCCCTTAACCCATGCCCTTGGGTTTTTTCTCCCCTAGCCTCAGTGCTTGCATTCGCTCTATCTACACCCATCATAATCTTATACGCCTCTATCAAATCTCCCCTCATTCTTCTAGGGAAATAACGTCCTAACCTATTCAACCTTTCCCTGCATCTCAGTCCTTGTAAACCTTCTCTGCACTCTTTCAACCTTATCAATATCCTTCCTGTAATTACGTGGCGAAAAACTGCAGCAGGCGACGGTGCAGAGGGACCTGGGGGTCCTTGTGCATGAGTCGCAAAAACCCAGCCTGCAGATGCAGCAGGTGGTCAGGAAGGCGAATGGGATGCTGGCCTTCATAGCGAGGGGGATTGAATATAAAAGTAGGGAGGTCTTGCTGCGGCTGTACAGGGCACTGGTGAGGCCGCAGCTGGAGTACTGTGTGCAGTTTTGGTCGCCGCACTTACGCAAGGATATTTTGGCCTTGGAGGGAGTGCAGAGGAGGTTTACTAGGCTGATGCCGGAGTTGAGGGGGTTGAGCTATGAGGAGAGGCTGAATAAAGTAGGCTTGTACTCGTTAGAGTTTAGAAGAATGAGGGGAGATCTCATTGAGACGTATAAGATGATGAATGGGATGGATAGGATAGAGGTGGAGAGGCTCTTCCCGCTCAGAAAGGACAGTAGGACTATGGGGCACAGCCTCAAGATAAAGGGGGGGCGGTTTAGAACGGAGTTGAGGAGGAACTTCTTCACTCAAAGGGTGGTGAATCTCTGGAATTCTCTGCCCGTTGAAGTGGTGGAGGCTACCTCGCTAAATATTTTTAAGACGCGGGTTGATGGGTTTTTGATAAGCGAGGGAATTAAGGGTTATGGGGAGAGGGCGGGAATGTGGAACTGAGACACGACAGATCAGCCATGATCTTATTGAATGGCGGGGCAGGCTCGAAGGGCTGGATGGCCTACTCCTGCTCCTATTTCTTATGTTCTTAATTAGGTGACCAAAACTGGACACAACGACTTGAAGAAGAATTTCTTTACGCGGAGGATGTCTGGAATTCACTGCTCGAGCTGGTGGTGGAGGCAGAGACCCTAAACTCTTTTAAACAGTGGCTGGATCTGCACCTTAAGTGCTGGAAGCGACAGGACTGTGGGCCAGGCGTAGGAAGGTGGGATTGGACAGGGCACCTTGGGCTGGCACGGGCAAGATGGGCTGAATGGCCTCGTTCTGTGCTTTCTTCGGTGATGATATCAGCGCACGCAGTGACCTCAGCGCGAGCACCCCTCGCTCCGCCACCAAACTGGTGAGTTATTGTGAACGTTGTGTAATATTGGGCTGTGTTTGATAATTTGGCTGCCGTTCAGAATGCAGTTGCTGCTGCTAACCTGCTCCCTCTAGTGCTCACACCCAGAGCCTGCAGCAATCCCACTGGCGACGCAGGAGAAATTAAACCTCAGTACAGGATCCTGACAGCGCAGGAGGCCATTCAGCCCATCGAGTCTGCACCGACAACAATCCCACTCAGGCCCTATCCCCATAACCCCACATATTTACCCCGCTAGTCCCTCTAACCTACACATCTCGGGACACTAAGGGGCAATTCAGCATGGCCAATCCACCTAACCTACACATCTTTGGACACTAAGGGACAATTTAGCATGGCCAATCCACCTAACCTGCACATCTTTGGACACTAAGGGACAATTTAGCATGGCCAATCCACCTAACCTACACATCTTTGGACACTAAGGGACAATTTAGCATGGCCAATCCCCCTAACCTGCACATCTTTGGACACTAAGGGGCAATTTAGCATGGCCAATCCACCTAACCTGCACATCTTTGGACACTAAGGGACAATTTAGCATGGCCAATCCCCCTAACCTGCACATCTTTGGACACTAAGGGACAATTTAGCATGGCCAATCCCCCTAACCTGCACATCTTTGGACACTAAGGGGCAATTTAGCGTGGCCAATCCCCCTAACCTACACATCTTTGGACTCTGGGAGGAAACCGGAGCACACAGAGGAAATCCACGCAGACATGGGGAGAATGTGCAGACACATAGACAGTGACCCAAGCTGGGAATCAAACCCAGGCCCCTGGCACTGAGGGAGGCAGTGCTAACCACTGTGCCATCCCATAATCACTCAACAATACTAAATCCACATGTAATGTAGGATATACCACAGATTACCACCACCACCCCCCACAACCCTGAACACACCACTCCTCACACAGTCGTCCCTCACAATGGCTTCCCTCTCACACAGGGGACCCCCCCCCTCACTCTGAGTAGCTCCTCACACATATAACCCTCGCACCCACCCCTCCCTCCCCCTGATCTCTCCTAGCAGTGCGGTGGCACAGCGGTTGGCACTGCTGCCTCTCTCAGCGCCAGGGTCCTGGGTTCAATTCCAGCCTCGGGTCACCGTCTGTGCGGAGTCTTGCACATTCTCCCCGTGTCAGCGTGGGTTTCCTCCGGGTGCTCCGGCTTCCTCCCACTGTCCGAAAGACGCGCTGGTGAGGGTGCATTGACCCAAACAAGCGCCAGCGTGTGACGCCTAGGGGAATTTTGCACTAATTTCATTGCAGTGTTATTGTAAGCCTTACTCGTGACTAATAAATAAACTTTTTTAATCCCTCGGGCACATCACTGCTCACTGAAGTTTGGCCTTCAAGCCCTCTTGGGATGTTAAATGTTCTACCAGCAGCGAACGTGCCTGGTCCCCCAACTCCAGAATCCCCTCTCTAAACCTCCCACCTCCGATCCTCACTTTCCTCGTAGAGCCATAGAGGTTTACAGCACGGAAACAGGCCCTTCGGCCCAACTTGTCCATGCCATTCCTTTTTTTAAACACTAAGCTACTCCCAATTGCCCGCATTTGGCCCATATCCCTCTATACTCATCTTACCCACGTAACCGTCTAAACATTTTTAAATTGTATCCGCCTCTACTACTACCTCAGGCAGCTTGTTCCAGACACTCACCACCCTCTGTGTGAAAGAATTGTCCCCCAGATCCTTTTGTATCTCTCCCCTCTCACCTTAAACCTATGCCCTCTAGTTTTAGACTCCCTTACCTTTGGGAAAAGATATTGACTATCTAGCTGATCTGTGTCCCTCATTATTTTATAGACCTCTATAAGATCATCCCTCAGCCTCCTACGCTCCAGAGAAAAAAGTCCCAGTCTATCCAGCCTCTCCTTATAACTCAATCCATCAAGTCCCCGTAGCATCCTAGTAAATCTTTTTCTGCACTCTTTCTAGTTTAATAATATCCTTTCTATAATAGGGTGACCAGAATTGCACACAGTATTCCAAGTGTGGCCTTACCAAATGTCTTGTACAACTTCAACAAGGCGTCCCAACTCCTGTGTTCAATGTTCTGACCGATGAAACCAAGCATGCCGAATGCCTTCTTCACCACTCTGTCCACCTGTAACTCCACTTTCAAGGAGCTAGGAACATGTACGCCCAGATCTCTCTGTTCTGTAACTCTCCCCAACGCCCTACCATTAACTGAGTAAGTCCTGCCCTGGTTCAATCTCCCAAAATGCATCACCTCGCATTACTCACTAAATTAAACTCCATCTGCCATTCGTCAGCCCACTGGCCCAACTGGTCAAGATCCCGTTACCATTCCAGATAACCTCCTTCACTGTCCACTATGCCACCAATCGTGGCGTCATCTGCAAACGTACTAAACTTGCCTCCGAAATTCTCATCCAAATCATTAATATAAATAACAAATAACAGCGGGCCCAGCCCTGAGGCACACCACTGGTCACAGGCCTCCAGTTTGAAAAACAACCCTCCAAGACCAC